>NC_057351.1:57399548-57999548 GCF_016509475.1 Prionailurus bengalensis
GTTTTTACATTTTTGTCGGCACAAAGCCAGAAAAGTATTCCTCAAGAAAATATGGCCCATAACCAACTCATGCCTCTCTTGTAGCATCCTTCCAGATCCTTCTGTTCTTCTTTCTGAAAAGAGCAAGTATCTCTCATATGAAACAATACTTTCTCTGTAGTTTCTCCTTGGCTTTTCACCACTTGGGTCTTTCCCAGATTTTTCTTCACATTTTGAAGGGTTCTGTCTTTAAAAAGTTCTCTAATCCTACATTTGTCTCCTTTAAGGCCTAGCTAGAATGTTGGCTTCTTTTTTTTTTTTTAATTTTTTTTAACGTTTATTTATTTTTGAGACAGAGAGAGACAGAGCATGAATGGGGGAGGGTCAGAGAGAGGGAGACACAGAATCCGAAACAGGCTCTAGGCTCTGAGCTGTCAGCACAGAGCCTGACACGGGGCTCGAACTCACGGACCGCGAGACCATGCCCTGAGCCAAAGTCGGCCGCTCAACCGACTGAGCCACCCAGGCGCCCCTAGATTGGCTTCTTGAGGTCATTAAGACAAAGCCTAAACTAGTTTTTATTTTAATTGTGCTCACTTCTACTTCCAAGAGAGTTTCTATATGGGATCAGACCAATTATTTCTGGAGTCTTCTTCTCTACAACCAAATGTTCTAAGTAATCAGAATGACCTAGTCAAAGCCAGTTTGTTGAGGCTTCTCTCTTTCCTTGTCTTCTAAGAGAATTGTGAGAAATAGATGCTGTGATTAGGAAGTAAACCAGGAAATGGAGACTAAAAATGACTCTAAAAATTTAGGGTTTATCCTGAATCCACCATGTCAACAAGACTGGCGTCCAGCTATAGTAGCCCCGTTTTCATTTACATTGAAAGAACTAATCCTCTTTAGATGAAGACTTCACAAACCTTATAACCCTGTATCTTTTCTAACAACCTACAAACTCAAAGAAGAAGCCAAAGAAAAGAAATTGGGGAAAGTAAGATGAGCTTTTCTACCCACCTGCCACTGGAGAGCTGCTGACTTCCTTGAACAAGAGCTGAGAAGTTTCTTATATGCATATAACATTCATTGGATCACTTATTTACTTGTTTACAGTTTCAAAGCCCTCTGCTGGGTTATATGTTGTCTGGCTGAGCTCAAAAAAAGAAGTTTTAAAATGTAAATTAAATACAAATGGCAAAAGCCACGTATCTGAATAATTACAATGAAAGTCACAGAGACATTTTCATAAATATCTTTGTCATTAATCTTCTCTGAAAAAATTCTTATGCAATAGGCAATTTATGGAAGGCTGAGCCATTTTATTCTCATAGCTAAATGAGAAGGAATAGCAACTTTCCCTAAAAGTTCTGAGCATTTGTGGAAGGCTTTTAAAGAAAACATAGACAAAGCAGAGGGGCTTTCCTTCTTTTATTTGTCATAAAGCCAAGTAATGCATTGGAGCAAGTTGTTCCATTCTTCTACAGAGAAGCAAGGTGCTTCAGCAAACAAAACTCCCTGAGATTTGAGTTCTAACTCAAGCTTTCCCAGTCAATGTTACTGCCATTGGTGTTAACATTAGACAGAAAGAAAGCAGAACTTCTGATCTTTCTCTCTCTGTCTCTCTCTCTCTCTCTCTCTCTCTCTTGTCTCATCTTATTAACTTTTCTTTCTTCCTCTCCTCTACACATATATCATTAGAAAAAATGTTTTGGCTTGGTGAGATGGCATGGTTTAGAGTAAAATGGCCAGGAAGTAGTAAAACTGCGGTCTCCCTCATGAACCTCACCTACCCATAGTAATCTTCCTCAACACAAACTATTTCATACATTTGGAACTTGAATGTATATATAAAAGAATCCAAACAAAATCCAGAGCAGAATCCAGAGCAATTAGAAAGAGGCAGTTTATGATGCTAAGCCAGAAGACATGGTCCAACTCTACTTCTTACTAACTGCAGGACTCTGAGCCACTCAAGTATCTGCTCTGAGCTTCAGTTACTTTATCTGTAAAATGGGACCAAAGGTCCTATCTCACACATGAGATACATGCAATTATTTTGTAAACTGTAAAGTGCTACACAAGTTAAAGGGAATAATTTTATCTTCTTCATTTTCCCTCTGGTCTTTTCTATAATTCTAGGTTGGCTAATCAGAAGAATCCAGACAATAAGGATGACTTGTGTATCTTAATAATTTTTTAAAGTATATTAAGAAAAGCAATCCGGACTAATATAACAAGAAAAAGTTTCCCCCTTTCCTTTACCTTGAGAATTAAAAATTAAAGGCAAAAATGAGAATTTGAAAGTAATGTTTTCCTGAATGTCCTCTGCTCTTTCTCTTAATTTCCTCTAGACTGCTTTCCTTCTATTGCACATTTCATGCACACTTTACATCGTAATGACTATTTTATGAGTTGATGATTCTTTTATGAGAAATGGTTTACTGTGTAATCAAGCAGAGAGAGAATTGTCTCAAGGTTCACTTACAAGAAATCCAACTATGAATTCCTAAATGTACTACTCACACAGAGAAGATTGAAATATGGTTTTTTTGTTTTTAAAATGTATTATTAGTCATTAATGTCAGGATTTCTTTGCTTTTCAAGGCCAACTTATGACATTTCAACTTCCCATTCAGGGAATGAAATAACTCTAAAGACCCAATAGTCTAGTGATCTATAATTAAGGGTAAATTCCTTTAACTGGAATTTAGCAAACATGTATGAACCTACTGCTATGCATAGGCAGCATGATAGGGGAAAACAAATATGTGTAATAGATATTACTGCTGCTTTCAAGGAACTAAAATTCTAGTAAGGAGAAAAAGAGAAAGACATATAACATATATGGAGTATACTGAGAAACATGAAAACCAGGACTGATGGGAACTGAAGAAGGAGGGACCATTCACTACTAGTGAAGGACAAGACAAACAAACTTTTTATATTTGTTTTATAGGAAGTTATTCTAAACCACTGAGCTCCTTATATATAATATTCACTTATAATAAGCAATAAAAATAACAAAAGAAGAGAAATTAATCTATTCAACATCTTTAAAAGTTCTGGTGTCAACCCACTGGACTTTTGATGTCTTCTTAGAATACAGAAAGCTTCACTCCCATCATAATGACAAGAAAAAAGCAGATAACCTATAAAATTATTTCTTGAACTCATCACAGACACTTCAGAAATATCAGGACCACCAACTAATCTCAATTTTAAGCAAAGACATGCACTTCCTAGTAGAGATGGAATGCCTACACTTGCTTACCTGGGGCAGAACGTGGGTGTAGGAGATGCCAGGCACCATACAAGCTGGTAAGAACTCAATTAAAAAGTTCAACAAATTGGGGGCCCCTGGGTTGCTCAGTCTGTTAAGCAATTGACTTCACCTCAGGTCATGATCTCATGGCTCATGAGTTCAAGCCCCACATCTGGCTCTGTGCTGACAGCTCAGAGCCTGGAACCTGCTTCGGATTCTGTGTCTCCCTCTCTCTATCCCTCTCCAGCTCACGCTCTGCCTCTCTCTCTCTTTCTCTCTCATTCTCTCTCTCCTTCGAAAATAAATAATTTTATAATTTTATAATTATAATTTTATAATTTTATTTATTTATTTATTGCGGGGCTCGGACCCCTGAACTATGAGATCATGACCTGAGCTGAAATCGGATACTCAACCAGCTGAGCCACCCAGGTACCCTCATGTATCTTTTTGAACTAGTGTTTTCATTTTGGGGGGCTAAATACCTAGTAGGAGAATTAGTGGGTCATATGGTAGGTAATTCTATTTTTAATTTTTTAAGGTACTTCCAAACTGTTTTCCAGTCACTGCACAACTTACATTCCCATTAACAGTGTAAAAGTGTTCCTTTATCTCCACATCCTTGCCAACACTTGTTATTTCTTATGCTTTTTATTTTAGCCATTATGACAGATGCTGATATCTCACTATTGTTTTGATTTGCATTTCCCTGATGATTAGTGATGTTGAGCATCTTTTTGTCTCTTGCTCATCTGTAGGTCATTTTTGGAAAAATTTCTATTCATGTCACCTGCCCGTTTTTTAATTGCATATTTTTTTGTGTTGAGTTTTATAAGTGGTTTATTTATAAGTGGTTTATATATTTTGGATATTAACCCCTTATTTGATATATCAATTGCAAATATCTTCTCCCATCCAGTAGTTGTCTTCTTATTTGCTCATGATTTCCTTCAATGTGCAAAAGCTTTTTATTTTGGTGTAGTCCCAATAGTTTCATTTTGCATTTTTATTTGTTTCCCTTGCCTCAGGAGACAATCTACAAAAATGATTCTACAGCTGATGTCAAAGAGATTACTGCCTACGTTTTCTTATAGGAATTTTATGGTTTCAGGTCTCACATTTAGGTTTTTAATCTGTTTTGAATTTATTTGTGTATGGTGTAAAAAAGTGGTTCACTTTCATCCTTTTGCATGTAGCTCTCCACTTTTCCCAACACCATTTGTTGAAAAAGTTGTCTTTTTCCCATTGTATATTCTTGCCTCCTTTGTTGTAGATTAATTGGCCATAAAACCATGGGTTTATTCTGGACTCTCTTCTCTTCCATTGATCTATGTGTCTATTTTGGTGCCCTCACCACACCGTTTTGATTCTTACAGCTTTGTAGTGTATCTTGAAATCTGGGATTGTGATATCTCTTTTTGCTCTTCTTGTTCAAGATTGCTTGGACTATTCAGGGTCTTTTGTGGTTCCATAGAAATTTTAGCATTATTTGTCCTAGTTCTATGAAAGATACTGTTGGTATTTTGATAGGGATTGCATTAAGTCTGTAGGTTGCCTTAAGTAGTATGGTCATTTAACAATATTTGTTGTTCCAATCCATAAGCAAGGAATATCTTTTCATTTGTTTGTGTTGTCTTCAATTTCTTTCAACAGTGTTTTATAGTTTTCAAAGTACAGGTCTTTTGCTTCCTTAATTAAGTTTATTTCTAGTTATCTTATTCTTTTTTGTTACAACTGTAAATGGGATAGTTTAATAAATTTCTTGATCTGCTCGTTCATGAGTAGTGTATAGAAATGCAATGAATTTATGTACATTGATTATGTATCCTGTGACCTTACTGAATTCATAAATCAGTTCTAGTAGTTTTTTTGGTGCAGTCTTTTGGGTTTTCTCCATACAGTACCATGTCATCTGCAAATGTGAAAGTTTAACTTCTTCCTTACCAATTTGGATGCCCTTTATTTCTTCTTTTTGTCTCATTGCTATGGCTAGGACTTCAGGCACTATGTTGGATAAAAGTAGTGAGAATGGACATCCTTATCTTGTTCCTGATCTTAGGAATAAAGTTCTCATTTTTTCACCATTGAGTATGATGTTAGCTGTGGGTTTTTCATATATGGCCTTTATTGTGTTGAGGTATGTTCTCTCTAAACCTACTTTCTTGAGAGTTTACATTGTGAATGGATGTTGTCTATTGTCAAAAGCTTTTTCTGCATCTATTGATATGATCACATGGTTTTTATCCTTTCTTTTATTGATGTAATGTGTCATGCTGATTGATTTGCAAATATTGAACCACCCTTGCATCCATGGAATATACCCCACTTGATTGTGGTGAATGATTTTTTAAATGTATTGTTGGATTTGGTTTGCTAATATTTTGTTGAGGATTTTTACATCTATGTTCATCAGAGATATTGGCCTGTAGTTCTCTTTTATTGTGGCATCTTTATCTGATTTTGGTCTCAGGGTAATGCTGGTCTCAAAAAAATGAATATGGAATCTTACCTTCTTCTATTTTTTGGAATAGTTTGAGAAGAATAGTTAATAACTCTTCTTTAAATATTTGGTCCTGGACTTCTGTTTGTTGGGAATTTTTAAAATCACTAATTCCATTTCATTGCTTATGATTGGTCTCGTCAAATTTTCTGTTTCTTCCTGATTCAGTTTTGGGAGGTCATATGTTTCTAGGAATTAATCCATTTCTTCTAGGTTGTCCAATTTGTTGGCATATACTTTTTATAATATTCTCTTATAATCTTTTGTATTTCTGTGGTGTCAGTTATTTCTCCTCTCTCAGTTCTGTTTTTATTTATTTGAGTCCTTTTTTCTTCTTATGAATCTGGCTAAATTTTGGTGATCTTTTCAAAAAACCAGTTTCTGGCTTCATTGATCTTTTCTATGTTTTTTTTTGTTTTTTAGTCTCTATTTCATTTATTTCTTCTCTAATCTTTATTATTTCCTTCTTTCTATTGGCTTTGGGCTTCATTTGTTCTTTTTTGAGCTGCTTTAGGTGTAAGGTTAGGTTGTTTCAGATTTTTCTTGCTTCTTTAGGTAGACCTGTGTTGTTATAATCTTCCTTCTTAAAACAGCTTTTGCTGTATCCTAAAGATTTTGGACCATTCTGTTTCCATTTTTATTTGTCTCCATGTATTTTCTGATTTCCTCTTTGATTTCTTGCTTGACCCATTCATTGTTTAGTAGCATGTTATTTAACCTCCATGTATTTCTGTTCTTTCCAGATGTTTTCTTGTGATTGATTTCTAGCTTTATGCCGTTGTACTCTAAAAAGATGCATGATATGATTTCAATCTGTCTGAGTTTGTTGAGACTTGTTTTGTGGCCTAATATGTGATCTATTATGGAGAATGTTAAATGTGTACTTGAAAAAAATGTGCATTTCACTGTTTTAGGATGCAATGTTCCCTGAATATATCTGTTAGATCCACCTGGTCCAAGCCAGTTTCCTTGTTGGTTTTCTGTCCAGATGACCTATCCATTGATGTTGTAAGATATTACAGTACCCTATTATTACTGCATTATCAGTTTCTTCCTTTATGTCTGTTAGTAGTTGCTTTATGTATTATTTTGGCGTTCCCATGCTGGGTGCATAAATATTTACAATTGTTATATTTTCTTGGTGGATTGTTCCCTTTATTGTTATGTAGTGTCCTTCTTTGTTTCTTGTTATAGTCTTTGTTTTAAAGCCATTTTTTTCTGATTAAGTATTGCTACCTCAGTTTTCTTTTTATTTCCATTTACATGATAAATGTTTTTCCATCCCTTCACTTTCAATCTGCATGTATCTTTAGGCCTGAAGTGAGTCTCTTACAGACAGCATATATGGATGGATCTTGCTTTTTTTTTTTTTTAAATTTTTTTCCACGTTTTTATTTATTTTTGGGACAGAGAGAGACAGAGCATGAATGGGGGAGGGGCAGAGAGAGAGGGAGACACAGAATCGGAAACAGGCTCCAGGCTCCGAGCCATCAGCCCAGAGCCTGACGCGGGGCTCGAACTCAGGGACCGCGAGATCGTGACCTGGCTGAAGTCGGACGCCCAACCGACTGCGCCACCCAGGCGCCCCGGATCTTGCTTTTTTATCCTTTCAGTCATCCTCTGTATTTTTATTAGAGAATTTAGTCCATTTATATTCAAAGTATTTATTGATAGGTTTTTAACTATTGTCATTTTGTCATTTCTTTATAGTTATTTTTGTAGTTCTTCTCTGTTCCTTTTATTCTCTTGCTCTATTTCCTTATGATTTGATGGCTTTCTTTAGTGATATGCTTGGATTCCTTTCTCTTCATTTTCTGCATATCTATTATAGGTTTTTGATTTGTGGTTACCATTAGATTTATATATAACATCATATGCATATAACAGTCTAAAGTTGATGGTCACTTAAGTTTGAAACCTAGAATGGGTTCAAAGCCCTAAATTTTTACTCTTCCTTACTACATTTTATCTATATCATGTCATTCTCTACATCCTAATAAAGAAGTATTAATAATGAAGTTACTATGAGATCCAGTCTAACACAGTTTGGATCATTTACCATTTTTAAGCATTATTGGAAACAGGAAATGCAGAGTGAAAACCTTACATTTGCAGAGTATAGAAAATTTTTGAGATTTTAATATATCAAAGAAATGAAGAGAAAATATAATTTGACCTCACAAAACATTATGAGAAGGAAAAAAAGTGGAGACTGAATTTTTAAATAGTTTTATAAAGGAAAAACATGGGTCTTAGAGGCAAATAATAATAACTATAAATTAATAGTCATAAATATCAATAGTTATCAGGTATCATATATTTTCTAATTTAACCTTTAATAATCCTTCAAAATAGCTACTATTCCTATTTTACAGACAAGCTAATTAAGGCTCACAAAGTTTAAGTAGCTTGCCCAACACTACAACAGTGGTTGCTGAATGTCTACATGAATGAATCTGTCTAAATCATTAGCATCACTATCTCTGGAGACTGAAACTTGGTTTTTCATATAGAAGTCAAGAATTGACTCCAAAATTGTATTCTTCCACTCATGACCTTAACTGTCTAGAACAGAGTTAAGTGCTGGCAATTACCAGACTATGAGAAGAAGAACAACAACAAAACCCTGAAGCGTGATTATTAAGTTTTGATTCCTTGCCAACTTTAAAGATCTGTGACATTTTTAGGTCAATTAATAGAAAACCAAATTTTGTCATAGGAATTTCATTTCTGTACTTGATAGGTTGACGTCTATGGTTTTAAAGCCACAACCTCCATTAATACATTATTAGGAAGTTAGAGAAAAGTAAGATGGAGAAGGAACAGTGGTCCATACTAGACACTGAAAGCTGGAGATGGAGAGTTGTTGAAAAGGCCTCTTTGAAATTGTGTGGAAGGATGCCAAACTCCATGTTACTAGTATATGTGAAGTGGTATTACAAATTATTTGTAAGGAGAATGAATTCCTGAGAAATTTGTTCATAATGTTGTTTGTGAATTAAATTAACCAGCACGGGGGCTCCAAAAGAACATAGAAGTTACATAGCCCCGACCTTACCAATAGGCTGTATTACAAAAGTTAGTTTCAAAGTTAATTGTATAAGAATGCAGAAATCCTTTCACCAAGGAAACAATATTCCAAATCTCGAATCAGCATTATGGCCTGCAAGCCAAATACAGACCACAACCTATTTATGTAGGGCCCACAAGCTGAAAAAAGCTTTTGCATTCTTAAATGGTTGAAAAAAATCAAAAGATGACTAATATTTCATGACACATAAATGTTACATGTAATTCAAATTTCACTGACCATATATAAAGTTTTATTGGAATATGACACAATCATATGTTTATGCATTGTCAAAGGCTGCTTTCACATATAACAGCAGAGTTGCGACACAGACCCTATGTCTCACAAAACCCAAAACACTGCATTCACACACTATATGTCCCTTTGCAGAAAAAATATGCTGGTCCTCATGGTAAATTATTACTACATTCCCAAGCTGGCTTACAAAAAGTGATACTATTCAAAATATGATTGTGCTATAGTGTTAACACCAAGTCTATGTCTGGTGACATTCCAGCTAGGTAGGCACTGAATATCAGAGCAAACTTTTCAAAGTCCTACTTTCCTACCTTTGCTTATACCATTCAGGCAACTTGTAATATCCTTCCCCCAACAAAAAAATAAATAAATAAAAATAGCTAACATTTATGAGTTAGCAAATTGAGCACTTTTTAGTTGTTTTAAGTACTGCACATGCACTGCTTTATTTAATCCGCACAATAACTCAATAAAATAATTACTATTAATATGCCCATTTACAAATGGGGAAATTGAGACCACAAGAAGTTAAATACTGGCTCCAAGTGATAGTTCTAACAAGTGTGAGAGCCAGGATATAAACCCTGGCAATCTATTACAATCCTGAATATTGTGCTATTATCCACAAACCATGGGATATATCCCTTTTACAACTTTCAACATTTAAGACTTAATTCAAATGCCAGCTTCTTCATGAAGCCTTTCTCCCGGATTCCCTATGCCCACAAGTTCAAAATAACTACATTAGTTATATTATCAGCCCTCTGCACATCTATAAAAGTATTCCTTACTCTGTTTTGTAATTTATATGTCCCCATCCTTCGTCCCATAGGCACAAACAAAACAAAATGTAGATTTTAGGCTCACTGAGGGCAGGTAACTATAGTTCTCTATATCATACATAGTATGTACTTTATAAATGCATTCTAATTGAGTAGATTAAGGTAGAAGCAGTTGGCTTCTGATATTAAATAAAATATGCTAATGAAGAAAATTCCTGAGTTGGTAAATATATTAAAATATCTTCATTACGAAAGATAGAAAGCTTGGTTTAATTTGCTGTTCAAAGTGAGTCATAATCAAGAAATTCTTCCCTGACCCATATAACCATCTCAAGCAGGCCTTAAATACAGCCAAATACAGCATAGGGGGATTTGTGTGGGGGAGCTTGAAGAAGTTCGTTTCATCGTAAGATCTAACCAGAAAAAAAAGAAGCCCCAACATTCATCTTTCTTTGGGGCTAAGACAGTGCTTTTTCAATCTTTTTTATTCACTCAATATTTTATTTACTGAAATCCTAAACAGAAATGCAAATTATAAAACAGACAAAACTAAAATTTGTGATTGAAGTGGTGGCAGTTGGAGAGGTAAGGAATGGGACCCCTGGAGTACCACCACAGAGCATATAGGACACAGAGCACAATTTGGCTTAGAAACCATATTGAAGTAAATGTTAACTCATTCATGCATTTTCATACATTGGTACTGTACTTATATTACTAGCTCATCAATTATACCTAGAACAAAATAGGGCCTCAAAGCAATCATCATTCAATATCAGCCCTGTTGACATAATGTGAAGATAAATTTTGATGGATATGAGGTCAAGAAAAGGTCATGAGGAATCCAGGAGAAGATAGGCATAAGAGGTCAACCATATCAGAGAATCACTGGACAACCAAAAGATAATTACCCTGGCACTATTAAGAGAGGGATGCGGAAAAAAAAGGACTCAGAGCGCCACATCTCAGGATTGCAGCAGGTTGACCCTAGAGCCACCATTGGTAAAGAATGTGGCTACTGTTACTTATGACTCCAAGATGCCTCATGATTTAAATATCATATATGGGGCAGGGGGTGAACATTTAAAAGATAAGTTTCTAGTGTTCTAAAGAATGATGAGTTGTCCAATATGATATCAAGGTAGAAACCCATGCTTACGATGAAAAAAATTAATTATGTATTCCTAATTAAATAGTGGTTAGTAGACATATCCAGAAAGTGTTCCATATGAATCCATAACAGGGGTAATGGCTGGGTTGGAACCAAGGCTCAGACAGCTATAACACTGTGTGGAGCTAGGTGAGATCTTTAGCATTCTGGAACCAGAGCCCCAAGGGTACTGGAGATCAGGTTGACAGCATAGAAGCCCATGAGAAGAGGCAGCAAGCTGACCTCAAGAGAGAGAAAAATAGGGAGAAATGGCATCAAGGAGCTTCATCCATGATCTTCAAGTTGTTAAATACCTGAAGGTCTCATAATTCCAAATTTCAATTCTTGGAAATTTAAAAAAATCTCTAGTTTGGGATTCAGAAAGTCTACTTTGAAGTCCTGTTACTTCCACTTACTAGATGTGTGACTTGCTAATTTACCCCTCAGATTTGTCTGGTTGGGTTAATAATATTTGTCCCATTTCATGGCGTTTCTTAACCTCATCTTAAAATGTGGATGATAAATTTCAAAATATGCAACTTAATGCTATTAACTGCTATTTAATGCTATTATCAGACCATCAGTTTAGAATCTACAGTTATTCTTGCCTATGCCTCTGGAATAGTGATTGTGGAAAGATATGTTAGGGTTTGCAAAATAGAGCTGAATCCCTAGAGAAAATTTTGAACAAAACACTTACATTGTGCATGAAGTCCCCAAAGGGTACAGCAAGCAATAGATCAAGGAAGCCTAATTAGAATTCTTGGGACAAGAGGTGGAAATAATATTGTTTATAAGTGGAAAGGAAAATCCTGATTCCCTCAGGAATGAAACATGTGACAGCAATTGAAAAGAGAAAGAAGGGGCGCCTGGGTGGCGCAGTCGGTTAAGTGTCCGACTTCAGCCAGGTCACGATCTCGCGGTCCGGGAGTTCGAGCCCCGCGTCAGGCTCTGGGCTGATGGCTCAGAGCCTGGAGCCTGTTTCCGATTCTGTGTCTCCCTCTCTCTCTGCCCCTCCCCCGTTCATGCTCTGTCTCTCTCTGTCCCAAAAATAAATAAACGTTGGGAAAAAAAAGAAAAGAAAAGAGAAGGAAAAGAAAGAATCTTTGTTGACTACTGGTTCCCACAAAAAGACACAGGCAATGAGACCCAAGCTTGGGGGAAAAATATGGGAAAAAAAATAACATGGTAGTTAGGATCTAGGAAATTCCAATACTCAAATCATTGACATTATTTCTGAGAGATCTTGACAGTAATTGCAATGGCTAAGAAACAGAAATAAACCTGGTTAAACACACACACACACACACACACACAAATGTTAGAGCTCCACGTCAGGCTCTGTGCTGGAGCCTGCTTTTGATTCTGTGTCTCCCTCTCTCTCTGCCCCTCCCCTGCTCACACACTCTCTCTCTCTCTCTCAAAAATAAATAAACATTAAAAAAAAAGAATCAATTAGTTGAGAAAATACATAATGAAGAAAGATGCTATGAACTCAAAGCTTTTAAATGCATTTCAGTTTTTATTCATCATAATAAATATATATTTGTTTTTTAATAAATATATATTTGATATATACAATTAATAAATACATATACATAATTGGGAAGTTATATATATGATAAAAAAACATAAAATTTATTTGGCCTACAGGTAATAATTGGTATGTAAATGGACTAAAAAACCTCTTCTAATTCTGAGGTTCCCAAAACTGTATTCCACATGTTTTTAGATTTATAACATTAACCTTACACAGAAAATGCATTATGGGATGTAATCAATCAACCAAACCAAACTAATGATAATGGTTAAATATTAGACTGAAGCAGTGATTCTCAACTTTTTCTCCTTATCATCTCCCCCAGGAATCCTTTAAGACATTTAGTTTATTTAATCACCCTCCTCCTCCATGAAATTTTAATACCACACATATACTGTATATGTTTTATTACTGTAGCCCTTTAGAGGGACATAAACCATTATAATGTCTAAAGTTTTTTTCATACACATTCCCCTAAAAACTAAGGTTTAAATTGCCCCATATTAAGAATGTACAGACTAAGGAATTATCTTATTTAATCCTTATACTGAGATGGGTATTATTATTATTCCCATTTTTACAGATAAAGACAGTGAGCTTATGAGAGGCTAAATAAACTTATCCAATTTGTCAGACTCATTTAGCCTACATGAGGACTGTGTGAAAACACCATATATGGCACATTTCCCAGGCCAGACAATAGGATACCCACAAATACAGGTTGCTCTTAAAAAATAGCAGTGTCAAAGCCATGTATTCTGCATCCAGAAAAGCTGCTACATAAATTTCCAGGTTTTCTTACTCTGATATTATTATTTGACTAAGCCTGGAAAATGTTGGCTTGGTTTTAGAGTAATTTTTGAGCAGTACTGATTAAGTGTACATTATTTAACAATACCTTTAAGTGTTTTGAAATTTTCATTTCCTAATAATCCAATAAATTTTTAAAAATATGGTTCTCAGATCATTTCTTCCTTTAACAACTTATAGGATAAGTGAGAACAGGCTTTACCACTAGGTAATTTTACAAGCAGCAATGATATTTAATTAGGTCAAATTAATTTTTTTTACTGTTATTATTTCATAAATTGTTACCAAAACAGTTTGTGACCATTGTCACATGAGAAGAGATGCATAAAATGCTGGTGTTAAAAAGGTTCATAGAAGGAAATCTCAACTGAATCCCAACAATCATTTGGGGAGGAATTAAGACTTCAATTAAAGCTGAGAACTTTCTCTTCTCAACTAGAAGAATTAATTTAATCTAGGTGGCCACAAAAAGAAAATAAAATTAAATATTTAAAAAACAGATGGTATGTTGACTAATTCCTAAGATATTTCTAGATTAGTAAGTCACTAAATGTATTTGGAAATTAAAATAAAATTAATTACATTAAATTTTAAGAAAAATGTGATAGACTTCTGTTCCAGCCAAGATGAAGTACAAGAACCAGACTCAATACATGAAATGATGATTTTCAAGACACTGGATATCAGACAACAAAGGATAGTGAACCCTGAGAGATGAGAAACAAATAAGGTGGGCACTATAATTTCCCCTTTTTCTGCCTTGAGAGGATTTATAGGCTATGCCACAGGGAAGAAGACTCCTTGATTTGAAGAGATGAAAATGAGAATTTGGGGAGGCCAAGGCACCTAGTTCAGAGTATCAAAGAGTGGAGACATGCAGAAAGACCTAACCCTGGACATCTGGAGAAAGTCCTCCTCCAGTACTCAGCTAAGTACAGAGCAGCATATAGGTATGAAAAAACTACCTGAGGCCATGGAAGAAACCATACAAAAATTATAGGGAATAGTGCCTGATGCTCACTAAGACTGAGAATAATGCTAATTTCTACCAGCCAGAGTGGAAAGATGCATAATTTATAGCAAATTGGATAGAGTGTGCAGATAAGTGTCAAGTGCCTCAGTTATGGAGAATATTAGCTCTAGACTGAGCATTGCTCCAACCAAATCATAAAAGCAAGCCATGAAAGGGTCAAACTATTTCCATGTAACTTAACTCTATCCTGAACCAAAGATCAAAACAATGTATGAGAATGTAAAAATATACAGAACCTGACAAGGTAAGATTCACAATATCTGGTATTCAATTCAAGATACCTTGGTATGCAAAGAGGCAAGAAAACATGACCCAAAACAAGTAAAATAATCAGTTAATCAAAATCAAACCAAAACTGAAAGGTATATTAGAATTGGCAATAACTTTAAAACCATTACTGTAATTGTAGTCTATATGTTTAGAGAACAAACTGAGGGCTGATGGGGGGTGGGAGGGAGGGGAGTGTGGGTGATGGGTATTGAGGAGGGCACCTGTTGGGATGAGCACTGGGTGTTGTGTGGAAACCAATTTGACAATAAATTTCATATATTAAAAAAAAAAAAAAAGAAAGAAAGTTAAGTAGGGACATGGAAGATACAAAAAAGACCCAAAGCAAATTTCTAAAGATAAAACCTACAACATGTGAGATTAAAAGTACACTGGATGGTATTAACAGTTGACTAGACAATTCAGGAAAAAATATTAATGAACTGAAGGAGTAGTACTGAAAACTATCCAAAATAAAACACAAAGAGAAAAAAAGGATCCAAAAAAATGGGAAGATAATCAGTGAGATGCAGAACAATTTTAAGAAGCCTAATACACAGATAATGTCAATCAAAGAAGCAACAGAGAGAAGGTATAGAGTCATGTGAAAATACTGTGGATGAAAACTTTCCATATTTGATGAAAACTACAGAAGCACAGATCCAAGAATCTCAAAGAACCCCAAGCATACGAAACATAAAAAAAACTATATCAAAGCACATCATAATCAAATTGCTCAAAACTAATAATAAGACAAATACCATATGATTTCACTCATGTGAAATTTAAGAAACAAAACAAATGAGCAAAGGGGAAAAAAAGACAGGGCGGAGGGATGAACCAAGAAACAGATTCTTAACTATAGGGAACAAACTGATGGTTACCAAAGGGGAGGTGGGTAGGGGATGGGTTATATAGGTGATGGGGATTAAGGAGGGCACTTGTGTTGTGTGGAGGTGCTTAATCACTATATTACACACCTGAAACTAATATTACACTGCATTTTAACTGGAATTTGGTTTTTTAAGAGTTTATTTTTAAGTAATCTCTACACCCAATGTAAGGCTTGAACTCACAACCCTGAGATCAAGAGTCACACGTTCCACCAACTGAGTCAGCCAGGTGCCCCAACTAACTAGAATTTAAGTATGTATGTATGTATGTATGTATGTATGAATGTATGTATGTATGTATTTGAGGGACCCTGTGTGAGTGGGGGAGAGGGGCAGAGGGAGGGGGAGAGACAGAGAATCTTAAGCAGGCTCCATGCTCAGTACAACCCCAATATAGGGCTTGATCCCATGAGTCAGGGATCATGACCTGAGCTGATATCAAGAGTTGGATGCTCAACTGAGTGAGCTACCCAGGTGCCCCCAACTAACTGTAATTTAAATAAAAACTTTAAAAAAATAAAAATCAAAAAAAGAGAAAATGTTAAAAGCAACCAGAAGAAATAAAATACATGTTACATATAGAGGAGCAAAGATAAGTAAGACTTCAGGTTTTTTACTGGAAACAATGCAAGTGAAAAGAAAGGAGCAGCATCTTTAAAGTGCTCAAAAAAATAATTTAGAAAACCCCAAAACTCTGTCAATATAGAACTGTATAGCTGGCAAAAACAGATTTCAAAAGATAAAATTGAAATAAAGACCTTTGCAGATACATGAAAGATCAAATGAAAATCTGGATGTATACAAAAGAATATAGAGTACTATATTGGAAGCATATATCATATTTTTAATGACTTAAATATCTTTGAAAGATAATTTGCTATTAAAGCAAAAATAATAGCACTGTATTGTGGAGTTTATGACATAAAAAAGTAAAATACATGACAACAGTGTTACAAAGGCTGAGAGGGGACAAATGGATGTAAAGTATTGTATTTCTTAATGCTACACATGAAGTGGTATAATATCACTTGAAGGTATTCTATGAGAAGTTAAAGATGTATGCTTTAAACCTTAAAAGTAATCACTAAGATGACAAAAACAGAATTATAGCTAATAAGCCAACAAAGAGAACAAAATGGAATAATAAAAAAGTCAATTAATGTAAAAGAAGTTAGTGAAAAATGGCAAAGCAAAAATGGGACACATAGAAAACAAATAAAATGGCAGACTCAAACCTAAATATATCAGTAATCAATATAAATTCTCTACATACCCTGATGTCACCTTCACTACTCCTAAGACGTCATTTCTACTAATGTTTCTAAGATCGTGTAAACCGTACTGGTCCCTGTCTTCAATACATTACCCTAAATCCCCAAGAGTCCATAGTTACTAATGAGGAGGATTTAATAGTAGGTACACTTTGTATGGTAGTCTTGATCCTACTACTAATCAGTACATACTTTGGGGCAAGTCACCTCTTTGGACCCAAGTTTACACATCCATGAAATGAAAGGGCAAGTTAGCAAAGTCACTTAGAGTTCTAATTTCCTCTGATTCCATTATCCCAAGCAAGGAGCCTGCCATCCACCTAACTGCCTCTGGTAAACCTGAGTCATGGGTCACTAGAAGTTGACCATTTATTTGGAAAACTGAAAAGTCTCCATCACTCCTCTCTCAGAGGGTATAGTCTTGTATAAGTGTTGTCTCCAAAACCCTAACTCCTGTAAAATAAAGTCAGTCCTAACTTAGAGCTTAAAGGCCAGATTCAGAGATGGGAAAGTTTACTGAATTAATTTGTATGTTGAAATTTGTCACTAAAATGAATATAAAAGATAGTGATTTTTTGCATCAGCAGAAATAGGACATTACAGTATGGTAAAACAAAACTCAGGGAAGCTCATTTCTTTTCATAGAATATAGCAGGAAAATATAGTTAAAAGAACATTAGATTTGAAATAATAAAAACTGAATTTGAGGCACAAGTCTATTACTAACTAGCTGCAGTCCTATAAACCCAGTTGGCTCCCTGTTTTCTCATCTGCATATTGGGAAAAATAACATCTGTGATATTCATTTCACAGGAGCTCCAAGACACTTCAGTGAGGCAATGTATGAGAAGCTTTGCAAAGTGAAAAACTCTATACAAATGTAGGAACTCACAACTAATAACACATGAAATACTTTATTCCCTGTGAAAGTATACACTGTCCCTAGGAACAAGATTAAGGATGCAAATGAATAAAACCACAATGAATAAGAGAAACCAGGTACCAAATGAATGCACTTGACAAAAGAAATGGATTAAATCTAGGAAGAGGTGTTGAATATTAAGGGTTGATGAGCAATGATTACAATATATTAGGCTGGCAGGATTGAGTCACTGTTGTAACACTTAGTCCTTCTGTATAGAATTCTAAGAAATAGAAATATGGAAGCATGGGAAAGAGAAATACTGATACAAAATCAATGTGCAGAAATCAGTTGCATTCTTATACACAAATAATGAAGCAACAGAAAAAGAAATCAAGAAATTGATCCCATTTAGAATTACACCAAGGACCATGAAATACTTAGGAATAAACCTAACCAAAGATGTAAAAGATCTGGATGCTGAAAACTATAGAAAACTTATGAAATAAATTGAAAAAGACACGAAGAAATGGAAAAACGTTCCATGCCCATGGACTGGAAGAACAAGTATTATTAAAATGTTAATACTACCCAAAGCAATCTACACATTCAATGCAATCGCAATAAAAATTGCACCAGCATTCTTCTCAAAGCTAGAACAAACAATCCTAAAATTTGTATGGAACCACAAAAGACCCCAAAAAGCCAAAGTAATATTGAAAAAGAAAATCAAAGCCGAAGGCATCACAATGCCAGACTTTAGCCTCTACTACAAAGCTGTAATCATCAAGACAGTATGGTATTGGCACAAAAACAAACACATAGACCAATGGAATAGGATGGAGAACCCAAAACTGGACCCAAAAATGTATGGCTAACTAATCTTTGACAAAGCAGGAAAGAGTATCCGATGGAAAAGAGATAGTCTCTTCAGCAAATGGTGCTGGGAAAACTGGACAGCAACATGCAGAAGAATGAAACTGGACCACTTTCTTACACCACACACAAAAATAAACTCAAAATGGATGAATGGCCTAAATGTGAGACAGGAAACCATCAAAAAACACTGAGGAGAAAACAGATAACAACCTCTTTGACCTCAGCCACGGCAATTTCTTGCTCGACATTTCTCTGAAGCAAAAATGAACTATTGGGACCTCATCAAGATAAAAAGCTTCTACACTGCAACAGAAACAATCAACAAAACTAAAAGGCAACTGATGGAATGGGAGAAGATATTTGCAAATGACGTACCAGATAAAGGGTTAGTATCCAAAATCTATAAAGAACCTACCAAACTCAACACCCGAAAAACGAATAATCCAGTGAAGAAATGGGCAGAAGACATGAATTAGACACTTTTCCAAAGAAGACATCCAGATGGCCAACAGACACATGAAAAAATGTTCAACATCACTCATCATCAGGGAAATACAAATCAAAACCACATTGAGATACCACCTCACACCAGTCAGAGTGGCTAAAATTAACAACTCAGGAAATAACAGATGTTAGCAAGGATGTGGAGAAACTGGAACCCTCTTACACTGTTGGTGGGAATGCAAACTGGTGCAACCACTCTGGAAAACAGTATGGAGGTTCCTCAAAAAATTAAAAATAGAACTACCCTATGACCCAGCAATAGCACTACTAGGAATTTATCCAAAGGATATAGGAGTGCTGATTCATAGAGACACATGTACCCAAATGTTTACAGCAGTGCTTTTAACAATAGCCAAATCATGGAAAGACCCAAAATATCCATCAATTGATGGATGGATAAAGAAGGTGTGGTTTAGATATACAATGGAATACTACTTGGCAATGATAAAGAATGAAATCCTGCCATTTGCAACAACATGGATGAAACGGGGGTGGGGGAGGGTTATTATGCTAAGTGAAATAAGTCAGCCAGAGAAAGACAGATATTATCTTTTCACTCATATGTGAAACTTGAGAAACTTAACAGAAGACCATGGGGGAAGGGAAGGGGAAAAAATCGTTTCAGAGAGGGAGGCAAACCATAAGAGACTCTGAAATACAGAGAACAAATTGAGGATTGATGGGGTGGACAGGGAAGAGGAGAAAATGGGTGATGGGCATTGAGGAAGTCACTTGTTGGAATGAGCACTGGGTGTTGTATGTAAGTGATGAATCACAGGAATCTACCCCGAAACCAAGAGCACTCTGTATACACTATACATTAGCTAACAGCATTAGCTAACAACATTTGTTGACAACAAATTATATTAAAAAAAAACAATTATTGTAGTGCATAAAAGGAAAGAGAAATACTTAAAAATGTAAAAGAGCTATCAACAAATTGTAGATAAGATGAAAAATACTTTGCAGATAAACGCAGACATACTTACTTGGAAAAACAGCATAGAACTGATAGAAAGTCCTTCATGTTATATTGTTCTTAGTAAATGATATTAAAAGGAAAGGGCCATCACAATGAACTTATTTATTTATTAAGAGAAAGTAGGATTGAATCAGTTCAAAATCCTGCTACATCTTGTAAGATCAATAAAAGTGATTATTGCCTTTCTGGGAAAGAAGGAAAATTACAGAATAAGGTCATATATACAATATACACAAGAGCCACAAAATAAACTAATAAACTAATATCTATGTGCCAGGAACTCTGCTGGGTACTTTACAAACATTATGTCAGTTAAGCTCTACCTCTGAGTTTAAGTTCCATGAGGAGACTTTATCTATTTCGTTGACATCTATTTCCCCAGTATATAAAAGGTACTCAGAAAATCTTTTTTGCCCACATTTAATTTTTATTTATTTATTTTTAAAGATTTTATTTTTTAAGTGATCTCTACACCCAATGTGGGGCTCAAACTCACAACCTGAGAGCAAGAGTTGCATGTTGTATGGACTGAACCATCCAGGTGCCCCTTTATTTTGATTTTTTAAATGCTTCACAATAAAATATTTATCTCATTTATTTTATTTCATTATTTCTGTTTGCGGCTGTTATTTTATTTACTGAAAGAGATAGGGAACTTTTGTGGCCTTTTTCTTTCTTTCTTTTCTCTGTAGGCTGCCTTAAGATTTATAAATTTGGAATATTTAAGCAAGCTTAAAGGGAAAAAGGGCTTTCACAAAATCACTTGTGGGGGGAAAAGGCAAGGTTGTGTTGTTAATCATGCCTTATGGTGGGTGATCAACTTCACGTACAGTTACACCTTACTCTTAATGAAGTACTCTAAGACGGGACCACCAAAATTTAATTAAAACCTTAAGTACAATTAATTAAGAAAATATTTTTTTGAATGAATGAGAGTTATGTGTGGAAGATATCAAACATGTAATTTATACTTTTTGGATCTCAGCCTCCTCATCTGGGAAATGGCAGGATAAATTAACTACAATATAGGACCAAATAACTATATAATGTTCTAAATGGTATTGTCCTTGTTAGGAAAAGATGCCCCAAGTCCTTGCCAACCATTTGATCACTGAACAAGATCTGTACTTTACCACTGCCATCTTTTTTCATGGAGTTCCCTTGAAACTAGTCCCCCATCTGTCCTAATCTAATGGCATACTTGTGAAAGATCATCCCAAATATCACCTCCTTCAAATATCACATTCTTAATGTTTCCATCTCAAATATTACCTCCCATATGTGAGTTTTTCACATGTCCACTAATCATTTGGTATCTCTTTTCCAAATCTTGCATGACATTTTATTCAAGATGGGAAAGTATCACATAATAACTAAAAGATGAAGCTGAAATTCAGTTGTCTAGATCCAAATTCTGGCTTTATACCAGCTGTGCAACCCTGGACAAAGCACTTAACATCTCTTTTTATTAATTTCTCTTTTATAAGATGGGTATATCTGCTCCAAGGAATTTTGTAATGATTGAAAAAGAAAATATAACATAAGATCCTTCACCAAGTGCCTGGTATATAGTGTGCATTCAGAAAATGAAGTAATTACTGTTTCTCTTTTAACACCCAAAGAGAGAAGAGATAAAAACAAGTATTTGTTATCCCTCCTAACAGACAGGGCTCATTTATCTTTCAATCACCTTCAGTCATGGCATAGTGCCACGTATACAATAAGGGTTCCATTTTCTTTAGTTATTGAATGAAACAATTCCATTTTTTAAAAAGTATCTAAAAGAAAAGTGCCCTAACTCCAAGAGGTAAATTAGTATGTAACAGGACAACTAAAAAACTGCTTGGAACTTAAACCATAGCATTCATCTTAGACAAAGCAATAACTCCTACCCACAACCTATTTCTCCTCTCTTTACCACTCTTGCATACCTGCAATCATCCTAAAAAAAATCCCCTATAAAATATACAAAAAGTAGAGAAGGGTGAGATAGCTATAGCAATTGATGCCCTTATCTCTCAATGCAATGTTCTCCTTGTAATGGAACTTGTTTCCTTTAAAAGTACAGAAAATTCTTGTCCACTACAAATATTTCTTCTGCCCTGTTTTCCCCTTTTCTCAGTCCAAATTCTAATTATAGGCATGTTAGATTGTTTAACATATCTCACAGCTCTCAAATGCTCTTCTCTATATTTTTTCCCTTTTTTCTTTAACTTTAATCCCAATATAGTTAACATACAACGTTATATTAGTTTCAGGAGTACAATATAGTGATTCAACAATTCTATACATTCTTCAGTGTTCATGATGAACAATGAACAATGTTCAATGATGAACATTGAATAATGTTACTCTAAATCCTCTTCACATATTAAACTCATCCCCCCATGAACCTCCCCTTTGGTAATCATCATATTGTTCTCTATAGTTAAGAGTCTAGTTTTTGGTTTTCTCTTCTTTACTTTGTTCATTTATTTTGTTTCTTAAATTCCATATATGAGTGAAATCATATGGTATCTATCTTTCTCTGATGGACTTGTTTCACTTAACATTATACTCTATAGATGTGTCAATTTTACTGCAAATGTTAAGATTTCATTCTTTTTAATGGCTCAGTCCTATTTCATTGTGTATATATAATATACCACTTCTTCTTCATGCATTCATCAATCAATGGACACAGGCTGCTTCCATATCTTGGCTATTGTAAATAATGTTGCAATAA
Organism: Prionailurus bengalensis; assembly: GCF_016509475.1. Classification (NCBI taxonomy): domain Eukaryota; kingdom Metazoa; phylum Chordata; class Mammalia; order Carnivora; family Felidae; genus Prionailurus; species Prionailurus bengalensis. Next base: position 57,422,316 of record NC_057351.1, read on the forward strand.
ACTTAGGGGTGCATATATCTTTTCAAATTAGTGGTTTTGTATTCTTTGGGTAAATACCCAGTAGTGAAATTACTGGACCACATGGTAGTTCCAGTTGTAATTTTTTGAGGAACTTGCATACTGTTTGCACAGTGACAGCACCATCTTGTATTCCCACCAACAGGGCATAAGGGTGACTTTTTCTCTACATCCTTGCCAACACCTGCTGTTTCTTGTATTTCTGATGTTAGCCGTTCTGACAGGTGTAAGTTAATATCTCATTGTGGTTTTGACTTGCATTTCCCTGATGATTAGTGATGTTGAGCATCTTTTCAGATGTCTGTTGACAATCTGTAGGTCTTCTTTGGAGAAATGTCTATTCATGTCTTATGCCCATTCTTTAATTGATTTGGTTTTTTTGGTGTTGAGTTGTGTAAGTTCTTTATATATTTGGATTCAAACCCTTTATCAGATATGTCAAAGGCAAATATGTTTTTCCATTCAATAAGTTGTCTTTTAGTTTTGTTGATGGTTCCTTTGCTATGCAGATACTTTTTATTTTGATGTAGTCCTAATAGTTTATTTTGGATTTTGCTTCTTTTGCCTCAGGAGACACATCTAGAAAAATGCTGCTATGGCCAATGTCAGAGAAGTTACTGTCTGCTCTCTTCTAGAATTTTTATGGTTTCATGTCTCACATTTAGGTCTTTTGTCCATTTTTAGTTTATTTTTGTGTATGGTATAAGAAAGTGTTTAGTTTCTTTTTTTTTCTTTTTTTTTTTTTGCATATACCTGTCCACTTTTCCCAACACCATTTATTGAACAGACTTTTTCCCATTGCATATTCTTGCCTCCTTTGTCAAAGAATGATTGACCATATAATCTTGAGTTTATTTCTGGGCTCTCTATTCTCTTCCACTGATCTATGTGTCTATTTTTGTACCAGTACCACATTGTTTTGATTACTACAACGTTGTTGTATATCTTGAAATCTGGGATTGTGATACCTTCAGTTTTGTTGTTTTCAAGATTGCTTTGGCTATTCAGGGCCTTTTGTGGTTCCATACAAATTTTAGCATCATTTGTTCTAGTTCTGAGAAAAATATTATTGGTATTTTGATAGGGATTGCATTAAATCTATAGGTTGCTTGGGGTAGCATTGCCACTTACATAATATTTATTCTTCCATTCCTGAGCATAAAATATCATTCCATTTATTTGTGTCATCTTCAATTTATTTCATCAATGTTTTATAGTTGTCAGAGTATAGATCTTTCACCTCCTTGATTAAATTTATACTAGATACTTTATTCTTTTTGGTGCATTTGTAAATGGGATTGTTTCTTTAATTTCTCTTTCTGCTACTTCATTATTAGTGTATAAAAATGCAAAGGATATCTATAAATTGATTTTGTATTCTTCAACCTTATTAAATTCATGTATCAGTTCTACTAGTTTTTTGGTGGAGTCTTTAGGATTTTCTCCACATACTATCATGTCATCTGCAAATATTGAAAGTCTGACTTCCTTACTAATTTGGATGTTTATTTCTTTTTCTTGTCTGATTGCTGTGGCTAGGACTCCAGTACTATGTTGAAGAAAAGTGGTAAGAGTGAACATCCTTCTCATGTTCCTGACATCGGGGGAAAAACTCTCAGTTTTTCCACATGGAGTATGATATTAGCTGTGGGATTTTCATATATGGACTTTATTATGTTGAGGTATGCTCCCTCTAAACCTACTTTGTTGAGGAATTTTATCATGAATGGATGTAATACTTTGTCAAATACTATTTCAGCATCTACTGAAATGATAGCATGCTTTTTATCCTTTCTCTTATTGATGAGATGTATCACATTGATTGATATGCAATTATTAAACCATACCTGCATCCCAGGAATAAATCCCACTTGATTGTGGTGAATGATTTTTGTAACATATTGCTGTGTTTGTTTTGCTAATATTTTGTTGAGGATTTTTGTTTCTATGTTCATCAGAGATATTGGCCTATAGTTCTCCTTTTTGTAGTCTCCCTATCTGGTTTTGGTATCAGAGTAATGCTAGCTTCATAGAGTGAATTTGGAACGTTTTTTCCCCTATTCTATTTTTTGGGTTAGTTTGAGAATAACAGGTTAACTCTTCTTTAAATGTTTGGTAGAACTCACCTGTCAGCCAGCCATCTGGTCCTGAACTTTTGTTTCTTGGGAGATTTTTGCTTACTGATTCAATTTCCTTCCTGGTGATTGATCTGTTCAAATTTTCCATTTTCCTACTTCAGTTTTGGAAGGTTATATGTTTATTGGAATTTATCCATTTCTTCTAGGTTGTCCAATCTGTTGACTATACCTTTTCATAATATCCTCTTACAATCATTTGCATTTCTGTGGTGTCTGTAGTTATTTCTCCTTTTTCATTTCTGATTTTGTTTATGTGAGGCCTCTCTCTTTTGTTTTTGTTACTTTGTTACTTTTTTTTTTGACGAGTCTGACTAAAGGTTTCTCAATTTTCTTTATCTTTTCAAGGAACCACATGCTAGTTTTATTGATCAGTTCTATTTTCTGTATGTTTGCTTCTATATTAATGTCTGCTCTAATCTTTAGTATTATCTTCCTTCTGCTGGCTTTAGACTTTGCTTCTTTGTTCTTTTCCTAGCTCCTTTAGATGAAAGTTTAGATTGTTTACTTGAGATATATCTTCCTTCTTGAGGTAGATGTGTATTGTTACAAACCTCCCTCTTAGAACCACTTCTGCTGCATCCCAAAGGTTTTGGACCTTTGTGTTTTCATTTTCATTTGTCTCCATGTATTTTTTTAATTTCCTCTCTGATTTCTTGGTTGACCCACCCATTATGTACTAGCAATGTATTTGTGTGTTTTCCAGATTTGTTCTTGTGGTCAATTTCGAGTTTCATAGCATTGTGGTAAAAAAAAAAAAGATGCATGATATGACTTCTATCTTCTGGAATTTGTTGAGGCCTCTTTTGTGGCCCGATACATGACCTATTGTAGAGAATGTTCCACAGGCACTTGAGAAAATTGTGTATTCTGCTATTTTAGGGTGAAATGTAATGAATATATCTGTTAAATCCATCTGATCTAATGTGTCATTCAAAGCTACTATTTCCTTGTTAATTTTCTGTTTGTATGACCTATACATTGGTGTAAGTGGGGTGTTAAAGTACTCTACTATTATTGTACTACTATCAATTACTTCCTTTATGTTTGTTATAAATTGTTTTATGTATTTGGGTGCTATCATGTTGGGTGCATAAATATTTACAATCATTATATCTTCTTGGATTGTCCCCTTAATGATTATATAGTGTCCTTCTTTGTCTTGTTACAATTAACTCAAAGTCTATTTTGTGTGATATAAGTATTGGTCTCCCTAGCTTTCCTTTCACTTCCAGTTACATAATAAATGTTTGTCCATTTCCTCACTTTCTTTCCTTTATTTTTTTTGTTACATTTTTATTTACATTCCAGTTAGTTAACATGCAGTGGAATAGAAGTTTCAGGTGTACAATATAGTGTTTCAACACTTCCATACAACATCCCCTCACTTTCAATATGCACAAGTCTTTAGGTCTTAAGTGAGTCTCTCGTAGGCAGCATATAGATGAGTCTTATTTTTTTATCCACTCCATCATCCTATGTCCTGTAATTGGAGCATTTAGTCCATTTACATTGTAACTAATTATTGATAGGTATGTATTTATTGCCACATTGTTACTTGTTTTATGGTTGTTTTTGTAGTTCTGCTCTGTTCTATTCTTCCCTTGCTCTCTTCTCTCATGATAAGTTGGCTTTCTTTAGTGATATACTTGGATTCCTTTATGTTTTGTATATCTATTATTGGTTTTTGATTTGTGGTTACCATTGGGTTTGAATATAACATCTTACACGTATAGCAGGCTATATCAAGTTGATGGTTGCTTAAGTTTGAATCCATTTTTTACTCCCCTCCCCCCATGTTCTAGTTATATGGTATCATACTTTACATTTTTAAATTTTGAGTCACTTGAGTGATTTTTATAGATATAATTATTTTTACTGCTTTTGTGTTCCCTACTTTCCTCACTCCTACTTACGGTCTTTCCTTTCCACTCAGAGACTCCCCTTCGACATTTCTTGTAAGGCTGGTTTAGTGGCCATGAATTCCTTTAACTTTTATTTCCCGATAAACTTTTCATTTTTCCTTCCATTCTGAATGCTAGCCTTGCTTGACAGTGCATTCTTGGCAGCAGGTTTTTCCTTTCAACACTTTGAATGTATTATGGCACTCCCTTTTGGCCTGCTAAGTTTCTGCTGAAATATCATGTGATAGCCTTATGGGGTTTCCCTTGTGTGTAACTTTTTTCTTTTCTCTTGCTGCTTTAAAACTTCTCTTTATCACTACTTTTTGACATTTTAATTACCATGTGTCTTAGTGCAGACCTCCTTGGGTTGATTTTGTTGGGGGCTCTCTGTGCCTCCTGGACCTGGATTTCTGTTTCTTTCTCCAGATTTGGGAAGTTTTCAGTTGTTATTTCTTTAAATAAATTTTCTGCCCCCTTTTTCTCCTCCTTTTGGGATCCCTAGAATTTGAATCTTATTATCCTTGATGGTGTCACTCAGTTCCCTAAGTTTTTATTTTATTTTTTATTTTTCTCTCCTGTTCATCTTAATGGTTTTCCATTACTCTGTTCTCCAGTTCCCCCAACCATTCTTCTGCTTCTTCTCATCTACTACTTATTCCATCTAGTGTATTTTTAATTTCATTTATTGAGTTCTTCATCTCTGATTTGTTCTTTTTTATGTTTTCCATCTCTTTGTTAAGGATCTCACTGATGTCCTCTACTCTTGAGAAAAGGCCATTGAGTATCTTAATGATCTTGACTTTAAATTCTCTATCAGGCATATTATTACCTGCAATTTCATTTAGGCTCTTGCTGTGATTTTGTCCTTTTCTTTTATGTGGGATATATTCCTCTGTCTCCTCATTTTGTCTAATTGTCTGTGTCTCTTTCTATGCATCAGGAAAATCAGCTACATCTCCTGCTCTTGAAAGTAGTGGCCTTATGAAGAAAAGGTCCTGTAGTGCCTTGCAGTGCAGTGTCCCCTGTTCGCTGGAACCTGGCTCTTCAGAGGTGTCTCCTATGTGTGCTACATGCACCCTGCTATTGTGGTTGAGCCACGTTTGCCTTCAGTTCAGTCATCTTCTATGGCTCTCTACCTGTTGTGGGAATGTTTTGTTCTATGTGTTGTTAGTGGGCCAATATGGGGCTGTCTTGAGCTTATGTTGAGTCAGATCTGGTGTTTGCCAGAGATGCACCAGAACTGATATGTAGGAGAACAAAGGGTGGGCTGTGCAGTGCCATCAGGAGAGACCTTGCTGCCGCCAGACTGAAGTGGGTGGATCCACAGAAACATGTTGCTACTGTAGCAAGGTTTTCATGAGTCTACTATGGGAAAGGACCTGGAGCTGAGGCCTGGCTGGAGGGGTACTGTCCACAGGAGAACACATGGGTGAGGGGTACTGTTAGCAACTTCAGTGTCAAGTGTTGGCACAGCGTTGATTCCCTCAGGTGTCTGTGTGTTTATGCTGGGGTTGGTGGAGGGAAATGGTGCCCACCAGCTCCTTTGTTTCTGGAGAAGTTTCCCAATGATCCCTGCCTCTTTAGCGTAAGTTCTGAAATGAGTAAACAAATCTCCCTCCTGTATACCCATGGCGTTTTTCAAACTGCTGCTTCTATGCTGTATCTCTGTAGGGATGTTGGGACTCAGTTTCCTCTCAGCCTCCCTGCTCTCTCATGAGCTTGCTGGTTTTTAAAGTTCCAGGTCTTAAGTCCTGCTGATTTTAAGAACTCACAAAATAGGCCCCTCTGGTTTTCAAAACCAAATGTTATAGGGATTCATCTTCCCCATGTGGGCTCCCTGGTGTGAAAGTCTGTTTCTCTTCCCTCTCAATCCTCACAGCATCCTTTCCTCCTGCAACAGTTTCACAGGTCCATTTAGCTCTTGACCATGTCTCTACCCTTCCTACTCTCTTCCATGTAGGGCCCTTCTCTACATTTAGCTATGGAGAGTTTTTTCTGCCAGTCTTCAGGTCATTTTCTGGGTTATTTACACTGATGTTGCTGTTCTCTAGTGCATCCATCGGATAACATGAACTTAGTGTCCTATTCTGCCATCTTCCTGCTCTGCTCTATTTTTAGTTTTAAAAAATTCTCTTTTCAATAAACTGAGGGGTGATGGGGGTGGGAGGGAGGGGAGGGTGGGTGATGGATACTGAGGAGGGCACCTGTTGGGATGAGCACTGGGTATTGTATGGAAACCAATTTGACAATAAATTTCATAGTAAAAAAAAAAATTAAAAAATAAAAATAAAAAATTCCTTTTCAGTTAGGGTAGTTTCTAATGATATACCTTTAAGTTCACTAATTCATTTATTGCCTGTGAGAGGAACCCATCAAAAGCATTCTTTGTCTCTCTTACCATGTTATTTTTTCAAATTTCTAGTATTTCCATTTAACTCTTTGTTTTCATTTCTATCTCTTCTAAAATTCCCCATCTGTTTCATACTTCCCACCATTTCCAATCAAGACTTAAACATTTTATTATAGTTACTTTAAATTCCCAGTCTCGGGGCGCCTGGGTGGCGTAGTCGGTTAAGCGTCTGACTTCAGCCAGGTCACGATCTCGCGGTCCATGAGTTCGAGCCCCGCGTCAGGCTCTGGGCTGATGGCTCAGAGCCTGGAGCCTGTTTCCGATTCTGTGTCTCCCTCTCTCTCTGCCCCTCCCCCGTTCATGCTCTGTCTCTCTGTCCCAAAAATAAATAAACGTTGAAAAAAACAAATTAAAAAAAAAAAAATTCCCAGTCTCATAGTTCAAACATCTGAGTCATCTCTGAATCTGGTTCTGTTAACCCATTTGTCTCTTAACAAAGAGTTGTTTGGTCCTTGCTTGTGTGTATGTCTTGTATTTGACTGAATTCCAGACACTATGTATAGAACTTTAGAGACTAAAGTATACAGTATTTATGCTTGAAAATGTGCATATCTTTCTTTGCTAGGTTATTGAAATGGGGGGGAGATGAGGGGTGTGTGAATCAACCTAGTAAGGAACTCAGTTGAGTTAGGGTTTTGTGATGGTGGTGGTTACTCTCCAGGTGACACCAGCTTCAAATCACTCCAGCTTTACCTTGTGCTTAGGGTTGGGCTGATATGCTAGAGAATTTTTCTTAATGTTCTTGCTCCACCTATGAGTTTAATTTTTCCTTGTGCTCTTATGCCTTACAGAGAGTCTCTGTTAACTCTCTAAAGTCAGCTTTCCCTTACCCCATCCCCACCTCCAACAATACATTGATATTGCTTATTATTCAGTGCAGCAGCAGCCCTGGTGATAGGAGGCTGAGAGTAGGATTTTCTGTTGTCCTCATTCTTAGGCAAGCCCTGTGTTCTTGGGTCTTGAAAGCAGGGATTTCTTAGTGATCCTTCCTTCCCCAGTTGGTTTGAGCCCAACATAGTTTTCTTTCTTTACACCAGGGAATAGAAATATTTTTCTTTTTCTCTTTTGCCAGCTATAATTATCCTATGCCTATTGCTGCCCTTCTCTCAATGACTTATGGTTTCTGTTCCTTAGGGGAAAAGGGTCCATATGGGAATTTTTACCTTTCCTGCAGTGGCAGCCACTCCCCTCCTTCAGTCTCTTCATTACAGCCAGTGTTTCTTGTGAGAACTCAAGAGGTCTACGGAGAAGAGGTGGCATTGGGTCTGAACTCTCCATGTGTCTGAAGTTCCCACAGGTTCTCACTTTCATGTTAAGCCATATTCAGTACTTAATTATTTGTTAAAAATTTCACCTGAATTCATCTTACCTATTTGATGATGGCCCCATCTTCTTCCTGTGCTCTGCTACACATAAGCCGTGCTTTCTTAGTGGCACCTCCCTTTCCTCAGATTCAAGCTAGATGGTTTCCTTGCAACCTCAGCTCACTGATAGGTTCAATAAAAGTTACAACATTTTATATTATCTTGTTGTTGTTGTTGTTGTTGTTGTTAGGATAGGATTGATTCTCCTGCTAGCTTTCTACAACACAGGTGCCACATCACTGCCTCCACACCTTTATTTGAAAGATGGGGTTCATCAGTGTTTCACTGCATTTGAACAAGAAGGAACCAGTATGTACATTTGTATGTGCTCCCATTTATACGGCTGTTTGATCAACTGAATCCGCGTGCTTGTTATAAGAATGTAATTCCTGTGTTATTCTCTCTGCAAGTATAAATGTGCTGATCTTCTATCTGAGACTAGAACCCATCATGTGAAACACAGGGTGGGAAACCTCAAATCCCTTTTTTACCTCTCAAAAAGATATTCCAGCAAAGAATCCCAGCATGACTACTGGAAACATACATTTATGAGCAGCATGTAGGTACAGTGCCATTGCACTTTGAATTATTAAAATCTGAAAAAAGTTTGATATAAAAATAGAAATAAAGCCTCAGTTTATGGGCAGATTTTGAAAAAAAAAGTCAAGAAATTTCAAAGTTAGCAGAGCAAATGAATTGTAAACAGTTTAAAATTTGCCTCATAGTGGTGACATGTGAGCTGGTAAACAGACCAGTCACTGATATTAGTAAGGTAAGAACTATACTGTTCATTTGCATTAATTTTGGGCAAGATGTTTTGGTAACTATTGTGCAGTTATTTTAATAGTGACCCTCTCTGCAATTTAAAATAATTTTTATTTATAACAATGCTATTCTGTCAATTTACTCAGTAGTGGAACTCATGCTTAACAGTATAATTAAGAAAATTAGATCTTATAAAACGGCAAAAAGAATGCTTGAGAACCACCACAGTATGTCACACTGCTAATTTAGGAAAATGCAATTTCTCCTGAGTTACTTCTACTATATTGAGATAAGATTAGGAGAATAAAAAGCATTATTGAAGCCAAAAATTTTCTATAATGGTTATCAGGCTTCATATTTATTTCTATGGGAAGCTATGTCATTAATTATATAGTTTTAAATATACAAAAACTTCAGGAAGCTATAATTTGTTATGACAAGAACATTTTTGTGATAGGTCATGCCATTTAAGCATAGCAAGACACATCTTCTCAAAGAAATTGATATTTCTTCTCTAACCAATGTATTCAGCAGAAACAAAAGGTTTAAATATCATTACACTGGCTGGTCTCTTGACCTCTCTCCTGAAATATAAAATGTAAGGTGGTGCTTTTGTTGCAACCAAGTATTTTTTTTGTCTTTGACATCCTCTGACTTTCAGCTGACAGCCTCTGTTATACACACATGTAAGAGACTGCAATAGTGGAAAGGTCATATGAAATCAACCCAGGAGGACATGAATATGTGACCCTGTCAACAAATTTTACAGTTCATCACATCAAAGAACATTTTGCTGGGCCAGAATTCCATGAGAATTTGTAACTTTCTATGGACATATTTTAGCATATTTTATTGTTAACAAAGTACTCTTTTAAAGTGAAGCAGGTAGTAGAAACTTTAAATGCTATTTTGGGGGTGCTTGGGTGGCTCAGTAGGTTGAGCGTTCAACTTCAGCTCAGGTCATAATCTCACAGTTCATGAGTTTGAGCCCCGCGTTGGGCTCTGTGCTGACAGCTTGGAGCTTGGAGCCTGCTTCAGATTCTGTGTCTCCCTCTCTCTCTCTGTCCCTCGCTCGCACTGTCTGTCTCTCTCTCTCTCAAAAATAAATAAACATTAAAAAAATGTTTTTAATTTAAATGCTATTTTTATTATGAGTTTTTAATTTTAATTATCAACTTTAAAATAAAAACTTTGTCACAAAATCCAATGAAGAAGATAAATGAGCAGAAAAAATAGATTCTTGTGTACCACCTAGATAGATAATCATACTTTGTTTTGCATACTTGTTCTCTTAGATGCCCAGGTATAGATAGGGCTGTTAAAAAAAAAAAAAAAAAAGAACAACAGTGTTAAATTCTGGATGCACCAAATTACTATTATTTTTAAAATAAGCAAATAATAATCCTTAAATTTTTCATACTTCATATACAGAATCACAAACTATCAGAGACAAGTTGAAAGTCTTTAAAGACTATCCAGCTTAACACTACCCATTTTTCATAATGTAGGAGGAAACGTAGCTCCAGAGTGAGAGAAGGAGGTAAGTTAGTGACTTAAACAAATTGAAATTCAATGAATTATATTTATACCTCACTGTCATTAATAACCCATGTCTAAGTTATCTGTTGCCCACATCTGGAATATTATGGAATGGAGCATAGCTGATTCAGAGCATGGCTCTTATTAGCTAGCTAGCTCTAAAAAATGTCTAGCCATTTTAAACATCAGAAATCTCTGCTTTATTAATGCCACTAGGCATGGAAGTTATACAGAAGATTCCAGTATCATATGGAGAATCAGGTTAGCTTGAGAGAGGATTGAAACTTTAAGAATCCTTTCAGCCAAAAAATTCTATAATCCTATGAAAATGTAAATTGTTCTAAAAGTAGATACTCATTCTCAGTTAATAAAAATTTAACCTAGGTATTTTCTTGGATACATTCTGTCTTTGAGAACTTTTGACTGTTAAAAAGGATTTCTTTAATTGTGCCAAAACTTATATCCTTTTGATCTCTTTACCCACTATCCCTACCAAGGGTACTACATTTTGAAAACACATAAAATGTACCTTATCTCTCTATTCCATATAATAACTCTTTAGAGTTAGGAAGATGGTGAATACATGGTTTCTCCTCTCCAGGCAAAGCAGCTCTAATTCTTTAGGCATTGCTTATATGACATGTTCAGGAGGCGGTGAATCATAGGGGTAAGGAATACATTCTTTGGTGTCATACCCCAAATGTTCAAACCCCACAGCCACAACCTGTTGACTATGTGATATTTGGATACTTAATACCATTACTGTATCTCAGTTTCCTTCAACTGTGAAAGATAAATAGGAATGGTACTGTCATAAAGATTAAAATAAATTCTGTGTCAAGAACTAGGGTAGACTGGATAATCATTGTTCCTAAATTTTATACCCTTTCTCCCTGTGTTAGAAGTATACATTCATGCTCTTTTCCATGTATGCAGAGACTACCACTGTGGGTGGAGCATACTTCCTTGTCCCAGTGATAATGGGTTTAGCCAAATGATTTGCTTTAGCCAATGTAACATAAGTGATACCATCAGAACCTTAAATGTGATTGCATGTTTTGCTTGGTTTCTTGTGCTGTGATGATCTTCCATATGAAGAATATATGCCCAGGGAGTCCCTCCTAAGAAAATAAAATATACACAACAGACTTGAACCCAACCTGCAATCTGAACCTAAGCCTCATCTATCTCAGCCAAGTCCAGTAGAGCCACAGCTGGTTCATAGACTTTTAAGGGAGAAAAATAGTTTTTGGTGTAAGCCATTGAGACTTTGAGGTTGTCTGTTACAATATTGATCAAGTATTGCCACAATAATGCTGCATAACAAGTCACATCAAAACTCAATAGAGTATAATAATAAGCATTTATTTTAGCTCTGTTGTCTGTAGGTTGACTGGAGTTCATGCTGGTCTTGGCTGTGACTTACTCCAAAATCTGCAGATTGGGTCTGAGTCTTTTCCAAATATATCCTATCTTCCTCAGACCAGCACCTACCCAAGACATGTTCATCTCATGGTAAGAAGCAGGAATGTAAAGAAGGCAAACCCAACAAAGAAAACACATGCAAAAAAGCTGGGCTTTTGCCTGTCACATCTACTAGCTAATCATTGGTCATAGAAAATCAAGTGCCCATGTTCAAAGTCAAGAGGAGGGGAAGCAAATTTATTCTTCTAATGGATTTGGGGAGAGGGAGGAATGAATATTTATGAAACAATAATCTAATCTACCACAGTTATGTAGCAAAAACTAATATAAGCTCTTAACAGAATGTCGGATATATAGAAACTGGTAAACAGATGTTAGTTATCACAATTAAACATTATCACAATGATTCAGATTCCATTTTTGTTACTATCCTACAAATGCAATTTGTTATTGTCCCCCTCAAAAATAAGATGTTGATGCAGAAAGCAACAGCTTATATATGGTCTTATAGAAGAGATTATCATAGTTCTCATCCTAGGTACTTTTCTTATTTTATGCCAGCCTAATCATTAACATTTTGGTAGCCCATCACTTTCACCTTAAATCCTGTTTCTCTTTTATTCAGACTGATGCTCAAATATCTTTTCCCATTAAGTGATAAATCATTTGGCTATATGTATATTTAAGTCCATCTTGCTATATCTAACTTAGTTGAAGCCTATTCAGATATATTTGGTTCCTCATTTTATCACCTTCATGGCCATACATATACTCTCTATTTTCATCCAAGTCATCGAGAGAAATGTTATACTGACAACACAAGACAGACTGACTCAACTGGATTGTATCTACCCAGGGAAGCTGTGGAATCCCTACCCATAAAAACGGAACTGACAGCTTCTTGCAAGAGTAGACCTCCTGAAAACACTAGCAATTCTATGACTTCATCATTCTTTCTGTGTTCTTCCTGAGCAGCTGCTCACAGCCTGTGCTGAGGCCATGAGACTGTGGGGAGAGAAGGGTGGAGGCCCAAATCTGGAAGCAAACAAAACTATGTTTCTGGGCAGGAACTAATGGGTCCTACAAGCTGTCCTCAAATAAAGGAGAAACACTATGGAATAGAGTAGCAACAACAGCAGGGTACAAATCCTTTCCTGGCATTGTAGACTTTCTAATGACAGTAAAGAAGATTGACCACTTAGGACTGGCAAAGCAATCTTAGGAATATCTGAAGTGGCAAACTCTAAGAATAGAAAATACTTCTCACAATTCACAAGATAGGGGCTTTTATTCATATTGATTTTACTTTGCTATTTTTAAAAAGTGATACTTGAACGTGAAAAAAATTTCAATGGTACAAAAGGATATATGGTGAAAAAATAAATCTACCTGTTACCTCTAGCCAACTCTTAGTCACCAAATGTTACTCAAGTTCTATAAAAGCTCTGCAGACTTATTTCCATGGAATTACAAGTATATTGATAATAGACAGACAAATAGATAGATAGATTGATTTAATAATCAACAGGAAGCACAGCATATAGAGTCATTTAATTTTGAATATTCACTTTGTATCTGGTAAAAGCAGAACATGTGAGTTATACATATGAAGCTCCTGAGGTTCACAAAGGTTAACTGACTTGCCAAGATCATAAGACTGTAAGATCTGAAAAGCCAGGCCTGGAATAAGACCTGAGCCTAAAAGGTATTGAGTTTGTACAAAGGAAAAATACTCACCACATTATATAGGGAAGACTTTCCAAATCTGACAGTAGGCTGTAGACATGTGTAGGGGCGAAAAAGAGTTACTTAGTTGTGACTGTGACCCAAATCCATGACCTACAACCTTAGCCACACCATAACAGCTCAAAGCAACTGAAGATTGAGGTTATTTATTTATTTATTTACTTTTTTGCACTTTGTGAGTTGGGGATCTGGTATTTCTCAAAACCCTAAAACATTCTAACTGAAAACTGTCCTAAGAAAAAGGAAATGTTTCTATTTGAAATCCTTAATTAAAACCACATTCATAATTCTAAGTATTTAAAGAGAAAGTTAAAGAAGAAATTTACTTTTGCACATCACAGAGATTATAATAAACACAGAACCTTTGCCAAAAGACATGCCTCCAGCTGCACTGAAGAAACATCAGAGTACACCAGCACTGCAGCTTCAGCAAGAGAAAGACTGAAGGCAAAATCATGCACAGAAAGGCAAACAACCGTAATGTAAAACTCATGTTCCCTGTTGGAATAGAATAATAGAATTCTGCAGAAATGCATCTTACACACACACACACACACACACACACACACACACACACAGCACTACAATTGTTCCCCACTATTAACTCAAAAATTTTCAGCTGTAAGTCTATTTTCTTGAGGTCCACCAAGGCCACAGATGTTTGCTTCATAAAGCCACTGCCAATTTGGGGACAAGCTCAATCAACTTGTGCCTGAAAATGATTCACATGGGTCTTTACACTGCAGAGCTCATTACTTCAGGGATTTCCCAGAGCTCTACATTCCTGGCTGCCTGAATCAATAAGGGAATGCATATTTATTTTGCCAGGATACACATCATGGTAGAAGAAAAAAAAAAACCTTCAAAATTCCTGTAATTCCTAAGAAATCTATTGCCTCAAATGTAGAAAGATATACCTGTCAGAGATAAAAGTGGGTCCTTACCAGTCACAGGTTGGAACAGGAAAAATTCTTCATGATTTCTCTATTTAAAATGTTCAGGGTGCATGTACTAAGTATAAAAGTTTATACCAGAAGCTAGGAAGAAGTAGAAGTACTCCAAAGGAAATTAAAGACAAAGAACACAGGTATGTGTGGAACACCTTAAAGCAACTACTAAGCATACAGAGAAGTAAACAAAAACAAAAACAAACAGAAGGTGCTCAGGTACATCATGGGGGATGGGCTACTTTTACCAACATCCATGACTTCTATTACTATCTACATGCAGAAGCTTCCCAAATCTTGCTAGCACCTGAACTCTAGATCTGTGTATTCACTGCCTTGACAATTCCACATGGATATTCCATAGGCATCTCGGATGCAGTATGTCCAAAGATAAAACTTACCTTGCCCTTCAGAATTGTCTCTTTAGTAAAGGACATCATTCTCCCAATTGCTAAGACAGATACAGGGGAAGTCATCCCTCACTTCTCTCTCTCCTTTCCTCTCTCCCAGACAGCTGTCTCACTCGTCTACTTCTTTCCTTCCCACTGTCATACTGTAATCAGTCTCCTTAACCATTCACTGGGGCATCTGCTTTAGCCTCTTAATTGATCTTCCTGCCACTTGCCTATTCTAATTCATTCTTGACTTAAAGCAGGATAATCTTTTAATAATATAAAACTGGTCCCATTTCTTTTTTGCTTAAAAAAACATCAGCGGTTTCCCACTATTGCTGGGATAAAGCATCATTCTTAAAATGTCCATGGTCCTCTGCATTCTCTGATCCCTGCATCATTCTCCAGCATCAGCCTAGCTTCTTACCTGTCAATTCCCTCTATTTTCATTATAATCAAACTAAATGTTTAAACTCTTAGGCATACTAGGACCTCTCTCACTTCTCAATCATTGAACTTTCTCTCTTTTTAGTCTGGAATATTTCATCACCCCTAACCACCTTGGCTTATCTCTTATTCATCTACCAGGAAATAAAGTCCATGAGAGCAAGTTACCTACCTTGTTCAGCTTGCCACCTTAACAGCTAGAACAATGCATACACATGATAGATGCTCAATAAATATTTGTTGAATGAATAAATTAATTTTTTAGGTCTTGGAATAAATATCACTTCCTCAAGAAGACCTTTTATTCTTCCCAGAGGAAAAAAAAAAAAAGATCCCCTTACTAAACAATCCTGTAGCATGATGGACTGTCACCTAGAAAGTACTTCCAGGCAATAAGTTGGAGACATTTGTTTCCTTTTTCTCAGTGATCACAGTCCTTCCTGTGCTGCCTATTGTCTAAGATCTGAAACCTATCTATATTTTGTCCAGATTTCTAGTTGTTTAAATCAAGAGCATAATTCTGGTGCCTGATTATTTCATCTGGGCTGGAAGTGGAGATTCTGGGTCAATTTTAAAGTTTAGACCTCAAACACTTTGCTTTGTAATTATTATTATTATCATTCTCTGTGGTTTAGATTCTATTTCACCTCTGAAACTAGCTTTCTTCCCTTGATACCTTCTTAAGTCTAGATGTTAATTTCCATTAGATTAGGACTTTATTTCTGAACCACCAGGGCCCAGAGCAACATGTGGAACATGAACATTGGGGAACACTGAATAAGTTAAAAGTTGAATGAAAATTACTCCCCCAAATACCCTCACTCTTTGCATATCCACCTTGGCAAATCACAATCCTACCAATAACTGGTATATTGGTTTTGAAAGTGAAAAAAAATGCGCATTTAATTTTTAACTATTTCAATTCTTTCTCAAGTTTACTTTTCATAATGATAAATACTACTTATTTATCACATTTCTTACTTACGAAAAACAGCTAGCATTTGTTTTCAGTTATGGTTTGCCAAGCACTACACCAATTGATTTAATCATGTCATCAAAGTTATGAGATGGTGTCTATTATTATTCCCATTTAACCAATGAGAAAATGAGGCACAAAAAGATTAAGTGAAGTGTCAAGATAACACAGCTGGAACACAATGAAGCCAGAATCTGAACACAGACAATTTGAACATTTTATCACTACTTAAACTGCCTCCTAGTACTTTCTACTTCTGAGCAGGATTATAGATGGTTTATAATAAAAGATACTACAAAATATTTTATTAAAATAAAAATTTTAAATAAAAGTCATAGTGATAGGAAGCATGTAGTTCCTTAAAATCTGGACTAATCTATGTTTCTGTAAAAGAACATCAATTTTAGTTCCAAGTCTCCCATCACTAAAAAGAGGAAACTCAATGAGTATGCAAAATAAATTTTATTTTATAATAAAAGGAAGGATGCTAATTCATCTTCTAAGGGATTTTATATAGTATATTCTTATGTAATAGATATTTCACAATGAAATAATGTTTTGGGGAATGGTTTTATAAAATATTCAATTGTATTCCCTATAATAAAGCCATGTCCAATTAACTCCAGAGGTATAACTACAACAACAAAACCTCAATGAAAGCATATAGTCAGAATAATAAGTATTGAGATTCAGATAAATATTCATCTGTTGGTTTTATCTGATCTGAGAACAGACTTGGAATTCATAGAAAGGGGGAGAGAGAGAGAGAGAGAGAGAGCAAGAGCATGTCCTTTGGCCCATTTTCTTCAAATTTTAATGATCTCAGCTAAGATTGTAGCAACAGTTTCAGGACAAAGCTCTCTATTAAGAGCCTGCAGTAAAGATATTCTATGGCTGTTGCTTGCAAAAAAATTCCATATGTTTTGAATATTAATGTACAGCTGGCAAAGTTGCCATCTTATTATAAAAACAACCAGAAAAATCAACCCCTAGTCTGTTTAGAGATGGGCTACAAGGTGGCTGAAAATAGGCTCAACATTTCCCTCAGAAAGTAAAAAAGAAAAAATGAATTTTAGCCAAGGAAATTCTATTAGCCTATGTACCAGTTATCTGTAATCATTCAATACTCAACAAATACCTGTGGAGTTCTTGTTAAGTGTCAGGCTGTATGTTACATCCACTGGTCACAAAGTAGTTCCATGTAACATTTGATTTGGGAGGAACTGCCTCTTGGTGGCTCTACTAGACTGGTTAACTCACTTATAACTAATACCTTAGCATACTACTTTCCAAAGTTTATTCATCCACCTTCATGATTTTAGCTATAGTCTCTTACTACTTACTCTAGTATTTACTTAATATTTTCTCTATATTCATCAATTTTTTACTTCTCAAATTTTGTTTTAACATAAAATTAATTTCCTACTACAATGGAAAACTATTATCACTTGCAAAAACTAAATACAATAGCTAACATTCATTGAGTATTTTCTAGTTAGTGCTTGGTATTATTTTAAGTGCTTTACATGTATTCACTCCTTTGATCTTCACATGAACCCCATGAAGTAAGCGCCTTCACTATATATATATATATATGTATATATATATATATATATATATATATATATATATATATACACACACACACACATACACACACACACACACACACACACATATATATATATATATATACACACATATATATATATTTGAGAGCAAAGAGACACAGAGAAGTTAAGTAGCATACCCAAGACCTCACAGCCAGTAGGTAGCAGATCTGGTATTTTTAAACCAGGCCAAGTAACTACAATAATAACTAACCAGTATAATAAACTGCTCTAGAAACACAGATACAAGCAGAAAACAAAACAATGCTATTCAAATATAATTATATGATTGCTAGGAAGATGGTAGAGTAGGAGGACCCTATGCTCACCTTGTCCCATGGATACAACTAGATAACACTCACATCCATGTAAATAACCCAGAAAATGACCAAACCCTGGCAGAACAAACACCACAACTAAATGTAGAGAAGAGGCCACAGGGAAGTGTAGGAAGGGCAGGAATGCAGTGAGGAGCTAAACAGAATGTGCAACTATCCCTGGGTGGGAGGGACCTGCAAATGTTGAGAAGAGAGAGAAACAGACTGTCACACTGGGAAGCCCACATAGGAAAGAATAATTCTCATAACATTTGGCTTTGAAAACCAGAGGGGCAAAATTTCAAGAGTTCTTACAACCAGTGGGACTTAAAGCCTAGAATTTTAAAACTCAAGCAGATTTGGCTCTGGGAGAGATGGGAGGGTGAGAGGAAACTAAGTCTCCACCCTTAAAGAGACAGCACAAAAAACAGCCTGCAGAGATACAGCATAAAAAAAGCAGTTTGAAAAATGCCTGGGGCATATGGAAAGGAGAGTTATCTATTAATTTCAGAGTGTGTCCCAGAGGGACAGAGGTCACCTTCACCATCACCAGGAGATAATGGGTACAATCTTCCTTCCTCATCTCCCAGTATAAACACAGGGCCACCTGCTGGAAACAGTGTAGTGCCAACATTTACTACCTAACTTACACTGTGCCCCAACACTCCCACTGCATTCTCAACTGCTACCCACCCCCACCCCCCCACACACACACTGGCTTCTGTGGATTTGTCCCTTCCAGACAGGCTTGCCTCAGTCCTGGCACTGCAGGGTCCCTATCACAGAGGACCTGACACACACAAAGCCTGCTAACACCACTGCCTCACCTACACCATGCACGCTGCAGATCTGCTCCCTCCAAATACTCTCTTGGCCAGAGCCCATTCAAACCTGGGCCACAAGCCTGACAGTATGCAAACAGCCCAAACAAGGGCTAACATTTCTCCAAAGTGAGTCCTGCTCTGAGAAGAGGGAAAGATAACCATATACACCAGTCAGACTGCAACCCAGGAGTAGGTTTGAGGCAGGCAGTTGGTCTGATTGCAGGCCCAACCTACCAACAAAGGCTACTCAGGGGACAACACAGAAAGCACCCTGCAATTTGGTGCTACAGCATCTCTGGACAACACCTCCAATGACTCAACTCAAGCCCAAGGCAGTCCCAGACTGTCCATTAACCACACAGGGACCAAACACTGCCAACAACAGCAAGAGAGCCACAGCAGATGACTAGACTGAAGGCAAAAGTGGCTTAGCCACAATAGCAGACTGCACACAACACACATAGGAGGCACCACTGAAGCACCAGGTTCTGGTAAACAGGGGACATTGCACTGTAGGGCACTATAGGACCCCTTCTACATAAGGTCACTACTTTCAAGAGCAGGAGACATAGCTGACTTCCTAACACAGAGAAATAGACAGAGAGTTAGACAAAATGAGGAGACAGAAGGATATGCCACAAATTAAAGAACAGGAGAAAATCACAGGAAGAGACCTAAGCGAAACAGAAATAAGTAATATGGCTGATAGACAATAAAAGTAATCGTTCATAAAGATACTCAGTGAACTTGATAAAAGAAATGAGGATATCAGTGAGACCCTTAACAAAGAGATAAAAAAAACTAATGAGAGAGGAAGAACACAATAAACAAAATTAAAACTACACTAGATGGAATAAATAGCAAACTAGAGGAAGCAGAAGAATAAATCAGCAACCTGGGGAAAGAGTAATGGAAAGTAATCAAGCTGAGTGGGTGAGAGAAAAAAAAAATATGCAAACTGAGAATAGACACAGGTATCTCAGCAACCCAATCAAACATTCACATTATAGGGATCCCACAAGGAGAAGAGAGAGAAAATGAGGCAGAAATTCTATTTGAAGAAATAATAGCAAAGGGACAGGAAGATAGCAGTGGAGTAGGGGGACCCTAGGCTCACCTCATACCATGAATACAACTAGGTAACTATCAAGTCATCCTAAATACCCCAGAAATTGACCTGAAGACTTACAGAACAAACTCCACACCTAAAGGGACAGAAGAGACAACACTGAAGAAGGTAGGAAGTATGGAGATGTGGTTGGGAGAAACAGATCCTGGCTGCTGAGGATGGAAGGGAGCCATGGTCATGGAGAAGTGTGAGAGAGAGAGAGGAACAAAGAGGGACACACAACAAATATGTTTTCTTATATGGAAAGTGAGAGGAGCTGAATATCATGAGTTCTTACAACCAGCAGGGCTTATAGTCTGGAGTTTTAAAAGTCAGCAGGCATGGCTGGGACAGAGCCTGGAAGGCATTGCGCTGCAAGACAAGGCAAGAAAACAGCATGGGGGCATCCAGCAAGGGAAGGATAATCTGAAGAGTCCCTAGGGTACACAGTGGGGAGATCATTTGCTCTTCTCAGAGCATGCCCCTGAGAGACAGCATTCAGAGAGAGACCTCTCCAGGAACAAAGAAGCTGGCTGGCACCATTTGCTCCCAAGCTCCTCAGCACAAATACAGAGACAACTGTACGAAGCAGCACAGCACAGACATTGGCTGCTTAACTTGCTTACATTAAGCCCCTCCCCCTGCACTCTGGTGGAAACGCCCTTCTCAGTCATGCCTACCTCAGTCCCAGCATGATGGGCCCCGCTACCAGAAGACAAGCACAAACCCCTGCTCATACCATACTCCCAAACATAGGATTTTGCAGAGCCTCAGTGTTGGTGGAGGTGGTGACAGGTTTTCTTCCACAAGAAGACAACAGCACACCTAGTTAAAACTCACCATACTCAGGCCAGGGACCAAACACTGCCCACAGCAGGCAAGGAGAGCTTCTGCAGATGACGGACTTGAAGGGTAGACCAGCCAGAACACACCAGCAGAGTGTACACTGCACACACCAAAGACACTTCCTAAAGCACAAGGCTCTGGGCACTACATGACCTTTCATATGGCCATTACTTTCAAGAGCAGCAGACATAACTATTTTCTAACACAGAGAAGCATGCAGAGGCTTAGACAAAATGAGAAGACAGAGGAATTTCTCACAAATGAAAGAAGAAGATAAGGCCACAATCAGAGATCTAAGCCAAATAGATAGAAGTAACATGTCTGATGGACAATTTAAAACAACAATCATAAGGATACTCACTGGACTTGAGAAAAGCATGGAAAATATCAGTGATACCTTTACCGCAAAGACAAAAGAGTTGAAAAAGAATCAAAAAGAGATGAAGAGTGCAATAAATGAGATTAGAAACAAACTTGGTACAATGAACAGTTGGCTGGAAGAAGCAGAGGAATGAATTAATGACCTAGAAAACAAAGTAATGGAAAGCAATGAAGCTTAACAAAAGAGAGAAAGAAGAATTATGCAAAATGAGAAGAGACTCATTTGGTGACTCCACCAAATGTAATAAAGTTCATATTATACGAGTCCCAGGAGAGACAAAAGTAGGCAAAAAATTTATTTGAAGAAATAATAGCTGAAAACGTCCATAATCTGGGGAAGGAAACAGATATCCAGATCTAGGAGGTACATCAAATCAACAAAATCCCATCAAATCAACAAAAGTAGCCCCACACCAAGACATAGTATAATTAATTTGCAAAATATAGTGATAAAACAATCTTAAAAGTAGTAATAAAAAGAAGTTAGCCACTTACAAAAGAAAACCCATACTTCTTCAACAGAAATTTTGCAAGTCAGAAAGGAGTGGCATTATACATTCAAAATGCTGAATGGGAAAAATCTGCAGCCAAGAATACTCTATCCAGCAAGGCTATCATTCAGAATAGAAGAGAGATAAAGAGTTTCCCATGCAAACAAAAACTAAAGGAGTTCATGACCCCTGAACCAGCTCTGCAAGAAATATTGAAAGGAACTCTTTGAATGGAAAGGCGAGACTGAAAGTGATAGTATGAAGGTATGAAACACAAAAGAAGTAAAAATGAATAATTCTGTAAAAAAATCAGTCAAGGAGCTCACAGAAACAGGATATAAAATACAAAAACATATACCTAAAACATGGGGAGGAGAGGAGAAAAGAATGGTTTCAAATTTAATTGACCATCAACTTAATGTAGATTCCTATATGGAGAAGAAGTTTTATAAAAACTTAATGGTAACCACAAATCAAAAACCACTAATAGGGGCACCTGGGTGGCTCAGGTGGTTAAGCAACCAACTCTTGATTTTGGCTCAGGTCATGATCTCATGATCATGAGATCAAGCCCCATGTTGGGCTCTATGCTGAGCATGGAGCCTGCTTGGGATTCTCTCTCTCCCTTTCTCTCTGCCCCTCCGCCTGCCACAAATAAATGAACAAACTTTTTTAAAAAACCACTAATAAACATGCAAAGAAGGAAGAGAAAGAAATCCAAATATATAACTAAGGAAAACCAGCAAACCATGAAAGAGACAATAAAAAAATCAGAGAAAATGTCCAGGAACAACCACAAAACAAGTAATAAAATACCAATGAGTACATACCTATCAATAATTGCTTGGCATATAAATGATCTAAATGCTCCAATAAAAAGACACAGGGTATCAGAATGGATAAAAAAACAAGACCCTATATGCTGACTATGAAAGAATAGTTTAAAGACACATGCATATTGAGAGTGAGGGGATAGAGAAACATTTATCATATTAACGGATGTTGAAAGAAAACTGGACTAGCAACACTTATGCTGGATAAACTAGACTTTAAGATAGACTGTAACGAGATAAAGAAGGACCCTATATAATAATAAAGGAAACAATCCAACAAGAAGATATAATAATTGGAAATATTTATTAATCCAATATGGAGCACCCCAATACTTAAAATGGTTAATAATAAACATAAAGGAAGTAATCAATAGTAATACAATAATAGTAGAGGACTTTAATACCCCATTTATATCAATGGATAGATCATACAAACAAAATCAACAAAGAAACAGTGGCTTTATTTTTTTTTTTTTTCAGATTTTTTTAAAATTTTTTTTCAACGTTTTTATTTTATTTTTGCGACAGAGAGAGACAGAGCATGAATGGGGGAGGGGCCAAGAGAGAGGGAGACACAGAATCGGAAACAGGCTCCAGGCTCCGAGCCATCAGCCCAGAGCCTGACGCGGGGCTCGAACTCACAGACGGTGAGATCGTGACCTGGCTGAAGTCAGACGCTTAACCGACTGCGCCACCCAGGCGCCCCAAGAAACAGTGGCTTTAAATGACATACTGGATCAGATGGATTTAACAGATATGTTCAGAACATTTCATCTTAAAACTGCAGAATACACATTCTTTTCAAGTGCACATGGGACATTCTCCAGAACAGATCACATATTAGTCCACAAAGGAAGCCTCAACAAATTCAAGAAGATTGAAGTCATACGACGCATCTTTTCTGACCACAATGCTATGAAACTAGAAGTAAACCACAAGGAAAAATCTGGAAAAATCACAAATACATGGAGGTTAAATAACATGCTAATACACAATAAATGGGTTAACCAGGAAATAAACAAATGAAAGAATACATGCAAACAAATGAAAATTAAAAAAGAAAAAAAATGGTCCAAAAGTTTTGGGATGCAGCAAAAGCAGCCCTAAGAGGGAAGTTTGTATCAATACAGGCCTAACTCCAGAAGGAAGAAAAATCTCAAATAAACAAAGTAACCTCACACTTCTAAAGGACCTAGAAAAAGAACAACAAACAAAGCCTAAAGGCAGCAGAAGGAAGGAAACAATAAAGATTAGAGCAGAAGTGATTGAAAAACAAAACAAAACAAACAAACAAAAACAGTGGAACAGATCAATGAAACCAGGAGCTGGTTCTTTGAAAAGATCAACAAAACTGATATACCTCTAGCCAGACTTACCAAGAAAAAAAGAGAAAGGATTCAAGCAAATAAATCACAAATGAGAGAGGAGAAATAACAACAAACACCTCAGAAATAGAAACAATCACGAGAATATTATGAAAAATTATGCCAACAAATTGGACAACTTAGAAGAAAT
Organism: Prionailurus bengalensis; assembly: GCF_016509475.1. Taxonomy (NCBI): domain Eukaryota; kingdom Metazoa; phylum Chordata; class Mammalia; order Carnivora; family Felidae; genus Prionailurus; species Prionailurus bengalensis. The sequence continues at coordinate 57,446,309 of NC_057351.1, forward strand.
AGATAAATTTCTAGAAACATATAACCTCCCCAAATTGAAGCACGAAGGTTTCCTGTCTCACATTCAGGTCCTTTATCCATTTTGAGTTTATTTTTGTGAATGGTGTAGGAAAGTGGTCTAGTTTCATCCTTCTGCATGTTTCTGTCCAGTTCTCCCAGCACCATTTGTTAAAGAGACTGTCTTTTTCTCCATTGGATATTCTTTCCTGCTTTGTCAAAGATTAGTTGGCCATACTTTTGTGGGTCTAATTGTTGGGTTTCTATTCTATTCCATTGGTCTATGAGTCTGTTTTTGTGCCAATACCATGCTGTCTTGATGATAAGAGGTTTGTAGTGGAGGCTAAAGTCTGGGATTGTGATGCCTCCTGCTTTGGTCTTCTACTTCAAAATTACTTTGGCTATTCGGGGCCTTTTGTGGTTCCATTCAAATTTTAGGATTGCTTGTTCTAGCTTCGAGAAGAATGCTGGTGCAATTTTGATTGTGATTGCATTGAATGTCTACATAGCTTTGGGTAGTATTGACATTTTAACAATATTTATTCTTCCAATCCATGAGCATGGAATGTTTTCCAATTTCTTTATATCTTCTTCAACTTCCTTCATAAGTTTTCTATAGTTCTCAGCATACAGATCTTTTACATCTTTGGTTAGGTTTATTCCTAGGTATTTTATACTTCTTGGTGAAATTGTGAATGGGATCAGTTTCTTTATTTGTCTTTCTGTTGCTTCAATTATTTGTGTATAAGAATGCAACTGATTTCTGTGCATTGATTTTGTATCCTGCAACTTTGCTGAATTCATGTATCAGTTCTAGCAGACTTTTGGTGGAATCTATCGGGTTTTCCATGTATAGTATCATGTCATCTGCAAAATGTGAAAGCTTGACTTCATCATTGCCAATTTTGATGCCTTTGATTTCCTTTTATTGTTTCATTGCTGATGCTAGCACTTCCAACACTATGTTAAACAACAGCAGTGAGAGTGGACATCCCTGTCGTGTTCCTGATCTCAGGGAGAAAGCTCTCAGTTTTTCCCCATTGAGGATGATATTAGCTGTGGGCTTTTCATAAATGGCTGTTATGATGTTTAAGTATGTTCCTTCTATCCCAACTTTCTCGAGGGTTTTTATTAAGAAAGAATGCTGAATTTTGTCAAATGCTTTTTCTGCATCAATTGACAGGATCATATGGTTGTTATCTTTTCTTTTATTCATGTGATGTATCATATTGATTGATTTGCAAATGTTGAACCAGCCCTGCAGCCCAGGAATGAATCCCACTTGACCATGGTGTATAATTCTTTTTATATGCTGTTGAATTTGATTTTCTAGAATCTTATTGAGAATTTTTGCATCCATATTCATCAGGGATATTGGCTTGTAGTTCTCTTTTTTTGCTGGGTCTCTGTCTGGTTTAGGAATCAAAGTAATGCTGGCTTCATAGAATGAGTCTGGAAGTTTTCCCTCCCTTTCTATTTTTGGAACAGCTTGAGAAGGATAGGTATTATCTCTGCTTTAAATGCCTGGTAGAATTCCCCAGGGATGCCATCTGGTCCTGGACTCTTATTTGTTGCGAGATTTTTGATAACTGATTCAATTTATTCACTGGTTATCGGTCTGTTCAAGTTTTATATTTCTTCTTGTTTGAGTTTTGGAAGTGTGTGGGTGCTTAGGAATTTGTCCGTTTCTTCCAGGTTGTTCAGTTTGTTGGCATATAATTTTTCATAGTATTCCCTGATAATTGTTTGTATTTCTGAGGGATTAGTTGTAATAATTCCATTTTCATTCATGACTTTATCTATTTGGGTCATCTCCCCTTTTCTTTTTGAGAAGCCTGGCTAGAGGTTTATCAATTTTGTTTATTTTTTCAAGAAACCAACTCTTGGTTTCATTGATCTGCTCTACTGTTTTTTTTAGATTCTATATTGTTTATTTTTGCTCTGATCTTTATTATTTCTCTTCTTCTGCTGAGTTTGGGGTGTCTTTGCTGTTCTGCTTCTATTTCCTTTAGGTGTGCTGTTAGATTTTGTATTTGGGATTTTTCTTGTTTCTTAAGATAGGCCTGGATTGCAATGTATTTTCCTCTGAGGACTGCCTTTGCTGCATCCCAAAGGGTTTGGATTGTTGTATTTTCATTTTCATTTGTTTCCATATATTTTTAAATTTCTTCTCTAATTTCCCAGTTGACCCATTCATTCTTTAGTAGGGTGTTCTTTAACCTCCATGCTTTTGGAGGTTTTCCAGACTTTTTCCTGTGGTTAATTTCAAGCTTCATAGCATTGTGGTCTGAAAGTATGCATGGTATGATCTCAATTCTTTTATACTTATGAAGGGCTGTTTTGTGACCCAGTATGTGAACCATCAAAACCCCAGAGCAGAGATCAAAAAAAAAACCTCTCTGACCTCAGCCACAGCAATTTCTTACTCGACACATCCCCAAAGGCAAGAGAATTAAAAGCAAAAATGAACTATTGGGACCTCATGAAGATAAAAAGCTTCTGCGCTGCAAAGGAATCAGTCAATAAAACTAAAAGGCAACCAATGGAATGGGAAAAAGATATTTGCAAATGACATAACAGACAAAAGGCTAGTATCCAAAATCTATAAAGAACTCACCAAAGTCCACACCCGGAAAACAAATAATCCAGTGAAGAAATGGGCAGAAAACATGAATAGACACTTCTCTAAAGAAGACATCCAGATGGCCAACAGGCACATGAAAAGATGCTCAACGTCCCTCCTCATCAGGGAAATACAAATCAAAACCACACTCAGATAACACATCACGCCAGCCAGAGTGGCTAAAATGAACAAATCATGAGACTTGCTGGAGAGGATGTGGAGAAATGGGAACCCTCTTGCACTATTGGTGGGAATGCAAACTGGTGTAGCTGCTCTGGAAAACAGTGTGGAGGTTCCTCAAAAAATTAAAAATAGATCTACCCTATGACCCAGCAATAGCACTGCTAGGAATTTACCCAAGGGATACAGGAGTGCTGATGCATAGGGGCACTTGTACCCCAATGTTTATAGAAGCACTCTCAACAATAGCCAAATTATGGAAAGAACCTAAATGTCCATCAACTGATGAATGGATAAAGAAATTGTTGTTTATATACACAGTGGACTACTATGGGCAATGAGAAAGAATGAAATATGGCCTTTTGTAGCAACGTGGATGGAACTGGAGAGTGTTATGCTAAGTGAAATAAGTCATGCAGAGAAAGACAGATACAATGTTTTCACTCTTATGTGGATCCTGAGAAACTTAACAGAAGACCATGGGGGAGGGGAAGAAAAAAAAAAAAGAGGTTAGAGAGGGAGGGAGCCAAAACGTAGGAGACTCTTAAAAACAGAACAAACTGAGGGTTGATGGGGGGGGGGGGGGGGGGTGGAAGGGAGGGGAGGGTGGGTGATGGGCATTGAGAAGGTCACCTGTTGGGATGAGCACTGGGTGTTGTATGGAAACCAATTTGACAATAAATTTCATATTAAAAAAGAAAACTAGAAAGAAAGAAAAAAGCCACGTGGTTGGGAGCTGGGACAGTACTCAAATATGACAGCATTGGCTAACGTGTGATTACCTCTGTGTCAAAGGTGATGGCTAGTGCTGAGGTGCTACCATTATGCTGCTACAGCTTCCTAGGAAATTTGTGATCATATTTTAGGATGATTTGGACAACAAAGCATAACTCCCCACTCCTTTAAGTGTGAGCTGGACATAGTGACTTCTTTTCAAAACAATATGAAGAGGGGGAAAAAGAGTAACTCTAGAATAGAGAAACTCGACAGACAATCTCAGCTGTATAATTAAAGTTAACATTAAAGGTGGTAAGTCATGTTAAAAAAATTTTAAGCATGAAGAAATAGAAAATTTGAACAGTGATTACCAGCAAGGAAACTGAATCAGTAATCAAAAAACTCCCAACAAACAAAAGTCCAAGATCAGATGGCTTCATAGGTGAATTCTACCAAACGTTTAAAGAAGAATTAATAGCCATTCTTCTCAAACTATTCCCAAATATAGAAAAGGAAGGAAAACTTCCAAATTCATTCTATGAGGCCAGCATTAGCCAGATACTAAAACCAGATAAATACACCACAAAAAAGAGAACTAAAGGCCAATATCTCTAATGAACATAAATGCAAGAATCCTCAACAAAATACTAGCAAACCAAATCCAACAATACATTATAAAAATCATTCACCACAATCAAGTAGGATTTATTCCTGGGATGCAGAGGTAGTTCAATATTCACAAATCAATCAACTTGATACATCTCATTACTAAGAGAAAGGATAAGAACCATATGATCATTTCAACAGGTGTAGAGGAAGCACTTGTTGACAAAGGACAACATCAATTTGTGATAAAAACCCTCAACAAAGTAGGTTTAGAGGAAACATGGCTCAACATAATAAAGGTCATATATAAAAAAAACCCACAGCTAACATCATCCTATATAAGGAAAAACTGAGAGCCTTTCCCTTAAGGTCAGGAACAAGACAGGGATATCTACTCTCACCACTTTTATCCAACATAATACTGGAATCAATAGCCAAAGTAATCAGAGAACAAAATAAGAGGTATCCAAATCAGTAAGCAAGAAGTGAAACTTTCACTATTTGCAGATGACATGATACTGTATAGAGAAAACTCTAAAGACCCCACCAAAAACTTCTAGAAGTGATACACAAATTCATTAAAGTCACAGTATACAAAATCAATCTACAGAAATGTGTTGCATTTCTATACACCAATAATGAAGCAGTAGAAAGACAGATTAAGAATCAATTCCATTTACAACTGCTCCAAAAACAAGATACCTAGGAATAAACCTAACCAAAGAGGTGAAAGATCTTACTCTAAAAACTATAAAACACTGATTAAAGAATTTGAAAATGAAACAAAGAAATGGAAAGACATTCCATGCTCACAGATTGGAAGAACAAATATTGTTAAAATGTCTGTGCTACACAAAGCAATCTACATATTTAATGCAATCTCTATCAAAATACTAACACCATTTTTCACAGAACTAGAACAAACAATCCTAAAATTTATATGGAACCACAAAAGACACTGAATAGGCAAAGAAATCTTGAAAAAGAAATGGAAAGTTGTAGGTATCAAATTCTGGACTTCAAGTTATATTACAAAGCTATAGTAATTGAAACAGTATGGTACTGGCAAAAAAAAAAAAATAGACACATAGGTCAACGGAACTGAATAGGAAATTCAGAAATGAACTCACGATTATATGGTTGACCTTTGACAAAGTAGGAAAGAATATCCAATCAGGAAAAGACAGTTTGTTCAACAAATGGTGTTGGGAAAACTGAACACAACATGCTAAAGAATGAAACTGGACCACTGTGTTATACTATTCACAAATCTAAATTCAAAACGGATTAAAGACCTAAATGTGAGACCTGAAACCATAAAAATCCTAGAAGAGAACACAGGTTGTCACTTCTCTGACATCAGCTGTAGCAACTTTTTTCTATATATGTCCCTTAAGGTAAAGGAAACAAAAGCAAAAATAAACTATTGGGAGTACATCAAAATAAAAAGTTTCCGCACAGCAAAGGAAACAATCAACAAAACTAAAAGGCAACCTACAGAATGAGAGAAGACATTTGCAAGTGACGTATCTGGCAAAGTGTTAGTATACAAAATATATAAAGAACTTATACAACTTAAACCTCAAAAAAAAAAAAACACAAATAATCCAATTAAATAATGGGAAGAAGACATAAACAGACATTTCTCCAAAGAAGACATACAGATGACCAACAGACACCTGCAAAGATGCTTGATATCACTTATTATCAGGGAAATGTAAATCAAAACTACAAAGAAATATCACCTCACACCTATCAGAATGGCAAAAATTAACAACACAAGAACAACAAGTGTTGGCGAGGATGTGGAGAAAAGGGAACCTTGTTGCAGTTTTGGTGACAATGTAGCCACTGGTGCAGCTACTGTGGAAAACCATATGGAGGTTCCTCAAAAAGTTAGAAACAGAACTACCCTATGATCCATCAATCTCACTACTGGGTATTTACCCAAAGAATACAATTAGTGATAGATGCACCCCTGTATTTATAGAAGCATTATTTACAATAACCAAGATATGGAAACAGCCCAAGTGTCCACTGATTGACGGATGGATAAAGAAGATGTGGTGTATACATAGAATTGAATATTATTCAACCATTAAAAAGCATGAAATCTTGCCATTTGCAAGGACATGGATAGAGCTAGAGTACAGGGCTAAGTGAAATAAATCAGTCAGAGAAAGAAAAATACCATATGATTTAACTCCTATGTGAAACTTATGAAACAAAACAAACAGGCAAGGAAAAAGAGCTAGAGAGACAAACTAAACAGACTCTTAACTATAGAGAATGAACTGGTTACCAGAGAGGAGGTGGGAAGGAGGATGGGTTAAATGGGTGATGGATATTAAGAAGGGCACTGGTTGTGATGAGCACTGGATGTTGTATGTAAGTGATGAATCACTAAATTCTACACCTGAAACTAATATTACGCTGTATGTTAACTAAATGGAATTTAAATAAAACTTGAAACGAAACATAAATACATACATACATACAAAAATACACCACCTCTTTATAATTAAAATGAAAAAATATTAAAACTGGAAATACCATATGATCTAGTAATTCCACTTCTGGGTGTGTACCCAAACAAAACAAAAACACTAATCTGAAAAGATATATGTACCCTTGTATTTATTGAGACATTATTTACAATAGCCAAGACAAATTTCCATTGATAGATAAATGTATAAAAGGATGTGGCATACATACACAATAAAATATTACTCAGCCATAAAAAATAATGAAATCTTGCCATTTGCAACAGCATGGATGGACCTAGTGGGTATTATGCTAAGAAAAATAAGTCAATGGGGCACCTGGGTGGCTGAGTCGGTTAAGCGTCCGACTTCAGCCAGGTCACGATCTCGCGGTCCATGGGTTCGAGCCCCGCGTCAGGCTCTGGGCTGATGGCTCAGAGCCTGGAGCCTGTTTCCGATTCTGTGTCTCCCTCTCTCTCTGCCCCTCCCCCGTTCATGCTCTGTCTCTCTCTGTCCCAAAAATAAATAAATGTTGAAAAAAAAATTTTTAATAAAAAAAGAAAAATAAGTCAAACAGAGAAAGATAAATACCATGTGATTTTACTTATATGTGGAATCTAAAAACAAAACAAATGAACAAACAAAAAACAGAAACAGACTCATAAATACAGAAAACAAAGTAGTGGCTGCCAGAGGGGAAAGAGGTGGGTTGACAGGTGAAATAGGTGAAGGGGATTAAAAGACACAACGTCCCTTTCTAAAATAAGTCACAGGGATGAAAAGTACAGCATAGGGAATAGAATCAATAATATTATAATACCTCTGTATAGTGACAGATGCTAACTACACTTACATGGTAAGCAGTTTGTAATGTATATAATTGTTCAGTCACCATGTTCAGTACACCAGAAACTGATATAATATGTGTATATATGTATATAATATATATGACATAATATAACATGCCAACTATAATTAAAAAAGAAAATAAAAATGGTTAAAATGGGAAAAAATTTAAAGAATATTATATAACAGAATTATCATAACTTTGAAACATTTGCTATTAAATGTCATTAAATTATGAATAACATGATATATTATTAAATTATTCCAACATGCCTAAGAATCGAAGTTATTTTAACTAAAAAGAACATTGGCTTTTTATTTTAAGACCAAGACCTAGTAATACCAATACTTCTGTGAATACAAAGAGAAAAAGTATCTGGTTCTATATAGCCCTGATGTGGGAGGGTAAAAACCTCATTTGGGTGTAGTTCCTAACTGCTTACCATGTAACTATGCTGGGATGTAGCCAAAAGAATCATGTCTCACCTGCCCTTGACCACTAGTGGGGACATACAGATTAGAATTACATTTTCATGAGTCCCAAAGAATATACCAGGTATATACTCAAAATCCCATTAATTGAGCATTTATATTTTGCATACACTTTCTCATGACAATACTGTTGAGTAGGTGGAATTACTCCCATCATACGAATATGGAAACTGAGGTTGGAAGCAATGAGATCACTTTCTTAAGGCCACGAACTCAAGTGGCAGGGCCAGGATGTATACTTTGATCATATCGGACTCTAAAGCCTTTATTTTTTCCACTGCTCTACCCTTCTAAGAGGGTTTCTCTGGGACACTGTAGCATTAGCCTTGGCTGCTGCTTAACTGGTATTCTGAAAGCCAGCTCCTAATTTTCATGGCTGTGCACTCTTCTGACAATGAGGGTATTTTATCTACTTTGGCTGCCCATTAAGTTATATATCCAAGGGCACGTGGGTGGTTCAGTCAGTCAAGCATCCAACTCCTGATTTGGGCTCAGGTCATGATCTCACCGTTCATGAATTCGAGCCCTGAGTCAGGCTCTGTGCTGACGCATGGAGCCTGCCTGGGATTCTGTCTCCCTCTCTCTCTGCCCCTCCCCACCTGCTCTTTATCTCTCTCTCAAAATAAATAAAAATACAAACTTTAAAAAATAAAAAATTCACAATTAACCATTTATTCACCAGATAACTCATTTCTGATAGCCTTGTAGATAATATAATACCTACTCTTAGCTCTATACTTCAGACGTGCCCGTCCTAATAAAATGTCAGTTATAAGACCAGATGCCTGGGTGGCTCAGTCAGTTAAGCGTCCGACTCTAGATTTTGGCTCAAGTCATAATCTCACAGTTCACGAGATAGAGCCCCACATCAGACTCCATGCTCACAGCATGGAGCCTACTTGAGATTCTGGCTCTCTTTCTCTGCTCCTCCCCAGCTCTCTGGCTCGCTCGCTCGCTCTCTCTCTCTCTCTCTCTCAAAGTAAATAAACTTTTAAAAAAATGTCAGTTGCAAGAATTATTTTTTCCAAATAGAGTTAAAATTTAAATTATAGCATCAAAAAACAAAAACAAAAATAAAAACATACTCCTGATAAACATCCATTCTCTCTTCTCCCTGTCTTGAAGTGCCAACTCAAGTTGCCTCAGCTTGTTGCTTTTATATGCTATTGATTTTCTACTGTGATCACTGAATGACTGAGTTAGACAGTACCCCCTCAGTACACTAAAGAAAACTGAGGCCCAGAGGATATGATTTGCCCAAGATCACACAAGTATTGAGTAAATGGCATATTTATTCCAAATCTGCTACCACTGGTTCTCCTTGGGCACTGCCTTCTGAGCCTGTGGCACATTATTTTAAACAAACACTCGCTGTTGTAAATCTAAAGCAATTTGGAGCGAAGTTAGTAAAAAAAGTGTGACTAAACTACCAATTACATTTGGTGTAGAAAAACCAATCTTAATTACATTACAGTGAAATTGATTTTCTTCTGATGAGACCTTAAAATAGCTGTCTGAAAGCTAATTTCCGTGGACAAAAATGTTTAGCTTGATAACAGCATCATTGTAGTGTGTGTCTGATCTCTAAGAAGTACTTTAAAGGGATTAAAACTCATTTGGACATTAGTGTTCTAGTATGTTTGTTTTTAAACGTCTTGCATGTATCATTTTAGTTTGTTATCTAACAAAATTTATAATAAAGCAATGAACAAGAATAATAAATAATAAGAATAACCAGACATTGCACTTACTACATGTTGTCTCATTTAATACTTCCAACAGGAATTCCTCCACAGCACCTAGTACTTTGGACAGAATTCTGTTGTAGCCTATTTCTGTGTATCTTTCTTTTTCCAGTGAATTTTTTCCAAAATATGTTAATTTTAAGCCACTCCTATGAAAAAATTAGATGTAACAACAATATAGATGTATAAACAATATAGATGTTCATTCTTTTATCTGTTGAAAATGATAAGAAAGCTTCTTTGGGGGAAAGCACAGAACTTAATTGAAATAAATATTTTACATTTAGGGTTTGGAGTAAGACTGCACAAGTAATAAAACAAGACCATGCCTCCTAAGCAACAAAGATCCTGTTAAGGGCCTTTGCTTTTTTTGAGCCCTGTGATGGATTTAGATACATAAATTTGCATTTAGGAGATAGAATTGACTTCAAAAACTTTACATAATAAAGTGATAAGGAACTAAGAATTCTCAAGGATACTCTGGTAAAGAAAGGAGCCAAGGAAGCTGAGGTATTCATGGAAAGAAAAATAAGAGAAGAAAATCCTTGATGGTAGCAAACCCAAGGAGAAGTTTTAAAGAATAGTGATATCTAACAGGGATTCTGAAGATACTGGTTATGAAATAAGTGATAGAAACTCTTTCCTCTGCTCCTTCAGAAAATCTTCATAAGAATCTACATTGTTTACTGGTACTTTAGAGCAACTAAATTAAGGGGAGGTGGTGAGGAGATTCTAATAGATGCTAAAATCTACATCCACAACTTCAAAGAGAGCAAATGATGAATAGCTAATTTGGGGATACTCCAGGAAAAAAAAGGGATGGTGTTGGGAATTTTAAAAAGTAAAAATGTTTGCAGAGCAGGAGGAGAAATGTTGCCAGGCTGTCTTGAAGTACATAAAGGAACCTATAGAAAGTAAATCCAGCGCTTAGAACCGTATCCTTAATTTGTTAGGAAAAAATAAGCTATATATGTAGAACCAGGGCTCAAAAAACATACTTTGGCATGGACAGAGCTAAGGCCTAGGAGAATTGGGAAACGTCAAATCATTTCTGCAGCGCATGTTAAATTAAGGCTATCTGTAGTTTCTGTTTTTGTGTTTCCATTCAAAATATCCAAATTATTTTAACCTCTGGGACTATGGTGACACCTGGAGACAGAGCATACAACCTGAAAGGTGTTGAAAGTTTAAACGAAAGAAAAGCTATAGAAAACTAAACATCCTCTTCATACCCATAGTATCTGAAAAAAAAAAAAAAAAAAAAAAAGCATAACCAGTTTATGAGTTTCTTGTTAAAACTTTAGGATGAAAAGAATCTGAAAAGTTTCTTGTGAGGCAGGCATCAATATAAGATACACAAAATAAAGAATTTTATAAAGATATTTATAGAAGAGTTCTTAGTCCTCCTAAGACTATCTCTGCCATGAGTTCTTATTATTACTCATTCATAAATCTCCTGGCACATGGTTTTTTAAAAATAAGACTAGAGAATAAATATCGTAAATACTCATATATTCTGTGTATATGCTATATTTGAACTATATACATAGATACATTCAAAACACATAAGGTAAACCCACAGTTACTTGGATTAAAGTCATGCCAATCTAATATAGTAGAATTTATTTGATAAAGATTTATTAATTTCACATATACCAAACCCCACATAAGTTTACAGAGGATTTACTATATATAATGCCTTAACACCATGACAACACAATTTTTGGCAGAGGGAGTTAAAGGTCCACCAGGGCACAGAAGAGATGCATGCTAATGACTTGAATACAAAGTTTATTAAGAGTACTATAGGGAAAGCTCTTACAGAATTAGGAAGATTCGAAGGAAGATAAAAGAATTCCTTAGAAGGGATAGTGAGGTTCACCCGTTCAACAGAGTTAAAGAACTTGAGTTCCTAACCTGTTCCAGGCTTAGTGCTAGATACTGGAATGGCCTGATGAGTAAACTTATCAGTGGATAAGAAATAGAGATTAGGAAAGAGAAAAGGGTTGAAAGGATCAGAAAAGCATAAGAAAAGATGAATGTATTTAATGTAGAGCCAGCCAGGTATGGCTCCTGAAGTACTTTCTTTTTAAATTTTTTTTTTTTCAACGTTTATTTATTTTTGGGACAGAGAGAGACAGAGCATGAACGGGGGAGGGGCAGAGAGAGAGGGAGACACAGAATCCGAAACAGGCTCCAGGCTCTGAGCCATTAGCCCAGAGCCCGATGCGGGGCTCGAACTCACGGACCGCGAGATCGTGACCTGGCTGAAGTCGGACGCTTAGCCGACTGCGCCACCAGGCGCCCCTCCTGAAGTACTTTCTTAATTCAGCAGGGAATGAGAATAAACCAGAAAGGTTTTTTTTAATGTTTATTTATTTATTTTGAGAGGGAGAGAGAGAGAGCACAAGCAGGGGAGGGGCAGAGAGGGAGAGGTAGAATACCAAGCAGGCTCCACACTGTCAGTGCAGAGCCCAAAATGGGGCTCAAACTCACAAACCATGAGATCATAAACCATTTCAACCTGAGCCAAAATCAAGAGTTGGGCCACCCAGGCACCCCAGAATGTTTTTTTGTTTTTTTGTTTTTGTTTTGTTTTGTTTTGTTTTAAGCAGGGGAGTGATAGGATTAATCATGAATTTGGAAGATACAATAATATAACTAACTGTTTAAAAACAGTTTCCAAATTATGGGCGTCATTTGCAAGTAGTCATACCCATATAAAGACAATATGGTCAGATCCTTTTCAATCTTCTGCTTTCTGAAGAATGCAAAGCAGAGTCTTATGGTTTTGGTTCCTCTATAAATTTATACAGATACCACAAAGAAATGCTTCAGTGCTAACAGTCAAAACAGCCACCAATTTGAAATGATTAAGATTCAAACAATGAGTTTTCCTGTATCTCAAAATCTACACAATCACCTCTAACTAATGTCCTCTAGAATATAAATATAGAGTATAAGTTAATTTTTTCAGGTCAAATCTGGGAATCATAATATCAGCTTAATGACTGCATAAATTCCAGGGATGAATCTCAGTTCACCTCAATTTCTTTGTCATTAGCCCCCTTTATTTCTTCAGTGGGGGAAAAAATTGATACTATCTACTAGCTCTGTTGTTGTGTGAAATAACTAAATAACATTTGTAAAGAGGTCTAAGACATGGAAAGTGCTAAGTTTAATTATTTATTATTAGTGTCTCCTCCCCATGCAGATGTTTCTGGTTTGAAAAATGTGAACCATGTGGACAACACAGGATCAGCAAGTCTAGTTAATGAGATGCAAGAACAGACAGAGAGGCATTATGAAAGTCACGGGGTCAGCAAAGAAAGCATCCAAGGTGTGGCAGGAGTTTAAAAGTAAAACAGGATTAATCCAAGAAATATTCATGGGGACGAGCTTTGAAGAAAAACAATTTGGCAGACAAGAAACTAACAGAAAAAGTATAAACGGAGGAGGGGCAGAAATTATGCAATCTTGAAGAAATAAAGAGAGAACCTACCAAGAAGAAAGTAAGAGAAGCTGCATGGAGGAGAGACAAAAAATAAGTATTTGGCAAATTTGGTGCAGATGCACCCTTCAGAAAACAGGAAATATGAGTCTTGGTGAAAGCAATATGACATAGGAAAATATAATTAAAGCGATTTTGAGATGGAAATATGAACACACGAAAAGACCAGATGCAAAAATTAATAGAGATAAACCTTTAAATACACACCCACACACCAGGATAAGTTCTAATGAAAACCCAGAAGGACACTGTAATTGGCCCTGAAGGAAATTTAGTAAATAGTCTTCTTTCTGTTATCTCTACTTTTATTTTCCTTTGAAATATGTTGGTAGAGTCTAATCACTTACATCCTCATACTTATGGAAATTGTCTCATAATACCCTTGGTCATTATTCAGAAATCACCTTTGCTAAAGTCAGAAAAGGATAAATTATTTTTTTCTATGTATTAAAAAATGATACTTATAATTGACTATCCCAATTTTGGTACTAGGAAATTAAGGAAAAATATCAATGAGCTTCAATGAGAAAAAAAAAAAAAAACCATAGTGGAATCACATAGATACTATCTCACCTCTTAATTATCTGTTGTGAACTTGAGAAAGTCAGTTAGCTTCTCTGAGGTTCAGTTTTCTCATCTGTAAAATGGGAATGATAATATCCTTGGTTTGGTGATTACATAAGTGAAGGTATGTTAAACACAAATCTGGCACATATTAAGTGTTCAATTACCCTCTCCTTTTCTCCTCCTCCTCAAACTTGATGGCATAAACATGAAGACACATAAAATTCACTTATATACAGAAAAAAATATTCTCTACAGTCTGCAGGCCTTAGTAAATCTTTTGTTAACTATTAACAAGGCATTTCTCCAACAAAAACAAGGAATTGTGGGAAGCCAATTAAATTTGACACTTCTCTCAATGTGGAATTACAAGATATGTAAAAATTAGTAATTTGGAGCCATATCCTCAGAATTAGTACTCTCACCAGTGATACCAGTGTCAGATCAATCACTTTCCCTTCCAAAACAACATGGATTTTTGTTTTAGATTTTGTTTCTCTTGTCTCTTCCCCAATACAAATTAAGTGGAAATAAAGTTGATTCAGTCTTACAGACTGGATTTATTTTAGTTTTAAACTTTTATTTTGGGGCTTACACTGCAAAATTTGTATTTGGTATCTGGGGGCAAGGACCAAGTGAGAACAAGAAAGAGAACAGAGAAGAAAAGACACAAACAGCTGGATGGCAGCAAAGTATACTACAAAGTGCACGGGTCCAGGAAATCGGTGATCCCAGGTTGGTCTTGGACAATTACTTCACTCCTCTGAACTTCAATTTATTAATCAGTAAAATTATATTCCAGGAGTTTCTTTCCTCCCAGCTCCAAAATTCTGTAACCATAACTATGGGGTAACCTTTTGCTTTTATTACATTAACAAAACTGAGTGAAGAGTGGTGCAGGGGAGACAAGAAGGCATAACCCTCTAAGATTCTGTCCTCTCATTAACAGCTTGGATGGACAGGGCAAGGTGGAGAACTACTACAAATGAACATAACTCTTTAGACAATCAATTTAGTAAAATACATCCAGAACTTGAGACTCCACAAAGTGAGATTCACACAGTGGTTCCAAGTCGCAGCCTCTAATTTTTAGAGTGGCAGGGTTCCAATACCCATTTAGTTAAGTTGTTTACCACAGTTATCTCGTCTGTACGATAAAGACACTAATGTAGCTATTGAAGGAGTTATTGTGAAGATTAAATTAAATTCAGGTAAAGGCTGGTTCCACTCACAACCTAGCACACGTTAAGTACCAAAGACATATAAGCTATTATTTTTTTATTATGTTTTGACCCAGTAATTTAATTCCTGGGGATTTATCCTTAAGAAATAATTGTAAAGAAGAAACAAGGTATTTGTGGTATCACTGACAATAGTAGGAAAAAAATTGCAAACAATCTGAATGTTCAACAATTGAAAAGTGGTAAGAAAATGAGAAAAAATTAAGAAGCTGTTGAAATTATTATTATCAGGGGTAGATAATGTTATGAGAAAATATGTATGGCATTATGTTAAGTGAAGAAAGCATGATTCAAATTTCTTATACATTATTATTTTAACTCTATAAAATATGTATGTATATGTATATATAAAAGCTGGAAAAGAATACATAAAGATGAAATAAGTTGATGTATCTGGATAAATTGAGTTACCATGTTATTTTTCTTTTTAAAAACTTCCTTCAATATTAGTGTGGTATGGTTATAAAATGCATTTCAAAAATTAACTCAGTAGATAAAAACAAACAAATGAAACAAAACAAAAGAAAAACCTTCTAGGTAAAGAATAACATTAACAAATGACACTTCTGGCTCACTGGGGTTGTAAAAGGGATATCAAGCTCAGGGCATCCTAATAGCTAGGGAGAACTTTACACATCTCTAAGCTGTGTGCATAGGGTGATTAGAGGGTATGCTTTTGACATGGCTGTTTTACTGACAGGACTAAATTTTAAACTCTTCTGGTCACTCCATCAAAGTACTTACTACAAATATTAGTTGAACTCAGAAAATAACAACAACAAAAACAACAACAAAGAACCATATCTAAATCAGCAGCAAGAGTCAACAAAATACCATTTGAACAATAGGTCATCAAAACTTCAAAATGATCCCATAAGCACGGAAGGGTTAGGATACAGATGTGCTGTTTCGAAGGGGCATTTGCACCCCAATTTTTATAGCAGCACTATCAACAATAGCCAAAGTATGGAAAGAGCCCAGATGTCCATCAATGGATGAATGGATAAAGAAGATACAAATACACATACACATGCACATACACATATACATATACATATACAATGGAGTATTACTTGGCAATCAAAAAGAATGAGATCTTGCCATTTGCAACCATGTGGATGGAACTAGAGGGTATTATGCTAAGTGAAATTAGTCAGTCAAAGACAGACAAATATCATATGACTTCACTCATATGAGGACTTTGAGACACAGAACAGATGAACACAAGGGAAGGGAAGCAAAAATCATATAAAAACAGGGAGGAGGACAAAACATATGACTCTTAAATATGGAGAATAAACAGAGGGTTACTGGAGGGGTTGTGGGAGTGGGGATGGGCTAAATGGATAAGGGGCATTAAGGAATCTACCCCTGAAATCATTGTTGCACTATATGCTAACTAACTTGGATGTAAATACAAAAAAATAAATAAAACTTGGTATCTCCAAAAAATAAAAAAAGAGAATAAACTTAAACTAAATAGCAGAACCTGGGTGACTCAGTCAGTTCTCAGATCATGATCTCATAGTTCATGAAATAGAGCCCCACGTTAGGCTCTGCACTGACAATGCAGAGCTTGCTTGGTATTCTCTCTCTCCCTTTCTCCCTCTGCTCCTAATAAACATTAAAAAAACCTTTTTGGAAAAACAAAAAAATAAACTAAATAAATAATTAAAACCATATAGAATCAGTGCAGCTGAAAGCCCATACATGTGGAACATTTATTTCTAACTGATTGATGAAATTTAAGTAATGGAATTAACAGTTGTATTCTTAAATCAAGAGTGTGGGGGAATTATTTATACTTCTAGCATGCGGTCATGAATCTTTCAAACACAAAACTAGGTGTGGGGAACATAAAAAAAAAATATGAGCTAACGGTTGAAAAAATATTCTTGTCAAAATTAAGTGAAAGGAAAACAAAAAAGTAAAACTTAAGTAAAATAAATGTTATCAAAAATAAAAGGGCCCTCGGGATTAGGTGCCTGGTATCTGTTGCATTATCCAAATCTTCAACTGCCAAAGGTCAAGACCTAGTTATAACAAACAAGGCCCCATCATGATTCCAAAGATTCTAAATGGGCTTTGGAATAAATTTGGACTAAAAATTCTTTAATATTACCCTGACACCACCAAGTCCATCTTCCTAATTCAGCAAATATTTATTAAGTGCTTATAATGTACAAAGCATGAAACTAGGTATAGGAAATCAACCAGAAATGAACAAATACGAACCTTTCTCTCCTGAGCTCCCAATTTATGAACTCTCAGACATTTCTTGAGCAGTCCTTTACAGATCTCTTTTGGAACAAATAAGGTATTCACAACTGGGCCAGTGCCTTTTCTGCTGAATTGAGTTTCAGTCCCAACTTCCAAAACCACAAACTAATTCATCAACCAGTTAACTCTGTCTGACAACTAAAATAAATTGCCTTATGACAAGTCTCTTGTTTCCCCTGAATGATTTTAATTATCCCTGTAGCCAAGAATTGTGACTAACTTCTGTGACAGAAGTGAGAAGTACATTGTTGAAAAAGCCATTAACTCTGTTTTATTTTTGGTGTTAAACCTTTGTAGAGCTGTCCTCGTTCCTGAAACAGGGAGGAAGGGGATAGCTAACTTGCATACTTACAGATGCCATACACGAGTCTAAGTGCTTTATATAAACAATACTATGAAGTAGCTATAATTATCACCATCATTTTTAGAATGAGGTTTAAAAGGATAAGTAACTGGTACACATTCATAAAGCTAATAAAGATAGCCCTTTCTCCTAAAGATGAAAGAGTATGCATTCCAGGCAAACATCTGCATTTATAGAATCAAACTAAAAAAAAGCCATAAGCTAGGACACCAAATAATAAAAGAAAATGCCTGAACTCTATTTCTAGTCAGACAGCAAATCAGATACCCTGAACATTACTTGACATGCATAAAAAATTAAATTCTGAATAAAATATAAAAATATCTCAAAAATGCTTTACTGATGTGGTAAGAAAATAAAAGAAATCAAAGGAGGAAATTAGAGAATCCAGAGAGAAAAACAAGCACTGAAGGCAGAAGCCCTGGTAACATGCACCAATGCTTAGAGACTTTGAGTACTAGTTTTATGATAATATTGAGTACAAGGACAAAAGAAAAAGTCCAGGGGCATCTGGGTGGCTCAGTCGGTTAAGCATCTGACTCTTGGTTTCAGCTCAGGTCATGATTTCGTGGTTTGTGAGTTCAAGACCTGCGTCAGGTTCTGCACTGACAGTGTGGAGCCTGCTTGGGATTCTCTCTCTGTCTTATTCCCCCCCTTTCTCTCTCTCTCTCTCTCTCTCTCTCTCTCAAAATAAATAAATAAATAAATATTTTTTTTAAAGAAAAAGTCCAGAGTTTCTCAATGCTTGGAGTCAGATAGAAGATCCCTCCATAAAACTGGGATCTCCAAGGGTTCTACCACAGGAAAAAAAAAAAAAAAAGATAAACTAGAAAAAAAGTTAAAACATAAAACAGCAACAACAACAAAAAAATTTCATAAAAGGTGACAGCAGAGAAAACTGCATTTCTTAATCTTGACAAGACGGATAGAGGAAAAAAATATTTTCTGAAAACACATGCCACAAATTAACTTTCACATAAATATGTAATAACGTAAACTCACATTAGTGGTATGGTTGAAAAAAAACCTCAGTCTTACAATTTATTTTAAAGTGGTCATGAATTGCTGGTGCCCAAAGGTACCTGGTAAAACCACATCCAAATAATCTTTGAAGGAAAAGGTCTTCAGGTCAGGACTGAAAGAATCTCCCCTAATAATAACAATGGAAAACCAGGCATGGGCAAGAAGAAGCAAGAACAAAAGACATTGGAATCAGACTCAAAAAGATTTCAGATATTAAAATTATCAGGTACAGAATATGACAAAATTATGTTTTCTATCTTTAAAGATATAATACAGGATATTTTTAAAACTGAAATAATGAGGCAAATTTGAAAAAGAATCAAGTAGAACTTCTAGAAATTAAAAATGTTACCATTTAAATAGAAATTAATGGAAAAAAAACAATAATAAGGCAAAAGAATAAGGCAAAAAATAATGAAATATATAAAGACAAAGCTAAAGAAATTTACCTAGAAAGATGAATACAAAGTCAAAGGTATAGAAAATCTAAAAAAGAAGTTAAAAGACAACGAGCTTTAAATGAGAAGGCTAACATGAGTATAAAGTGACTCCAGAGGAAATAATGGACAGCAAGGATGACCAGCAATATTTAAAAGACTGTAAAATTTTCAGAACTGATGAAAACTTGAATTTTCAGATTGAAGAATAACAACAGTACCAAACAAGATAAACAAAATCTACACTAAGACACATCATAGCAAAACATCAAAGACAAAGAGATGATCTTAAAAAAGTAGCCAGAGAGAAAAGAAAGCTGGTATGCATAGGAACAACAATGAAATTGATGTTTGACTTCTCAAAAATAACAAGTGAAGGGGGCACCTGGGTGGCTCAGTGGGTTAAGCGTCCAACTTTGGCTCAGGTCATGATCTCACCAGTTTCTATGATCACCCTGTAAGAAACTCTTGTAACCACAGAGTTCGCATGGTTGAAAACTGTATGCAGAATCCAATCTTGTGTTTTTTAATTAACTTACCTCACCAGACCTCTGTGTAAAATTTAACACATTGAAAAAGCTTAGGAAAATTCAGATAATTCTAAGTATCCAGATATTCTAAACCCCACTCTGCCTACATTGTCGACAGAATCTCCACCTCCATGTTTGAGATGGCTAGTCCTGACATGCTTAAAGACTCACATGTTGTGTCTCTTCTAAAGTAGTTCCCTTATAAGGGGATAACAGTTTTTCTCAGACTCCATCTAAATATTTCTTGTTGCTTGCTATTCTGTGGAGAGTAGATCCCAGCATATTTCCTGGTGGCAAACTGCAACATCAAACCCAAGAGAAGCTTGAACACCAAAAATGATTGCTAACTGTATATTTGTGAAAATTATATAGGGGAAAATATTGTGAGGGTGATAGATCAGGAAGAAAGAAAGATACTTTCAGATTAGCTAATTTGTGGCTATGGGTGAATTTATCAGAGATTCTGTATTCAATGTAATAGACTGTGCAGCTTAGACTAGTTCTAACCATAAGTTTGGTTGTCTAAATTCAGGAAAAATGATGATGGAAGAAAAGCACTGTTTGGATGCTTTAAGTGGCTCAAAGAGACTAGCATTAAATTACATGTATTAGAAAGAGAAAAAGGTCTAAAATCAATAACCTAAGCTTCTACCTTAAGAAATTATAGGAAGAAGAATAATTCAAACCTTAAGCAACATAAAAAAATGCTAAAAAGTTGGGGCACCTGGGTGGCTCAGTCGGTTAAGTGTCCAACTTCAGCTCAGGTCATGATCTCGTGGTTTATGAGTTCAAGCCCCGTATCAGGCTCTGTGCTAACAGCTCAGAGCCTGGAGCCTGCTTTGGAATCTGTGTCTCCCTTTCTCTCTGCCCCTCCCCCGCTAACACTTACACACACACACACTCTCTCTCTTTCAAAAATAAATAAACATTAAAAAAAGTTAAAGAAAATAATAGAGCAAAAATCAATGAAATTGAAATTAGGAAAATAAAAGGGAAAAACAGTGAAACTAAAAGCTGGTTCTTTGAAAAGACCAATAAATTAATAAACCTTTAGCCATGTTAACTAGGGAAAAAAAAGAGAAGATATAAAATGCCAATAGCAGAAATCCAAGAAGGAGGGATCACTAGTAATCCAATGTACACTAAAAGAGTAACAGAAAAATAATACCAGGTATAACTCTACACCCACAAGTTTGATAATGTAAATGAAATAGGCCAATTACTTGAAAGACACAAACTATCAAAACTCACACAAAGAAAGATAGACAATCTGAATAGGCCAATATATGTTAAAGAACTTGAATTGATTATTAATGACTTTTTAAAAAAACAAAGCATCAGAATCACATGGTTTCACTGCTAAATTTACCAAACATTTAGAAAGAAATGATACCAATTCTCCAATATCTCCCAGGAAACAGTAGAAAAGACTTCCTAGCTCATTCTGTGTAGCCACAGTACTTTAATATCAAAACTAGATAAAGACATTACCAAAAAGAAAAACTACTGATCAATATCTCTCATAAATATAGATGTAATACTCCTCAACAAAATATTAGCCAATGGATGCAACATTGCATAAAAAGAAATATACACCATGACCAAGTGACATTTATCCCAAGTAAGCAGGACTAGTTCAACATTTGAAAATCAATGTAATCCACCGAGTCAACAGGCTAAAAAAGAAAAAGAAAGTAATCTGATCATATTAATTTATGCAGCAAAATCATATGGAAAAAAATCTAGCATTCATTCACAATAAAAATATCTCTTAGCAAAGTAGGAAAAGAGGGAAACTTTCTCAACTTGATAAAGAAGATCATAAAAAAAATCCCTAGAGCTTGTATTATAGTTAATATTGTGAAACTGGATGCTTTCCTCCTAAGATCAAGAATAAGGTGAGGATATCCTTTCTTACCACACATTCAACTTTATACCGGAGGTCTAAACAAGTGTATCAGAACAAGAAAAGGCAACAGAAGTGACTCAGATTGGAAATGAAAAACTAAAACTGTCTTTGTAGTTGAGATAATTATCTGTATTTAAAAAATCCCAAAGAATCAACAATCAACAACAAAATCCTGGAAATAACAGGTGAAAATAGCAAGGTGACAAAATATAATGTTAATATACAAACTCAATTGTTTTCCAATATGCCAACAAAGAACAATTGAAAATTAAATTTTAAACATTTTCATGTATTTATTTATTTTGCTTATTTATTTTTGAAAGAGAGAGAGAGAGACAGAGAGTGCATGAGAGGGGAGGGGCAGAGAGAGAGGAAGACAAAGGATCCAAAGTCCCCAGTGTGGGGCTCAAACTCATGAACCATGAGATCATGACCTGAGCTGAAGTTGACGCTTAACCGACTGAGCCACCAACGCACCCCTAAAATTTAATATATAATAAGGCCCCCCAAATTAAATTCTTAGGTATAAATCTAACAACATAGGTACAGTATCTTCATGATGAAAAAGACAAAACTCTGAAGAAAGAAATCAAAGCAGAGAAAAATACAGGGATATTCTGTGTTCATGAATTGGAAGACTCTACATTGTTAAGATGTAAATTCTTCCCAATTTCATCTACAGATTCCCAATAAAATTTCCACCAGCTATTTTGTAGGTGTCAACAAACTGATTCCAAAGCTTATCTGGAAAGGCAAAAGACCTAAAATAGCCAACATAATACTTAAGAAGAAGAATACTGGAAGTCTCACACTATCTGATTTAAATACTACAGTAAAGTTACATAAAGCTACAGTAATCCAGACCAATAAAGCTACTGTAATCAAGACAGCATGTGAGTGGCAGAAGAATAGGCAAATACACCAATGAAACAGACTAGACAGCATGGATCTAAGACGCACACAAATATAGTCAACTGATCTATAGTAAGTTGCAAAAGGGCAATTTAATAAGAAAGGATAGTCTTTTCAACAAATAATGCTGAAACAACTGCACATCCATGTGCCATAAAAAAGTGAACCTAGATACAGACCTTACACCTTTCACAAAGAAGTGGATCATATATACAACTTCAGAAAAAAATATAAGAGAAAATGTATGAGGCCTTGGGTTTGGCAATGAGTTTTAGATATAACACCAAAAGCATGATCCATGAAAGAAAAAATTGATAGCAGACTTTATTAAAATTAAAACTTCTGCTCAGCAAGAGATCATTAAGAGAATGAAAAGATAAGCCACAGAGTGGAAGATTTGCAAAACACATACTTGATAAAGTACCTGATAAATGACTTGCATCCAAACATACAAAGAACCCTTAAAACTCAACAATAAGAAAAAAAAAACCAACCTGATTTAAAAATGAACAAAATATATAAGCAGACACCTCATAAATCAATCAATAAACAGACACCTTATCAAAAAATATACAAATGTAAATAAGCTTATGAAAATATGCTCAACATCCATTTGTTATTAGGTTATTGCAAATGGAATATACAATGACAGTATCACTTTGAAAGATAGTTTGGCAGCTGTCTTATAATGCTAAACATAATCTTACCATACAATCCATCAATCAGACTCATAGATATTTACCCAACTGATTTGAGCATTTCTGTCCACAAAAATCCCTGCATATGAATGTTTATAGCAGCTTAATTAATTAATAATTAATTAATTGTCATAATTGCCAAAAACTGGAAGCAACCAAAATGTCCTTCAACAAGTGAAAGTATAAACAAATGTGGTGCATTCATACAATGGAATGTTATTCAGTGAAAAAAAGAAATAGGTTATCAAGCCACAAAAAAACAAACATAGATGCATCTTAAATGCATATTGCTAACTGAAAGATGCCAGTCTGAAAGGCTGTGTACTATACGATTCCAAATATATGACATTTAGGAAAAGGAAAACCTATCAAGATTGTAAAAAGATCAGTGGTTGCTAAGGGCTCAGGAAAACGGAAGGAGAGTTGAATAGGTGCAGCACAGGTGGTTTTTTTAGGGTGATGAAACTGCTCTGTATGATACTAAAATGGTGGATGCATGACACTATCTATTTAACAAAACCCATAGAACCTAGCACAAATGTTAGAAAATTTCACGCATATTTTAGAAAATTATTTATGAGGTCAGAAGATCCAGGAATGGAATGCAGAACGTGAGAATATAATCTAACTGTATTACAAATGTCTGAAATAACTTCACCGAAGGGAGTAGGAGAAAAGATGTTCATCTAAGTAACCTCAAAACTGAGTGCAGTCTATAAGATTGAAGGTAAAAGAGACTATACATACACACTATAGCACAGTTGATCAAGCTGTTCCCATGGGGATATGGCCTAGCAATTCTAATACCAGTATACGCACATACTGGGATTGAACATTATAAGTAAATGGATGGAGGATGGTGTGACACAGATTTCTCACTGTCAGCATGGAAATTTACAGATAAACAAGGAGAAAAGACTAGAACAATCCATGTGGTAACAGAGTTGGAGACATCAGTATGAACTTATGTTTATCGTAATGTAAATAAAGGTGTATCATATAAACACATTTATAGACATGTGTATATGCATACATATACGTATATTTCCTGATATCTTGGTGAGAAGTCCTAGAAGCAACACATTCCAGTAGGAACAAATGGCACCTGGCACCCAGATCTTGGTTTCTACAATCATCCTCCAATAAAAGGAATAACAGCTTCTTAGAGAAATAAATGATTCCAGGCTGGAGAAGGAAATATGCAAGATGAGCCTGGAGTATTTTGTAGTGCCAGAATACAAGGAAGTGCTGCACACATACACACAAGCTTGCGCACGCACACACACACACACACACACACACACACACACACTGATAGTGATGGTCAAAGGATACAAAAGCCAACCAAAAGAGCTTCCATTAGCCAAAGCTGAAAAATTTGAGCAATGAAATAAAGTAATATTGGATTATAAGTCAAAGCATAAAATAAGTATCCAACATTCCATCCCATGCTGATATAAATAAATGACTGGATAAATAAATAAATGGGGAGAAGAGACAGATCTCCCATTCAGAATTCCAAATAATTTATATAGATAGTCTATCCTCCAGGAATATCTATATTACTGACTTGTTATTCCTTAAATGTAGGTTGTGAATAATAACTTCCTTCCATAGAGTACAATTTGGTGTCAGGGGGGCAGATGTAGTAATTCTATAGTGGAGAAGCTGGACAAATACCACCTCAGCCAGGTGATCAAGATCAAACACAGTGGGAGGTCATGTTGATAATATATACCTTTGATATTATTGATGAAAATGACATTTTACCTCTGTGGTCTTCTTGCCAAATACACATAACTCCAGTCTAATCATGAGAAAAATATCAAACATATCCAAATGAGGGACATTCTATAAAATGTCTGATCACTGTTAAGTCCATCAAAACAAGATAAATCTGAGAAACTTATAGCCAAGAGCCAAAGCAAACATGACAACTAAATGTTAATATGGTATCCTGGACAAGATTCTGGAACAGAAACAGGACATTAAGTAAAAATAAGAAAATATGAATAAAGTATGAACTTTATATAATAATGATTTATCAATATTGGTTTATTAATTGTAACAGGTGTACCATACTGCAATGAAAGTAATAAACATGGAGAGAAGGCTAGAATGATCCTTGTGGATGATGATGATGATGATGATGATGATGACGATTGTACTATTAACAAGAAAAAGTAGGTACAAATGGGAATTGTCAATACTACTTTGCAATTTTTCTATAATTCTAAATCTGCACTAAAATTAAAAAAAATATTTTTAAGTGTTCAGATCATGAAAGACAAAGAAAGGTTGAGATTTTACATAGTAGAGGAAATGAAGATAAATTAATAATTACATATAATATTAGATCCTGGATAAGATCCTGGAACAGAAAACTAAAGTTACTGGAAATATTGGTGACATTTAAATTCTACAAATGTTAATTTCCTGATTGTTATCATTGTACAGTAGTTATGCAAGATGTTAACATTAGGGTAAGTTGTTGGATGAGGGCTATTCAAAATTCTCTGTATTATTTTTGCAGCATTATTTGTAAGTCTAAACTTTGATCAAAATAAAAGGAAAAGGAAAATCAGTTGGGCATATTTATGTGAGTCTATTTCTGGGTTATCTATTATGTCCCATTTATTTATGTGTCTATCATTCTGTCAATAACACACATTCTTCAGTACTAATAGTGATATAATAAACCTTGAATTTGTGTAGGCTATTCCCCTCATTTTATTCTTCTTTTCAGAATTGTTTTGGCCATTCTAGATCCTTTACCTTTCCATAGAACTTTTAGAAAATAACTTTGTCTATATCTACAAAAAAAAATCTTGCTGAGATTTTTATAGCAATTGTATTAAATCTTTGTGTGAACAATAACATAATATCTGGGAAACTGCCAAAAACATATGAAAATTAAACAACACATTTCTAAATAATTCACGGATAAAAGAAGAAAAGACAAGAAAAATTAGAAAACTTTTTTTTACTGAATGAAAAAGAAAACAGAACATACCAAAATCTGTGGAACACAGGTAAAGCAGTTCTTAAGAGAAATTGATAGCTTTAAATGCTTTCATCAGAAAAAGAAGAAATGTTTCAATGATATAAGGTTCGATCTTAAAATGCTAAAAAGAAAAAAGTAAATTAAACTATAAGTAGATAGAAAGGCAGAAATCAAAATAGGAGCAGAAATAAATGAAATTTTTAAAAAGATTTTAAAAATAGAAAACTAGGGTGTCTGGGTGTCTCAGTCAATTATGCATCCAACTCTTGATTTGGGCTCAGGTCATGATCTCATGGTTTGCGCTAGCATGCACAAGTGCTCTCTGTCACTCTAAAAGTAAATAAATAACCTTAAAATTATAAAAATAGAAAAAAGTAAGTAAACCAAAATCTGGTTCATTGAAAATATAAATAAATAAAACAAATTAGACTTATCTTGAAAAAGAAAGAAAACATGTTACCAATATCAGGCACCAAAAAAGGAATCATCCCTAAAGATCTTAGAAATATGAAAAAAGGTAATAAGGGAACACTATGAACAATTATATGCCAATCAATTTGATAATTTAGGTTAAATGAAAGATTCCTTGAAAAACAAGTTGTCAAAAATGACTAATGAAGAAACTGAAAACCTGCATAGCTTGATATCCATTAAAGATTGATTTATAACTTCAAACTTTCCAAAAGGAAAATTCCAGCAATATATAAAATAATAATACATCATGACCAAATGAGGTTTGTTCCAGGAGTACAAGGTTATTACAACATTTGAAAAATTAATGTAATTAACCATATGAACAGACCTTAAAGAAAAACTATAAAATAAACTTAATATATGAAAAAACATGACAAAATTTAACACTCATTTCTGATAAACACTCTCAACAAAATAGGAATAGAAGATAATTCTTAGTTGGATAAAAGGTGTTGATAAGCAATCTAGAGCTAGTATCATACTTAATGGTAAAAGTGTGAATGCTTTCCTTATAGGATTCAGAACAAGAAAAGGCTGCCCATTCTCACAACTTTATTCAACTTAGACAGGAGATCCTAGCCAGTGCAATAAACCAAGAAAGAAAAGAAAAAGAAGGCATTCAAATCGGAAAAGATGGAACAAAACTCTTTTTTCTCAGATGACAAAATTGTTTACATTGAAAAACCAATTAAATCTACACAAAAGCTACTAGGTTGTAAGGTATGAAGTAAATACAAAATAATAAATATATTTCTAGATACTAGCAATGTAAAATCAGAAATTAAAATTTTTTAAATACCACTTATAATACTATCAAAATATTGAACCATTTAGGAATAAACACTAAAGAAGTGAAAGATTTGTACACTGAAAACTGTAAAACTTTACTGAGAATTATTAAAGACCTAAATAACTGGAGAATATACCATGTTTATAGGTTGGAAGACTTAATATTATATTATTATGATACAAATTCTCCAAGAAATTATCAATAAATTCAATGCAATTCCAATCAAAATACCAACAGGCTTCTGCTTTTTTTTTTTAATAGAAATGAGGAAATACAAAGGATCTAGAATACTTAAACAATATTTTTACATTTATTTATTTATTTATTTATTTATTTATTTATTTATTCATTCATTTTGAGAGAGAGAAACACAGAAAGAGCGAGCTGGGAAGGGGCAGAGAGAGAGGGAGAGAGAATTCCAAGTAGGCTCTGTGCTGTCAGCACAGAGCCCAATTTGGGGCTCAAATTCACCAACCATGAAATGGTGACCTGAGGCTGAAACCAAGAGTCAGAGGCTTAACCAACTGAGCCACTCAGGTGTTCCTAAACAATTTTTTGAAAAAACATAGGGGAGATGGTGGGGGCGGGGGGGGGGGGCCTTAAATAGACAAAGGGGATTAAATAAAGAGTGCACTTGTGATGAGTACTAGGTGATATATGAAATTATTGAATCACTATGTTGTACACCTGAAACTAATATATTACACTGTATGTTAACTATACTAAAATTAAAACTAAATTAAATTAAATTTAAAAAAGAAAACAAAAGGATAAAGTAGAAGACTAATACCTCCTGATTTCAAGACTTATTATAAAGCTAAATGTAATCAAGAAGGTATGGATGGCATTGATGTAAAAATAAAAAAAATGGATAAATGGAACATAATACAGAGCCCAGAAATAAAATAAGACATATATGGAAAACTGATTTCAACAAAAGTGTAAAGGCAATTCAGTGGAGGAAAGAAAATTGTCTCAACAAATTTTGCTTAAACATAGGTCCATGTGCAAAACAATAAACTTCTATCCATATTCTCTACCCATAAAAAAACATCAGTTTAACATGGATCATACATCTAAATGTAAAATCTAAAACTATAAAACTTGTACAAGAAAGCACAGAACAAAAACCGTGTCTTGGGTTAAGCAAACTTTGTGGACCATGTGGTTTTTATTCTGACTATTCAACCCTGCTGTTGTAGCTGAAATCAGTCATAGATAATACGTAAACAAGTAGTCATAGCTGTGTTTAAAAAAACTTCATTGGCAGGACCAGACAACAGGCCAGATTTGGCCCATGGGCCCTAGAGAGAAGACCAGAAGCACAGTCTATAAAAAAAAAAAAAAAAAAAGATAAATTAGACTTCATCAAAATTTTTAAATTTTGCTTGTTAAAAGACACCATCAAGATAATGAAATGACAAGACACAAAGGGAGAAAAATATTTGCAAACCATTTAACTGATATAGGACTTCTATCTAGACTACATAAAGAATTCTCAAATTTCAGTAATAAGAAAACAAACAACCAAACTTTAAACTTCAAGCTTTAAAAAACTGGATAAACACTCCACCAAAGAAGATATACGGATGGAAAATAAGCACATGAAAAAATGCTCAACATCACTAGTCATTAGGAAGATAAAATTAAAACCATAATGAAGTACTCTTATTAGAATGGCTAAAAATAAAAGACTGCTTATACCAAGTTTTGGAGAATACATGAAGGAATGGGGAACTCTCATACACAGCTGGTGGGAATGTAAAGTGGTATAATCATTTACAAACATTTTAGTAGTTTCTTAAGAAGGTAAGCATATACTAACCATGTGATTCATCCATTCCACTCCTAGGTATCACCCAAAAGAAATAAAAGCATATGAACAAATAAAGACTTGTCTAAAAACATTCATAGCACTTTTATTTATAATAGTAAAAAATTAGAAACAATCAAAATGTCCACCAATAGATTAGTGGATAAACAAGATGTGGTATAGCCATACAATGAAATACCACTAGCAATAAAAAGGTATATTACCACATGGATGCATATCAAAATAATTATGCTGAGTGACAGATGCCAAACAAAAACAGAGTACAAACTATAATATTCCATTTGTATGAAATTCTACAAAATTCAAACTAATCTATAGTAATTAAAAGCAGATCAATTTTGCCCAGGGACAGAGTGAAGGTCAAGAAGGAAAGAGGGAAGAACTTCAAAAAGGCACAAGAAAATTTTGGGGATATTAGATATATCCCAATATGTTCTTTATTTTGTTTGTGGTGATGGTTTCACAGGTATCAAAGGATATCAAAACTTACCAACTTGAATACTTTAATTAGGTACAGTTATTGTATGTCAATTTATCCCAAAAAAGCTATTATAAAAAACACACAAAATGAGACACTACTAAATATTCATCAAAATGGATAAAATTTTAAAATTTATAATACTAAATGCTAGTGAAGATGCAGAACATCTGGAACTCTCATACATTGCTTATGGGAATGTAAAATGGTGAAAACGGCGTGGCAGTTTCATACATTTACCATACACCCCTAGGTATGTACTGAAGAGAAATAAAAGCACATGTCCAAAAAAATGTTATATGTCAATTATACCACAATAAAAAATAAATTAAAAAGTCCATGCAAAAATGTATACATAAATATTCATAGCAGTTTTACTCATTATAGCCAAAAATGGGAAACAACCCTAATGTCCATCAACAAGTGTATAAATAAATTGTGGTATATTCATACAATAGAACACTACTTTAGCAATAAAAGGAATGAGCTACTGATACAGGTAACAACATGAATGAATCTCAGAAACACTGTGCAGAGTGAAAAAAGTCAAACCCAACATACAGTATGATCTTATTTATATGAAACTCTACAAAACACCACATTGGTCTATGATGAGATCATTAGATTAGTGTCTGCTTGAAGATGGGGATATAGAGGGCATTAACTAGGGAGGAGCACAAGGGTACTTTGGAGGCTTACTGAAATGTTATATATCTTGATTTTAGTGGTGGTTACATGGTTGTATAGATTTGTCAAAAATTTACAATTATAACGGGAACATTTTATTGTATGTTAATTTTACCTCAATACAGTTACTTGGTGGTGGGGGGGGTGGATTTCCTCCAAGTGATTCCAGTATTGGGGAAATCTCTGCACAAATCTAATGTCCAACTGTATGCAAATATCTTCTCTATAACAGTCACCTATTCTTGCCTGAATCTTTCTCATGTCTGAAGTTTATAGTTACAGAAGTCTGCCTTGTCCACTTCTTGACAGTTTTGTCAGAAAAACTTCCCATGCTGAGTCTAAATATATTTCCCTCTAATGACCATATTTGGCCCAAGTTTTGCCCTCTGCAGTTGCCTTAATATAATCTTTCTTGACAGCCCTTGAATATTCAAAAATACCTATCTTGGAGACTGTACAGCAGAATTATTGTAACATGGGCTCTGAGATCTGACAGGTCTGGAATTTAATTCTGGCCATATATATCATTTATGAGTGATCTTGAGCAAGTTACTAACCTCTCTAGGCTATTTCCTCCTGTTAAATATTCGTAATAACAGCACTATGAGGATTATGAGGATTAAGGAGATAATGCATGTAAAGCACTTCATAAAATACCTGGTGTATGGCATATCCTCAGTTATTACAAGCTTTCCTTATCTTTCTTACCCAGGCTAATCAACACCAGGTACCTCAATCTCTAAGACTTTAATTCCAGAGCACTTAACATCGAAGTTGCTTAAAAATGCTATAATTTGTTAATGTAATCACAACCCACACAGTCAACAATTATTTCTTTCAGCACTCAAGATGCCTCAGAATCTGAATCCACAATCACAAAATGCTGACTTAAGAGGTATTACTTATGTGAGACATACCATAGGGTGAGAGGATTAGAAAAGACAGAGATTTGGAATAAAGTTTTAGTGGAAGCAGTACTTGAATATGATTTTGCAAACTAAAAAGTATATGAATAAAGGTGCATTTGACTGAAGTGAGAAATTAACTTGTGATTTTGCTAGACTTTCCAGTGTTTATTTTGTCTCATGAAGTGCTCTGAAAAGGAACTTTACTACTTCACATATAAAGTCCTGCCTCCTTTAAACCTAAGTACAATAAGCATGAGATTGCAGCCTAACATCATTGCCATGTTAGGGGCCTGCCAGTGGATCATAACAAGCTATCAATACTAAGGTTGGGATGACAATGTGAGTCAGAGGATGCTAAGTTGATATTCTACTCTTTCTTTGATTTTGAACAACTTATTTCCCCTCTCTGGACATTCATTTTTCTATTTGTAAGCTGGGAAAGATTAGTTTAGTGACTTCCAAAGGTCCCTTCTAACTTAAAACCTGTAACCTCGGTTATACATGTGCATGCATTTGTTAAAACTCATTGAATATATACTTATTATTTCTGCATTTAATTCTATGTAAATTTTGTGTGAAATGAAAAAATCCCATATACAAACAATAAACTTTCATTAATGATATTCATGCTAAGACATTTAGGGTTGAAGTATACAGATTTCTGCAACTTATGTTAAAATGCACTACCAAGATGAATAGAGAAAGGGAAGAAGAGAGGGATGAAGAGAGAGAGATGATAAAATGTACAAAAATGTTAATGACAGAATCTACATGGTGATGTATGAAATTTTCTAATAAATGTTGAAAATAAACAGAAGTTAAGTAGCTTTTTAAATATCAGGAAAAATACTCTATAGTCTTGATTCCTCTTACATATTTATACTCTATAAACCCCTGGCACATGGCAAGGTTCTCTTTCCTAATCTTTTCTGCTTAGTTTCTTAGTCCCTTATATAAGAAAACAAGGCTAATAAAAGATGATAATAACACGTGTTAGCAAGGATATGAAGAAGCTGAAACTCTCACACACTGCTGGTGGCAATGTAAAATGGTGAAGCATGTTTGGAAAACAGTCTTGTAGTCTCCCAAATGGTTAAACACAGAGTAACCACATGATCTGACAGTTCTACTCCTACATATATACCTAGGAGACATGCAAATATGTCTTATAAAAACTTGAACACAATGTGCATAATAGCATTATTCGTAATAGCCAAAAGGTGAAAACAACCTATAAATATTCATCAACTGATGAATGGATAAACAAATGTGATAAATTCATATAATAGAATATTATTCATCTATCATAAGGAAGGTTTTTTTAACGTTTATTTATTTATTTTGAGGGAGAAAAGGCAGAGAGAGAGGAAGCGAGAAAATCCCCAAGCAGGCTCCATGCCCAGCACAGAGCCTGACATGAGGCTCAATCTCACAACTGCGAGATCATGACCTGAGCCAAAATCAAGGGTCAGATGCCCAACCAACTGAGCCACCCAGGTGCCCCAAGAATGTTTTGATACATGCTACAGTATGGATAAAATTTGAATACCTTATGCTTGGTGAACAAAAACAGTTGCAAAAAACCATATATTGTATGATTCCATTTACATGAAATGTCCAGAATAAATAAATCTATAGAGACAGAAAAGGTTAGTGGTACCCTAGGGCTAGAAGAAATGAGGGTTTAGAGAATGATGGCTAATGAATGCAGATTTTCTTTTTGGAGTAGTGAAAATGTTCTAAAATTGATTATGGGGATAGATGCAAATGCAACCTTTGTCAATATACCTGAAGTCACTGAACAGTATAGTTTAAACGGGTGAATTATATGGCATAAAACTGTTTAAATAAACTGTTTAAAAAATAAAAAATCAAGTCAAAGAATTTATCTAGTCTGCCTCTACCCTATACCTCTTTAACATTATGATCAAGAAGTGGCCTCACTGACTCTTTCTCTTGTTTTTTGCTTTAAAGGCACTTAAAATTTTCTTATATGCTCCTGGAAAACTCCTCAGATTTTCCTTTGGGGTTTTATTTCACCTTTGTTCTTAGACTCCAATAATTTGTGAGGCTTTTCTGATCTCATTCATTCACTTGACAAATATATAGAGTAATTCTATTGTGTCAGACATTCTGTTAAGCACCTAAGATAAAAAGTAAAAAGGGACCAGGTGCCTGCCCTCAAAAAGTTTACACTCTAGTAAAGGAAACAAATACGTAAATACATAATTAAGATGTAAATCAATACATACCACAAGTGAACCATGTAAAAGTGCTAAGTAAGAACACACTTTTGCCATTAGACTTAGAGTCAGAAACCCTCAATTAAATGAAGTAGGTTTAACAAGTTTGTGATTTTAACAAGACATTTAATTACCCTGAGTCCCATTTTTTAATCGTACAATGAAGAAAATGCCACCCACTTCACAAGGTTACTATAATAACTCAATACAAACATGATATGTATATGTTTTGTATTGAATTGTGTTTTGTAACTATTATGTGTTTTGTAAACTATGTATTATGTTACACTGTGACATGTCATATTTTAGAAATCATTGTTGTTTCATCTAACTTTCTTTGTAAATTACTGGAGGTAAAGTACATAATGTACTCTGGGATCTGAGAAAAATAATAAATACAATATTTTCCCTATAACTGAGAGTAACAGATGGAATTTTAATAGTTTCTGGAAGAAAGGAAATAGCTTAAAACATAATGATTTCAAGACTGACTGGGGAGATGGAGAGTAATGTGGAAGAAGGGTTATAGCATGGTTGGAAAAGACAAAGACCAACTGGATAGTAAGCTTGAACAGAACATAGGTGTGATAGAAAACACAGCTTTAAAGGCAGGGCTTTGAAAGTAAAGAGGAATTTTAGTGAGAACTATGAGCTTGCATTACCCATATTAATAACATGCATTTTCTTTTAAAAAGGTGAAAATGAAGTTATCTCAGTGAGTACACTATCCTCTCCTAGGATAACTTAAACAAAGTTCTACTGCAATTCAAATCTCTCACAAATGAGGGCCAAAGCAGCTATATACACAGACATAAGAACAATGTGTTTTCTGGTTGATTTAATATTTGTTTATCTTTACAATGGTGGCTTCTGGTAAAAACTGTGGATTCTCTGCATATGTTCTACCCCTCCCTTATCTTTAAAAAAACACCAAGGAGGGGTGCCTGGGTGGCGCAGTCGGTTAAGCGTCCGACTTCAGCCAGGTCACGATCTTGCGGTCCGTGAGTTCGAGCCCCGCGTCAGGCTCTGGGCTGATGGCTCAGAGCCTGGAGCCTGTTTCCGATTCTGTGTCTCCCTCTCTCTCTGCCCCTCCCCCGTTCATGCTCTGTCTCTCTCTGTCCCAAAAATAAATAAACGTTGAAAAAAAAAAAAAACACACCAAGGAAAATATAAGATAACAAACAAGTTAATCAATAAATCTACATAAAGTGAAGAAATTTTTAAAAATGGTAAAAGTAAACTGGCTCTCCAGATTATATTAGGTAAATGACTTAAATTATAATCTCAAATAATACTCTGTAATAAAATGGAGTTAACAGTACTACTTGACATTTAATATTTCAATGTCCCAACTCTCACATACCTATATTTCAATCTTAATGACATATAAATGTAAGATATTTTCAAAAAATTTTTGACATTAATACATTATTGGCAGTTCTCACTTATCTGGACATGATAAGAGATAGGAGGGAAATAGAGACCACAAATAACATAAAATATACTACTATCATTACTCCAAGTACTTATTTTTTTTAATGTTTATTTGAGAGAGAGAGAGAAAGACAGAGAGAGAGAGAGAGAGAGCACGTGCGCACAAGCGGGGGAGAGGCAGAGAGAGAAGGCAACAGAGGATCAGAAGCGGTCTATGTGCTGCCAGCAGACAGCAGACAGCCCAATGTGGGGCTTGAACTCACCAGCCGTGAGATCATGACCTGAGCTGAAGTCAGATGCTTAACCAACTGAGCCACCCAGGTGCCCCTCCAAGTACTTCTGATGGGAGCCTAGAACTGATAGGTAAGAATGAAAAGAAAAGGGAAAAACAAACAAACAAACAAACAAACAAACAAACAAACAAACTAAGCTAAACTTAGGAAAAGGGAGACATTTTATTTAAATAACCTAGAGAAACACTTAAATGTTCAGGCCAGGCTATACACATGGAAGCAGCAACTATCACCCAGGGCATTTTGGTAGCCTTTCTTCCAAGATTAGCATTAAGAACAATTGGCTATAAAGAGTTTCTTAGAGTTGGCTATAAATAGCACTAACATGCACTATTCAACAAAGACTGGTTGACTAGGTTGAGCGTTACTGGCCCTGGGTTTAAAGCCCTTTGCTATGATCAGATGCACTCTATAACTGTAGAGGCTAGACCAGAAGGACACAAACTAAGGACAGAATTGGAAATTAAAAGAATGATATTCAACACAGACAATGGAAGACAATGACCTTCAGGTTCATGGGAAACAACTCCATAAAACAAGCTATTGTGGATGTTGTGTAGCACCTACCAAATGCTCCTTCAGGACTGAAGGACTTACTTCCCCAGCTGCTGACAGTCCTTGCTGCTGGCTGACAACTCTCAGCCAAATGCCCTCTCCAGGAATTGTCCTTGGCTATAAAGAGCCACATCTTCCAAGTCACGCAGCCTGCATTCAATGACTAGTTGATTTGGGAGTCTGAAAGTTCTAACCCTCTTGCCTGAACTGTGAAAGGCAATCCCAACTCCAGAGTTTGGTGGGGTTTGCTGAGCCCTTCTTTAGCATGCATCGCAGACCAACTACTCTCTCCAATTCTGCCTCCTCCCTTACCCCAAAAAGTATAGATCCTGAGACCACTCCCCAGAAAGCATTCCTCCATGCTAATCTCTGTCTCAGAATATGCCTCTGGGAAAGCCAACCAGCAAGCCAAGGAGATATTGAACCACTGCTGTGAAGTTTCACTGTCAAGAAACCATGATAATAGCAGTACCATTTGTCTCTAGGCAACCCAGGACACTAAGCAGTTGATCAGGTTCTTTCTTAGTTATGGTGTTCAATTCAATATTCAACAACTGAATAGGCTACATAAAATGTGGAGAGGAGTCAGAGATGTGAAAGGAACATTGGAGGAAAGTGCAAGGAATTGGAATTATTTATTTCAGAGACAAGTGAAAGAGAGAAAACCAACAGTATAAGAAGAGAAAGTAAATTTTTAGAATAAAGGATATAGGTTAGACATAAAGACATTTTGCCAATAATTAGAAGTGCTAGAATATTAGAACAACTTGCTAATGGAGGTAATTTATTCACTTAATACCATTAATAATAATTTGAGTTTATTCTACATTAGGAGCTATGCCAAGTATGTTATATAGTATATTTAAGTTTTTAATTCTCATAACAATGCTATGAGGAAGTACTATTATTATTCCCATTTTAAGATAAAGAAAGTAAGGCTTACAAAAATAAAGTAACCTGTCTAGAATTACGCAGCTAAGAATAATGAAGGAGTCAAACCCAGGTCTTTCTGACTCTAAAATTCATGCTCTGAATTACTGCCTCTTTGTCTATATATATTGTGTACTGTATTAGAATCTGAGAAGATGCTTAATTTTCATAAATCCAGAGGGAATAATGACTATTTGATGTAGATTTTGACCAATCATAGAATATTTGGGGGCCTCTGTGGCTATCTGTGTTAAGCAGACATAATGATGCCTTTTTTGCCTACAGGCATTCAGAAAAACAAATGATGGCCTGACGCCCCTCTTACCGAGAAGATCTAGGATTCTATACTTTTGGTTGAACAGAATAAAAATTTTCAGAATGTTACAAGCTTTTGAGAAACTAAACAGTATTATTCACTTACAGGAACTGCTCTAAGTGAGTGATTTAGAAAAAATTGAGGACAGAAATAGTGTTAGCAAGCCCAGTAAAAGACAAGTCTTAAGCTTCCGGAGAATAAAGATCAAGAGAGTAGGAATTCTGTAAACAGAGTAAATTAGGCTTGGGCAATGGAATGTGAAAGTTCCCAGGAAGGAAGATACCTTGAGATAAAGATGAACATTGAAAGGCTGGTAGAATCAGGATAGATGTGAGGTAATACAGCTGGCAGGTCATTCAAGCAAGACAGAATAACACGATCGGGATCAAAAATAAGTATGGCATATCTGAGGAAGGTAAGTCTTTGAAGAGACTTATGAGTTATGAGAGAATAACTTTCATCCATATGTAATAACTTGATACCATCTTTTTATGATGGCTGGGGAATGGCACAGATCAGTGCTCTTTGCAAAGGTTTTCAAGGCACTAGTGCGAATCTTCCATTTGCCAGGGTACACACCGGGAAGATTAACAGGCCACTGTATTGCTATTTTTTACAATGAAATATCTTATGCACTGACAAATTAGGATATCCACAATGTATTGTTAAGTTGGAGAAAACTATAGATACATATTTATATGTGTATGTATATGTGTGTGTATATAAAAAGTTTGGTTTCATCTAGCAGTTTTTAAGATACACACACATGCATACATATATTCCATAGTGCATTAAACATTTCTCATACACATGAACTACTTATATAATTAAAAAATTTTTTTAAACCAAACATTAGAATGTCAAGACAAGATCTTAAAGATCATATGATTTCACTTCCCTTTCTAAGTAAGGATACAAATAGAGGAAGGTTAGTCTGGGACTAGAACCCAAGATTCTACCGCCAAGAGCTAGTATTCATCCCATTATGCCATATACCTCATTTCCTCTGTGAGCGGTTTTTCCACAGACTCATCTGCCAGAGATAATCTAGATCAAGGGTCAGCAAACTTTTTTCTGTAAAAAGCCAGATAGTAAATATTTTTGACCATCTGTATCTGTCACATATTCTTCTTCTTTTTCCCATCCCTTTAAAAATATAAAAACTGGGGCACCTGGGCGGCTCAGTCATTTGAGCATCCAACTTTGGCTCAGGTGGTGATCTTGTGGTTCATGAGTTCGAGTCCCATGTTGGGCTCTATGCTGACAGCTCAGAGCCTGGAGCCTGCTTGGGATTCTGTGCCTCCCTCCCTCTCTGCCCCTTCCCCACTTGTGCTTTCTCTCTCTTTCTCTCTCAAAATAAATAAAAAACAATTTTTTAATGTAAAAGCTGTTTGTAGCTCTCAGGACAATGAAACTGGTCAAGAGGCCAGATTTGGTCCACAGACTGATCTAGATAAAGTAGAAGGAAAAAAGACCAAAGGTAAGGAGACCTATTCGAAGGCTATTACTACAGTCGGGAGTCAGCTTATAGAGACCCCAATCAGGGTGGCAAGAGTGAAACTGAGAGCAGAGCTGATGAGACTGGATATGGGAAAGAAGTTAAATGGCAATTGTGTTCAAACTTTCCCAAGTTTCTCCATCAGTCCAGCCTGAGTTTTAAATGGCAAGCAAGGCAAATAATTAATATGTAAAATTTTGAGGGAGAATTGGATTTGTGTTTTGATATACATTCATAGCTGAGGTCTCAGGGCAATGTAGCCAATACATTCAGAATAGGAAGGTACAACATTCTCCCTTGTTTTTAATGCTGGTACATTGTTTGAATGTTTGTAAACCAAAATGAAGAATTCTTTCTGATTCTTAACTGAAAAAATTAAAAGAAAAAAAAGGATGTAAAAGTAAAGAAGCAAGCTCTCAACCTTAAAAGATTTTCAAAGGTGCTTCAGATTTCTTTTTTGGGTGCTTCACAACAGTCACTGTAATTGCTCTGACACTGCCTGGCCTAGAACTGCACATTATTCCATATTAACATACCACAAGTGCAACAGGGAAAACAGTATAAACAGGAGGCACCATGGGATAGTAGAGAGACTTTGATGGGAGACAGACTTCAGTTTAAATTCTGGTCCTACTATTTACTAACATTTATGATCTTGGAATAGTTACATGAAAGTCACTTTCCTTATCTAATCAATCTAGTTAATAATACCTGCTTTAAAGAGTTGCTGGGAGAATTACATGAGCTTCAGTATGAGAGTAAAAAACAGTGTCTGGGGTGCCTGGGTGGCTTAGTCGGTTAAGCATCCGACTTCGGCTCAGGTCATGATCTCGCGGCCTGTGAGTTCGAGCCCCATGTCGGGCTCTGTGCAGACAGCTCAGAGCCTGGAGCCTGCTTCGGATTCTGCGTCTTTCTCTCTCTTTGCCCCTCCCCACTCATGCTCTGTCTCTCTCTTTGTCAAAAATAAATAAACATTAAAAAATTATTTTAAAAAGTTGGAAGTAAAAAAATAGTGTCTGACATATGGTAGGTGTTCAACAAATAATAACTTCCTTTCCTTCCCTGTATCCCTAATTCAGTGTTTATTGAAAATCTCACCACTGTAGTGAATTTGACAGGGATCACCCTGTTTTGTGAATAAAAAAATTACTTAAGGGGCACCTGGGTGGCTTACTTGGTTAAGCATCCCACTCTTGATTTCGGCTCAGGTCAGGATTTTGTAGTTCATGAGATCAGGCCCCACACAATCTCCCTGACAACTCCAAGCCTGCTTGGGATTCTCTCTCTCCCTCTCTCTGTCCCTCCCTCACTCTCTCTTCCAAAATAAATAAATAAATAAACTTTTTTTTTTAATTACTTAAAAAGTGCTTAGGAAACTCAATACCAAACACAAAGGAAAGCAAAATGTATTCAAGATACCAAAGTTAAAGCATTAAGACTTATAGTTGACTGATAGTTCAAGTCTCTTCACACAACAATAATAAAAATAGATGATATTTACTGAGCAGTTATTCTGTGCTAGGCACTATTTTTAAGATCTTTGCTTGCACTAAGTTGTTAAACATTCACAACAATCACATAAAGTGGGTAAATGAGGAAACCAAAGCCCAAAGAGATTGGGCAAGACATGAATCAATAAAGAACCATGCAGGTCACTCTCATACTGTGCCAGTGCCACATTTTGTAAAAACAATGTGTTGTTATACATCAAGAGCTCCCAAAATACTGAAAGTTACAATATTTAATGACATTGAAAAGTTCCTAAGATGCTAGGAAATAAATACTAGATGTAAGACATATATGCAAAATAATTGCTTTTTTATTTAATATTCAGTGTATTTATATAAAGAGATTAAAAGGAAATGTATCTAAGCATGCTATCTTAGTCCATTTAGGCTACAACAAAAATCCTATGAACTTGATGGCTTATATACAACAGCAATTTAGTTCTCACAGTTTTGGAAGCTGGAAGTCCAAGATCAGGATGTCAACATGGTCAAGTTCTGTGAAGGCCCTCTTCTGTGTTGCAGACTACCAGCTTCTTTTAGTATCCTCACATGGTGGAAGGAGCACTAGATCCCTCCAGGGTCTCTTTTAAAAGGGCAATAATCCCATTAATGGGGGCAGAGCCTTCATGATCCAATCACTTCCCAAAGGCCCCACCTCCTAATTCTATCACATTTGGCATTCGGTTTTCAACATAGGAATCTGGGGGAGGACATATTCATACCACAGCAAACATTACCATGGATTACTTCTAAGAGATAAGATTGTGGGTAATATGCCATAAACAATGCTATTGTCATCTGAGCCATTTTATTTTCCTCCTGGCACAAAAAAGGCAAATTTTCTGCCCTAAACACCCTCTCCCTTGTAGTTATGTGGTTCCCTTAACCATGTAACTGAGTTCATGCAATAAAACCTGGGTGGGAGGGATAAATGTCAATTCCAGCCCTAAATCTATATGTGATCTTACACACTTTCTTTTCCCTCCTGTCAATCATCTGTGACACCAAGGACTTTGAAGCCACAAAATGATGTAGCCACAAAGAACCTTCCTGGGTCCTTGATCCTTTGAGGAGAGTCATGTAGAAGAGGCCTAATTCATTTTCTCTGAGACAGAAATTAACTACTAATGTGTTAAACAATTGACATTTCAGGGTTAATTTGTTACATCAGTAACTGATAAAGGTAACTTTTGTAATACTTTTTATTCTTTTCCTATATTTTCCAATATTCCAGTAAGGAGCATAGAATACTGCCACAATCAGAAATTAAAAAAAAAAAAAAAGTTGTATTTTGAAATGCATGCTTTTTAACTCAATAATTTCACTTTGGGGAATTTAGCCTAAGTCAATGAACTGAAATGTAAAATGCAAATGTAAAAATTTACACACAAATGTGTTTACTGAAAGGTTACTTATAAAATTTTTTTAAAAGCAACAAAATAACAATTTAAATGCCATTCATAAAGGAATAGTTTAGTAAATTATATCCATGTGACAGAATATTAGGCAACCATTAAGATGATTTTAATGAAGAATTTTAATAACATGAGCAAACATCTATATTGATACAATGGGACTACAAGGGAGACCATCTGCTTACCTTCCCAGGGATTAAGGAAAGAAGATGACAGTTGTGGGAGGGAAATAGCAGTCATGGTGACCAAATAGGAGCTGGGGCAGTGAGATGGGGCTGCTTTGTTAGGTTAAGCTTTCCCTGGCCAGATAGATACACGGTGTTCAGTATAGCATTATATCCAAGGAGGGTTCTGAGTGGCCAGAAAAAAAAAAGTTTCAACTAAAAGGGATAAAGAGACCAGTGCTAAAAGTTTGAAAAATCAGCAAAATAACATACAGGGGCTGATTGGGGAGGGACTCAGGGAGTGCCCATAATGTTCTCTGCTCCTTTGCTAGTTATAAGTTTCATGCAAAACTATTTGTTAGACTGTACATATACGTTTTAGGCACTTTTTAGTTTGTATGCTATATTTAATAACAAAATATATACATTTTTAAAAATCCAGCAGCATTATCTTCCTAGATGAGACAGAAGACTTTAGAAGCAGGAAGGGACAATGTTCAATGTAGACCCAAAGAACAATTTATCACTCAATGTCCGTGTACTGCTTTGGAGCTCGCAAAGCGCTTCTACAAAGCATACCACATTTAAGAATCAGAATGACCCACAACAGAGACCTTGAACCCAGGTCAGCTGATCACACCCAATGATCTTTCCAGTAGACCAAATTCTATTGATAATAGTAGAAGAAGTGGTTTAGAGGGGAAAGAGGTCTATAACAAATGTTGCTCTAGTCTCTGGATTGTATTTCTTTAAGACATGATAAGGTTCCTAGCTTTCTAGGAGCAGCATGTTAATTAGTGCTCCTTGCCAGACTGTTTGCTAAGAGCTACAGGAAACAGTACAAAGAAAGACTTGGCTTCTGCTCTTAAGGAGTTCACAGGCTTGGGAGGGAAAACAAGGAGCACAAACAAGGATTTTTACATGTGTAATATAAGTACAGAGGTCAGAATGACTAATTCTGCCTGGAAAAGCTAGGAGAGACCTCACAAAGGACATAACACTGGGGAAGGGCCTTGGAACATGAATAGGAGTTCACAGACTAAGAAGTGACAGGCAGAGGGTGTGTTCTAGGCAATTGAAATAGCACAGAAATGTTAAAGAGTAGCAACATTCAGATAATGCCAACTAGTTTGAAGCACAAGCAGCTGAAACATAAGGAACTGGGAGGGAGACAGGGAGTGAGTGGAAGAATAGTCAGAGATGAAGTAGGGACACAGGGATCAGGTTAAGACAAACTAAAAGGTTTATATTTCATTGTTTAGGTAATTGAGGGCACATTGATGTTTCTATACTTTAATATTAATATAGTAGTATTGCAAAAAAGGAATTGCCCTTGGCTATAAAGAGCCACATCTTCCAAGGTCACGCAGCCTGCATTCAATGACTAGTTGATGTGGGAGTCTGAAAGTTCTAACTCTCTTGCCTCAACTGTGAAAGGCAATCCCAACTCCAGAGTTTTGGTGGGACATAGAAATGAGAGGGAGGTAGAGGCAGGAAAACTAGGAGGCTGTTGCAAATAGAGAAGGCAGTGGATGAAGTAGTTTTGGAGCCAGATGGATCTGGGCTTCAAACCTGGTTTTATCATGTTCAGATTGTTTGACCTCGAGAAATTACATAATCTCTCCAAACTTCTGTTTCCTGTTCTGTAAAATACAGATAATAATACCTACATTTGCAGAATTGTTATTGTAAGAATTAAATACAAAAATCTGTCTACTATAGCATATGGTTACATATTATGTAATAAATGATAGTGACAAATACAGTGATAGTGCAGTGGTAT
Source organism: Prionailurus bengalensis (assembly GCF_016509475.1). Lineage (NCBI taxonomy): Eukaryota > Metazoa > Chordata > Mammalia > Carnivora > Felidae > Prionailurus > Prionailurus bengalensis. Next base: position 57,489,780 of record NC_057351.1, read on the forward strand.
TGAGAATAAGAAGACAGATCACCATCAACAGGATTAGGGGACTGACTGGACACGAAATCTGTGGAAGATGCAAGGAGAAAGAAAGTCCTGTATTTAGCAGCTACTTTGTTCTCAGTAATAAACATGTCTAATACCAACCCACTGAACTGCTAACATCTACATCAGCTAGACACCGTGTCTAGTAGAACAGAATCATCAGCAATGCCATTAGTGTGAGTTTAGATATTTCTTTTTTCTTATATTGCTTTCTACTTCATTGGCTAACATTAAGATTATTCAAAGATTTCAGACATTTCAAAGAAATATATTAGAGAATGATATTAAGTAACTTATATCCATGGTAGAGTTATAATCTAATTAGCAACAATATCAGCTATGAAATGCTAAAAGCATCCCTTCTGTGTATAGTGAAACCTTGAGAAGTCCTGCAACCAAACTGAAATTACCAAAGTCACTGAAAGGGCAGGCCTACGCTGGCCGACTCCATCTTGCTCTGTGTCCTTCACCTTGACCACACCTCCTCCCCTTGAGCAACCTCCCGCTCACCTGCCTAACAGGACTCGGACCCTTCCCCAGCCAATCGGCTGAGGCCACAGCCATTACCTCACCAACTGCCCCTAGGCCCCAATAAAACCTTTGTCCTTTTGAAACTTGCTCTCTCTCCCCGGTATCTCACCGCTGCGCCGGTGCAGGTAGGGGATTGAGCTCGAGCTAGCTCGAATAAAGGCTCTTTTGCTTTTTCTTCGTACTTGGCTCCCTGGCGGTCTTTGGGGATCACGAATTCTGGGCATAACATCACTATCCTTGAAACTGCAGTACTATACACATTGGAAGTCAATCACCAACTTAAATTATTTATCCGCTCTAATGGGAAAACTGTTGAGATGAACTGCAGGACAAAATCATTTGTAATCTATCTTCATGTAGCAAAGTAAACTGTGTATAAATCTCTATAACCCCTTCTGGCATCTTCAGTTTGTGCACAGTAGAGGTGAAGTACAGACAAAAAATACTTGGAAAAAGAACTTGCCACAGACAAGACTGAAATATTCCTGGCTTTTGGTTTCCTTCTGAAATATCAGAAAACACCAGCCTAAAGACTCTTCATTTGTGAGAAAAAATGGTCTAAAATAGTTTCCCAAACAAAAAGCCCAAATACCATTGATAGAGCCCAGGGATGTGGCTCACTGAGTACTCACCATGGCTTGGAAATACCTGACTCACAGCAAATAAAATGAAATTAAAGCCCTCAATGAAAGCATCTGAGATGGATCTTCAAAAAATGTTAATACATTTCTTGTAAGAGAAGTATTTAACAATGTAAAAAGGATAGGACGGTTCCTTAATAAAAGCAAGCAAGTACCATATTAAATGACATACAGAGCATCCAATCAACAAATAATTGAGGGGAGGAATAAAGCAAACAGATTATTTTCCCCTTTCTCATAAGATCAATGAGGTAAATGAAATTTTAGTAGCTGAACTTGGAGGATTTCAGCATTGTGAGACCTGGTGCTATTTCTTCAACAAAAATAAGAGGGCAAACAGAACAAAAAACTATGAATTTCTCAAATCCATACAATTTAGTATCAGTTGGGGCATTTATTTTCCTGCAAGGAGCTATAAAATAAAAATCAAGATAGCTCCAATATGTTGACTAAAGGCCAAATAGCAAACATTTTTAACCCAGGACAGCCATACTTAGTAACTTGCTATAACATCAGATGTATTTCTGACACAGTATCTTCTTACATACAAAATAATGTTCAATAAGAAAAGCTGCTCAGGTCCTATGGAAAAGCACCCTGGTAGAAACTAAAAAACCTGAAATGTGGCAGCACTAAGATATCTGCCCTCTACACTCAAGAATGAAGGGAGAAGAGCTTAGAAAATGGACATCCATCTGTCGCCATGACATCCACCTGAAGCCAATTTAATCACATTCCAGATATCCTGCTAGCTAAACATTGGAAGGCAGTATGAGGTAGACATTGCCCCAAGACCTGGCCCCTACACCAAAGATCAGTGTAAGGAAAAAACACAATTTCCCAAGGTTAAAGCAATGTTCAAAAGCATATACACAGTGTAATCTCAACAATATAAAAAGTAATATGCACTTAAAAAATTTGAAGCTAATGTTAAATTATTCATTGCTTTTGTCTTTAATGGTAAGATTATTTTTTCTTCTTTGTACTTCTATTTGTCTTTATAAACTCTGATATAATTTTTACATTTTCTATTTATTTTTCTGAATTTTCCATATTTTTTTACAATGAGGAAGTACTAGTTTTACAGTAAGAAAATAGATGTTAAAATAATAACAGAAAAATGAGGGGCACCTGGATTGCTCAGTCAGTTGAGCGCCCTACTCTTGGTTTCGGCTCAGGTCATGATCTCACGGTTTGTGGGTTTGAGCCCTGCATCAGACTCTGCGCTGACAGTATGGAGCCTGTTTGGGATTCTCTCTTTCTCCCTCTCTCTGCCCCTCCCTTGTCCATGCTGTCTCTGTCTCTCTCAAAATAAATACATAAATTTAAAAAAAAGAAGAAGAAAAATGAGAGAGAGAAACTTAAGTTCTTAGAAGATAATTCTAGATTCTTCTTTAGAATGTCATCATCTACTCTGGAAGTTAGCATAATCAAAAGTCTGTGATTGTGCTTTGAAAACATAATCAACAGCCTAAGACTTCACACACCTGTTTTTACTGTTTCTGTGTTTGCTTTTTCCTCTGTGCAAACTTGACAAAATGCTGACAATAATCTTATTCCATGAAAAGTGTGTGAGAAGAGAAAGAAAGAGAGCAATTTGCACTTGGGAGAAGTGTTTGAAAGAGTGACTGAAACTTTCAGATAAATATACACGGGTCCAAATGCATTTAAAACCCTAAATGAGATGCGACTGAAGCTGCCCTGACCAACAGGGAGAAGAGTATGGAAGGATGACAATGGACAGGAGAGAGCAGAGCACAAAAGAAAGGACAGCGGGAAATATACTAACTTTGTATGTGTGGGGCTTTTTTTTTTCCACATAGGATTCACAACATTCCTCAGAAAATTCAATTTAGTTGCCCTGTTCTAGCTTGCTAACCAGAACCAATTTAATTTTAAATCTACACGCAGAGCCAAGGGGGACGAAATATTTTGCAATTACTTCTAGCTCCCTGTTGGAAGGCAGAATAAGATTTAACCAGTTCTGCTCTGGCTGCGATAACCACCCAGGTTTGTCAGAGGCCTAAATGGTGTCCTTTGGTTGAGGATTAAAGAATAGAAAACTCTGTACCACAATTATTTGCTTTGTTTAACAACTTAATGGGAGGGAATTTTTAAGAATGTGACAAATTGCTTTTGATTTATCTGCACAGGGCATGAAATACTGGTGCAAGAGAGCAATTTGTTACACAGACAATGTCTACTCCTTGCTATAAATCTGTCCACTGTCACACTCTATTTGACATCCAGTTAGGTGATTTTTGAAGAACTAGTTTATTACTGCATTTAACAAAGAGCAGGAAACTGATATATGACTCTCTTGTTGCTTCTCAGCTACCAGGAACATATTTCTCAGATATCAGTCTATGCAAGCATTTCTTGGTTTAATGCTCTGTTGTGACAGATAGGTAAACAAGCTGATAAAATCAAATGCTTTCGAAAAAAGGAAAAGTTATCATATTCATGTATGCCCCTGGCTTGTCACAAAACTTCAAACAGTTTCTGGTTCTGCTTACCATCTGCACAGATTTATTCCAAATAACATAACAAAGTTTGTTTCTTGATTTCTTTCAACATAAATAGAACCATTAAGTTTTGGGGTATTTATATTCTGGGAGATAATCAGATCATCTATTCTGATCAGCCTTAACACATAAATAGGGCTGGCCTCTGTGTCTACACAGAGCTCAGCCCTGGTCTTCTCCTTAGTTGGCCCTTTCCACATTAGCACTGCTGGGAGGAGCTCTAGAGCATCTGTCCTCAGAAAGGTTCCTTGCCATGCCTCCTACTGGGAGGAAATGAGGCTGCTATAGGCCTGACTAGAGTTCCCCTTGGGCTATATTGTGGTCTGTCTTTATTAAAAGCAAAATAAAAGCCTTACATAGGGACTTGGCAACTATTCCAGATTGTGCCAGGTTTTTCAATTCTTGTTTTTTTTGGTGGGGGAAGTAGGGAAGGAGGAAGCCATTTATAAATGTCACATAAGTACAGATCCACCCAAGACTATTTTATCATTGTCAGTTTAAATGCAGACACCCTCCCCACCACCACTAGTTGCTGGTAAACTGGAGGAATTTGAAGAAGAATCACTAGTATGTGTGTATGTATGTATGTATGTATGTATGTATAAATGTTTATTTATTTATTTTGAGAGAGAGAGCATAGCAGTGAAGGGGGAGAGAGAAAGGGAGAGAGACAATCCCAAGCAGGTTCTGTGCTGTCAGTGGAGAGCCTGATGCAGGGCTTGATCTCATGAACTGGGAGATCATGACCTGAGCCGAAATCAAGAGTCAGTCGCTTAACCAACTGAGCCACCCAGGAGCCCCTCACTAGCATTTTAATAGAAACAATTCTTGTAGGCAAAATAAGGACTAAACTACAAATGTTCTACCTATGTACATTAGCTGTTCAATAAATATGATGATAATTCAGAATTTTATTTTGTGTGTCATCATCTAATTTAGAAGTTGGTATCATCATATTCCTAGATTGAGTGTAAAAAACTCAGCAATATAAATTACATAGGCAATCTTCGGGTGAGTAGGTGGGAATGGGAATGGAATAGATGATTCTGAAATCAATCCTGGAATTCGGCTATTGTAAAGCACAGTTTCCTGCTTTCAAATCCTACCTCCACCACTTCTCAGAGCATCCAATTCTTCATCTTTAAAATGAAAAGAATATTTAAATGAATGAATGAATGAATGAACAAATAAATAAATAAAATGAAAATAATATTTGCTACCTCAGAGAGCTGTTTTGAGGATTAAGTCCCCTAGTTTGATGCCTGAATGAGCATCAGACATAAGCATATGCAACATTTTCCTCATGGATTGTTTTTACTTACCACTGTAAACTTAAAGATAAATGAATGAGTGAATAAAGAAATGAAGAAAGGAAGGAAAATAAACATCTAGCAATACTTGTAAAGGAGGGTCTCTGGTAGGCATCTAGCAAAGCACTTTCATTCCCTTTTTTGTTAGTCTTTCTGACTAATAAAGAAACTCAATTTTGGTTCAGTTCACCAACATTTATTGAGCGCCTCTCATGGGCCAACCACTGTGCTAGGTGCAAGTGATATAAAGAAAAATAAGACACAACCTGGACCCTTGAGGAAAAGGTGCAAATAATTATAACACAAAACACGCAGCTTGCAATTACAGACTGGTAGGAGACTCAAAAGAAACACAAAAGATGAAGTGATCAGTTCTGAACAGAAATCAGGAAACACGTCAAAAAGAATGTGACACCTGACCAGATTTTGAGTAGCAGCAGTGTGTCAAGTGGACACAAAAGAGTACAGCAGACAAAGAAGGCAGGCATATAATTGGTTCCATAGTACTGGAATAGAAAGCACATGGGGGAGAACAGAAGGAGATGGGCTAGCAAGGTGGGCAGGGATAAGTTTTGAATTGCCTCACTTGCCCTGCTAGGCAGCTTGGACTCTTTTTTTTCTCTAGTAATGCTTGGAAGCTATTGAAGCTTTCTAAACAGGTCAGATTTGTGTTTTGTACCTATACAGAAGGTGACCTAAACAGTGACAAGACAGAGGCAGAGAGAATAGATGGAAAGCTACTAAAATAACTCAAGGAAGTGAGGATGAAAGAATTGAACTAATAATAACAGGAAATAGAGACAAAGAACAAATTTTAAATACATTCAAGAGAAAAAATAATCATTTTAGATTAATCAACATTTATGGAAAATGAAAGTGGAGAATATACACTAGAGTGTTATTTCTACTCACATCAAAATAGACATTTAACACATTTAGAAAAATTATTAGATGCCAAAATGGCAAATCTTTAAGAGATTCCAGGAAAAAAAAAAAAGCCAGATAGCTGGATATGGTGTCCAGGAGGGAAGGGACAAAGAGATTTTTATAAACAATGCACTTTGATGCCAGGGGATTTACTTTTAGGAGAAAATACCACTGATGTGTAAAGTTTTCTTCTTGGTTCACTTGACACAGTAAGTTTTAGGAAAGTACTCCAGTTTGGCAAGGGAATATGTAACTGTGGCAGACATGGAGATACCCCAGTCAGCTCTCCCTTCAAGAGAACCCACTGTTAGAAGCATAGATGTCTGACAGCCTCCAGCTGCTGTACCTTTAGATCCACTGCAACATTCACTCTGAGCCCATGCTACCCTCCCCACCCCCACCCTCTGAGCCTTGTGCTGCTCCCAGGCAGTAACTGAGCACAGAAAGTGCAGGGGAGCTGGGCTACTCCCCCAACACAGGATTTCTCTAATGGGCAACTTTTGCCTGGACACTCCTCCCCATCAGCCTGGCCAAGACTTTATCAGAACTGCATTGTGGTCTGAAGCTCTTCCTACCCAATTCTCTTCCCCTCTCCTGCTGCCTTCACAAGTGTCAGACCTGCATCTCCATCTGAAGGCACTTCCTGTCTACTCCTGCTCCTTTCCCCTTTATTCTTCATGGGGTTTCTCTAAATAAAATTCGTGCATGCCTAATTCTTTTCTTGGTCTCTACTTCTCAGGGGCCTTCTGACACAGAACTATAAGTAAGTTTATGAAGAATAAGAGTTACCAGGCAATGTGAAACCCTCCTCAGAGAAGCTCACACCTCAGCCACCTCTGGGAGACAGAGATGTAGCTGGTCCTCAGGATTTTTCAGAAATTATACAACGGCCCGGTGTTTAACAGCCCTCATAGTCAGACGTTTTATTCCTAATGACATGCACATCTCCCTTGGGTCATATGTTCCATTCTAACTTCCAGAACATCTTTTACTAACATTTCATATAATTGAGTTAAATTAGATTAAACTTCCCATAAAAACTGGATTGAACTAAAAATAGTAAAACCTCTATCCATAAGAATTTTGTTTTGAACCAAGTGAATTCTCAACCTAAATAATCATAATCTTCTCTTTGAGCCCCAGGGGCACCAGCCATGCAGGCAGACAACAGTCTTCTCTGGAGTACAATGTTCATCCACTTCTCAGGAGAATTTGCCTTTCCTGCTGCAAGCAGCTTCAGCCAGCTGCCAGGAGAATATTTGGATGACATTTCCTCAAAGTCAACACGCAAGAATTCTAGTTAAGGCACACAGTCTGGCATTATAGTTAAGTGCACAGGCTCTGTACTCCTACATACTTGGGTCTAAAATCCTGGCTCCAATGGGTGCTCAAACCAGGTGACCTTAGGCAAGTTTTTTTTTGCCCTCTCTAATCCTCAACTCCAGAAGATTAGGATCATTTGTAAACTGATTATGATAAGAGTACGTATATCTTGTACATTTCTTGTGAGGAATAAATGGGCCAAGGCAGAGAGAGTGTTTAACACAATTCCTGGCACATACCAAGTCCTCAGTATCTGGAAATCACTATTATTTATGCCATTGCTGTTAGTGGGAACATCTGCTCTGGTTGTGGACAGAGTTGCTCTCTAAGTTGGAGAAGTCAGTGACCATATAAAGTGATCTGGCCTCTTTTTTGAGTAGAAAGCTGAGAGGCTATGTATGTGGCCACACATTGAGTCTCAGCCTTCACTCACAGCAGCAAAGGGGAAGCTGGCCTCTCTCTGAACAAGGGGCAGACAGCTGGAGAGGGCCAAAAGAGGGATTACCAGAAGATTATGATGGTCAAGGAAAAGCTGAAATAACTATTTTAACAGACAATTTGTGCTCCAATTACCATCTAAACATTCATGGTAAATAAGGATCCATAAAAACACATCTGTAAAACCCCAACTTTAGTGACTGGGGCTTTGCATGGTTCATTAGCACATACTCCTTGGCCCAACTGTGACATCACTTATCAGCACAGACCTTTGCTTTTCAAGGCCCATTCCCCAGCAGTTGGAGCCAGTGTCCTGAAATGAGGGTAGACACAAACCTCCTCCTATCTGTGCAGGAGAACCTTATTAAGGTTCTCCTTAAAATATTAACCTTAAAATATTAAGGGAATATTTTCCATTATTCTCCTTATACCTTATGCTCCATATACCTTAATGCTCTTCTTTTAAAGGGTTGGTAACTATTAATTAGTAGGTGACAACTTGTGGGGAATGACTTGTGTAGTGGATTCAGGTGATCAGCTGTAAGGAAAGAGCTAAACCTACGACCTCTCTGGCATGCCCAGAGAGTCTGTGAGCTACCTAATATCTTTTAATAAATTCTTTTTATGCTTAAACTAGCTATAGTGAGTTCTGTAGTTTCAAGTAGGAATCCAAACTGATGAAAAAATTAAAGTAATGTCCTATTCAGATTTTTAGATTATGCAGACAAGGGTTCAAGTCCCAGTTCTACCATTTATTTACTGGCCTTGTTACTCTGAACAAGCCACCCAGTCTCTCTGAATCCCCATTTCCTCATCTGTATATGTAGGAACAATAATAGTATCTTCCTTGTAAGGGTAGTTGAGAATTAATAGAGATAATGTGTGTCACGTTCTTTTCACTGCACTTGGTACATAGTACATGCTGATATAAAGTGCTCAACTATTATGATTATCAACAATGACAAGACAGGGTATTCTGTTTACTTCTTTGTAATCTGTCTTCACTCCTTAGTGAAAGGTAGGGTGTCTAAAAGCCTAGCATATTGAAGTTAGGCTACAAAAGGCCATCAGTCTAAGTAAAATAGGTATGTCTGCCTTTGCTTTGAAGGTGTTCCAATCTGAAATATGGGATAAATGACAACAAAGGGAGAAGATTCTCACAATCATTGGGTACAAACATGACAGCAACATGAAATTGACACACTATGAGAAGGTGGCAAAGAAAAAAATGGAAAGAGAAAGTACAAATAAAAGAATTCTAAGTTCCTATCTAAATCGTATTCTGTGAAATGAAAAGAAAAATAAAGGGACAAAAGTGATTTGCCCTTTCCTCAAGGCTCTCAGTGCATGTATCTATGACTGACAAAGAGCAAGAATATGTTTCTGTGATGGAGTATGCCTGCACAACTGCAAAGTTATATGGGTAATCCTACTTGTTATATTTCAAATAAAATTCTAGGAAGAAAAGTGAGAGTGTTCCATCTATACAATAAAAAACAAGGTTTTTAAGAACAGAATTAAGGAATTTATTCCATGTTTATGTGTTAAGTACCAGATATGCAGATGCAAATAAGACATAGACTTAGTCTTTAAGAGTCTCATATCCTAGACACAGACAACATACCAACAGTTAATTATAAGTCCTTCAATCACACTACTGATTACACTGGCTGCTCCTTCTAGCTGAATGGTTTTTCTCCTAGACAGGCATGTAGTTAACTTCTCAACCTGTTCAAATGTCACTCTCACTGTCTCAATGAAGCATACTCTGACCACTCTAAAATCATGCCCCCTCCATGCAAATCTAGAATTCCCATTTCCCCTTATCCTGTCCTACTTTTTTTTCCCCATCGCATTAATTAATTTTAATTAAACTCTTTATTAGGATAATTGTTGACTTGCATACAGCTATAAGAAATAATACAGTCATCTCATGTACCTGTACCCAGTTTCCTCCAAAAGCAACATCTTTCAAAATTATAGTACATTATCATAACTAGAATATTGCCATTGATAGAGTCAAGATACAGACCATTTCCATCATCACAAGGATTATTTATTTACTCCTTTATTTAGCCATATCCACCTCCCTTCTCCACCAACCCCCCATCTTGCAACTTAACCCCTGGGAACCACTAATCTGTTCTCCATTGCTATAATTTTATAACCTCAAGAATGTTACATAAATAAAATATATAATAAATAATCTTTGTTATTAGCTTTTTTTCATTCAGAATAATTCCCTGGATATTCATCCAACTTGTGTGTATTAATAGTCCATTCATTTCCATTGCTGAGAAGCATTCTATGGTTTGGAGGCACCAGTTTGTTCAACCATTAACCCACTGAAGGATATTTAGTTTGCTTCAAGTTTGGGGTTATTACAAATAAGCCTCCATGAATAATCATATACAGGCTTTTGTGTGAACATGTTTTCATTTTTCTAGAATAATGCTTCATTTTTCTAGTACAATTGCTAGGGCAAGTGGTGGTAGCATATTTAGTTTAGTTTAGTTTAGTTTAGTTTAGTTTAGTTTAGTTTAGTTTTGTTTTTAAGAAACTGCCAGAGTGTTTTCCAGAGTGGCTGTGCCATTTTATATTCTCATCAGTAACATTAGTTTCTTTGCATCCTCACCAGAATTGCCACCAGTACTATCACTATTTTTAAGTTTAGCCAGTCTGATAGGTCTGTAGTGACATCTCCTGGTTTTAATTTGCATTTCCCTACTGGCTAATGGTATTGAACAGCTTTTCATGTGGTTATTTGCACCTATGTACCTTCTTTAGTGAAGTATCCATTCCTATCTTTTGTTAGTTTTCTAACTGGACTATTAGGTTTTTTACTGTTGAGTTTTGACAGTTCTTTATATATTCTAGATACTAGTCCTTTGTCAGATATGTGATTTTTAAATATTTTCCCTAGTCCATAGCTTGTCTTTTTGTCTTCTATTAGGGCTCTCACAGAGCAAAATTGTAATTTCTACAAACTCCAATTTATGACTTTTTATTTTTATGGATCATGCTTTTGGTGCCAAGTCTAAGAATTCTTGGCCTAGTCTCATATCCTGAAGATTTTCTCCTATTTTTTTAAGATTGTAGTTTTGGGGGGAGGGAGCCAAGATGACAGAATAGCATGGAAGTTTTTTGTGTGTCTAGCATCCATGAAATACAGCCAGACCAACAGTAAACCATCCTGCACACCTAGAAAACTGATCTGAGGATTAACACAACAATCTGCACAAACTGAACCACAGAATTCAGCAGGTACATGGCGTGGAGAGGTGAACTTGGGGACAGAGAAGCCGCGGAGGGCAAGGAAGTGCTTTTGCAGGCGAAGAGAGGACGGAGACAGTGGGGAGAATACAGGAAAAGCACCCCTCCCCAAAATCAGCTGGAGAGAAAGTGGAAATTGGAAACAGCCGCAGTGACTGAACTAAAGAGGGAGGAGGGAGAAAGGAGAAAGGAGAAAAGAGAGGGTTTAAATTCCATGAAGACTGTAGGAGCACAGAGTCTGCAATTCTGCAGATCGATACCTGGTGGTGCTCTGGTGGGAAGGGTGAATCCCCAGGAGCAGAGTCTAGTCCAGAAGGTTCTCGGGCCACATGGGGAGAAGTGGTTCCACTGTTGGAAGGACATTTGGTAGAGGCTGTGAGGCAACCTGGGCCCAGCAGACCCCAGAGAATGGCCATATTCGCTGGTGCTGGAACAAGGTCATTAAGGGTGAAGCCTGGTGCCAGATGTGTGTTGTGATTTTCCATAATCCCTGAAACGCTGCTGCTACACTATCTTGTGAACTTTTTCTGGGGTGTGCTGGCACCTGGCCCCAGTCTCTGGGCATCAGCAGCAGCACGGTCCCATGAACTTTCCTGGGTGCGGCCGGCACCCAGTCATTGCTCTGTGAGACCCTCTGTAGAGGGGCGGAATGGGTCAAAGCCACAGTCCCTCAGAAATAAGGGGCCAGGGAAAATAGCCACATCTGAGACAAAACTTGGGAGAGAGGTACTACCTGGGGGTTGGTCACGGACAGTAAAAGAGGGGAGAGGACAAAAGCTGAAGACAAAGGACAGGTGTGGATTCCTGATAGGCAAGAATAGAGTTCCATTATGAGACTGGGTAGCTGAGTGACTCCACTTTCACCGCTTCTGTGCGAGCCGATAAGCACCTACAAGCGACACAACAACCCACCCCAGTAGGCTAGCAGCGCCATCTAGTGGAGAACACAGCTGTTACACTAAGCCCTGCCCAACTGGGCCAAACTCACTCTTGAAGAACAGAAGTCTCACCTCCTACTTGGTTTATGGGCTATAAAGAGCTTCATAGTCTGATTTCTAGGGGAAAATGAAGTAATTCAGACGTATTTCAGTCTGTTAGCAGGTCCATCTATATTCAATTTTCTTTCTTTTCTTTCTTTTTTTTCTCTTTTTCATTTCTTTTTCTTGAATACAGAAAGAGAAAAAATTCATTTTTATTTTCAATTTTTATTAAAAATATTTTTTCTTGGAGTGCCTGGGTGGCTCAGTCAGTTAAGTGTTCGACTTCGGCCCAGGTCATGGTCTCACAGTTTGTGAGTTCAAACCCCACATCAGGCTCTGTGCTGACAGCTCAGAGCCAGGAGCCTGCTTCGGATTCTGTGTCTCCCTCTCTCTCTCTCTGCCCCTCTCTAGCTCACGCTTGCTGTCTCTCTGTGTCAAAAATAAATAAACTTAAAAAAAATCTTGAAATAAAAAAAATTTTTTTCTTTAATTTTCTTTACTATATTTTTTACTTTTGTGTAATTTTTTTTTCAAATTCTGTTTTACATCCATCATTTTATTTTAGTCTACTTAAGCATATTCATTTTTTCAAATTTTCAAATGGTTTCCTTTTTTCTCTTTTGTCTTTTTTGTTTTTCTTTTTCTTGAATACAGAAAGAGAAAAATTCATTTTTATTTTTAATTTTTATTAAAAATATTTTTCTTTAATTTTTTACTATATTTTTAGCTTTTGTGTAAATTGTTTTCAAATTCTAGTTTACTTCCATCATTTCATTTTAGTCTTCTTCAGTGTATTCATTTTTTCAAATTTTCAAATGATTTTTTTTCTTTCCCCTTTTTTCTCTAATCTATCAAGCCACTTTCAACACCCAGACCAAAACATACCTAGATCCTAGGTATCGATTTTTTTGTGGTTTTGTTTTTAATTTTTTAATTTTAATATTTTTAAATAATTTTAATGTTTTAAATTTTTTTAATTTTTTATAATTTTAATTTTAATTTTTTTATAATTTATATTTTTAACTTTAATTTTTCTACCTCATTAATTCCTTTTCTCCCTTCAAAATGACAAAACGAAGGAATTCCCCCCAAAGAAAAAAGCAGGAAGAAACGACAGCCAGAGACTGAACCAACACAGATACAAGCAAGATGTCTGAACCAGAATTTAGAATCACGATAACAAGAACACTAGCTGGAGTCGAAAACAGAATAGAATCCCTTTCTGCGGAGATAAAAGAAGTAAAAACTAGTCAGGATGAAATAAAAAATGCTATAATTGAGATGCAATCACAAATGGATGCCACGGTAGCAAGGATGGATGAGGCAGAACACAGAATCATCGATATAGAGGACAAATTTATGGAGAATAACAAAGCAGAAAAATGAGGGAGATTAAGGCAAAAGAGCATGATTTAAGAATTAGAGAAATCAGTGACTCATCAAAAAGGAACAACATCAGAATCATAGGGGTCCCAAAAGAGGAAGAGAGAGAAATAGGGACAGAAGGGTTATGTGAGCAAATCATAGCAGAAAACTTTCCTAACCTGGGGAAAGACACAGACATCAAAATCCAGGAGGCACAGAGGACTCCCATTAGATTCAACAAAAAGGCATATCATAGTCAATTTCACAAAAATACTCAGGCAAGGAGAGAATCATGAAAGCAGGAAAGGAAAAAAAGTCCTTAACCTACAAGGGAAGACAGATCAGGTTTGCAGCAGACCTACCCACAAAAACTTGGCAGGCCAGAAAGGAGTGGCAGGATATATTCAATGTGATGAATCAGAAAAATATGCAGCCAAGAATTCTTTATCCAGCAAGGCTGTCATTCAAAATAGAAGTAGAGATAAAAAGTTTCCCAGACAAACAAAAATTAAAGGAGTTTGTGACCACTAAACCAGCCCTGCAAGAAATATTAAGGGGGACTCTCTGAGGGGAGAAAAGATGAATACATACATACATACGTACATACATACATACATACCAAAAGCAACAAAGATTAGAAAGGACCAGAGAACACCACCAGAAACTCCAACTCCACAAGCAACATAATGGCAATAAATTCATACCTTTCAGTACTCACTCTAAACGTCAATGGACTCAATGCTCCAATCAAAAGACATAGTGTAACAGAATGATAAGAAAACAAGATCCATCTATATGCTGTTTACAAGAGACCCACTTTAGACCTAAAGACACCTTCAGATTGAAAGCAAGGGAATGGAGAACCATCTATCATGCTAATGGTCAACAAAAGAAAGCCAGAGTAGCCATATTTATGTCAGACAATCTAGACTTTAAAATAAAGACTGTATCAAGAGATGCAGAAGGGCATTATATCATAATCAAGGGGTCTATCCACAAAGAAGACCCAACAATTGTAAACATTTATGCACCAAATGTGAAAGCACCCAAATATATAAATCAATTAAACACAAACATAAAGAAACTCGTCAATAGTAATACCATAATAGTAGGAAACTTCAACACCCACTCACAGCAATGGACAGATCATCTAATCAAGAAAAATCAACAAGGAAACAATGGCTTTGAATGACACATTGGACCAGATGGACTTAACAGATATATTCAGAACATTTCATCCTAAAGCAGAATATACATTCTTCTCCAGTGCACATGGAACGTTCTCCAGAATAGACTATATACTGGGACACAAATCAGCCCTCAGCAAGTACAAAAAGATCAAGATCATACCGTGCATATTTTCAAACTACAACGCTATGAAACTCAAAATCAACCACAAGAAAAAATTTGGAAAGGTAACAAATACTTGGAGACTGAAGAACATCCTACTAAAGAAAGAATGGGCTAAACAAGAAGTTAAAGAGGAAATTAAAAGGTATATGGAAGCCAATGAAATGATAATACCACAACCCCAAACCTCTGGGATGCAGCAAAGGCAGTCATAAGAGGAAAGTATATAGCAATCCAGGCCTTCCTAAAGAAGGAAGAAAGATCTCAGATACACAACCTAACCTTACACATTGAAGAGCTGGAAAAAGAACACCAAATAAAACCCAAAACCAGCAGAAGGCAGGAAATAATAAAGATTAGAACAGAAATTAATGCTATCGAGACCCCCCCCCCAAAAAAACCCAGTAGAACATATCAATGAAACCAGAAGCTGGTTCTTTGAAAGAATTAACAAAATTGATAAACCACTAGCCAGTTTGATCAAAAAGAAAAAGGAAAGGACCCAAATAAATAAAATCAAGAATGAAAGTGGAGAGATCACAACCAACACAGCAGAAATAAAAACAACAATAAGAGAATATTATGAGCAATTATATGCCAATAGAAATGGGCAATCTGGAAGAAATGGACAAATACCTAGAAACATATACACTACCAAAACTGAAACAGGAAGAAACAGAAAATTTGAACAGACCTATAACCAGTAAGGAAATTGAATTAGTAATCAAAAATCTGCCAAGAAACAAGAGTCCAGGGCCAGATGGCTTTCCAGGGGAATTCTACCAAACATTTAAGGAAGAGTTAACACCTATTCTCTTGAAGCTGTTCCAAAAAATAGAAATGGAAGGAAAACTTCCAAACTCTGGTTTTGATTCCCAAACCAGACAGAGACCCCACTAAAAAGGAGAACTATAGACCAATTTCCCTGATTAACATGGATGTAAAAATCCTCAACAAGATATTAGCCAACTGGATCCAACAATATATTAAAAAAATTATTCACCATGACCAAGTGGGATTTATACCTGGGATGCTGGGCTGGTTCAATATCCGCAAAACAATTAACGTGATTCATCACATCAATAAAAGAAAGGACAAGGAACCTTTGATGTTGTCATATGAACATATGACCATGTCATGATGAACCATATGATCCTCTCAATAGATGCAGAGAAAGCATTTGACAAAATACAGCATCCTTTCTTGATAAAAACCCTCAGGAAAGTAGGGACAGAAGGATTATACCTTGAGATCATAAAAGCCATATATGAACGACCCAACGCTAATATCATCTTCAATGGGGAAAAACTGACAGCTTACCCCCTAAGGTCAGGAACAAGACAGGGATGTCTGCTTTCACCACTGTTATTCAGCACAGTATTGGAAGTCTTAGCCTCTGCAATCAGACAACACAAAGAAATAAAAGGCATCCAAATCGGCCAGGAGGAGGTCAAACTTTCACTCTTCACAGATGACATGATACTCTATGTGGAAAACCCAAGAGATTCCACCAAAAAACTGCTAAAATTGATGCATGAATTCAGCAAAGTTGCAGGATATAAAATCAATGCACAGAAATCAGTTGCATTCCTATACACCAACAAGGAAGTGACAGAAAGAGATATCAAGTAATCGATCCCATTTACAGTTGCACCAAAACCATAAAATACCTAGAAATAAATCTAACCAAAGAGGTGAAAAATCTATACAATGAAAACTACAGAAAGCTTATGAAAGAAATTGAAGAAGACACAAAAAATGGAAAAAGATTCCATGCTCCTGGAGAGGAAGAAAAAATATTGTTAAAATGTCGATAATACCCAAAGGAATCTAGATATTCAATGCAATCCCTATCAAAATAACACCAGCATTCTTCACAGAGCTAGAACAAATAATCCTAACATTTGTATGGAACCACAAAAGACCCCGAATAGCCAAAGCAATCTTGAAAAAGAAAACCAAAGCAGGAGGTATCACAATCCCAGACTTCAAGCTATACTACAAAGCTGTAACCATCAAGATAGTATGGTACTGGCACAAGAACAGACACTTAGATCAATGGAACAGAAGAGAGAATGCAGAAATGGATCCATAAACATACAGCCAACTAATCTTTGACAAAGCAGGAAAGAATATCCAATGGAATAAAGACAGTCTCTTCAGCAAATGGTGCTGGGAAAACTAAACAGCGACACGCAGAAGAATGAACCTGGACCACCTTCTTACACCATACACAAAAATAAACTAAAAATGGATGAAAGACCTAAATGTAAGACTGAAAGCCATCAAAATCCTCGAGGGGAAAGCAGGCAAAAACCTCTTTGATCTTGGCCGCAGCAACTTGTTACTCAACACGTCTCCAGAGGCAAGGGAAATAAAAGCAAAAATGAACTACTGGGACTTCATCAAAATAAAAAGCTTCTGCACAGCGAAGGAAACAATCAGCCAAACTAAAAGGCAACCGACAGAATGGGAGAAGATATTTGCAAAGACATATCAGATCAAGGGTTAGTATCCAAAATCTATAAAGAACTTACCAAACTCAACACCCAAAAACAAATAATCCAGTGAAGAAATGGGCAAAAGACATGAATAGACACTTCTCCAAAGAAGACATCCAGATAGCCATCCGACACATGAAAAAATGTTCCGCATCACTCATCATCAGGGAAATACAAATCAAAACCACAATGAGATACCACCTCACACCTGTCAGAATGGCTAACATTAACAACTCAGGCAACGACAGATGTTGGCAAGGATGCGGAGAAAGAGGATCTCTTTTGCATTGTTGGTGGGAATGTAAGCTGGTGCAGCCACTCTGGAAAACAGTATGGAGGTTCCTCAAAAAGCTAAAAATATAACTACCCTAGGACACAGCAATGGCACTACTAGCCATTTATCCAAGGGATACAGGTGTGCTATTTCAAAGGGACACATACACCCCAATGTTTATAGCAGCACTATCAACAATAGCCAAAGTATGGAAAGAGCCCAAATGTCCATCGATGGATGAATGGATAAAGAAGATGTGGTATATATGTACAATGGAGTATTACTCAGCAATCAAAAAGAATGAAATCTTGCTATTTGCAACTATGTGGATGGAACTGGAGGGTATTATGCTAAGTGAAATTAGTCAGAGAAAGACAAAAATCATATGACATCACTCATATGAGGACTTTAAGAGACAAAACAGACGAACATAAGGGAAGGGAAATAAAAATAATATAAAAACAGAGAGGGGATAAAACATAAGAAACAAATATGGAGAACAAACAGAGGGCTACTGGAGGGGTTGTGGGAGGTGGGATGGGCTAAATGGGTAAGGGGAACTAAGGAATCTACTCCTGAAATCATTGTTGCACTATATGCTAACTAATTTGGATGTAAATTTAAAAAAATAAAATTAAAAAAATAAAAGACAAAAAAAATTTAAAAAAATATTGTAGTTTTGGGGTGCCTGGGTGGTCAGTCAAACATCTGACTCTTGACCTCAGCTCAGGTCTTGATCTCAAAGTCATGAGTTCAAGCCTCATGTTGAGCTCCACACTGAGCGTGAAGCCTAGTTAAAAAATAACAAACAAATAAATAAAGTTCAGAGTTTTACATTATTTTTAAGTCTAGAATCCATTTTGAGTTACTATTTGTATAAGATGTGAAATATAGGTTTTCATTTTTGGTAAATTCCTGAAGATTCTACATAGGCAAGCATATTATCTGCAAACAGAGACAGTTTTGTTCTTTCTGTTCTGTATGCCTTTATTTCATTCTCTTATTTTATTGCAGCAGCTAGAACTTTCAGCATTATCTTCAACAAGAGTTTTGAGAACAGACACCCTTGTCTTCTTTCCAGTCTTCAGGGGAAAGTATTTAGTTTTTCACCATTAAGCAGAATGTTAGTTGTAGGATTTATATGTGTTTTCCCAATTTCAGGAAGTCCCCCTCTATTCCTATTAGTTTGAGTTTTTAACACAAATGGATGTTGAATTTTGTCAAATACTTTTTATGCATCAGTTGATATGTATCATATTTCTTCTTTAGTGTGTTAATATGGTGGATTACATTGATTGCTTTTTGAATATTGACCCAGCTTTCACATTCTTGGAATAAAACCCACTTGGTCATGGTGTATAATTCTTCTTACATATTGCTGAATTCTCATTGCTAAATTTGCTAGTTTGTTAAGGATTTTTGCATCTACATTAAGGAAGAATGTTCTTCTTTAGTCTTCTTTATATGTACTGTTTTTCTAGTTTCAATATCAAGGCAATACTGAATGAACTGAAATGGATAAAATGAATTGGGAAATGGTCCCTTTTATTTTCTGAAGAAATTGCAAAAAATTGCTGTTACTTCAATAGAATTCTACAGTGAAACCATCTGAGCCTGGAAATTTCTTTCCTGAAAGTTTTAAAATTATGAATTCAATTTTCATAGTACACAACTATGCAGATGCTATTTCACATTGGGTAAATTGTGGTAGCTTGTGTTTTTTGAGGAAATAGTCCATTACTTTAAGTTGCCAAATTAATGCATGTAGAGTTGTTTGTAGTATTCCCTTATTATACTTTTGATGTCTGCATGGGCTTAGTAATAGCCTATTTCATTCCTGATATTGGTGATTTGTGTTTCTCTCTTTTTCTGTTTTACTAGCCTATCAATTTTATTGCTCTTTTCAAAGAATCAGCATTTTGTTTCATTGATTTTTTTCTATTCCTTTTCCATTTTCAATTTCATTGGTTTCTGCTCTTTATTATTTACTTACTTCTCCCAACTTTTGGTTTATTTTGCTTTTCTTTTATGTTCTTAATTGGGAGCTTAGATTATTGACTGAAGACTTTCCTTCTTTTCTAATGTGTGCATTTAGTGCTACAGGTTTCCCTCTCAGCACTGCTTTAACTGTGTCCCATACATTTTGAAATGTTGTATTTTCATTCAGTTCAATGGATTTTTCAAATTTCTCTTGAGACTTCCTCTCTGGCCTATGAATTGGTTAGTGTTTGGTATATTGTTTAGTTTCCAAGTGTTTAGAGAATTTCCTGCTATCTTTTTGTTATTGATCTTCATCTTGTTTCTCTTGTGGTTGGATAACACACTGTATAAGGTTTCAATTATTTTTAATTTGTTGAGTTTGTCTTGAGACCCAGGATATAGTCTATCTTAGCATATGTTCTGTGGGCACTTGAAAAGAATGTTTATTCTGCTGTTGTTGGGTGGAATGTTCTATAAAGGATTAGATCCTCTTGATTAATGGCATTGTTGAGTTCTTTCTACATCCTGCTAATTTTCTGTACAGTCAGTACATCAATTGTTGAGAGAAAGGTTTTGAAGTCTCCAACTATAACTGTGGAGTTATCTATTTCTCTTTTCAGTTCTATCAGGTTTTTGTGCTTAATATATTTGCAATTATATATTATTTCGTGCATACACACTGAGGATTGTTGTTTTCTTGGTGTTTTCACCCTTTTATCACTATGCAATGTCTCTCTGTGCTTCTGGTAATTTTCTTTCTTTGAAGTCTATTTTATCTGATTTTTCTCAGCTTTACTGAGGTAGAATTGACAAAATTATAAGTATTTAAAGTACACAATATGATGATCTGATATACATATAAACAGTGAAGGGATCACCCATTAAGTTAATTAACACATCCATCAGCTGACATATTATCTGATATTAGTATAGCTACTCCTGCTTTCCTTTGATTAATGATTGCGTAGTAGACTTTTCCCCATCCTTTTACTTTCAACCTACCTATGTCATTATATTTGAAATAAGTTTTCTGAGGACAGCGTAGAAAAGTCACAATGTTTTTAAATTCCTACTTATTTTTTTAAGTTTATTTTTATCTGGGGGAGTTGGGGTTGGGCAGAGAGACAGGGAGAGAATGAATCCTAAGCAGGCCCAATGGTGCTATTAGCGCAAAGCCTGATGCAAGGCTCAATCTCACAAACCCGTGAGACCATGACCTGAGCAGAAATCAAGAGTCAGACACTTAATCAACTGGGCCACCCAGGCATCCAAAAGTCACAATTTTGAATCCACTTATCCAATCTCTGTCTTTTAATAAGTATGTTTATTGATATGTTAGGGCTTAAGTCTTCCATTTTATTTTTTGTTTTCCATTTTTCTTTTTTTCTTTCTCTATTTTCTTCTGACCCTGTTAGGAGTTACTTAAGGATTTTTTTAGAATTCCATTTGATCTTTAGTGTTTTTGACTCTCTCTCTTTTTTTAAATGTTTATTTATTTTTGAGAGAGAGGGAGACAGAGTGCAAGTGGGGGAGGGACAGAGAGAGAGGAAGACAGGATCTGAAGGGTCGGAGCTGTCAACACAGAACCCAATGCAGGGCTCAAACCCACGAACCATGAGATCATGACCTGAGCGAAGTTGGATGCTTAACTGACTGAGCCATCCAGGTGCCCCTTGACTTTGTCTCTTTGTATAGCTCTTTTAGTGGTTGCTCTAGGTATTGCCTTATATATACATAAGTATTAGTGTTGTCATTTTACCAGGTCAAGAGAAAAATAAAAACCTTACCTCACTTTACATCCCTTTACCATCCCCCATTTATAATTTTATGTTTATTTATTTTTGGGAAAGAGAGAGACAGAGCACAAGTAGGGGAGGGGCAGAGATAGAGGGAGACACAGAATCTGAAGCAGGCTCCAGGTTCTAAACTGTCAGCACAGAGCCTGATGTGGGGCTTGAACTTGTGAGCTGTGAGATCATGACCTGAGCTGAAGTCAGGCACTTAACCAAGACTGAGCCACCCAGGTACTCACCCCCATTTATAATTTTAAAAAATATTTCATCTACCTAACATTAGAACCACATCAGAAAGTGCTATGAATTTTGTTTCAACTGTCAAACATAATCTAGAAACTCAAGAGAAGAAAAGTCTATTGTATTTACATGTATTTTTGTTTATGATATTCTCATTTCCTAATATTCCAAGTTCCTTCTTTTGTCGTTTCCTTTCTAATTAGAGAACTTTTTTTTCAATATATGAAATTTATTGTCAAATTGGTTTCCATACAACACCCAGTGCTCATCCCAAAAGGTGCCCTCCTCAATACCCATCACCCACCCTCCCCTCCCTCCCACCCCCCCTTTAACCCTCAGTTTGTTCTCAGTTTTTAAGAGTCTTTTATGCTTTGGCTCTCTCCCACTCTAACCTCTTTTTTTTTTTTCCTTCCCCTCCCCCATGGGTTTCTGTTAAGTTTCTCAGGATCCACATAAGAGTGAAAACATATGGTATCTGTCTTTAGAGAACTTTTTTTAAGCCATTCTTTTAGGATAGGTCTGCTGGTGACAAATTCTATTTATTTTTCTTGATCTGCGTGTGTCTTGTTTTCTCCCTTAATCCTGAAGTATATTTTCACTGGATATAGATTTCTGGATTGACATTTCTTTTCTTTCAGAACTTGAAAAATACTGTGCCACTTCCTTCTGGTCTCCTTGTTTTCTGATGAGAAATATGCTATCATTTGAAATGCTTTTCCCTATAGGTGTCTCTTTTCTCTAGAGGCTTTCAAAATTTGTTTTTAGTTTTCAGAAGTTTAATTATGATGTGCCTTGATGTGTATTTCTTTGGGCTAGTCTTATGTGGGGTTCACTTATCTTCTTGAATTTGTAGGTTTACATCTCTTGCCAAGTTTTCAGCCATTATATCTTCAAGTGCTTTATCAGCCCCCTTTTCCTCTCCTTCCAGGACTCTAATGACAAAATTATTAGCTCATTTGTTACAATACCACAAGTCCCTGGGGCTCTGCTCTTTTTTTAAGTATTTTTTTTTCCTTTTGCTCAAATTGAATATTTCCTATTGTTCTATTTTCCAGCTCACTGATTCTTTCCTCTGTTTTCTCCACTCTGCTCTATCCAATGAGCTCTTTTATTCTGGTTACTGTATTTTCAAGTTCTAAAATTCCCATTGATTCTTCTTTATACTTTCTATTTCTTTGCAGAGATTTTCTATTTTCCATTTATTTCAACTATATTCCTAATTGCTAAATGAAGCATTTCTCTCCTAGTTACTTTAAAATCTTTGTCAGATAATTCTAACATCTCTTTTTATCTCAGTATTGGCATCTATAAAGGACTGAATTGTCTGTGTCCCTCAAAATTCATATCATGAAATGTTAACTCCCAATGTGATGATATGAGGAGGTGAGGTTTTTAGAAGGTAATTAGGTTATGAGGGCAGAGACCTCATGAATGGGATTAGTGTCTTCACAAAAAATTGACTAAGATAGCACTCTATTATCTTTTTTCATTCAACTTAAGAAATGGTTCTTGCTATGACAAATAATCTCTAAATGAAACCTAGGCAGTTTTATATTATGTTATGAGACTCTGAGTCTTCTTTAAACCTTTATTTAACTAGTGTTTTGGTTTTTTTGGACACCACTTTGATAGAAGTGAGGGCACTGCGTTATTACTACCAGGTGGAAGTAAAAGTACAGGTTACCCAATCAGCCTCCACTGACACCCAAGGGGAGCTCTTTGTCACCGCTGGGTGGGGGTGTAAGTTCCAGCTCTCTAGTCTCTATTGACATCACAGTGGAAAAGAAAACGGGCGCCTCATTAACAGTCACAAGGAATGACAGCCCAGGTTCACTACTTGAACTTATCTGACATTGCTTTGACAAGAGTGCTGGGGAACAGCATTAGAGCTTTACAAGAGGAGAGAATCTCCACTCAGCCTTTGTTAACATGGTAAGGAGGGACACAATTTTTTGTGTCCTGTTTAGCTGGAGTAGAGTAGTTATTGTCTAAAAGTTTTCTGTCTTACTAGGTTGCTCCTTTACTGATCCTTTGGCTAGAGAGAATTGGTTTTGTTGGGGCTTTTTTGTGTGCATGCATCAGCATTTTTAGGTTGCTGGCTTCTTCAATGTCAAGTCTGGGACATATGAAGCAAATGAAAACCCCAGAAATTCATCACTATGTCATTGCTTGGGTCCTGATCTGCCTTCTTCTCCTATCTTTCTTCTTATATTTATTATATATATTAAGGGTTTTAATTGTATTTAACAAGAATACTAGCGGAAAATACATCTACTCCATCTTCCTGAAAGTGGGATTAGGCTACATTACCGTTTTAAAATATTATATTTATTCAGGGATAATGTTTATTATTTATTGTCTGTCTTCCCCTGCTAGAAAGCAAACCTCAAAACATCAGGGCTTTTTCCTGGAAGTAGTAGCTTGTTGAATGAATTTATAAAGCCACAAAATGAGTGCTCTCAGAAAAGAAATAATAGAAGAACTGTGATTTTTAAAACTAGTTTTCTGCCAGTGGGAGGAGGTTTAAAGGTGAATAGGAGGAATGAAGAAAAGTCTAAATAAGAATTAAAGGTAGGAAAAAAAGAATTAAATGTAGAAAACAAAATTATAATATGACTAGAGAGTACTGAAACATATAGAGCACATACAGCTGAACTGAGAGAAAAAAATATGGTATATAGAGCTAAGATTACCCACTCATGGAAACAGATTCTGATTTAGTGAACCTCATGATTAGCAAACACTGCCTGAAGTATGAGAAAAAGGAGGCATACTTCATATTAGCTTTTTAGGTAGTGGGTAAAGTTTGATCTGTTTAATTGTCATCAACCTATTTCCCTAAATACCTTCTAATCTTAATGCCTTCCCTCCTAATCATCCACTTCCCAGCACTGACAACAAAACATTCACATGTCTTTAAGGCACCTTTAAATCTGAGATATGCTTCTTCCACCAAGCTCACCAAGGTGAAGGATGAAAAAGGCAGTTATTAGGACACATTAAATGAAAGTTATAATACAACTCCTCCCCTAAGCATCCTTATTCTTTACAGGACAATGAAACCCTGCCCCCAAACTCTAAAACAAAAACAAAAAATAAACAACAACAAGAACAAAAAACCCACCAAACCAAACAAAAAGCCAACTGCACAAAGCTTTTATTTATCTATTAACATCAAATCCCACATTTCCTCCACAAACCCACCCCTTCTTTTAGTCCTCCCTGGACCCTGATGCAGCCATCAACATCCTGCCACATTCCTACTAATACCCTTGGTACACTGAATGTGCCCTCATAAACAAACACAACAGACACAAAGTTTCAGACACATATACCATTATCATCATGCCAGGCAAAGGAAGAGAGAAATTGGAAGCTTCAATAACAGTGACTACCTCAGATCCTATAATCTTCCATTTTCCTGCTGTTTATGACCTACAGCAAAGAAAGGCTTTCTTTTGACCAGGGTTGTAGTACTAGCTCTATCTTGGCTAAAATAAAATTTAAAAATTCTAGACTTTCAGATTCCTTGCCTATAAAATATAAAAAGGAGTGAGGAAGTGAACAAAATTATATCCAAGATCTCCTCTGGCCCTACTGATCCAAATACTACATACTAAAAGTTTCCTCATTCCAGAAAAAGGGAGGAAAAGCCCAGCTTTGTGAAGAAGTATGCATGTTGAATGGTTCCTGAAGATGCAGGTAGTTGTCAGCAGAATTTCTAACAACTGAAAGTTGACAGACTACAGATAAGAGGCTTGCTCTGAAGTGACCCAGAATTGTTTAATGTTCTTAGTGGGAAAAAATAAGACTGTATATTCATATTTGCTTTTATTTGCATAAAAAGGCTAGAACAGGTTGGCAAGCTACTGCCAGTGGGCAAAATCAGCCTACTTTAATACAACCCACAAGCTAAGAATGATTTTGACATTTTTAATGGCTGAAATAATCAAAAGAATAACAATATTCATAACACAAAATTGTTTAATTCAAATTTCAACGTCTAAAAGTTTTATTGACACCAAGCCATCCTCTCTTGTTAACTATTGTCTATGAGCACTTCATGCTACAACAGAATTAAGCAGTTGCAACTAAGACTATATGGTCTATAAAGCCTAAAATATTTACTATGTGACCCTTTGTAAGATAATTTTCCAACTTCTGCTCTAAATTAATATACAAGAAATTTTTTAAATGGTTACCTATGAGAAGGGGAAAAGATAAGGGCAATATCTTTTTATACTTTATTTTTGGACTACATAAATGTGTTCCCCCTTTAAGATAACTTTTAAATAAATTTAATTGTTTCTGGATCTCCTTGCCAAAAAGTACTTTGTATTCTTGTACAGCCAGCCTCCAAGATGGATCCTAGTGGTCCCCACCTCTTGGTATGCACACTCTTGTATAGTCCCTTCCTTTACTGTACCAGGAAGATCTGTGTGACAAATAACATGTGGCAGGTGGTACGTCATTTCCAAGATTAGGTTATAAAAGGCAATGGCTTTTCTCTCCCTCTCCCTCTTTTTCTTTCTCTCCTCCCTGTCTCTTAGCTCACTAGCTCTGGGTGAAATCAGCTGCTATATCATGAGGACACTCAGGCAACCTGTGGAAAGGTCCAGCCTCTGACTAACAGCCAGTGAGGAACTGAAGCCTACCCAAAACCATGTGAATGAGTTTGTGAATGGATTCTCACCATGTTGAGCCTTGAGATGAGACTGCAGTCCCAGACAATATCTTGACTGAAACTTCATGAGAGACCTTAAATCAAAACCACCCAGCTAAGAAGCTCCCACGTTCCTTACCCATAGAAACTGAGATGATAACTGTTTGTAGCTTAAGGCACTTAGCTTTGGGGTAGTCTGTTACACAGAAATAGATAACTTATAAAACCATTATCCTTGGCTTTTTAAGAGAAAAAGAAATAACTGGGATAGCATTAAGAGCCAAAATCTCAGATTGGGAGAAGTAAGGGGTGCAGGGAAGATGCAAAGAGGCCAAACCAGTACAAAAATAAGTATACAGGTCCGTTTAGAAGGCAAAAAGTGAAGGCAGGGAATATGCTCAGAAATGAATGACAGAAGTCCATTTATAACAAGTGCTCAGGTGGAAAATGTATTAAGGGATTTGTCTATAAAACAGGTGAAGCAGGGAGCAAGAGAGTAGAAAGGAGACAGGGAAAAAGATTTGCTGGACTAGGATCCAAGAGACCAGCATTTCCTAAACCAATTGTGTTCCTAATTAACTATGGAATCTTCGACAAGTCTCTTGGTGTCTCTGGGGATTCCATTTCCTTATCTGAAAAAAAGATTTGGATAGGATGTTTATAAACTCTATCATTGGAGTATCTTCTTTGCACAATGTTGCAGGCAATAGCACTGCCCTGGGTGAAGTACAATCTATTCTGTTTCAGTGGTCTGGAAGGACAGAAGTACGAGCAGGGCATCTTCTCTGCTTGTAAGGCAACCCATTCATGCATTTGCATTTACCACTTATTCAGTAATTGTTTACTGAGTATTTCCTCTGTCCCAGGCATAGTGCACTCAGCTTTAAGGGTAAGAATGGATTTAAAAGGTCAGTGAGACATAATACCATTCCTCAGGAAACCCATAATACACTCATTTTGCCTGGCCTGACACTATCACAATACCTGCCTTTGGGCTTAAGTAGAAAGTTTCCTCTTTCCTTCATCCATCCCTAAAATCTCTAGTTAGCTTCAAGTTTCTTCATCCCTGACCTTTTTAAGCTTGTACATCTATTCTTTTGTCTTCTCCACAGTACTGACTTTGGAAAGGAAAGGGCACCTGGAGAACCAAGGACCTTCCTGTGCACTATTAATTTTAATAACCAGGAGACCATTATTTCCCTTTTTATGGACATTACACATCTATTAATGGAGCCTAAGATTGCTTAGATTGTTTTGCTGTCACACCACAATGGTTGCTCAATCAACTGCAAATTCACTTAGGTGCAAATTCATCATTTTAGTTACAAGATGTATGACATGGAAGCCTTTGTAAATTGATTAGCTGAAATCAATATACTCTTTGTGTATGGAATTCTCTCATATATCAATCCACTAACTCCTCCCAAAAAGGAAACAAATTTATTTTGGCAGGCCTTCTTCTTAGTGGCTCTTACTAATCACTATTTCTTCTAAATGTTTACAAAGCACAAGCTTAATAATTCACTACATTGTTTTCACAGATATGGAAACATATAAATCACTCTCTTTAAAAAACGACCTTTGGCTCACATTTGATCTTCCGATAGCTTTCCCTACTTATCACATTTGTAGATGACACAGAAAGATTCTCTCATTGCTTGCTTGCTTTCTTTCTTTCTTTCTTTCTTTCTTTCTTTCTT
Organism: Prionailurus bengalensis; assembly: GCF_016509475.1. Taxonomy (NCBI): domain Eukaryota; kingdom Metazoa; phylum Chordata; class Mammalia; order Carnivora; family Felidae; genus Prionailurus; species Prionailurus bengalensis. The sequence goes on from NC_057351.1 coordinate 57,517,630, forward strand.
TCTTTCTTTCTTTCTTTATGCTTTCTTTAGTCTCCCTCTTTCTTTACCCTCTTTATCCTCTAAAACTATCAATCAAACAAGTTCCTTACTGTCTTTGGCAGACACTAGCTTCCAGCAGCCATCAAGACAGTTAAGTTCTCACAATTACTATAATTTTCTCTATTAAGCTTTGTAATCTGTATTAGGAAAGTATTATCCATATCCTCTCTCCAGTCAGACAATCTGTACACAGTCATCGGATAATCAAATAATTTTTATTTGAAAAGAACTTTAGGAATCCTCTAGAAACTGAGGCTAAGGAAAGTAAAGGGTTTGTTTAAGGTCACGGAACTGGGCAGATAAAAAGTCAAAGTTCTTGACACCAAAGGTATCTTATATTGCAACACAATATCTCTCTTTCTCACACACACACAATTTCAACTGCACATAACTTCACTTCTCCTTTTATCCTCAGCCAAATGCTCTTCCCATATTCAAATGTGCTTATTTCACAAAACCCATTCTTTGACACATTCACTTATGCAACAAGTATTTGTTGAACACTTACCAAACAGTATTACTATTGCCTATTTGTGAACAACTTTATGTTAGTACAACTTATCTTTAATCCAGTACACTCCTAAGAATCTACAATGTCAAAATCCATGAGTCAAAAATAAATTATATTCAACTGTGAAATCCAACCAATAAATAGGAAGTACAGCATAAACTATGATCCATCAACATAATGGAATAGTATGTAGCCATTATGTCATCATTCTGATTGCTACCTCGAAAGATGTGGAATATTTATTACATAATATTAAAAGCAAGATAGAAAGCATAGGTAAATACAACTATAACTCTGTAGATGTTTGGGTGATGTGGAAGAGGCCTGGAAGAGAATATAAAAAAATCCATGAAGTAAATAGGATTGTGGGTAATTATTTTCCCTCCTCAAAGTTTCTCTTTAATCTCATATTGATTTTTTTAATGTCAAACCTTTTTTAGAGGAAACTTAATTATATCTAAAGGGAGAGAATTAGATAATACTAGTCTCTTGTTTTGCATTTATAGTCTACACTGTAATATTTCATTTTGCCCAATTCTCCAAACTGGCTGGCGATGAAGCTAGAGTAGAGACAAGAGTCTCTATTTTACAAATATACAGATGAGACTATGCCTTTTACATTCATAGGTAAAAACAAGAACAAAAGCATAAGCCAGGTACTTTAGAAGGATTTTTGTTTCTAACTCTCAGATCATCCTCCAAAACCTGGTATAACACTCCACACACACATTGTAACCAGGTAGTTTTCTTGAGGATTGCCAAATTTGGCCTCTGCCTTTTCCCACAACCAACATAAACCAAGATGGATCAATCAGTCTTTCCTTGGCATTTATTAAAATGGAACTTGGGAAAGAAATCCAGTCCCTTTCTGGTGGCAAAGGTGTCTCGAGATGTAAGAAATAGGACCTGGTGGTGAGCAAGCTTCTAGCCAAGTGAAAGAAGCTGGTCTAAGAAAATGAAGCTGACCAGGGACTAACAGAGTTTATACATGGAAAGAGACAGTTCTCCTGACATTGCAATCTCTTCCTCAACTGTGCTCCTTTCTGAAGTTAACAGAATTAATGAATTTCTACTTTCTTTGGCTGCCTAAATTTGTCTGAGTTGGGTTTATGTCACTTGAAATAAAAAAGTCATTTCTAATATAGCAGATGTTATTATTCCCAATTTATACATAGGAAACCTAAGTTTCAGAAAAATTAAATAGTATTACAAAATGAGTAATCACAAATCTTTTCCATAAAAACAAATTGCATCCCTGGAAAGAAAAAAGCAGCTAAATGAAAAAGGCATAAAAAAGGGAAAACACAAAACAGGCAGAAGCATAGCAAATGGGAAAAAATGTGTAAAAATACCAGTAAAAAAAATAATAAAGATACATTTAAATATATCTGTGTATATATATATATATATATATATATATATATATATATACACACACACACACACACACATACACACATATATATACACATACATACACACACACACACACACACACATATATAGTAACATCATTTATGTCTAGTTGAAACTAAGAAAAGATAAAGTGTTTCTATACTAAGTTAGGACGCAAAACTTTTGAGAACAGCTGATTCCATCCTAGAGCTTGCTTCCTTTATTCTTTTTTATGTAGAGTGTATCCAGAAGCTTAAGGCTCTCGCTGCCTCAAGGTCTCTCATATGGGTCTTTCCATAGGAGATATAAAACATGGCAGCTTGCTTCTAAACAAGCAAGAAAGAAGGCAAATGAGAATGCCAGAAAGAAAGTCTTAGCAAGATTAAAGTCATGGTCTTTTGCAACCTAGCTCTGAAGTGACATACCATGTTTTCCCATATTCTATTCTTTACAAGTCACTTGGTCCTGCCCACACAGAGTGATTAGCCAAGGGCATGAATACTAGGAGATGGTAAGACATTTCAAAACTGGCCATTCTTGCTACCTCAAATGGTGATGTTTCTTATAATGGATAAAGTCTTAGGTTCATTGAAAAACAGTAGGAAGGGGGAGCCTGGGTGGCTCAGTCGGTTAAGCATCCAACTTCCGCTCAGGTCATGATCTCGTGGTCCATGAGTTCGAGCCCTGTGTCAGGCTCGGTGTTGACAGCTCAGAGCCTGGAGCCTGCTATTCTGTGCCTCCCTCTCTCTCTGCTACCTCCCTGATGATGCTCTGTCTCTCTCTGTCTCTCAAAAATAAATAAATGTTTAAAAAAATTAAAAAAAAAAGAAATACAGTAGGAAGTACGGTAAATATTTGTGGAACAATTAAAATGAATGAAAAAGATAAAATGTTACTGTCCTTTTTCACAGAATCAATTATAATTTTCCTCCTACGTTATCAATATTTCTAAATGTTTCTGACCATCTCTGTGGTTGTACCAACTTCCCTAAAATTGACATTCTTGTTTTGTCAGTGCAATACTGATGTGCTCACTCAATAAACAAATCAACATTTCCATCTCAAATAACTCATGCAAGAAGATGAGCAATTCAAAAGATACATGGTGGGGGAGGTGAAGGAAAAAAATAGTTAGGGAGAAAGCCAAACCATAAGAGACTCTTAAAAACTGAGAATAAACTGAGGGTTGATGGGGGGTGGGAAGGAGGGGAGGGTGGGAGATGGGCATTGATGACGGCACCTGTTGGGATGAGCCCTGGGTGTTGTATGGAAACAAATTTGACAGTAAATTTCAAATTAAAAAAAAGAGAAATTCAATAAAAAAAAGAGATACATGATGAGCTAACAATATGCTAAAACCACATAGCAGCATGGCAATTTTTAGCACATTAAGAAGTGGCAAGACTTTTTCCCCTTTACTTGGTCTAACTATTGGCATCGCTGTTCACACACACACTGATTGCTGCAATAACTCTATCTGGACAACGGCATAACTACAGAAACACTGCAGCGCTGGCTCTAACAGAGCAGAGAAGCAGAGTTTTTATCCTACCCAGTACCACTAAGATATGCTGATCATTCTTACAGAGCTGGTGTTTTCTTTTTTTTTCTGAGAAAATATACTGTCTTTGTAAAGAAATGACAAAGTCACCATATGTAATACGTGGAGCCTCTGGACAAGATGTTCTTCCAAGAAAGTCTCCTTCCTTTGCATGCAAGAAAAGGGTCTGCTTTGGAGAAGCACCAGGGAAGTGACAAAAAAAATAATACATGAGGTATAATATTTGGCCATATTGTGCACAGGGCTAGAAGGAAAGATGCAAAAAAGCGTAGAGTAGCTGACTTCAAAAGGCTTAAGAAGACAGATAAACTGAGTGTGCAGCAAAACATGACAGTAGCTTTATTAAGAAAATAGGAATTTTGAAGATGTTTTAAAAGACTTGCTATCTATGAGGGTCTCTTAATTTCATAGGAATCCTGTGTGCTGTTTTTCATCCTTATAAGCTCCCCGCGGGCAAGAACAGAGCATTATTCCTCTGTGTGTTTCCAAGTATAGTGTCCTATACCGGAGGTGATTAGTAAATAAATAATAACAAAGTTAACATTTATTGATGACTTAGATAACCAAATTCTCTCAGATAACCAAGTTTAATATAGTTTACCCAACTAAATCTCCACAACACTTTAAATAGCTATTATCATAACCCCATCTTACAGATGAGGCAATGAAGACTTGGAGAAATAAAGTGACTTGCCCAAGTTGATGTAGCTATAATCTGTGGAGCCAAGACTCAAGCCCAGATAGCTGATGCCAAAGCCTTAACCACTCTTAATTCTATACTTAATGGTTGCTAACCTGAATCATTGTTCTTAATTATAGAGGGGGATGATGAGTGACCTCTTCTGGATTCTGTTTTACAGGATTTTGTTTCTCATGTGTCATGGACATAAAGAACAACTTACTGTCAGAGGTGGCCTGCCTTTCACAAATGAGGTACTAAGCAGATCACCTCTCGTTCCCATTCCCACCACATACCATATGTGTACAAAGAAGGTGATCAAGAAAGCAGAGGGCCACTCAGGAAAGATTCCTTGCTTAAAAGGCTTAGTGTGTGTGTGTGTGTGTGTGTGTGTGTGTGTGTGTGTGTGTGTTTGGCAAAATGTGACAAGACTGGGGATGGGGGGAGTGGGGAAGGAGAGAGAGACTGGCTTCAACAAACCTTACTTTAAATGGTAAATCCTGAGGCACCTGGGTGGCTCCGTTGGTTAAGCACTTGACTCTTGCTACCAGCTCAGGTCATGACCTCAGGGTTGTGAGAGTGAGCCCTGTGTCAGGCTCCACATGTTGAGCCTGCTTGGAATTCTCTCTTTCCCTCTCTCTCTGCTCCTCCCCTACTCGCATGCTCACTCACGTGTTCTCTCTCTCAAATAAATAAATAAACATTAAAAAAAGTAAAATAAATGATAAATCCTTCCTCCTCCAACTCAAAGTTATTAGTTATTCACAACTCTGAATTACTTTGATTGGTTTGTTTTAGAACTGAAAGAATTCCTGCTGCTCTGGCCAAAGAAAATGACTAGTAACTGAGGACCAAGGCTCTGATGATAAAGTAGTTGTATTTACCAACTCAGACTGCTATAACAAAATACCATAGAGTAGGTACCTTACACAACAAAAATTTATTTTCTCACAGTGCTGGAGGCTGGAATTCCAAGACGAAGAGGCCAGCATGGTCAGGTTCTGGTAAGAGCTCTCTTCCTGGCTTGCAGACAGCCTCCTTCTTGCTGTTCCTCACATGGCCTTTTCTCAGTGCTTGTGTGTAAACGAGATCTCTTAGCTCTTCATTTTTATAAGGCTACCTATTCTATAGGATTAGGACCCCATCCTTATGATCTCATTTAACCTTAATTACCTCCTAAAAGCCCTATCACCAAATACAATCATACTGGTGGTTAGAACTTCACATACAAATTTGGGGGAGACAATTCTGTCCATAGCAGTAGTGGTGATAAGTTCTGAGAAAGAACATTCACTAATAACACCCAACCCACACTTTCTCTTCTCCCTCTTCTGCCAGAGCTCCAAATAAGTCCAAGGGACTGTTATATAGTTGAAAAAAGATGCTCCCAAAAGGTATAGTTACATACTGGTCAAAAAGATGCCTGGTGGGCATTGGGGTTGCTTCTTATGCAAGAGAGAGCTAATCTTCCTTCTGGTAGCAGGATTGACCTGGCAGTTCTGAGATATCCAATAAAAGTCTTCATTTGTAAGATATCAGCAGGAATTAGAATTCATCTGATGCTCTCCTTGGGGGAGAGGGGCCATGGGATAGTTGTCTTTCTACATGACTGGAACCTTGCTGACTTGGCCTCATAGCCACATGTATATGTCTAATCCAGTTCTGCCACCATGACTAGCAACCCTTTGGCCTTGTAAGTGCCGGCTTATACCTTAACATGCTTCTGTCCAACACAGCAGGGACCTGGGAAGACAGCCATTTCAGTGTTCACACTGCCTGAGCCTGGTCCCTTCTCCCCACCCCCAACCCAGGTCAATGCACTGTGATATTCTATATTAACCACTCAGCTCTGCTTAAGACTTCTGGGCCCACTTGGTTAGAGCAAAAGAACACCAGTCCACAGTGAGGTAGTGGAAAGGATAGACTATTTTGTAATTTAAGAAATTGGGGGAGATAGATAAGACTTATCTGCATGATACTTATTCACATGGTTTTTGCCAGGATTAAAAATGTAATATTAGCCAAGTGGTGACTATAACATCAAATCTATAATAAGCACTCACTAAGTAGTAGTCATTATTATTAAAAAGAATCATGAAGATAGAGGAAAAGAGCCCTAAGAGCTTGCAGAAGTGCAGGAAAATGGGAAGGCCTAAGAATCTCCACTGAGAGCCCTAGTGTCACCAAATATATCACTAAAACTCTTCTTGATTAAACATTCATTTTAGTAAGATACCAAAGCTTCTTCAAAAATGACAACACTAATAGCATTAGGTAGAACACAGTGAGCTTTAAGTTTTAAAAGTCACCAATTGGTTGAAATTATTTTCTGACATTTCTGAAGGTTCTTTATTTCCTATGCTTTTATTTTTCTACAAAAGAAAGGAAATCTTAAGATTGATTTCAGTATAGATATTTTCCTATGGTCTTTATAACTTTGGTGTAGAAAGCCTACTGATGTCTCTGAAGAAATGTAATGAAAGAGACTGCTTCTTTCATTTTGAAATGTGAGATAAAGTACAGCATTGTTGGTGCCCACACAGAAGTGACAGACTATACTTCTTCTACTAAATATACCATTTGCTAAGCATCTCTAAGTGTGAGCCTTGTGTGAATGCTGAGGAGACTGAGTTAAAGGAGTCCTAAGGGGATAACTGTGCTCTCCAACTCTGTCCTTGACATAATATCTTCTTGCATTCTCTCCACATTTCCTTCTACTCTCATAATCCTCCTCCAATATTTGCTTCAACAAAACCCTGAAACCTCTTACCCTTCACAATCTACCCTCACCCTTTCAGGTGTGGAGATTTCATTCTCATGTCTGTGAGCACAATATATTTTATCATTTCTTCTCACAGATTCCCTAAACACATTAATACCATTTGGTTCTGGATTGTTCCTCATTTTCCTCCCTTAAAACATTAGAAATATTTTGGAGTTAACAAATATTCCTTGGTTCTCCACTACTTGCAAAGTAGGCTAAGTATTTTCTCATAACAAGAGTGGTTGTCTTTGAATCACTTTTAGGGAAATCTCATGTGTTTTTCTGAATGGAGTCAAAAGAGATGACAAGCTGAACACCAGTATCAATGTTCAGTCACTGGAATCCTGGGAACACAACTCTACAAAGCATCAACTTTGTCCCATTTAGCACATTAGTGAGAAATAAATGAAATTAAAATCTTTTATTCTATTAAAATCTTTTATTCTATTTAAAGCAGCAGTATAAGTTTGAAGTATTACATAAACCCAAGCATTTTCTACCTTCTTTCTTTCTTTTTTATTTTTTTAATGTTTTTATTTATTTTTGAGACAGAGAGAGACAGAGCACGAGCATGGGAGGGGCAGAGAGAAAGGGAGACATAGAATCTGAAGCAGGCTCCAGGCTCTGAGCTCAGCACAGAGCCCGACACGGGACTCGAACTCATGGACTGTGAGATAATGACCTGAGCTGAAGTTGGACATTTAACCAACTGAGCCACCCAGGTGCCCCTTCTTTCTTTCTTTTTTAAAGTTTATTTATTTATTTTGAGAAAGAGAGAGGGAGGGAGGGGCATAGAGAGGAAGGGAGAAAGAAAATCCCAAGGAGGCTCTGCACTATTAGAGGGGCTCTGCCCCCATGAGATGTGGGCTCTGCCCCCATGAGATGTGGGGCTCAATCCCATGAACTGTGATATCATGATCTGAGCTGAAATCCAGAGTCCAACGCTTAACCAACTGAGCCATCCAGGTGCCCCTACCTATTTCTTTCTAATGTATGTATACTTTAGGTTATATTGTAGTAAACTAAAAATAATTCAAATTTGATTGTTTTAGGTACTTAGAGAGGATAATAGATGTCCCCCTCAAAACAAAATTAGAAATGACGGTTAAATTGAATATTAAAACTCAATGGATCAAAATATCAATGATATATAAAACTCTAAGACTAGAAAGACCTATTTCAATACATTACCATATCCAAAGAAAGAAGTTGTGATCAGAAGAAGATTGATTAGCTATAGGAGCAGAATCACAGAAGGAATACTGATATAAGTAGGGGGAATTTTAGCCTACAGAACAATTTCAACAATTTCAATAATTTTCAATAATTTTTATTGAGTACCTACTAGACATCATTTTGGATCTGAAGACACCATAGTGAACAGGGAAGCTAAAGCCCATCTCCCAGACCTTACATTCTAGATGGAAGGGACAAACAATAAACAAAGAAAGGAGAAATTCCAATTGTTAAAAAGTTCCATTAAGAAAACAAACCAGAGAATAATGTTATGATAAAGCATAGTGTGTGTAGGCAGGGGAGGGATATTTAAATTGGTTTGGTATAGGTTTGGATGAATATACAAAAGATAGTAGTGGCTTAAATGAGATGAAGTTTCTTTTTCTCCCACTTAACAGAGGCCTGTAAGTACACAACCCTGGGTTATTTGAGAAATTCATCAGAGACTCAGGCTTTCCAGATCTCTGCTGTACCATCCTTAGTAAATGCCCTTTTTCCCCATGACCCAAAATGACTGCTAGAGCCCAGTCACTGTATTTGATATTCCAGGGAACAAGATGGAAAGGGGGAGAAAGAAGGACATATCTTTTTCCTTTTAGGTACCGTTTTCAAAGCACCACATTACACTTTGTCTTACATTTCATTGGCCAGAACTTAAAGGACAGCATCCAGCTGTAAGAGAGGCTGGGTAATAGAACCCTTTGGCTGTGTGGCAATGTGCCTAACAAGGGGAGAAAGGGAGAGAAGATATTTGGAAAGCAAAGATCTTTCTTGCTGAAGGTGGTCTGGAAAGGCCTCTCTGAGGAGCTAACATGGCCTGAAGCCTCAATGATGAGAAGGAGACAGCCATGAAAAGATGTGGAGGTAGAACATTTCAATCAGAGAAAAGGACAAGAGCAAAATCCCCAAAGTGAGAATGAACTCTGCATATCTCTGGAATCAAAAGAAAGCTAGGGCACTGAAAAAACTGAGGGAAAGGATGCTACAACATGAAGTCAGGAGATTAGCATATTAGACCTTATGATGGTCACAGTGATGAATTCAAATTGGAGTATTTTCAGTCCCCTTAAAAGGGTCATCCTCATTGTGATAAGGATGAATATGAGACCATCAAACATGTGATTAGCCCAAGACATGTGATTTATCTACGCTTCATTGTGGTGCCTACAGGCCTGCTGAGCAGTGTTCTCATTTTACATACTCCATCAGTAAAGTGGCTTCTGGTTCTTGAGTCCCACTCTCCTCCCCCAACTTCCTTGGCAACTTTTCTCAGTTGTTGCCTTGGAAGGCTTGGGCTTTAAGAAGACTGTGGAAGCATGTCATGAACAGAAATACAATTCAAGGTAGTTAAATCCTGAATTCCCTCAAAATAAACAATAGGCCAAGTAAGATAAGATTTCACTCTCAGCATCCAAGAAAAATACTCAGAAAAGACTCTCTTAACCTTTGTTTGCAATAAAATAAACAGCTCAACAGTTTCCCTTCTGTTTCTCCCACATTTCATATTGGGGTTTGTGGGAAGTGTTCACATCTGCAGAGAGAAGAAAGGGAGCAGCTGGAGAGGCTGTCTCATCTTCCAGCATTTGTTCTCTATAAGCTTTGACAATTGGAGTCACAGAACTTTAAGAAAGTTTAGCTGTTTAAAGATGGATCTAGATTCCCAAAAGATCAGTAGAGTTGTTAATAAAATAATGCCCTATAAGGCGAGTATCTTAGAGGTCTTTCATTGTCTCCACAAATGTCACTCACTCACACACTCAAATATACACACACACACACACATACACACATACTTGTATACATTTAAATACATATACAATAACTAAACCAGGCCAGTTAATTTGCATATGACATATTTTTAATGCATTTGTAGAACCTAGCTGGGCATTCTAGAGAACAAGTTAAAGTCAAAGATTAGTCGAACAAACAAATAGAATTTAAAAAAAACATACAAGGAAAATGAGGTCACACAGAGAACCATGAAACAAAAAAGAAGGTGATGCAATAGGAACAGTCAAACTTCAATTAAATGAATGAAAATTACATGATTATTATTCATACGCTCTACTATTGAACATTTACTATAGTCTAGGCAATGTGCTAAACACTTAAATTACCTTATCTCATTTAAAATAATAATGTCAAGAGACAGGTACTGTTATTACACCTATTTATAGTTAAGGAAACTGAGTGCAGAGACATTAAATATTTTGCCAAGTCTGAGAACTAGTAAGTGATGTGGCTGGACTCAAACCAGATCTGTCTGAGTCTTAGGCTTCTCATGCTTATGTGATACTCATATGCCATAGGGGTTAGGAAGAAGGGAGGAAAATGTAAAATTTAGCTACATTAATATTAAAATTTTATAATATTTCTACTGGATTATATTCCTATCACAGCTCACCTGAAGTATCATGTCAAATTTAGGACCAAATCTTAAAGACACAGACTTGAAGAGTTAGGAGGTACTGGCTCCCACTACTTCTAGCTATGTGACCTATGAGAACCTCAAGTTCTCCATGGCAAAGTGACTAAAATATCTACTTTACAGAGTTGATGTGAAAACTGAAGATAATGTGTATGAAGGGAAAAATACAGTGTCTGGCATACAGCAAACAGAAAAGGCACTAAAAATATGGCAGCCAATATATTTATGACTCTTATTCTGAGAGGATGACGACTAGGGTATTGATCATGCTTTCTGAACATTAGTATGAGATGAATTCACACTTTCTAAGGGAGTGGTTTCATAACTGCTTTGCATTCTGCTACAAATTACAATTCATACCAAGTTTAAGGTTGAGCTCTTCTGAGGCAAACAAGATAAATCTTTTAAATCTAGTAATTTCACACTCCCCAGAGAACTAAGAGGGACTCTCTCCAGTCTCTTGTCAAAATTATCTCTGAAAAAACAGTCAGTGGGAAAGGAGTCCCAGTGGCTGCTGATATGTTGCCAAGTCCAACACCAGTATCTCTTCAAAGGTCTAGCCCATAAAGAAATATCACTTTGTCTTGACTGACAGCATTTATCTTGGATTTCAAAGTATCAAAGCACTCTTGGTGCCCAAGATGTTTTGTTAAATGATACTAATGTGTTCAATGATCTACATTTGAAAGGCTGTATTTCTGAAGCTGATAAACTCCCCCAAACCCTACTAGTGAAGACCATTTTCAGTATATAAATGCCATCTGCATTCAAAAAACACCCATTATTCACATCCTGCAGAAGCATTCATAGCCTGAAGCCCACTCACAGACGATAGGGGGTGGAGGCCCTCCTGTAGATGGAGACAACTAAGAAGTCCTTAGAAACACAGGAAAACTACCATCCAGCTCATCCTTACCTCTAGAGCCTAAATGAGTTCTGGGGCAGAAAAACAGAACTGTAAAATAGAAGCCAGTCTTCCTCCTTCTCTTTCTACTGTCACCATAGAAACCAGTATGTTTCTGTGCACAGTTTTTCCACGGGACTATCCTTGCCTCAGATTCTACCAGCCAAAAGTCCCAGACACCAATTCTTCCATGAAATCTGCTTCTTTTCTACTAAGATCATATCTATCAGACCTAAAATCTGGACTGTTGAATCAGCAAAGTATTTCCAAAGAAGTGAGACTGGTATCATGAGTGGTTAAGAGAAGTCATTAAATAGCATTGAATCACAGGGTGAGAAAGCCATTCCATTTTCAATTCTTTTTCTGATTTTCTGATTTATTAAGAAGTCCCAGTGCCATGCTATAGTGTCATTAGCATGTCTCCAACACTTGTTAAGTTTTTTTTTAAGGACTTGGTTTCAGTGCCAAGGAACAGGCAACACTACCTACATAGAATTTAATAACCCTATTTTGTTTATACTGTCTTTATTTTTAGTTACTGTCTTTTTATGGCAAGAGAACTAGTTTTCCATTTATAGTAGTAAGATAAAGTTTACTTTCTTAATTCATTTATTTGAATTATTTAAGTTAAAAAGATGAATCAACTATAAAACTGGTATGCAGATAAGGGGAAAATTATGTAGGTGGGTTGAAAATGATTAACTGTGGAAGATACTAGTTACTATATAATTGGAAAACAGATTTAAAAATGTATCCCTCTACTACCCTAGGGCAAAACTAATCTCTCCCTCATCTGTGGTCCCACAGCTCTGTTTGTACCTGTAATACAGCATGAATTCATCTTCTTTGAATTATAGTTAGCTATGTACATTTCTCATTATCCCTAATGGAGTTAGCTCCTAGAAATCTTGTCCATTTTTTATAGATCGCCTCTCTGTTACACAGAGTACATTCTCTGTGAATGTTTGTTGAGTTGGGAACCTAATTCACCTTGGTCCCAGCTGTAGAGTATTGGGAGTCACTTTAAGGATCCTCAGGAGCAACAAAACATAAGATTTCTCTACAGCACACAATCTTCACTACTTGCATTAAAGATCAGTCAATAAACAATCAAGACAGACTTACTAAACTTCCATCATGTTAAAGCCCTTTTGGATATGCATAAATAACAAGATACTTTTATAATTTTTTGATGATTATAAAAGTTAAATATGCTAACTGTAGATAACTTAGATGATGCAAAAAGCAAAGACAAAGAGGTATATAAATACACATAAATAAACCACAATTCCCACATCTGCACATATCTACTATTAACATTTTAGAATGTTTTCTTCCAGCCTCTTTTCTTTGCTGGTTTGTTTTCAGCACTGAGAATGCATTTGTGTATTAAATTGTGTCTCCGCCTTTCATCTTATTCATCTGCATATTCACTCTTGGGCCAGTTTGTGTTTTACTTGTTTTCTATGTACCAGCAACACGAATGACTAAATATGTAGAAACATCAAGAAATACTGAAGTATGGGTATAAATGACCCTTCTAGACTTTTGCCGAGTAGAGGCATTCCATAACTTAACAGGAAACATAAGGAGTTTCAAAAAAGATGTGTTAAAATGTTTCTTTAGATGGAGAACAGCAATGATGGCAGTTTCCAATTAAGGATTAGTCACAGAACCATGGACTGTGCAGGCTGGAAAAAGGCTTAAGAAATGCCTTTATAGACTAGGAACCAAAGGTCAAAATAAAGTTAATGACCTAGTAAAGAACACTCATTAGGAACAGCAGGCTCTATTATCTAGCCTCAATGCCAGATGGAGATAAAATATTTTACATTATAATGTAAGTCAATGGGAAACACAGGTGAATGTTCACACAACCTAAGAAGAGCATATCTATTATTAAATGAGGAGCACCTGCATAGCTCAATCCACGCAAAAGTTTTTCATCACCCCAGTGCCCAACCAAGGACACAGCCCTCAATTATTGTTTTGGTAATGATGTGGATTAGTCTCTCTGTCAACGGACTCTCCTACTTCTCACCTATCCTCCGCATGACCACCAGAATAATCTTTATAAATTTATATATAAATTTTATATAAATAATTATATATAAATTTATATATAAATATAAAATAATAATTCATAAATACTATTTTCATCATGTAATTCCCCTTATCACGCTATCTCTAATAGGCACTGTTGGCTAAAAAACGAAGTTCAGATTTCACATTCAGGTCCTCTGAAACCTATTTCCACCAAAGATTCTTATTTTGGGACTGTTTGTAAGAAATTGCACAGGAAAGTAGAAAAGAGTACTAGACTCTGAGTCAGGAGATAAGGGGCTAAAATACCAGTTTTTGCTGCTTGCTAATCAGGTGATCCAGGGCAAGTTATTTAACCTCTATGAATCTGTTTCCTTACCTATAATATAAAGATAAGTAATATTTTTTTCATATAGTTGGGGTAAATAAAAATTAAGTAAAAGCAAAATTAACATGCTTGACACATGGTAGGTATTCAGTTGAAGTCAGCTGAATATGAGTATCAGGTTTCTTCTACCTATAAAATTCAAGGTTTCCCTTCCCCAATCGGTCTCTCCACTCCAATCCAACTCCCATATTTACTTCTCCCAAACAAGAAATTCTGCTGGGCTGACAGCTTGCTCAGAGCCTGGAGCCTGTTCTGGATTCTGTCTCCCTTTCTCTCTGCCCCTCCGACGCTCACACTTTGTCTCTGTCTCTCTCAAAAATAAACACTAAAAAATAAAAAATAAAAAAAAACAAGAAAATTCTTCCATTTTCTAGTGCCCCTCCTCTACATCTACACAGATATCACCATCCTTCAAGTTCTCTTCAAAACCTACCCTACTGTGTAAAGTCTATAACAAAACCTTAGTTAAAAATAGACACTGTTCCTTCTAAGCACTCAACTCTCTTAACTTATCCTTGTCTTGTATCATGAACTTTTCATGTATTCAGAATGTATCACCCTAGCAGTATTACATGTCCTTGAGGGCTACTCTTCTGCACTGTTCCTTTTTATATCTCTCATTCATTCAATCATTCATGGAAAGTCCTTGTTGATGAGCACTGAGTTACACTGAGTTCTAAAGGATTAGCAAAAGTTGGCCAGGCAAATAGAGGGAAGAGGGGCTTCCAGATGGAAGGAATAGCTAGAGTGGAGGTCCTGGGGCCAGTAACAAACAGCTTGGCAATTTATGTAACTGAAAAAAAGAGATGAGGTAGAGAAACAGAAAGGAATCAGACTAAAGTAAGGTGGAAGAAGCAGTTCCTTCCCCTGAGCATATTCTACCAAAGTGCCACATTTTTTAAAGATGCCAGTAATACACTGAATTACAGCTGTTAATATTACAATGAAGACTTCAGAGGTAGCAATATGAAAGCTACCAAGGTGACAAAAAAAGGAGGCTGTTAAATGGTGGTGCTTTTTTAAATTACAGTTATTCTACCAACCAATGGTAAGGCTCCCTCAATCTACTTCCTCCCTAACCCTCCCCACTCCAACTCAGTTGACTTTTTTTTTCTTTCTAACTTGCTGATACAGGTTTGATTTCAATCACTTAAAGTAGAGCAATGTTTTGATCTCAGTCACTAATGACAAGGGACTAATCTTTAGAGGAGCAGAGAGGAGGCTTTGTTTGCATGTGGACAAACAATAGATTTTTATACTGCCTCTCTCTATCTCACTGGTCTTGGTATATTTTACTTTCTGATAGTGCCCATTTTATGAACAGTCATTAAACCTAATCTTGACATTACTCTGTTACCCATAAACGTTTTACAAATTGAAATCATCTTCTACCTTAAATTTTCTATTGGGGTTACGTGTAGACCTCCTTTGAGGCTGGAGTTCAGATCATGCAGATCATGCATCTTCTGGGCTATGAAAAAAAAGTTAGGGTTTTATGAAAGGGAGTGTATGATCTGGTTTACATTCTAAGATTATCTCTGCCATATGAGCCATGCTTTAGAGGAGAGAGCAGTCAGGAGAAGGTAAAAGACTCCAAAATGTTTTCTTCTGCGTTTTAAGCTTCAGTTTCCAATAAGCTCAAAAGATGATATGAATACAACACACACATGAGGAGGTCATATTTTCTTCTCTCCACTTAAAGATAGTGGAAGTCTTTCTTCTACAGGTTTTCCCTTATCTAAGCCTTGAGCTACTGAAATGTGAACTGTCTCCAAACCATCTAAATTTGAAACTTCCCTATGTTTTGTCTCAACACAAATACAGGCTCTTTCTGGGAAAGTCTGAGGAGAGCTCATGAGATATTTGTGTGTGTGTTTTATTTAGTTTTTCAAGTGGAAAAACAATAGACATTTCCCTGTTTAAAAGAAAAAACAAATCTGTTGACTTACATACAAATAACTCAAACCAGCTGACCTTTAAAATGTCAAACTTCACATGTGGTCAAGCTTCAGACAGACTCTAAGCTAAGTTTGGAAAAAAAAAATAATTTCAATAATGAACTGGTAAAGCAAGTAAAGTAAAATATTTGGATGATGATTCAGTTGAGTAACCACTAGTGACCCCAAACTGCCACTTGTTACGGATAGATGCCTTGTAAGATTTTAACTTGGGAGAGTTCAGAAATGACCCAATTATGGTGGGTGTCTTTCCAAACTGACCAGGGGCTAGAAGCAAGAGGAGAGGGAGTATCTGATCCACTCAAGATTGAAATGCTTAGGCCTTAGAGAATACTAGAAACAAGTCTATCATACACATGACTCATTTATTCCTGGATTAAATAATGAATTTTTTAGGGGCGCCTGGGTGGCGCAGTCGGTTAAGCGTCCGACTTCAGCCAGGTCACGATCTCGCGGTCCGTGAGTTCGAGCCCCGCATCAGGCTCTGGGCTGATGGCTCGGAGCCTGGAGCCTGTTTCCGATTCTGTGTCTCCCTCTCTCTGTGCCCCTCCCCCGTTCATGCTCTGTCTCTCTCTGTCCCAAAAATAAATAAACTTTGAAATAATGAATTTTTTAGATCAAGGACTGACTAAAATCTTTATAAGACTGAAAACTTAGTCCTACACATCTCTCACCATGTAATTTAAAATAAAAACAATTATTAACCTGTAAAGGAAAAAAAGTATAAGGAAGCCCAACGAATTTCTAATTTTCTCCTTTGTGGCCACTTTTATGCCTTTTTAAAAAAGATATTTTTCTGGCGAACCTTTTTTTTGTTAGCACCCTAAGCATATGCATAGTTTTCCTTTTGGGTAATCAGCACTGTCTGGATCCCCATAGCTATGTTATTTGGGTTTCTGATCATCAATATTCCCTGACTTCTATAAAGTTACTACACATCTTCCTTGACTTACAATGGTGTTATGTCCCAATAAACCCATCGTAAGTCAAAAATATCCTAAGTCAAAAAATCATTTACACCTAACCTGCCAAATACCCTAGCTTAGCCTAGCTGACCTTAAATGTGTTCAGAACACTTACAATACTTTATAGTTGGGCAAAATCATCTAACCTGAAACCTATTTTATAATAAAGTATTGAATACTTGATGTAATTTATTGAATACTCAAAGTGAAAAACAGCATGGTTGTATAGGTGCAGAATGGTTATAAGTATATGGATTGTTAGCCTCCACCCCCTGCACCTGCCCCCCACCCCACCCAGATCCCATGCCTGACCAGGAGCTGTGGCTCATTGCTGCTGCTGCCAAGCATCAGTAGACAGTATCATACTATACATTGCTAGCCCAGGAAGACATCAAAATTTAAAAAACAAAGTACAGTTTCAACTGAATGTATATCACTCTCACACCATGGTAAAGTCGAAAAATTGTAAGTCAAGCCATCTTAAGTCAGGGACCATCTATTATAGAGACTCTTATGAAAGTACATGTTTACATAAATCAAAGTCACTTTATATTACCAGATAATTAAGTGGCTATCGACAATAAAAAGGGGGTGGGGGTAATATGACTTCCCGATGAGATTCCTATTGGGTCTTCTCATTTGTCACATAACAAACTAACTACTCAAGGCTGAACATAATGTATATGTTTATTCACCAGGAAAAATTTATCTTGGCTGACAGAAAACTACATAAAGCCAAGTTTACATAAGCCAAGTCTTAACAAACCAAGGCTTTTTATATGAACCTTTCCTTTTTCCATTTGCTCTTCAGCATTAGAAAGGAAATGTCCACTGCTCATTCCTACTTCAGATAGTTAGTAGTTGCACTTGTCTGAGGCCCAATAACAACTATTTTTGCCCAGACTCCCCTTATTCTACAGGAAAAGAAAAATGCCACAAGAAGTCTCAAGGTGGCAAATGAACAAGTCTGTACTTTAACCTTCTCTTCTTTATGTGTCTGGTTTTGTCTTTCTAGGTAGGTCAGTGTTCATGTTGGTCCTTCCTTGAGGTTAACTAAAAAGCAGCATGATGAGGGTTCTAGAAGTTATCCTTGATTGAAGACAAAATGTATTATGGCATTAAGCCATTCACATCTCCATACTGTCTTTAGTTCCTAACCATTGATCCAAGAATTTGCACTAGTCTGACCTTAGAGGCCCCTTGCAACTCTAACATTTTATAATTACAGACACTTCTCTAGCTCAATGAAAGCAAGGATAAAGTTAAATTAGTGGAAAATTAATGATTTGGCAACTCTGTTCAATCAAGTGCGTTGATACTAAAAAGCACATTAACTTAAGTAATGCATCCTTTTCTCTTATCTTTACATCCCTTGAACCAGGGCAGTGCTTAACACAAAAAACTGGCCTAAAACAGACTTTTTAATTGCCCCAAGTATCTGAAACCACCTTGCAAATTTCTTGAGTGAAAGAGGATTATTTCAGGATCAGAATGTATAAAGGCAAATGGTGATCAAACAACATGTCACATTTGTGAAAGAAAAGAAGCTTCTTATAGCATGGAGCTCAGGGTGCTTGAAGAGAGAGATGAAGCAAAAAGATGTAGTCAGGAACCAAAGTATGTGTATGTTACATTTTTAAAAGTCATTTTCCCCTCCCAGAAAAGCTTAAATGGAGCCAATAAAGAATTTGACCATGGGAGTAATCAAATTTGTATTTTATATAGATGTCTCTAATTAAATTACAATCACTTGTGATATGGTGCACAGAGCCACCAAAATGGAAGCTATATTTACTTCCCTGATTCAAAGCAGTTTAAACCTTGGAGATAACAACTAAGGAACACAGAGTTACTGAGAAATAATTAGTTGTATTTTTTCCATTTATTTCACTCATTATATAATATAATTATAATATATAATTATATAATATAATGAAATTATATAATATAATTATAATATATAATTATATAATATAATGAAATTATATAATAT
The DNA here is from genome assembly GCF_016509475.1 of Prionailurus bengalensis. Lineage (NCBI taxonomy): Eukaryota > Metazoa > Chordata > Mammalia > Carnivora > Felidae > Prionailurus > Prionailurus bengalensis. The sequence goes on from NC_057351.1 coordinate 57,536,494, forward strand.
AAATGAAATGTATTTCACTCATTATATAATATAAATGTAACAACAACAATAACATCAACAACAAATTTCATTCTTTCAAACAATGTGAATCTGTAGAGGAATTATAATTTTTATTTTTAATATCTGTTATTATTTAATTTCTGTTATTGTCCTAACATTGTTTTGTGTTGTTTTGCTTGCCATCTCAGGTGCAGAGGGTAGAAATAATTATACTCAGTTCTTGACATATCATCATTGTCAATTTTTGCAAAGCCCTTCTCTTATTGCATTTATTTTTTTATTTCTCTCTATATTCATACCACATTCAAGTCCTCCTATCCTTAAGACAGACAATGACTTAAATGTGTGTAACATATTTTTCTTTGCATGTGCTTTTATAAATGTACATTATTTTGTGAACATTTGTATTTTTAATTCATATAAATGGTATTGTACTATTTATTGCTGTTTTCTTTTGCAATGCTTTTATGATCCATCCATGTTGCTATGTATAACAACAAACTGGTTGTTAATTGTTGCATAATACTTGTTGTGTAATCACCACATTTTATCTATGCATTCTCCCAGTAATGAACACCCAGACGGCCCTAACTCCCTCACCACAAGTAAAACTCAACAAATACCTGTACATGTCCCTTTATAAACCCACATGAGAATTTCCTTGGAGTAAAAAAACATGAGTGGAATTTCAAAGTCAGAGAGTAAGGATACTCTTTATTTGTTCTGCAGAATGTCTGTACTAGCCTATAATCTCACCAGTAGTACATGAGGGTCCCCATATCCCTTGTGCTTGTCAACACTTGGCTTTATCAAACTTTCTAACTTTGCTGGTCTAACAGGTAGAAGGTAGTATCCCATTGCTTTTACAACGTGTATCTTCAAAATTATTAATGATTTTGAGCACAGGTTCCCTAGATTTTAGGGTTTTCCCCAAAATAAATTTTCTGTTCCTATCCTTCACCTATTTTTCTTTTCTTGTTGATTCCAGAAGCTTCATATATAACCAAGATATTAATCTCTTATTGGTTATACACATTGCCTATATATTCTCTTATTCTGTCATCTGCCTTTAACTTTGGCCTTGGAGGTTTCATTGCATTAAAAACCCTTAATTTTAATTTACCACTGTTTGCCTTATGGTTTGTGCCTTAAAATTTTGTCAAGAAGTCACTTATTGAGCCGTTGGATCACACATATATTCACTTCTATTTTCTTCTATTAACTTCATGGACTTACCGTTCACATATAGGTCCACTGATTTATGGTGCCACCTTATCATACATAAGTAACACACACAGATGGATTGTTCTTTGAGATCTCTATTCTGCCCCATTGGGCTGTTTATTTGGCATTGCATCATCATTTATGCAATAAATAAAGCAACTTTGCTACTGTCTTTCCTTCTTCCTCTCCTCTCTCACTTAGCTCAACTCCCTATCAACTCCCATCCCAAAAAGCTTAAGATTGCCACCAGAAGGAAGACAATAATCCTAGTGTTATTTTTATATCAAGTCCTACCCCTATCAACATAGCAGAAAGAATTTTAGTTCCTAGAAATGTAGTTTCATTTGATGCAGTTATCTCTCAATGTATTTATAAGATATATATTTTGGGGGACAACTTCATGTGGGCATGTTCCTTATTTACAGATCAAAAACACTTTTGATAAAGATGATTTTTTTTTTACTTTTTAACATTTATTTATTTTTGAGAGAGAGAGAAGAGAGTATGGGGGGGCGGCAGAGAGAGAGAGAGAGAGAGAGAGAGGGAGACATAGAGTCCTTAGCAGGCTCCAGATTCTGAGTTGTCAGCACAGAGCCCGAGGGAGCTCAAACTCGTGAACCACAAGATCATGACCTGCGCCGAAGTTGGACACTCAGCCAACTGAGCCACCCAGACACCCAAGATTTTTATATATATTTTTTAATGCTTATTTTTTGAGAGAGGAAGAGAAAGAGAGAGGGAGACAGAGACAGAGACAGAGCGTGAGTGGGGCAGGAGCAGAGACAGAGGGAGACACAGAATCTGAAGCATGCTCCAGGCTCTGAGCTGTCAGCACAGAGCCCAACATGGGGCTTGAACTCATGAACTGGGAGATCATGACCTGTGCCAAAGTCAGACACTTAGCCAACTAAGCCACCCAGGCACCCCTACATGATCTCTTGTTAAGATGATAAATTATATATTTGGATTCCTGAGTCATGTAATAGTAAGATCATCATGTTGAACTGTGTGTGTATTCTTCTAGATTTTACTAAGCAACCCAAAAAATTCTGTGAATGTTTTTTTCTTACAAGAACTGCAGAGGCTTCCACTGTAGAATATAATTTTGCAATGATATGTACAAATCAAGTGGGAATAATAAACTATACTAATGAACTATAAATTTAAGGTTAATTGTACCTTCCATCAATCAGCGGTTGTGGTAACCCTTACCAAGAAAACTCTTAACAAAGTAGTAACACAAAAAATGACAGTGTTTGTAATTTTCTCTTTGAGCTATATAAGCATGATTGCCAGTATGTCAAAATTACCTGAATAAATAAGCCATCTTCTGTCTAGGTGAACTACAAGTCACAACTTTGCCACAAAGCGAGAAAAATCTTTCATAAAAAGCTGTTAGCCAAGTAAAAGTGCTAAGCTGATACACTAATTTCAAAATATCCCTCCAATATATTGCTATCTAAGAATACTCAAAGAATTTCCTGCCCACAAACATCTTTGTCTCTGAAGGTAACTTCTCACATCTAATAAAGTGCTGTCTCCAAAGTAAAATACCCAAGTCCACAAAACATAAAACAGCACCTGCGATGTAAATATATTACTTCTGAACTAGATGGTTTTGATGATCACATCTTAGTGGTATCAAAAGGTAAATCCCAAATTTGCTTTAGTAAACATGAACAACTTATAAGAACAAGAATATAGCATTTTTTCACTAGGCTAATATGCTCATTTTTGTCATTAGAATTTTCCAAAAGTATATTTGGGTAATGTTTTAAATTTGTCTGTATTTTGCAAATTGCCTTTTTTCTACCTGTCTGTATTCTGCAAATTGCCTATAATGAGCAAAATGGGAAAAAGCAAAATAATTCATTTAATAAAAAAAAAACTATGCTCATCCTTATCATGAACCATATCCCCACTACCAACCCCACCACACACATACACAGTGACAAAAGAGAAGTTCAAAATATAGGGGAGCTTGAGTGAGTAAAGAGAATAATCTGTAATGCTAAATAAAATACAGGTTTCTCCTGCTAGCTGGAAGTCTGGCATTCCTGTGAAACCTTTTTTAAGTCAGAATGGCATAAAGTGAAGAAATGATTACCATTTTGTAGAAGGGAAAATCCCCTTTTTTAGGTTTACAAAAGCAGGTATTAATGTAGGTCTTTCATAAAAGCACAGTGGCTTAAAAGACATTTTCAGACAGCAGGGGAAACCTGTATCTTAACGTGGGATTTTAAAAGCCTGAATTGGATTGGGCGGGGGGGGGGGGGGGGGGGGGTGGTAGGCGGGTTGGTGCCTGGGTGGCTCAGTCTGCTGAGCATCTGACTCTTGGTTTCTGCTCAGGTCATAGTCCCAGGGTCTTGGGATGGAGCCCAGCATCAGGCTCTGAGCTGAGCATGGAGCCTGCTTGGCATTCTCTCTCTCTCTCTCTCTCTCTCTCTCTCTCTCTGCCCTTCTCCCCCACTCTCTCTCTCTCTAAAAGAAAAGAAAAGAAAAAATAAAGACTGCAACTTTATAGAGAAAATAATTACCTGGTGATCAAAGAAAGAGATCATGGAAAATTCTGAGTTACATGTTAGGCATGATAATTCAACTCTGGGCCCAATATATTCATTATAAAGTAACTGAAAACCTTACTGCTTTGGTAACTTTTACTCTCTCCAGCTAAAAGCACTAACTGAAGATGACTATAGATGTACTATTTTGGAAGCAGGGAACTGATGCTAAATAAAGATAACATCAAACCTTTAGTAGTGGGAAAGCTTAACGTTATCAATTTTGTTATTCTGGTATTCAATAGAGCAGATGAAATGCTAGATTTATCTTCTTTGAATGAATAACAGCTACATTAAAGCTGAATTATAGTAATTATAAAATAATTAAATAATTATTTAAAATTTTCACTTGTGTTTGGGTGACTGCCTTTCATGCAATTTTATTAAATTTAATAGAGAAACTGCAAGAGATGCTGAGATTATAATGTTGCTATATCTGGCTGAATCAGTTGTACTCAGCTGCATACTTACAAACTAAAAATCTACTGTGAGATCACACTAATCATTCAAAGAAAAGAAACAACAGCCATCTCTTTTTTCAAGACCTTTGCCCTTCTTTTTCCTGGCTATTTGTCTGTATTTCTATCAGAGGAATGAACTAGAAGGAGAGTAAGTATTCAAAGAAAAATGTAAGCAGATGTAATTTTTTGGGAAGTTTTCTCTCATATAGAGTCACCAAGTCCATGTGTTTCAGGAGCTATAAGAGCAGAAATGAGTGAGGATAAGGAAAGATTATTCAGCAGAGAATAATTCAGACAACATACAGGCTGGAACAAGGTTAGGCTTCTAGCACTCAGTTCACCTGAACAAATTATTGGACCTATGAGATTTCCTCAAAATTCAGAAGAGTTCAGATTCAGAAAACTTGAGCTCTGGAAGGAATCTTATCAAGGCTAATCAATACTGGTTTTAGAAAGACAGTGGAACTAAGAAAAAGACTGTTTTTCTCCCATAACATAGTAGAGTAGTTTCCAAGACTTGGTCCACTGTTCTTTAAAATTCTTTACTTACCCAACCTTTCTACTCTGTTCTACAGCTCCATTTCAGGCGCCCTTATTTCACATATGATTTACCATAACAACCTCTGAAACAGACTTCATGATTTTGGTCTCTCATCCCTCACCCAGAACTCAACTATGTTAGTCCTATATTTTCCAGATAATCCCTAAATGAAATTTCTATATTCCCCTCAAGGAAAGGAACCATGTCTTATATTTCTCCTGTATCCCCAATAAAGCCAAGTACAACAATAGTTAAGAGTAGTTAATATACATCAACTAATTAAAGACTTACTATGTGTAAGGCACTGTTCTAAATGCCTTTTGTGTATTAATTCATGTAATCCTTAAAATAACCCAATGTGGTAGTACTATTTTAATTCTTATTTTACAGGCAAGACTTAACCCAAAGCCACATGACTGGAAATGATGGAGATAGGGTGAGGGAGTTGTAGCCAAGTAATTTAAAATATAGACTCTGTATTCCATTATTTTCTATGATGGGGGTTGGGGGGCAGGGAGGGATGAATGCATATTAAATTTCTCAGTAAGAACTTAGCATGGGTGGCTAGAAAGATATTCAAAACTTAATATACTTTAAAAAGACAATCCTTAAGCATGGCTAAGCTGTGTTTTGTAGATACTGCCATCCCTCCGTTTATGGTTGGCAACATAATCATTCCTCACACTTGAAGTAAGCAACTGTTTGTACTTTCATAAAAATGGAGTTGACAGTGATTACTATCTGTAGTAGGCTAAAAAATGGTCCCTCAAAATATCCATCATGTCAAATCCATGGAACTTATGAATGTCACTTTATTTTTTTAAAAGGGTCTTTGCAGATTGAATTAAAGAACAAAGATGAGATCCTCTTGGAGTATCTGTGAGGGCCCTAACACCAATGTCAAGTGTCCTTATAAGAGATACACAGAGAACAGATAGAAAAGAAGGAGGCAATGTGACCAGAGGCAGAGATTGAAGTGATGGAGCCACAAGCCAAGCAATGTCTGGAACTACCAGAAGCTCGAAGAGGCAAGGAACAGAGACTCCTCAAGAGCCTTCAAAGAAGCAGGTCCTTGACAACACCTTGATTTTGAACTTTTAGCCTCCAGAACCATGAGGAAATAAATTGCTATTGTTTATGCCACCACGTTTATAGTAGTTTGTTATTGGAGCCAAAAGAAGCTACTATACTATCTATCTCCTACCTGTAATAGACACACATTCCTAGAACAGAAAGTGTGTTTTATGTATCTCTACAGTCTTCACTCTTTCAATCTAGTGTAGTGCCTAAGAAGCATGGTTATAATGCCAATAATATTTGTAAATAAGAATGGAAATAGGAAACAGGAGGGCTGATTTACTACATAAAAATTGTGGCCTTGGTAATTAATCTATTCACTCAATAATCATACACTGGAGACTTACTATTGTGCCAGGCAGTGAGCTGGGTAACCAGAAGTCTTCTATGAAATTAAGCTAACAAACATGATCTCTGCCCATATGTCATTCTGAATGACATATTACCTTATCTTATAATTAATACATTAACAGTGTAAGAAGAAGATTCATTGTAAATTCACAGGAGGGAAAGCTAACCCAACTTAAAGGTGGTAGAGTCTGGAAGGAAGTCACTTAACCTCTCTGAGACTTCATTATAAAACATAAAATAAAATAGCAGAGGTGAGATAAATACCATATGCCTTAGAGAACTGTTGTGTTCTCATTTAAAATAGGCTCTTTGTAATAATACATGTTTCATAAAATGCTTATATGTACCTAGCATTGTGGTAGGTATTTAAAAAAAATTTTTGAGTACAGTTGACACACAATGTTACAGTAGTTTCAGGTGTACAACGTAAGTAATTCAACGAGTTTATACATTATGTTATTTTCACAAGTGAAGCTACCATCTGTCCCCATACATCACTATTACAGTATCACTGAACATATTCCTCATGCTGTTGTGCTATGATTTTATACAAATTACCTCATTTAATTCTCACAACACAATAATTATTTTATCTATATAAATGATATATTAATTATTTATAATATATGTGAAATGCAGGTTTCTTAAATTTTCATATTTGTGAATATATATTTCAAATATTTACAGCATATATGAAATAATATATTATTATTTCACCAATTTTATAAAAAGAGAAACATGGGGAGCCTGGGTGGCTCAGTCGGTTGAGAGACTGACTTCGGCTCAGGCCGTGATCTTCCGGTTCATGGGTTCAGGCCCCACGTCGGGCTCTGTGCTGACAGCTCAGAGCCTGGAGCCTGCTTAGCATTCTGTGTCTCTCTCCCTCTCTGCCACCCCCCTGCCCCACACTGTCTCTCCTTCAAAAATAAATAAACATTAAAAAAAATTTTAAAAAAAGAGAAATAGATTTAGGGACAATAAATATCATGCTCCAATCTACACAGCTAGTAAAAGGTAGAGCCAGCCTTTGAACCAGGCTTAAAAGCCTCAGGTTGTAACCACTACATCATACCTATTACATGAATGTTAAAAATTGAAAATATTGCTAGATAAAGCATTCGGTAAGTATTTATTAAATAAACATGTACCTCGAGCAGGTGTAAAAGATAAAGGAGACGCTATACAGTCTCAAAGAAGTCATCTTCCATCAGCAGGCCCTCAAAAGACAAACAAAAAAAAGGTGTAGGGTAGTACCAACAAAAGTGGCAAAAATAACCTGGCAATCCGGTGCTATTTTACCAAAGTTGCACTTTGACTAACCACTGACTTGTTCTGTGATTTGAAAATAATCATTTTATTTACTTTGGCTTCTAATAGTAACCTGATAATAAACTCAAAGTTTTCCTTTATAAGTCTACTCTGAGAAATAGACAGTAATACAGTATGTGGTAACTTTTATGATGTTACCTGCTCTTCTTAATTCATTCAAACATTTTAAAAGTCCTAAAAATTGAATGTAGAGATGTCTGTGACTTTTAATAAATCCAATTACAACTGACTCTTATTTTTTCCAATTCTGTATGTACAAATTTGTCCACTTGCTAAAAAATGTATTTGTATCCCTAAAGGCGATACTCATGTTGCTCTTGTGGTCATTTGCAAACAAGTGCAAAACCACAAAAAAAATGGATGTCCGACTCCCATGTTCCCAATGGAGGCCAAACAAGATGATCAGCTTTTAAACTGTAAGCAAGTGTACTTTTCCTAGCCTATTTTATGCTACATTTTCACATTATTGTGCCTTTTATTGATGATTTTACCATTTAAGATGGCTCCCAAGCATAGTGCTTAAGTGCTCTTTAGTGTTCCGAAGTGCAAGAACTCTATGATGTGCCTTTCAGAGGAAATAGGTATAGTAGATGAGCTTCCTTCAGGCATGAGTTCTGGTGCTGCTGGCCTTGAGTTCAGTGATAGTGAATCAATAACAGAGTACCTCCAGAAAAGGGACCCACTCCAAACAGAGCTAAAATAATATCTATTGTATGTGGCAAAGCTATGGAAAAAATGGAAAAGCAGCTAAATTTGTGGATTCATGATATGATCAGTTAAAAAGAAAAGAAAAGAAAAGAAAAGAAAAGAAAAGAAAAGAAAAGAAAAGAAAAGAAAAAAGGAAAGGAAAGGAAAGGAAAGGAAAGGAAAGGAAAGGAAAGGAAAGGAAAGGAAAAAGGAAAGGAAAGGAAAGGAATGGAAAAAGGAAAGGAAAGGAAAGGAAAGGAAAGGAAAGGAAAGGAAAGGAAAGGAAAGGAAAGGAAAGGAAAGGAAAGGAAAGAAAGCATAGAAGACAGCATCATTGTGAGGCTGAAAGCCAAAGAAATTTGCAGTCACATTACCCAGGGTCAGGAAGATGTTACATCCTTCTCAGCTAGTAGAACATAACTACTACAGTAGTTTATTAAAAAAGAAACAAATATAAAGAAAGAAATCCTTTTTTATTGATACACTTTTCAAACATCATCTCTATTTTCCAAAAGAATATTGAAGCAACAAAAGGAGAAATGTCTACAGAAGGAATTTACAAGGCAAAGAAAAAAAGGGAAAGCCACACTGGATTGCCCTTGGAATAAAGTTATTCTAAACTTGAAGAAAGAGGCAAGATACTCATTTTTGCATGGCTTAATTAAAATGTAACACATTCCATATCAGATGAATACCACAGACAGGTAATTATTACTACAAGTGTCTTCATTTTGATAGTTCTCCATACGAAACCAACTCAGCCTACTGAAAGGTCGGGCATTTACAGTCAGAGATCTTGGTTCAAATATCTGTTACATTCTGACCTATATGCCTATGGACAACTCAACACTTCTTAGCCTCATCTCTAAAAAGAGGAAATAGTATCACATAACTTGCTTGAAAAATTAAATGAGATAATCAATGGTAAGCAGTCAGCACATCATAAAGATTTAGTAATGTCAGTAGATCATTGTTATTATTTTTTATTCCTCTGTTAAAATTATGGATATTGGAAATTCCATACAGCTGAACCCAACATTATTGTACAGCCCAATGTTTAGTATTAAATAAACAGTGAAGACAATATTTTTGTCTAGTAACTATATATTTTGGCTGACAAGTCAAAGTGTTTTTCCCCTATGGTTTAATCTCTGCTGTGGTTTGACTACGAATTTGGAGTAGGATATTATAATTAGAACCTCTCCAAATTCTGACAATTTCAGTAGCTATCCCTCATGAAATCATTAGCCAAGATAGTAATATGTTTATTTTAGGTGGCAACTTTCCAATGTACTAAGTATATGAAATATTGAGAAATTGTCCAACCATCGGACAATTGAAAGACGATCTCGTGTGCAATCAAATCCACATTTATATAACCTGGTTTTGCATAACATATTACTTGTCAAATAATCAGATTCTCACACTGCCTACGCTACTCCCTGTTTTCCTCAACAACTTAACTCTTTCATGCTCACCATCTGCCCTCTCATCCCCAAATTACTATCCTTGTGTATTTCTTAATCCCTATTCCCAAAGTTCCTATCCAGTGTTTCTCTTCCTAGATGTCTGAATCAGTGTGATGTAAATGGGAAGAACATGAACTTGGGAAACAAAATACTGAGTTTAACTCTGGCTTTACCACATGCTACCAAGTCCCTTAACATTCTCATCCGGAAAATGAGGCTTATACCCTCACAGGGTTAGTGTGAGAGTCATTGAAATAACATATATGAAAGGATAGCATAGTATTCAATTTACTGATGGGTTCAAGAAATGTTCATTCCTCTGGTTCCATGAGGAGATACAAACAGTCTTTAGGTAAAAGAACTCTCAACTACGGAAAGTTTAAAAGTCCATTTCCAATACTGACATCTTTAAAAAAATTTTTTTAAATGTTTATTTATTTTGAGGGTGCCTGGGTGGCTCAGTCAGTTGAGCTTCCTACTTCAGCTCAGGTCATGATCTCATGGTTAGTGAGTTCGATCCCTGCGTCGGGCTTTGTGCTGACAGCTTGGAGCCTGGAGCCTGCTCCAGATTCTCTATCTCCCTCTCTCTCTGTCCCTCCCCTGCTCATGCTCTGTCTCTCTCCCTCTCAAAAATAAATAAACATTAAAAAAAATTTTTAAGAGACAGAGAGAGTGCAAGTGGGGAAGAGGCAGAGAGAGAAGAAGACTGCAAGATCATGGGGCTCGAACTCAAAAACTGCAAGATCATGACCTGAGCCGAAGTTGTACACTTAACCGACTGAGCCACCCAAGCACCCCTGACATCTCTTTTAATTTCTTGTCCACTATTGTCACCTGCATAGTGGCTATTTCTACCCCTATATCCTTCTCCCCTCCCAACTAATATATCTAAAACCAGTTCGTCTTCTTGAATATCTTGTGTCTACCACTATTATTGTTTCTTCCTTACTGCTCTTTTTAAAAAGCCAATCCTATCCTTGCATTCATACATTCTTTTCTATTTCCCCTAATGTCTCCTTAACTAATATGTGAGTCCTAGATTAAATAGCATCTTCCTCACTGGCCTCATTAATTTTGTACTTATCTGAAATCACTGCTTCTAAATTATAACTGCGAGAAAATGCCTCTTCTGTTTTTCCCCTCAAAAATTAGGTTTTGTTTCATCTTGATCAATATACATTTCAAAATATTTTTCAAGAAAAAGGTGCGGCCCCCATTAGCAATTCAGGTAATGAGATAAAAGGTCACCTGTCATTAAAAAAAAAAGAAAGAAAAGAAAATTCCCATTGATCTGAATAATGTCATCTAAAGCTCTCTTTCAACTGATATGGAATGCGCCCACAAAAATGCTCTCTTGTAAAGAACCTGGGGCAGTGAGGAGAGATGGATGTAAAGTTGCCAAGTTACAAGATATTTAAGTTAACCAGAAAACAACAATAAAAACAGATGAAAGAGCTGAGACCTGGGTGGGGCAGCTGGGATGCCCTATGGAGAAAGTTTTCTCAGTGAACTCAATAGATTCCCAGCACTTATAACACACACATACAGGCAAATAAATTCCTGGCTCGGTTTTTAGGGTAGTCATTGAACACCCGATATTTAAAAGCAAAGGAAATAAATCTTATTAATTCCTAAAAAGAAGGAATAAAAGAAAGTCAAGAATCAGGGAGAAAGAGTATTTAAGCATCTAAAAACAGATGTGGCCAATGTCAGAGTTGCCAATAACCAATCAGTCAAAGGCCAAGACAAAATCATGGTAAAGGAAATTCACTAGGCATTCCAGGTAATATTATAATCCTAATAAAAAATAAATTAGGAATAGGTAACTTGTAGTTACAATTCTATTCCATTCCATTTTAATCCAAAATATCTTTCACTTTTTTTACCTTTAATTCAACCAATACTGTTATATTTTAATAGTTAATTATTTAAGGGCAAAAAACTCAAAGTCTAGAGTCTGGATTATGTGGCTAACTACTTGAATTACTTGCTGTAAAGAAACCATGAAGAACAGTTGCCAAAAAACTTGAGTTGGGAACCACTCTGTTGGGTAACCTTGAGGTAAGTCACTCAAACTCTTTGAGACTTGTTTCCACTCAACAAATAGTATTCCTACAACCAATATTTACTGGCTCCTACTGGGTGCCAGATAATATGTTAAACAATGGTTCTTGTCATAAAAGCACTTATAGGAACGTGGTAGTTTAGAAAACATGTCAAATGTGTCTTTCAGCTCAAAATTTAATTAAAATATGTCCATCTATATTCCAAAATAAAGCAAGGTTCTGGGGCCCTAGCAACAGGGACACTGAAGAGATTATAAGCTTCCATGGATATGCTTAAAAGATTCTGTTCTGGTGATAGGAAAGATACTCTATTCTTCTAAAACATGCAATCACTTCACATTATCTACACATACATATAAAACACCTTAGCTTGTTCTTCAGAACTTTTCACAATATACCCCAACAGAACTTTCTAAATTCTTTCCTACCGTTTCTCAACTCAAATCCAATGCCCCAGTCATACTATCTCTACAATTGATCATCCATATTCCCACCTCTACTTTTTTCCTCATACCATTTGCTAACATGGAATGACTTTCCTAGCCTTTATCTATCAAACGTATATCCATTTTTCAAATGTCTATTTCATTCACCCATTCACTCAAAATTTAGCATCTACAACATGTAGGCTCTGAGAATACAACACAGAGCAAAACACAGTCCCTTATATTCAAATGGGAAATGGCAGACACTAAAGGGATAAACAAAAAAATATAAAATATAGAGAGAAATAAGGCAGAAGAAGGGAGCTAGAGAGTGTTGAGGTCAGAGTGAGGACTGGTATTCTACGTAAATAGCCAGGAAATGTCTCCCTGACATTTGAACAAAGACTGGAAGGAAGTGAGAGACAAGTCACACAGTCATCTGAGGGAAGAAATTTATAAGCAGAAAAATAGCTAATGCAAAAACCTTCACAGAAAAGCATACTCTACATTTTCGAGGAAGAGCAAGGAGGTCAGTGAGGGTGACAAATGGGAAGGTAAGAGAAAGGTGAGAGAGGGAGCAAGCAGTAGCCACGGTGGGCTGGGTGGCAGATGGCAGACCACAGGGCCTTCTAGGCCACTGTAAGAACTGTGGCTCTGAGAAACAGGAAGCCAGTGGCAAGTTTTGAGCAGAGGAGTTGCATGCTCTGACTTAGGTTTACAAGGATCCATGTTTTTATGCCAATGAAAGTAAAGGATAAAAGAGGGAGAAAGAAGTATTGTACGTTTTGAGAGAAGAGAAAGTGGGGAGAAAAGGAGAATAAATAGACAAGAAAAACAGTAAGACTGCTGAACACGACTAAGGCCTATTTCAAGTGACTGAAATCATGAAATTAAAGTGAGCCTGGTTAGGAAGGCGGCATATTTTTCTCTAGCCACATAAAACTGCTTGGGGGCAGTTCTGAAGCAGGCATGAACTGCTTCAGAACTAAAGCTGCACCCAGACAACTCCACTCTCCAAAACTCTCCCTGACCATTCAGGCTTCAACCTCTAATTTCATCGGTTCTACAAATATTTCTCTAAGGACATACAGCACGGACTTCTTTCCACTCATGTATAAAGAAACCAACTGCATCTTTTATCAATTGTTTCGTTTAACTTTATCTTGCCTCCCCAACCAGATTTTAACTTTCTTAAAGACAGAGATAATATATTAGTGCATATTCCTAAATATAGGATAGACTCATATGTAAAGGAAGGTTACTTTTTAAAAATAAATGTGAAAAATGACAAAAATATATTTTACTACATAAAATTGTTTAGTGTTCCCTTGGGCTTTAGAGAACTAGAATAGTCCCGTTCCCCTTTAGCTTTCCACCTTCCTTAGAACTATTCTATAATTTAAATAGTTGTTTTTCCATAGTAACTGGTTTCTTTTTTTTTTTAAATACAACTTCTTCAGTAATAACTCTCTAAAAGGGCCAAAATAAGACATTTTAAAATATAAAATGTTAATGTATTCCAGAACACAGGCATGAGATTATGTTGCTGCCAATCATTTACTGAGGAGATCTAAGGGGAAGCTGAGGCAATGATGGTTTTATTTCCAAGCCACAGCCCAGCTCTGTGTTGAATCACGGAAGCAAAGTAAGATATAATTCAATTAATTCATTTTCATTGAGTACCTAATATGGAAAAATACTGTGCTAGATCTGTGGAGGACATAATGAAGAATAAGAAAAGCCCTGCAGTTGAAAAACTTATTATACAAGAAAGGACTCACAAGGAAGAGTAGAACAATGTGTGTAAAGGAGAGCCAAAGTGCTAAAGGGAAGCAATAACATCCCTCTTCCTTACAGGTATTCTCAATGGTGATAGCCAAGTGTGGAGTAAATTAAGATGTGATGTAGGAGTCAAAAAATCTTCATACTATCCTGGTTAAAATCCTGGTTATCCTTCTTTAGAGCTGTTTGACTTTGGACAAATTATTTAACTTCTCGGAGTCTTAGTTTACAACAGGGATAATAGTTGAATTAGGAATTGCTATAGTTAACCAATATCCAGTTTTCTAGTTCTGGGTATACGGGAGGATTAGACATTCTTGTGCTCTCTTTGATCTCTCTGACCTCAACATTTGCCTCAAGATTTGCCACCCAGTTATTCAGCAGTAAAAATTTAGGCTATAAGACTGCCTAAACTCTGAAATTTGTGCTAAAATAGAAGAAATTGCAAGGAACACAAAGCAGAGACTAACTGCCTGGAAATGCTGGGCAAGGCTTCACAAAAGACCCACCTTTTGAACTGAGTCTTAAAGGATGAGGAGAGCCAGAGAGGGCTGCATATACAATCACATAAAAATACAATAGTCATATTCTGGAAAAGACAAGTTGTTCAGACATATAGAATGTCCTATAATTTTACAGTGGGATTTGTTAAAATTGAACATAGTTGTCCTCTTGGACATCAAAGTTTTGGAATGACCCTGTCCCCTCTCTGTCACAGGCTAGCTCCCTTAAAAAACTCATATAACTGCGATTCATTAAACCTTGCAACCTTTCTTCTGAATATATTTCTATTTTTATTCTTCACTACCTCTTCAGTTAATAAGTCCCATAAGTTATATAAAAGAGTTCTTCCTATTATTATATTCATGCCTCCATCAATGGAAGAAGTTTTAATGATGGCCCCCTTATGCTACAGTCCTGGGATACAGTGACTAAGAACCATTCTCATTTTGTCCATACTCTGGGTACTTAGACATTTTGGTTATGCTCCCTCTCAGCTTCATATGTCAGTTCTTCCTTTATAAAGAGGGTCTCAGTTTTGTTCGAGACCTGACAGCTATGTATCAGGGGAAGCTGATTCCTTCCCAACGTTAGGTAAGTAGATCTTGACTACTTAATCATAGTAATTCCAATTTCTTCACCAGTTATTGGTTTGGGAATAGCCATTGAAATAAAAATGGAAGTCTAATATGGGGGGATTCTGGGAAAGATTTCTTCACTTTTCAAAGATACACCCTGTATATTTATTCCTGAATATACTGATCACCACCACCTCTCCCTCTCTTCTGTTATTTTAGTTGACCTTTCTAATTCTATGACTTTGAAGTTTGGTAAACAAAACAATTACACATGGTACTCTGGGCACCTGTTTTGCCCAAGGATAAAATAGTGTTTTCCAGAAAATTATCAATATGCACCCTTTGCCACAGCAACCCCATCATGAAACAGTATTCCATAGCTCTTAATTTTTATGCTTATAGCCACATATACTGATATTTACTGATTTTCTTTGTTTCTGTCAGAATGCTGCAGAAATTAAGCCTGCAAGCTCTGGGGTCAGACTATTTGGATTAAAACCCTGAATTCACTGTTTCTAGCCATAATTTGAACAAATTTTTAACTTCTTTAACGTTGGGTTCCTCACAGTTAAATGTGGAGATTAATAATCCTACCTCGTAAGATTGTTGTGAAAATAAAATAAGGTAACACCTACGAAGCAGTAGACAAAGAGTCCACTACATAGTTGGCACCCAGCAAGTATTAGCAATTACTATTGCTATTATTATTGTTAGGCTCATTTCTGATATATCCCCCTTCTGGTTTATATTTCAATATCTGGACAAACTTAATTCAACCTATCTCTTTGAAGAGTCATTATATGTTCTTCTTTTCAGATTAATTTTAAAATTATTATGTTCTGGGGCACCTGGTTGGCTCAGTTGGTTGGGCATCCAACTTCAGCTCAGGTCATGATCTCACAGTTTTTGAGTTCAAGCCCCACATCAGGCTCTGTACTGACAGCTCAGAGCCTGGAGCCTGCTTCAGATTCTGTGTCTCCCTCTCTCTCTCTCTGCCCCACCCCTGCTTGTGCTCACTCTCTCTCTCTCTCTCTAAAATAAACATTAAACAGAAATAAGAAATTAAAAAATAAAATAAAATTATGTTCTTCTTTTCAGATTAATTTTAAAATTATTAAATCTGAGTCCTCTTTTGGATCCATGGAAACTCTAATATTAATACTTCCCTTTAAGATAAATATTCACTTCTACTAATCAAAAGACACCACAAAGAAAACAGACAAGCCACAGACTGAAAAAAAATATTTGCAACACATGTATTGAACAATGGACCCATATCCAGAACAAATAAGGAGTTCCTAAAAACATCAGTGATAAAAAGTCAAATAATCCCTCTCCCAAAGAAAAACCAGGCAGAACACTTTGACAGACACTGCACAGTGTAAAACCTACAAATGGTCAATGACAAATGCTTATCACTGGTCACCAGGAAGGTACATATTAAAACCATAATAATATTAATTGCAATACTGTATCCCAGACTGGATCCTGGAACCAAAAAAAAAAGTGGGGGGGGGGGGACATTAGTGGAAAACTAAGGAAATCCAAGTAAAAACTGTGAATTACAAAAACTGTGAATTAATTAACAGTATTGTAACACTGACAATCTCTTATTTTGAACAATGTACCAGGGTATATAAGATGTTAACATTTAAGGAAATTAGGTGAAGGGTTTCTAAGAACCTTCAAATCCAAACTTTCATACATTTCAAAACTTCTGTAAATCCAAAATTATTTGAAAATAAGTTGAGAAAAATTAGATGTTTTTCCATACCCACTAGAATTGGTAAAATGAAAAAGAATTAAAGTTGGAGAGGATGTGAGACAATTTCTTATATATTATTGGTGGGAGTGTAAGGTGGT
The DNA here is from genome assembly GCF_016509475.1 of Prionailurus bengalensis. NCBI lineage: Eukaryota > Metazoa > Chordata > Mammalia > Carnivora > Felidae > Prionailurus > Prionailurus bengalensis. The sequence goes on from NC_057351.1 coordinate 57,553,409, forward strand.
AGATAGAACCACTTTGAAAAATAGTGTGGCAGTTTGTTAAAATATTAAACATATATCTATCTAACCTATGACTCAGGAATTCCACTCCTATGTATTTATATGAGAAAAAGGAAAATGTATGTCTAAAAAAAGCCTTGCACACAAACGTTCATATTAACTTTATTCATAACAACCAAAGACTGGCAACAACCCAGATGTCCATCAACAGGATAATAGATAAAGAAGCTGTGGTATATTCACATAATGGAATAGTACTCAGCAACAAAAAAGAGGGCAAATTACTGATATAAAAAACAACATGAGTAAATCTCAAAAACGCTGCTCTAAGTAAAAGAAGCCAGACACAAAAAAGTACACGCTGCATAATTCTACTGCTATGAAATCCTAGAATAGTCAGATTCAATCTGCAGTGATAGAAATAAGACCACTGGTTATTTGAGGGTGCGGCAGGATAAGGACAGCCTGGAGGGGCATAAGGAAGCTTTCTGGGGGTGATGGAAATATACTGGGTACCAACAGAGATGGGGTTACACAAGGGTATGCATTTGTGAAAACTGATAAAACTGTTATTGTAAGATCTCTGTACTTTATTCTACGTAAATTATACCTCAGTAAAACAATTTTTAAAATAACCTAAGTATGCATTATTCCTTCTTTTTGTTCCTTGTTCTTAAATAAAGTCCCCACTTCACTCAAAACAGACTCTTCCCACTCCTAAATCAGTGCAACAACTACATTTCAAGGCTTTTGATTAGAAATCTTGTTATAGATTTTGAAAATCTAATTGGATCATATCTACTAGTTCCCCTCAAAATAGCCAGCAGCTTACCTTCACAATCAGAAGACTGAGGAAGTATAGTACTTCTAACCTTTGTATTTTATACTTTGGCACATTTTTCACACACAATTTAAGAATATACAAATAGCCTTCTTATCTGAAGGAATCCTAAGTGTTTTACAAACCTTCAAAACAGATTTTTAAACTATCTAATATTTTATAGGAGGAACATTTCATGCGCACTAAAGTGCAGCGACATCTGGCCTGCAACATGGCAGCTGTTTAACAGCCATGACACCTCACAAAAGTTTAGGACAGGAAGCAAAGAATTCTACAGCCAACTGAGGCGAAGACGAAGAAGGCTGCAGAAGCAGGAGGCTGCAATGGCTTGGGCTGGAGCACAGCCAGCACGATGTGGTTAACACCTCTGTCATAATGAAAAGCACAAGTGTCATTAGTGGTCAGAGCCTCATCTCACAGAGGGCACGTTCCACAGCACGGTACCTTTTCCTTCCATCAGGAGCACTGGTTTATTTCTAATACAACAGGAAAAATGTTTCCACTAGCTATGCCCAAACCATTCCATTCTGAGGTCTCCTTTCCAGGTACAATGTTGCACATGAGCTTAGCTGTGCGGAAATTTTACAAAGTCTTTATCCTGTATCTAAGGTAAGGCCAACATTTAGTTTGATGTATTTCATCACAAGCAAATAGAACAGAGAAAGCTGTGATGTGTGTTATGGGAGTACAGACAAACACATTGCCATCTCTCTTCTCTTCTTTCAGGAACTTTTTGAAAACTTTTGTTTTGCCAAATCAAAGGAGAAATGTTTGAGTGTTTTTCTTCCCCCTGTGATAGCCTTCAAGTATCTACCCAGTGGAAAGCTTGGTTAGTTTTTGTTTAACCTAGAGGAGAATTCTAGATGCAGAAGAGAAGAAAGACCACAGATCTCTTCACGTGCTTTTGGCCAGTACTATGCCTATGAATGCTTCTTGTAAGAAGGGTATGAACACGCCTGTAAATAATCATCACACCTTGGCCTCAGTTCCTTGGAAACACAGATCCTCCTTCATTTAACTCCAAATAGTTCTGGATTCTAGGCCTCATATCATTTTTTCCATACACAACAACTGAACCAAATCACTCAGCCTTCCAGCAACTCCCCATCACTTCTCAGGATTACGTAAGGATTTGTGCTTTTAATTTCAATGCTTCCTGCTTGATAATCATGCACTCACTATTTGAAAGGCCAGTTGAAGATAACCCAGTGCCCAGAGTTCCATCCTACAATAAGAGGTCCACTCATGCAAAAAGTACATTCTTTCCTTTAACAATCAATATAAGGCTATAGCAACAACTCCTGGATACCAGAGGATACAAAAGGGATTCCAACTTGTAAATTAATTCATCATTATCAACGAACAAGGAAAGAACTTGTCCTTGAACTTTCCTCCTTCCATTCTACCCAAAAGGCAAGGCAGGTCAAAGATAGAATTAACTGAGATAGAAGTAACTGAGGCTAGAATTAGATCTATTATTGCTTGAATCTGAGTATCACAGGTGTATGTGGGAGGTGGGGGTGGGGACAGTTCGGAGGATATGTGGGATAGTGGGGAGGCGGGGGGATGACTGAGGTTGGGGGAAAAGGAGAGACATAGTTACAGTTAAATTCTGTACCATCAGTGGAAACAATATACAAGTCAATATTCACTGTTCCCGTGCTATGCCCAAAGTACTATGCAAGTAGTAGACAGAGGGAGAGAGGGAGAGGGAGAGGGAGAGAGAGAAGAGATAGATTACAAAGAGATAGCTCACCATAGTGGGCAGTAAATACACAGAGGGAAAAATGACTTGTGAAAACAATGGTATAGCAATTTGGTTTGGAGACTCAGATGCAACAAACATTTGTAGACAATGATTAGGTGCCACATCTATGCCTGGAGAGTCTGCATATCTTTCTTTAATCTTCTTAACATCCTTGTAAACAGAACAGTATACTCTATCTTTTATACATAAGGAAAAGAAGGTTGGGCAGACAAAGTGACTTGTTCAAAGTCACCCAGATGATGACTAGCAGAGGTAAATCCTCTGTGTTCAAATCTCTTGGTTCTCCATCTATATATCATGCTGCCTTTTCATGCTGCCACTCTGTACTGATATAATATCATTGGAAATGAAATGTGAGCTAGGATTTGAAAGATGTGCACATTTCACCGAGGAATGGAATGGGGAGGGCATTTCAGGTAAGCAGACTCTGACTGCCATGATTTGCAAGAGGCAAAGCCCAAATAAAAGGTACTTTAGAGGGTTAAAAGAAGCTTGCTTTGGAAAAAGAGGATTATATAGAAAAGAAGAGGGAACTGACACTCCAAAGACAAGCCTGGGCCAAATCATGGAAGGATTGTACCATTAATCTTAAGACTTTTGCCTTATCCTCTTTATAGTGGGCAGCCACTATAGTTTATTGAATGACATTATGGGATTCACTTTTTTTTTTTTAAGAAATGTCATCTGGCATGGGGTATAATAGATAGATTAGCAGAGAAAGAATAAAGCAGAGATAGTCGTTGTAACAGTGTAAATGTGGAGTGGTAAACTAAGATAGAAGGGACAGGAAGAGAAATATGAAAACAATTTTTAGCACATGGTGGACAGTAACAGGTAAATATTTACAGAAAGAGCAGGAAAAAAAAGCAGTGCAAGGAGAAAGTCATGAACACTTGTTAACTCACTGCTATGGAAAACAAGAGAAAAGGTGTATTAAATGTCACTCTAAGATAAGGCCCAGACAACCCTAACAACGGTAGTATTATTAATATAAATAAGAAATTTAGGAGATAGGAACCAAATTTAAGAAAGAAAAATGACAGGTTAAAATACACTGAATTTGAGATTTCAAGACACCACAGGAAAATGTCTGGCGGAGAGAGAAAAGGCTTCAGATTTAGATTTGACCATCTTCTGCATTGAGGTGGAACCAAAGTAGGAAACAAAATCACCAAGGAAAATTTCATAGAATGACAAAAGCTAAAGACTAAGAACTAGACTTAAACACACACACACACACACACACACGTGCACATACACACATTTAGAGGTGCAAAACAGTATTGAATGTTGCACACAGATCAAGGAAACTAAGGCTTGGAAAAAAAAACAACTGGATTTGGCAATTAGGAGGTCATGGTGATCTTCAAGAGTTCTGGTTCAGGCAAGAAATCAGAGAAAAGGATAGATTTCAGACAACTAATGAGAGTATGATCTAAAAGTAGAGGCTATGAGACAGACAACACATTTGAAAAGATTGGCAGTGAACAAAGAAAGAAATAGGACTTTATATTATGTGCTAATCTTAAGGTACCTGAGAGAACTTTAACTTTCTCAGTCCATTATTTTAATTTTTATTTTTATAATAAAATTATATTATGAAGTACCACTATGCTAGAATATGAATCAGGCCATACTACAGGTCAAATCCTGTCTCCTGTGTGCATGGTGTTACATAGGATATCAGTCTCAATACACCAGAGAAAGAATATGAGCATTATCCTTGTCCACTCTACTCTTATCTGTGTTATTACAAGGTTGAACTATAATTTGAATTTATAACATTAATGTTGCTTCATTGGGACTTTAATACTCTTATTATTTGAAATAAATCACCCTATTTCTCTAATCACCCTCTATTGACAACTTTACTAATTTGGTGAGATGATGATGTTGGACTGTGAAAACCATACTGAAATAAGATTTATGTTTAAGTCCAGATGTTTAGACATATTAAACCACTGTGGAGACGGAGGATTTATTTTCTCTCACTATAGGTCGGAGCATATGGCTTAGAGAACACTTAAGAGAAGTGGGCTAATGCACTCATATTTCACTACTGGAACCTTTGGTTCGAATTTGAGTAAATTTGCCAATGAAATAAGTTTGATGGCCTTATACAAAACTCTAGTTGACATTCTTCACATCAAGGTCTCCACCTATCTACTTCCATGGGAAGATCTAGTGCTATCAATAAGGATTTTATCAATACACAGCCATTTAAACAACTCAGACCTTGGTTATATGAATTCCAAGTTAGTAAAAGTAATAAAGACACAATAGACCAGATCTTTACATCTTCCCTTTCAATGGAAAAACTGCTACCAGAAAAGGCACTCTGCAGCTGGTCAAGTACCTGGGCAAGGAAGCAGTCATAGCTGAAGGAACATAACCACCCAAATCTCTGAGTATTTAGCAAAGGCTTGTTGATGATACGATTGGTGATTTATACTTCCGAATGAAGATCATATTCTAGGTCACAATCTAGGGTCTAGATCATGAAAAAAATGACATAAAGTTAAATCTGAAAATCCTGGAAATTATATTCCATCAAGTTTCAGCTATAATTCATTACTGGAAAACATAGAGAATGGTCCAAATCAAGAGTCAGCAAACATTTTTCTAGTCAATAAATATTTTAGGCTTTGCAGGTCATATGGTCTTTGCAGCAGTGATTTAATTCTGCCTTTGTAGTGTAAAAGTAGCCATAGGGAATATGTTAAAGAATGAGTGTGGCCATGTTCCAATAAAACTTTATTTACAACAACAGGTAGGAAAAGGAAGTGCTCAAAAACAACAACAACAAAATTCAGTGATGGAGTATTCAGAGGCATATAGGAGCCAACTGAAAGAACTCCCAATGGTCAAAGCTAGAAAGAACAATTTGAGCAGTGAAACAGATAAAGTAATACTGGATTAGAAACAAAAGAATAAAATAAATATTAAGTTCATACTGTTATTAATGACTGAATAACTGAATGACTAAATAAATAAATAAATAAATAAATAAATGGAAGAGAAGAGGCAAATCCCTCATGCAGAAGAATACTCCATTCTCAAAAAGATGGATCATCTAAGTATGGGCTGTGCCTAAGGACTTCCTTCCAAAAGTACAGTTTGAAAAGGGGGGAAATAAAGAGTAACTTTATTGTGGAGAAATCTGACAAACACTACCTCAGCCAGGTGATCAAAGCTGACATCAACAGTGATAGGTCATGTTAATAATACATGCTGTTGATATGATATAGTGAGAATGGCCCTCTACCTCTGTGGTTTTATTCCCAAAACCTATAACACTGGTCTAATGATGAGAAAAACATCAAGCAACTCCCAATAGGTCATAAAAAACAAAGGGAACTCTGAGAAACTGCCATAATCAAGAGGAATCTAAAAACGGCATGACAACTAAAAGTAATATGGTATCTTGGATGGTATCTTGAACAGAAAAAGAACATATGTAAAAACTAAAGAAATTTAAATAGAGTATGGAATTTTTTAGTTAATTTACAATAATCATTATAGTTATTATAATTATAATAATAATAGATAGCAGGCCAGATTTGGCCAGGACTAGCCTAGGTTAATTGTTGTGTTCACTATAGGTCATGGTGGTCTCCCACAGCACAAAAGAAAACGTAGAAATAGATGACAAAATAAGAGCAGGGTCTTTAGATACTACACAGACTAGCCCCTTATTTTACAGCAGAGAAAACAGGAGCAGAGAGGTTAAGCATTTTACACAAGGCCAACCAGCCAGTGTGTGGTAGAACTAAAGCTGGGATTTGGGGGTCTAATTTTCTAGCTGATGCTCTTTATGCTACACTAACTACTGCCCCTCTCCCTTTCCCTATATACACAACTCCAGGTCACTACAGAAACAAAGAAGCACTTTGGCAATTCATCTGACTTAGGCCCTCCAAAGAAGAAAATCCTACTATGCTTCCTGTTTTCTTCCCAGATGTTTTCCCTAAATTCCTGCAACTGAAAGCTAGAGCTTATGAAGCACCAGGACCCAGAAAGACTGACTCCTCACCGCTTTCCATCTCCTGATCTTGTTTACATGTGTTTGTCTGCAAAAGTTTTAATGGAATAAGAGAAAACGAGCGCTTGAATTTCCCAGTAAAATCTGTGCCGCAGCATGAGTCATTGTTTTCTTTTTTTACACTAGCCAAGGGAAAGCCTTCTGGTTTTAATAACTAATACTGCTGAGTTCAATAAAAAGCACTTAATTTAATTTAATCCAAACCTTGATCAATGCCAGCTTCCCCTGGAATTTTATCTTTGTTTTAATTTGAGTCTCCATGTTCAGAAAAATGAGAGGCCAAGAGGAAAGGAACAGAAGTCAATTAGCTTGTAGGCTTGTTTCTAGGCAAAGGACATGAAAATATAAGATTGACAGGTAAACTCCAAGACTCTAATATTTCTGCCCTGCTAGACAAACTTTTCCTGGCAGAATTAATGTTTTCTTTAGTCCTGGATAAAGAAACTTAACAATTCACAGCCCCATTTGGAAAATGTTTTTTAAATAAAATATCCCAAAGCCAATTAGTATCAGATTTCTATGCTAGAAGTATATTGCCTTTAATGTGTTAATAATCGAGAGATATGCTACTGTAAAATTAGATACAGAAAGCCTCTTGAGTCAGTCTGCTTGAATACTAAAGCAGCAAGACTCAGTGCTTGGGGGACTGTAACAGATATGGCAACTGAAATGGAAATAGAATGAAGCAATCTTGAAGACAGTTTGATAAGCTTTTCTTAAATGGTCCCTTTATTATTGCAATAAAATTCAGTCCTATATCTGAAAACATGCATCATTTTAGAAGAATTGCTACTGATACCACTTCCTTAACTTATACCTGGAAGCTCTAGCCCTGTCAAATATGAATCAAAAACTTTTTTCAAGGGTTAGGGGGAATTGTGAAAATTTCCACTTTGGTTCAATCATGCAGTTTTTCAGTGTAAATGCTTTTAGAGATGTTCTGAAGGATCTTAAAAGAGTTCCAAGCACCAGGGCCAGCTTTCAGACTCCCTCCAGAGCATGGTTACTAGCAGCCACATATCCTTGCTACCATCCTGAAGTACTGATTATACAGTGAAACACAGGGACAATATAGTCAGTCTCTTGTAGGATTCCGAACTTCAGTTCTGTAGCACCTGGGTACTCCACTGGGGTTTCATGTCCAAGCCTGATCCAACTACAATTCACAGACTACAGAATGCTAACCCTGTGAGGAGATCTGGAGAGCATCTAAGCCAGTGATTCACATATGTATGGATTTCATGGACCAGTAACATTTCAAAAAAATAATTAATGAGGGCACCAAAACAGTGTTGCTCATTTTCTCATAGTCATTTGCTTTAGCAAAATGAAGACATTTAACATGGCAACTACCATCAATTATGAGTACTGTTTCATAATGTTATAGACATTTACATAACAGAAATGTGGGAAAGACATAAGCTGGAACTCAAAAATTAAATAGATGCAGCCTCATTAAAACTCACATTTTCTTATTTTGTCATTTCATCCTAAGTTGCTAAAAACTTCATCAAAGACTGACATTCATCTATAGACCATTGTTTGGGAAACAACCATTTAGACCAGCCCTTTTACTTTATTGATGAGAACACTGACTTTCTGAGAAACAAAGAGACTTGCTCAGAGAAATCAAAATGACTGATGGCAAAGCTTAGACATGGACCCAGATGTCTAAATTCTGACTATGTTGCCTTTCCATTCATAGAAGATCACTGCATTTGCTCAACATTTTCTAATCTCTGAATACAGGCTTATGGAAAGTTAAAAAAGAGACCTCTCCTTAAGTCAGTGTGGAATAGGGAGGTAGATAGAAGCTTGGAGAAATGACAAATAATACCTCTAATTTAGAAAAGAATGCAATGTGCAGGGAGATGCAAGTTGCTATGACAGTTCAAAAAAATAGGAAGAGCCACTTATAGTTCAGGACTTTCTGATATCTTTATAGAAAAGGACACATTTGAGTTGGACCTTAATTTTAAAAGGCAGTAAAGATATTCATAGTCAAGTGAATGGTGTAAGTAAAACTTGGTAGAAAAGTAACTTAAGGTTCTATGATGGAATATTGAATATTTGAATTTGAACAAAGCTTAAGAGTAGATAGGCAAGAGAAAGAAAGATTGTTTGGACATTTCAGTAGATACTGAATGTCAGTCTAAGAAGTTTATACCACTACATCTCCAACTTTAGTGTGCATAGGAATCCCCTGAGAAGTTACTAGAACAGATAGTTTTGGGACCAGAGATTCTGATCACAAAGGTCTGGGTGGGGCCCAGGAATTCATTTCCAATAATCTCCTAGGTAATGTTGATGCTGCCTATCTGTGGATCACACTGTGAGTAGCACTGTGACATTTAGACATAAGTGGAAGACAGTCATGGTCGATTGAAATTTTTTGAGCAGTGGAGTGATACACTCTTATTGTCTATTCATTCACTTATTTTGGACAGAAAAAAAATTACCCAAAGATTAATTCTTAATGACAGACCTATAGATCCTCTCTGTTGAGTGCTGAATCATATAGGGACACATAGGGACATATAGGGACACATGTGCCCAATGTTTATAGCAGTGCTTTCAACAATAGCCAAATTATGGAAAGAGCCTAAATGTCCATCAACTGATGAATGGATAAAGAAGATATAGTTTATATATATAATGGAATACTATTTGGCAATGAGAAAGAACGAAATCATGCCATTTACAGCAATGTGGATGGAACTGGAAGGTATTATGCTAAGTGAAATAAGTCAGTTGAGAAAGACAGATATCATATGTTTCTGCTCATATGTGGATCTTGAGAAACTTAACGGAAGACCATGGGAGAAGGGAAGGGGAGAAAAAAAAGTTACAAACAGAGAAGGGAGGCAAACCATAAGAGACTCTTAAATACAGAAAACAAACTGAGGGCTGATGGGGGGTGGGAGAGAGAGGAAAATGGGTGATGGGCATTGAGTAGGGCACTTGTTGGAATGAGCACTGGGTGTTGTATGTAAGCAATGAACCACGGGAATCTACTCCAAAAACCAAGAGCACGCTTTACACACATACATGTATGTTCGCCAATTTGACAATAAATTAATTTTAAAAAATAATAGGTACTAAATATACATTAATAAGGTTTGCATCTCCAAAAGACTAACCCATGCTCATAGTGATTTTAGAAAAAAATATAAAAGTCTAGAAGAAAACATTGAAGGAATAAAGAAAATATACAAATAAAAAAAATAGAATCCTCTCTTTTGTGACCACAGCTGATCTCCCATAAAGAAATAATTCAGGGCGCCTGGGTGGCTCAGTCAGTTAGGCATCCAACTTCGGCTCAGGTCATGACCTCACAGCTCGTGAGTTCAAGCCCCACATCGGACTCTGTGCTAACAGCTCAGAGCCTGGAGCCTGCTTCTCATTCTATGTCTCCCTCTCTCTCTGCCCCTCCCCCGCTTGTGCTCTGTCTCTGTCTCTCAAAAATGAATAAATGTAAAAAAAAAAAAAAAATTAAAAAAAAAGAAAGAATTCAAAACGGAGTGAGATTTGGGGGGGAATGAAATTCTTTGCTTACAGAGGACATCAAATGATATTTATCAATACTGAAAGTAACAAACAAAACATAAAGCAACCATCATTTTGGAAGGCCAAAAGACTAGGAAGGAAAGTAAATGTGTTTATTAGCTACCACTTTGAAAATCGGTAAGCACAAAACATTAAAAAAAGTAAATATAAAACATACTTTTGAAGAAAAGTAACTACAGAATCAGTCTGTTTAGGAATCTTCATCTTCCCTTAGAAGCAGGAATAATGTTAACAATATACCCTCCAAGCTTGGGGAATAAAGCCAACTTATGAATTGCCGACTTGTGAAAGAATTAGATTTGACTTTTCTGATTCCATAGATCAGGCCTACCACCAATGGGCAGAAATTTTAAAGGATGCAAGATATTGCTAAAGATAGGAACTTTTCTTCAAAGGCATAGCTTTCTAAGTCTGTTCAAAGATGGCTGGACCACCTCATGGTATGAGGAGCTGCCCTATCCTGGAAGTGCTTTAAGCAAAACCTGGTTAACAATTTGGCAAGTTCCCTTTTACAAAGGGAAATTAAGCAAGGCTTTGATAGTAGATTGGCCAAATGAGGCCTAGACCTCTAAGAAGCGATCCAACTCTAGGAATCTAGGATTCTTTTCTCATCCCAACCCCTACCAGCCAAGAATCAGCAAAAAATTAGTCCAATATTTCAAAATAAACAGAAAACTTCCATGAGGATGAATGGCTAACTGCACAATTTCAGAATACTGACAACTCAACAATCATCACTTGTGTTTGGATGAGCTACTACTAGGGTTTAAAATCTGGACTCCTAATGTAAAATGCTCTTCCTTCAATAGAATGTTACTTTTCATTAGACTGGAATCTTTAAAGCCATTTTGATATATGCTTTTAGTACACATTTTTAAGTACCTACTTCATGCCAGGTACTGTGCTTAGGTCTTGTCCTAAAACAAGCATACCCAGATTTTATGTGGAATGAAGCCTCTTTAACTGTAAAGAGTCTTCCTCCCTAGCAGAGGATGAGTTAGTTCTAGTGAGGAGGAAAAGTAGATGGAATAGGCGCCTACATAATCACTTCCCTTCCTTGAACTTCAGTTTCCCTATGTGTGAAATAAGTGGTTTGACCAGATGATCTCTGAGGTCTCCTCTGGCTCTGAAAATTTAAGAGCTACTAGACCAACAGACGAGAGAATGTGAGCAACCTATGGCTGGGTTTTCAAGGCTGCCTAGAAACGGAGGTTGCAATCACAAGCAGCCCAAAGTACTTACAATGGTCCTAACCCTGAAGTTATAGGGAAAGATTTAACATGCCTCCAAGCCTCATGGGCAATTCACTCCCTTAGAGCTGTTGGACAACCTTTGGCTAATAAAGATTAAACAAATAAATATAAAAAATGGTTCTATCCAGCATCCTGAGAGGCCAATTTGCTGTTAATGGTGGTGTTTAGGCCCTAAAAGGGTATTAACTTACAGAGTAGTTAAGTCTCCAAACACAGACCAGAGCTTTAAAAGATGTACAGGTGCCAAAATTAAGGGCCAAATTACCAATCTGTTTTAAATGATGGTCTGGGAATGCTCAGTATGACAAGGAAAATGTATGACAAATAATATCTTCAATACAAAGAAAAAGTTGCTTAAATTTATTAGAGGAAATGTGCTGCCTCTTGGGACTTTTTTTTTGCCCACTCCCCAAAGAGGTGATTTTTCAAAATCTACTTGAAGACACAGCTAATGCAAAATGACCCTTTAAGCACAAAATAAGCTCATTTTTAACTGAAACAGTTTTCATGTCAGCATTTGCCAAAACCTTTGAGAACTTAAAAATCTCAAGGAAATGCAGATTCCATTAGTATCAAAACTAGGTACTTCCATGACATGCTAAATGCCTTCTTTACTCAACATGTGCAAAAGCTTTAGACCAGAGTAAAGCTGGCTGCCTCTTTCTACTCACCGGTAAGTTTAAAGAATTGCACTGGCAGCCCTGCTGGATGACAGCAGAATGACTTCCTGTCAAGTAACCTCCACCCTCCAAGGTGACAGGAAATGGGTTTAAACACTGGTAATATCACTAATCAAGTTGAGAGAGCACATGTTCCCAGCCGGCAATTGGGAAGTTTGGTTGCAATGTGTTAGCTGCTTGCTGGGCCATGTGATTCAGCATAATGACAGATGAAAGGAAAGGTCAGATTTACTAAGTGTTGAAGAGGTGTCATCAAGAGTTGCATATTACTTCAAGATGTCCCTGTATCAGAGGCATCTCACATATAGGAGTCAATTTTTCCTACAGAATTCTTCAGTTTCCCAATTACTTTATGGAAGCTCCCAAATTTATTTCAACACATGAAAAATTGTGGACTTTCTCTTATTCCTGATTCAGACCAAATAGTCCAAGGTAATAATCTTATCTTTATATGATCCTACATTGGTCTTTAAGAACAGACATACATACAGTCTCAAGCTTTGCCAAATTCACTCTTCTCAAGTTTAAATAGCCATATTTTCCTCAAAGTTCTTTCCAGTGCCTCCAGTATCTTGATGCTTCAGGAACTGAAATATAATGGCATCTGTACTCCTCAAGAAACCATTATTCAGTTTCACATTAAGGAGGGCACGAGGAAATAGAATTTTCCCTTTATTTATAGGACAGGAAGGGACCTTTAGGGATCCTCTCTCAGAGCCTATTCATATTATAAAATCATTTCTTCAGTAATAATCATTTTTGGGGCACCTGGGTGGCTCAGTCGGTTAAACAACTGACTTCAGCTCAGGTCATGATCTCACCATTTGTGGGTTTGAGCCCTGTGTCGGGCTCTGTGCTGACAACTCAGAGCCTGGAGCCTGCTTCTGATTCTGTGTCTTCATCTCTCTCTGCTCCACCCCACCTCCCCTGCTTGCAATCTGCCTCTCTCTCTCTCAAAAATAAACATTAAAAAATTTTTTAAATACATAATAATTTTTGAGCACTTACTGTAATTTAGGAATTGTGCTATTGTTACAATAACTCATAGAACTAGACATGGTCTCTGATCTTTTGGAAGCACTTAATTATATAATAAAACATTAAATAATTATCCAAATAAATGTATACTCATAAATTAAATATTCATTATTGTTAAATAAGTTATTATGAAGTTAATGTATAGTTATTAACTGGGGCAGAATAAGCAGACATGGAAAGGACAGGTGACTGCCTAAGGTCCTGAAGGGAGTCTCTTATAAAATGCCAGTGTCCTAGCTTCCAGTACAGTTCTCTTTCACTCTGTACCCCAGTGCATCTCAGGGTGCTTCCCCTGGACTGAAAGATGACCTGACATTCTGTTTCCAAGGCAGTCTTATACCAGCTTCTCTAGAGAAGGATATTCCAAGCCTTTTACCTCCTACCACAACCATACAATGTTTTGCTTTTTGCTGAGGCATACCTGGAAGGGCAGGATAGGTGTATGTTTATGCTTTGAGGGGCACAGGTGAGGATGGGTGCCTAGAGGTGACATCATGATGGAGGTATCCTAAGCTTTTTAAAGAACACATAAGACTACACCAGTAAAAGTAGAAGATGGCAGTGTCCACATAGCTTAGCTTTAGGGATAATCTACCCTCAAAGAAAAGGAGGTAGGTGAAAGGTGACATTCTAAGTGATTTTCTAGAATAACCACCAACTTCTGTCTTAAATACTGGCTGAAAAGGGTGACTCAGTTCAGCTTAAGGAATAGTGAACATAGCCTGGACATGACATGGCAAACTAGAACAACCAACTATGGCATAGGAGTGTGCTACTTGGCTAGGAGAGCGCAGCCAAAGTCCTCTGAAGCATTATCTCAAATGTCAGAGTAGCAGGACTGGGTAGTCCAACTCCTCCTCCCCTAGAGAAGGAAAAAAGGACACAGAATAAAGAACTCTTAGCTATCCGATCCCTCCATTAAGAGCTTTACAATTTCTTGTAAACTATAAAACTTTTTCCCATAAATATAACTCCTCTCACAGCTTAGATTTCTGTCTTCAGAAGAGAAAAGCAAGCTGTCCCCAACACTCAATTTACAAACTATGTGTCTAATCAATATTTGCTCAATGCATAAATGGTGTAGACAGTGGATTTTCGAACATTAATAAATAATAAGAATTTAGCGAGTACTTAGATTGTGATAGATACTGTGTTAAGGCTGCAAATGCATTATCTTACTTAATCCTAATAAACCTTTAAGACAGCTAATATTATTATTCCCATTTCACAGATGATAAAAAAAGAAAGCTTAAAGAGGTTAAATAACTTATCCAAAGTTACTCAGCTAACAAAGGGCAAGAGCCAGGATTTAAACATAGGTCTGGCACATTTCAAAACCCATGTTCCTGATCACCATATTTATTGCCTCCTTGAAGGTCAAGGCAGGGCAAGATGTAGGGCATCTCACTACAGAGTCCTACTTTCAATCAATCAGGGCATTTTCAGAAGCAAACAAAAGAAAAACAATATCTTACATAAGAAGTCTTGAAGTGGGGTGTTTTTAGGTTTTATTAATTCAGTGGCTCAGTGATTATCTTTAATGATGCAAATCCTTTCCAATTTCGGCTCTGCTGACCTTAGAGTATAGGCTTTTGTCCTCACACCTGCCTGTTCTTTAATGGTGGCAAAATGGCTGCAGCAGCCCCAGGCATCGCCTCCTCACACAGTTGTGTCTAAAGGCAGAAAACGGACTGTTTTTCTCAGAAACCTTTCCCAGAGCCCCCCAGTAGCCTTCCATTTTTATTTCATTGGCCATTACCAAGTCAATCGCTGATCAAGAGATTATAATTACCATGATTTATTTAAAGTAATTCAGATCTACCTACAGAAGGTTGGGAAGGAATCAGTTTCCCCTGAGGCATATAGCTGCCTGTCCCTGAACAAAAGTGAGGCCCTTTTAGAAAGGAAGAAGGGCAGGAATGGCTTTTAGGTGGGAAACTGATAGTAACTGCCACATACCCAAACCACATAAGTGAAACTAGAAGCTGTATCAACTGAGGCATTTTCTAACCACTGCCAAATACTAGCTGGCAAATGCTTTCAAATCTAGTTATGTTAAAGGCAAAGTAGTAATCAATTCCAATCTTCTAGGCTTTTGGAATGAGAGAAAATTATAGAAGCAACCAAAATAATCAGTTTTCCATCCATCTGATGTCAAAAAAAAAAAAAAACTAGTTTCCTTCTTAGTGTAGAATCTAGACTTTAGAAAAAGAAAAGGATGTAGAAGCCATTCTTCCGGTATCCCCATCCTTTAACAGAAGACAAAGAAATATGTCATGCATCAAGGACCCAAGATGGCTCCTGAGGATTAACTATATTTCAGAATTTCTTCTGTATTAAATCAAATGGAAACCATTCCCATCTATTCATTCTTAGAAAATGTTAACCTGGGATTGCCGTATCATGTATTTGGCCTTTCATTTAGGAATGATAAGCTCTTCTTAAAATAATAAGTGGTTCTGAAATAACATACATGTTTTCATGAATTTGAACTTGCTATGTAAATAGAAAGGTTTGCTCAAAATTCTGATTCTACCCTAGGGGCATGACTTACATGGTAGAAATCAGTGTAATGGGCCCCAAACTATTTGGATTTTTGACAAACCTTTTTCAGTGTTCTCAGAGCTTGTGGCTAATAGATTAGATAAGTGTTCAGAAATTTTCACTCACTCTCCTTCACCTCCATGGGTCAAGTGTACTTCCCTACCTCTTGGCCCTAGGTTTGGTTGGCCATGTGATTTTCTGTGGCCAACTGAATGAAACTGAAATGACAGTGACTTGAACATAGGCCTTAAGAGCTCTTGCATGTTTCCACCTGCTATCTTCTGTTTTGCTATCACATTAAAAACATGTTCAGCTTAGCTCACTAGTCCAAAGAGCAAAGATGCCTAGGACAAGCCCAACCTAGATCAGCTAACCTACGGGAAGCTGACTCTCAGACTTAAAAACTATAATAAATATTTGCTATATAAAGCCACTGAATTTTGGAGTCATTTGTAACATAACAATAACAAACCAATACAGTGCTCAAAGTGTAACCATCTCCAGCAGAGAGAGCATGTGAATAAACAAATTGGAAAGTCTCCCAAAATAAGATCCCCTAACATTTTATCCTAATCATTTTCTATTACCAACAACACTCAGGAAACAGGAATGATTTCTGGTATTTTTCTTCTTTAGATCATGACTCTGAAAGAATGTATTCCTTCCTCATCAATTCCTTTCGTACCTCTTATCCAAAACTGGTCATCTGCATTGCATATCCATTTGCTTATTCAAGCAAGCTCCTGAAGAATATGGACTTTGTCTTACATGAATATATCAAGATTAACAAAGTTACATAAGACATTGTTTTACATGTAAGAGGTGCTAAATAAATATCTATTTATTAAATTCTGATTATTTTTATGGGGCGCCTGGGTGGCTCAGTTGGTTAGGCGACTGACTTCAGCTCAGGTTATGATCTCACAGTTTGTGAGTTCAAGCCCCGTGTTGGGCTCTGTGCTGACAGCTCAGAGCCTGAAGCCTGCTTCACATTCTGTGTCTTCCCCTCTCTCTACCCCTCCCCTGCTCATGCTCTGTCTCTCAATAACAAATAAATATTAAAAATTTTTTAAATAATTCTGATTCTATTTAATTACAATGTCTGATGATCTAGAATAAATTATTTGCAAAAACAAAATTTCCTTACCTAATGCAGCCTGATAAAGATGAATGCACAGATAAGACTTCTATAGCCTATCACTTTCTTTCCTTTTTTTAAGTAGACTTTATGCCCAGCATGGAGCCCAAGGTGGAGGTTGAACTCACAACCCTGAGATCGACCTGAGCTGAGACCAAGAGTTGGATGCTTAACCAGCTGAGCCACCCAAGAGTGCCTACTTCCTTTCCTAGGGCCACTCTTCTTTCCTTCCACTCCCACCCCTAAGTCCAGAGAATACTTTATCTCGTTGTTTCATGATTACTTAGATGTAGAGATATTTCCTCTCTTATTCTTCTAAGACCTGTCCTTTAATTCGGATCAGACTACACAGCTGGTCTTCCTAATGTCCATTCATGGAAATTTTCCCATATGAGTCTTTCTTTCCCCCAAATCTTTCCTGTCTACCTAAAAGTGTTCTGTGGCTCTCTTCCCACCACTTCCAAGTGTTCTCTAACAGATTTTAAACTACTAGAGTATGTAATCTTTGTCTTCATCATGATGATTTATTCATATTAATAGCTAATATGTACCAATTGTTTAGTCTACATCAGGTCTGACATTAACTGATTTGTAATGCATGATCTTTTTTCATCCTCAAGACAAGTTTTTTGAGAAAGACACTATCATTATCTCTATTTTATAGATGAGAAAACATCAACTTAAAATAACACAGCCAAGGATTACATAGAGTGAAAATCACTATCAAATCACCCATATCTATAAGTTCACATTCCACAGCAGCCTTTTTCTCTCTAAATCTCTATACCTGACATAGTACATATCATAGTGGACACACAATGGCCTGCCCATTACCTCTACACATCCTATCCTGAAGGTCTCACTCCATGAACCCCAAGGTGTCTGGCTCTGTATTGTTTTCTCTCAGCAACAGTAGTAGTCTTCAAATCAACATTTATTTTCCAATTGCTTTGTAATCCTAGAAGCATTTTAGGGATAGGGTCAAGTGTTTACCTTGAATTTCAAAAGTTCTAGAAGACTTAGGAAGGACCTTATCCTTCAAGGAAAAGTAGAGAAAACTCAGTTGGAAAAGGATCATCTCTTGCTGATTTTGGTAGCATTAAGTGATCTTTAGCCAAGCAAAAAATTCAGAAGGTTAGCATTACATGCAATGAAATGTAAGTAGTTTTTTTCCCTCATGAAATAAGGATATTGCAACTTAAAAAAAAAAAAAGGATAATGCCACTTACATTACTGAGGTGTTATAAGAATCAATGAGATTGCATATGGTAAAATCTTTTTCAAGGTTCAGAATATTCATAGAAGTGTTAATTAGTAAGATTCTATGAATACACAACTTTACTCTTCCAATTAATTAAAGTTGACCCATGAGCAATGCAGGTTAAGAGCACTGACCCTTCCTCCCACCATTGCACTGTCAAAATTATGTGTGTAACTTTTGACTCCTTAAAAACTTAACTACTAATCACTTACTATTGATCCAGAAGCCTTACCGATAATATAAAGTCAATTAACACATATTTTATATTTTATTTATTATGTACTACATTCTTACAATAAAGTAAGCTAGAGAAAAGAAAATGTTATTAAAATCATAAGGAAAATATATTTACAGTCCTGTATTGTATTTATCCAGAAAAATCCATGTATAAGTGGACTCACACAGCTCAAATCCATGTTGTACAAGGGTCAACTTACAATCTTCTGAATACTTTTTTCTTTCTAGGATTCTTCTAGAGTCCTAACACTTGCCTGGGCTCTCTCTTTTACATTACTCACAAATTTACAATGTCCTAGAGGCAGCACTTACTTACAAAGCCTTTCTATGATCATTTTATGAACACAAATACAAGCACACATGACATCAACTAAAACAAACCACAGAGCACATCCCAAAGATATCACATCACACATTCAGACCATAAGCATACAATTTCCTAGAATTATATAAGGATTCCAGAATCTCCACATCCTTGCAAACACTTGTTATTTTCCATTTTGAAAATTATTATTATGGCCATCCTAGTGAGCATGAAGTAGAATCTCTTTGGGGTTTTATTTGAATTTCCCTAATGACTAATGATATTGAGCATCTTTTCATATGTTTGGGGTTTTTTTTTTGGGGGGGGGGGTTGGGGGGATTGGCTTACTTGCAGTAGACCAAGTTTATAAATAACTGGTAGTTTTGTGATTTCAAGATTCAAGATCTTAAACAAATTTTTAAAATATCTGTCCCTCTCACACTCTCTCCCTTGAGATTAGATTGTAGTTTCTCAGCTGGAATGGTAAGGTCAGACATTTGAGAACTTCCCTCAGTACTTTGACTTTCCTTGATGTATGGCCAGAAAGGGGCTATCCAAAAACAAAGAAGGAGCTTCAAGGCATCAAGATTCCAGAGATCCAAAAAAGGTAAACAGAAGATTTGGTAGGGAAGAATGGTAGGAATAGGGAGAATTTTGGAGTCTATAAACTCAGATGAGTGTGTAAGATTAAATCTTATTAGAGTCAATCTCTTATAAGTTTCTATATAGCTTTATTGAAGCCTAATCTATAATAAACAATATACATATATATTTAAAATACATAATTTGATAAATTGTATAATACGTACATACATAGGAAATGACCACTACAACCAAGATAATGAGCATATCCATCACCCCTAAAAGTTTTCTTATGTCCCTTGGTAAACCTACTTTCCTGTAACCAGGCAACCATTCATCTGATTGCTGTAAATTGGTCTACCTTTTGTACAATTTTACATAAATACAATAATTTTAAATGTAACTTTCCTAAA
This sequence comes from Prionailurus bengalensis, assembly GCF_016509475.1. Lineage (NCBI taxonomy): Eukaryota > Metazoa > Chordata > Mammalia > Carnivora > Felidae > Prionailurus > Prionailurus bengalensis. The sequence goes on from NC_057351.1 coordinate 57,573,074, forward strand.
TAGTGTACCTATTGACTTTTTGCTCCATGTATTTTGAAGTTCTATTGTTAGGTGCCTACAAATCTAGGACTGTTATGTTCTCTTGATGAACTGATCCTTTTACCATTAAGTAATATCTTTCTCTGTCCTTGGTAATCTTTTCTCTGAACTCCATTTTGTCTAATACTAATGTAACTTCTCCAACTTTCTTTTTATTAGTGTTTTTTACAATATAACTACCTTCATCCTTTTATATTTTTTTACTGTGGTAAAATACACAGAACATAAATTTACCATTTCTGTTGCTCTTCTTTCATTTCTGGTCTTTCCAATTTTCTTCTGCCTGAAGAACTTATTTTAGAAATTCCTTTAGAAGAGGTTTCCTAGAAATGAATTCTTCTAGTTTTTTTCTGAGAACACCATTCTTTCACCTTAGTTCTGAAGGATATTTTCACCTGATAAAAAATTTGCAGTTAGCAGTTCTTTTATAATGCTGTCCCACTTCTTTCTGGCCACCATGGTTTCTGATAAGAAATCTTCAATTATTTAAATTGTAGATCTCCTGTAAAGAATAATTTTTCTCTGACTGCTTTGAAGTTTTTTTCTTCGCTTTTCGTTTTCAGCAGATAACACATCCAATGTAGCTTCCTTGAATTTATACTATTTAAAATTCTCTAAGCTTCTTGAATCTGCAGGATTATGTCTTTCAAAAATTCTGATACATCTCAGACATTATTTCTTTAAGTATTTTTTGGAACTGTACTTCTCTTCCTTTCCCTCTGAGATTCAGATGAAACAAATGTTAGATATTTTGGTATTGACTTTCAGATCCCTGAGGATCTGTTAAATCATTTTTTTCAAATTTTGGTCTCTCTTTTGTTCAGATTAGATAATTTCTCTTGTTCTATCTACATATTCACCGACACTTTCATCTGCCATCTCACTCTGCTACTAAGCCACTAAAATGAGTTTATTTCACTGATTATATTTTTCAGTTCTAAAATTTCCATTTGTTTCTGCTTTATATTTTCTATTTCTTTACTGTGACAGTCTAGGTTTCCCTTTGCTTCCATTTGTTGTGTGTCCACCTTTACTTGTTGTAGCATTATCATAATATTACTTTAGTGTCTTTGATAAATAATGCCAACTTCCGTGTTGTCTTGTCATCTGCATCTATTACTTTTTCCAGTGCAAGTTGAGATTTTCCTGGTTATTTCTACACCATGTAATTTTGGATATATCCTAGGCATTTTGAATTATATGATGTTAAGTCTCTGGGTCTTGTTCAGTCCTATGGAAAATGTCGATATTTTTGTTTTAGTAGTCAATCAACCCAAATGAGTTTAAGGCCACAAGTCCAAACCAGTCTTCCTTGGGTAAGGATTTCAATGAAAATTCTGTTCTTAAAGACTTTACAGTGCTATTTCAATATATTCTACATTTGTGCTTTCCCCAGTAGCCAGTATAAAACTGGATCAGTGGTCTAGTTCTTAGTTCAGTTCTCAAAGTTTTTAATATGGTATGTAGGATCAGATTCATGCATGCCCATCTCAGGGATGAGCCTTGATACACACATAAAAAACTCAGTCACTCCCCTGAATTCCTCTCTCTTTGAATCATTTTTATTCTTTTGATGCCTGCTTTTTAGTTTTGCTAAGCAAGACCAGAGAAACCTTTGACCTAACACTTATTTTACCCCACCAATGAGGTAATACCGCTCAATACCGGAGTAATTTATCCAATGCCCCATTAAATGTGAGATTTTTCACTATGGCTGGTAAGAATATGAGCTATTACCAGACCTCGGTAACCCCATAGATTATTCCCCCTTCTTCTTTTAGGCAGACATTCCCTGGCCTTTGACAGTTTCAATTCACACATATGCTGGTCAGTAGTCAGCTAAAAACTCACTGGGGACCCTCTGAATATCTCTGAGGCTCTCTCTCTCTATGCACAGATGTGAACTCTGGCCACCTTGGCTTTCCTGGACTCCCCGCTCAATCTCATCTCAGGAAAACCAGTGGACTTAGCCTTGGTTTCCTGCTGCTTCCAGTGAAGTCCAAAACTCTCTGAAAACAGTATAATGGCATAACTGTAGAACTTAACACATTTGTTTCCTTTTCTTAGAGATCACTGTCCTGAGTTGCCTGTGCTATGTTTTCAAAACTTTTATTTTGCCCAGTATTGGAGATGTTTTCAGGTAGGAAGTTAAATCTAGTCCCTATTACTCTTTCTTGGTCAGAAGCAGGGGTCCTCAGTCTCTTTTGATGGCAAGCTCCAAGTTCTGACCATGCAGAGCAATGATTTGTATATGAAGATCAAGAATGACAGTGAATTGAGAATCTGGACAACATGGGTTCTTAAGTGCTATATAACAGCAAAAATAAGGTGAAGTCACAAAGGAAGGTAGAGGTAAGTCCATTATGGTAGCTGAGGTCAGCAAAGATTTGGGGAAAATGAAAAGATAAGAAAGCATGGACTTTCAATGATAAAATATAAATTAATGACCTGGAAAATGTCCCCACTACAATGATTGCACTATGAGGGCAGGGACTCTGTCTTAGTCACTGATGTCTGGGCCAGACACCCTTCTAGGTATCTATAAATGATATACATTTATGTTGAATGAGTATTTGCTGAATTAATACAGTCAAAGCTGACCTTTTGTTCTCTCCTCTTGAATAAATGAAAATGGGGGAATGAGAGTTATGTACAGAAGACCTATCTGGTTTCACTTGAAAGCTAGTTTTTGCTTAATTTTAGCAGCTGAAGGGAGAAATAAGAACGTGTTCAACAAGAAAGAATTTGCCTACAATAGAACAAGAAACCTTGGAAGAATCTTCATCCTTCCCCCTCTTGGCCTCCCAAGGCTTAAGAGAGAATAATAATTTCTTGAGTGTTCTTCAATTAAGAGATGAGCTCAGAAATAGTATAGTCAAATTTTCCCCTTCTTTGTTCTAAAGTCACATTACCAAGGAGACTAATGTACTATTTACTCTTAAGTAGTCTATTTCTTTGAAATTTCCATATCAAATACATGAAACCTGTGTGTTAGGAATAAAAATACATTAATACAAAATAAAAGACACACATATAAACATTGATACCAAGTTGCCATAAGCTGGTTTTAAAATGTGAAGAATTTTCTGTGTGGGTGGATCCATGTCAATGGTCCTAGTTTTTCTACTCTAACAGTTATTTCATATAACTTCATGCAATATCTCCTGAGAATCTAAATTTCTATACTAGGTCCTAAAGAAATGAAAAAAATAATTCATAAAGTCCCTATCTCAAGGAGTATATATTTCCATACTACACAGCAAAGTGAATTAACCTCTCTCTGACAGACAAATTCCTTCCAATTCAGAGGAAATAAAAGGAGACTTCATGGAAGGAGACAGAACTTGAGCTGGGGTTTGTAAAATGTGTGAATTTTCTGTAGGCTAGGATGGAGGAAGGATGGGAGAAAGTTCTAAGTAGAGTGAGGTATGGAATGGAAAAGATACAGCTAGTTGAGGAATCAGAAGACAACAAATTTTTATAATACTTTGTTTTTCATAGGTTAATATATAGGAGGTAAAACAGGGAAGGCTGTGCAAGCCCTCAAATACAAGGATAAAGAGTTTGCAGTTAAGTTAGTAGGTCCATCTCTAAGGTAAAGGCGACTATCAGCAATGAAAAGGGAATAGACTCAGCACTTTTTAGACTTATGGAGAATGCCAGAAGTTCAAATATGGCAAGCTATTAGTCTGTAATTTTTGTTCCCGGGATTTCCACTACCTTATTAAGTATGAGAGCAATCACAACATTCACAAAATATGCACGAATCAACCTAGGCTTTTAGCCTTGGTTTGAATGTCTGCATCAGTCACACCACATATATCTGGCTCAAATATAAGCACGATAATCTTAATCTCCACTTGTCACTTCATAAATAAGACATTTTAAAGGTGTTTTTTATAGATACTGCTGAATGTTTGGAGCACATCATAAGAAAGTGAGAAACAGCTGTTGTATCTAGATTCAACAGACACATATTTGCACATAGGGCAATGTTTAGAAAATGTCTTCAACCTGTTCTCTTCTTGAGATCATGAGGTCCCCCTTCTGTTCACCCACTGCTTGAGAAAAGAGGTGGAGAGAAAAAAAACATCAGCACATAAGAAACTGAAGATCTACAAAATCAGAAAAACACACCACTATTCAAGCATTAAAATCAATAATCTTCTAGTTGAAAGGGAATAAAAAGTGTAAACCTTCCAGTTATAAAATAAATAAGACATGGGGATACAATATACAGCATTGAGAATATAGTTAATAATGAATAGCAATTTTGTATGATGACAGGTGGTAGCTAGATTTATTCTGATTATTTCATACATACAACCTGAAACTAATATAATACTCTTTGTAAACTATACTTCAATAAAAAGTAAATAATATTCAAAGTGAATATCATGGAACCCCAAGGATTCCATTTAAGTACCTCAGGATCCATAAATACTCCCTTCCCCATCTCTTCTAAATTCATGTTTATCTGTTTTAATATTTATTTATGCCTCTGCTTTTTAAAAATTTTTAAAAATTCTTATAATAGATAAACACTTTTTGATGTAGAAGAATATTATGTAATTTAATTTTTCTAGTGCTACTGTCACAAATTACCACAAATTAAATGGCTTAAACAATACAAATTTATTACTGGAACTAAGAAGTATGCAATAGGTCTCAGTGAGCTAAAACGAAGGTGTTGGCAGGGCTGCAATCCTTTCTAGAAGGCTCTAGAAAAGAATCTATTTCCTTGCCTTTTCCAATATCTGGAGACTATTCACATTCCTTGGCTCATTACCCCTTTCCTCTACCATTATATCAAACAACAGGTTGACTGCTTCTCATATCACATTAATCTCTCTGACTTACTCTTCTGCTTTGGTCTTCCATTTTTATGGATCCCTGTAATTACATCGAGTCCACCCAGGTAATTCAGAATAATCATCTGATTAGCAACTTTAATTCCATCTACAACCTAAATTCCCCTTTGCCATATAAGGTGATATATACACAGTTCAAAGTAACTCAACAATAAAATAAGCAATTCAATTAGAAAATGAACACAAGACATAAGGGATATTTGGATGGCAAATAAGCACAGGAAAAGATGTTCAACATACTTGTCATTAGAGAAATGCAAATGAAGACCATGGTGATATCACTGCATACCAGTTAGAACAACTAAAATGAACGTAGTGACAATGCTATATGCTGGCAAGAATGCAATGAAAAATTACTGGTAAGAATATAAAATGGTACAATTACTCTGAAAAGTAGTTTGGCAGTTTCTTAAAAAATTACATATACACTCACCATACCACCCAGTAATCACACTCCTGGGTATTTATCCCAGAAAGAAAACTATCCACAGAAAAATCTGTACACAATCGTTCATACATTAGTTGCAACAGCCCCAACCTGGAAATGACCCAAGTGTGCTCTAATAGATGAATAATGAACCAAACTGTGGTACATAATACACATTGGGGGTGGAGGGCAAAGGAGTACGTGTGACTATAAAGAGGTAACACAAGGAGATTTGGGAGTGATTAGTTATATAACTTGATTGTGGTGACAGTTACACAAATCTACCCATGTGATAAAATGACATTGAACTTTACACACACTTCACACCAATGTTGATTTCCTGGTTTTGATGTTGTACTATAGTTATTTATGCAAGATGTAGCTAATATGGGAAACTAGATGAAGGATACCCAGACCTCTCTGTACTATCTTTGTTACTACCTGCATACCATTAATCACTAAAATGTTTTCAAATAAAAAGTTTTTAAAAATCCAATCATATTATAAATTCAATACCCTCTACCAACTGCTTCCCTCATTCATTCAATTACTTTTCTATGTTACAAAAAGGATAAGAGGATGTTAGACTTGAAAAGAAATCAACTAATCTAGAAGTTACAAAGTGGATATGGCCAACAGACTTGCTTTAATTGGTATTAACAGCATTAATTTTTTTTTAATTTCAAAGTCTTTGGAGGAATATTATGAGCTTTAGTTCAGCAGTTTCCACTCCTTTATAACCCTATACTCTGTGCTCCATTCATTTAAATTCCTGTCTAATCCTTAAAGGCATTTGAGTTTGCCACTCTGACTAATCTTTTAAAATAGCTCGAAGCAGGGGTCTGACGTAGCAAATCAAATATTCAAAGCACAGGCTTCTGATTCCCACTAGCACTTTACCTCTTCTTTAGAGTTATTTCACTCCTATTTGATCATGCTCTTGTTCTAACAGAGTAAATATCTAGATCTATGTTTTACTTCCTTTCTTGCCTGTCTCTAATAAGACACCAATCACGTCAAACCTCTGTTGTAATGGGAATACTTGCCTTTTCCAATTCACAGGATTATTGGAATAATCAAGATGATAATGTATGTAAAATCTACACAAATGAAGGACATTAAATATATATATTTGTAATTTCCCCTCTGAAGCAGGAGGTAGGTACTCTGCACTTTGATACTGTGTTTGGCCTTTCCAAGTATAGCTGCAGCAAGATCATCATATCGCAATACAGTGGGTTATGAAAGATCCAAACTAGGGACATTAGCAGAGAGAAAAAGAACAAGTTAGTGGAAATGAGTTCTGGGAGTCTTAGAATTAAACAACAGAAAAGAAGAGTTAATGCTAAGAGTGGAAGGAAGAAAAGGAAAGGAAGGAAGTTGGCTCTTTGATCCAATAGTCTTATTTCTGACCTAGCTGAACTAAAATAATGAGAGTCAGGGTTGTACTTTTTATGCTTTTAATTATATCTTGAATATATTTACATATCCTTAATTACTCTCCAAAAATGATTTTCAAGTGTAAGTGTATACCTCCATCTGTTAAAACCCACATACTAGATATAACTGCTGTTAACTATAAAATACATATCTTTCCATAATATTTTCTGATTATACAGGAAAATTATAGATTATATGCAGGCACATATGCACATATATACCTTACCATGCATATTTTTTTTTGTAAAAACTGAATCATGCTATACAGATGTTCTTCAAATTTATGTTTTCACTAAAAAATATGTTACAGGCATCTTTCTGTACCAGTACACATAGTTCTATTGCATTTCGTTTAATAGCTGTATGTATTTTAACTGAATAGATGTACCAAATTTATTTAATCATTCTCCTGCTAATGCATATATAGTTACTTCCAGCATTTTGCTTTTTTAATACACTACGAAGAAAATATACGTTAACATATTCATGGAATTATTTCCATAAGATATGGTCCCAGATTTAAGGTTGCTAGAATGGGCCTCTTAATTTTTAAACCAATATATATTCCCACCAGCAGTATCCATATTTCACATATTTCCCCAACATTTTATCTTCTCTATTTTATGTCCATTTTATTCCACCTGTTGTTAATCTTTTTGTTTTGTTTTGTTTTGTTTTGTTTTGTTTTGTTTTGTTTTTGAGAGACAGAGAGAGACGGAGTATGAGCACGACAGGGGCAGAAAGAGAGGGAGACACAGAATCCGAAGCAGGTTCCAGGCTCTGAGCTGTCAGCAAAGAGCCCAACGTGAGGCTCGAAGCCACAAACCGTGAGATCATGAACTGAGCCGAAGCTGTACACTCAACTGAGCCACCCAGGCACCCCTGTTGTTAATCTTTTAACTATGTATATAGTATTTTGTAAAACAGAAGAGTATCCTGATGTAATCAAATCTACCACTCATTTCTTTTATCATGAAGTTTTAAATAATGTGTTTACACCCAAAATTGTAACAATATTATTCCACATTTCCTTAACATTTCTATAGTTGGAAAAAGTTATATTTAGACTTTCAATTCATCAGGAATTAATTTTTGTATGTGGTATAGAATAGAAAAAATCTTAATGTATTTTCTTAAAGTTGCATAGCCAACTATTCAGCACAATTTATTAAATCTATTTTTCCTCATTGATCTGAAATGTCACAACCTTGGGGCGCCTGGGTGGCTCAGTGGGTTAAGTGTCCAACTTCAACTCATGCCATGATGTCACAGTTTGTGAGTTTGAGTTCTGTGTCAGACTCTGTGCTGACAGTGCGGAGCCTGGAGCCTGCTTTGGATTCTGCTTATCTCTCTCTCTGTCCCTTCCCCAGTCATGTTCTGTCCCTCCCTCTCAAAAATAAACATAATTTTAAAAATAAAATGAAATGCCACTTTTTTATATACTAAATTTCCACATATATTTACTTTTTCTTTTTTTAAGTTTATTTATTTATTTTGACAGGGGAGGGGAAGAAAGAGAGGGGCAGAGAGAATCCCAAGCAGGTTCCACACCATCAGCACAGAGCCCAATGTGGGGTTCAATCCCACAAACCAGGAGATCACGACCTGAGCTGAAAGCAAGAGTTAGATATTTAACTGACTGAGCCACCCAGGTGCCCCTATTTTACTTTTTATTCTAGACTCATTCTTTTTTGGCATTGATCTTTTCATATATTTCAATTTTATAACAACATTAGCAAAAAAACCCAAAAAACAAAAAACAAAAAATATTAGCAATATATTCATTTCCCAAAATTTCTTGGATACTCACATATTTACTATTATAAATGAACTTAAAACCTCAAGCTGTCAAATTTCATCCTCCCACAACCCTTTTAGATTCAGATTATAATTGTATTACTCATGTGGGACAAACATATATTTATTATGTGTCTCCTACTATTATGAAAGATAAAATAACACAACATTTGGGAAGAAATAACATTCAGTTCTCCTCTCCAGGAATATGGCATGCCTTGCTATTTATTCAGATCAAGTTTATGAACTTCAGTAAAACTTTACTGTTTTTCAAATTTAGATTTTGTCTTTCTGATTAAATTTATTTCAATTTTAGACCAAATTAATGTTTAAATGCTTATACCTAGATATATTCCAGTTTGAAATTGAAACAATAAAGATAAATCCTTTAAATCATTCAAGCAAGAAAAAAATTGTATGTAAAGGAACAAAAGTTCTATTTCACTTCTATACCAAATGCAAAACAACCATGTATTATAGAATTAATTAAGGGGAAATGATTGCAACCACAACTTTTTATACCAAGCCAAGTTATCATTCAGATGTAAAGAAAACAAAAAGATTTTCTCAGATATTTATGGGCTCACACCATAATTGACTCAATTGTCTAGCTTTAGAAATATCTTATGAAGGGGCGCCTGGGTGGCTCAGTCAGTTGAGCGTCCAACTTCGGCTCAGGTCATGATCTCACAGCTCGTGAGTTAGAGCCCTATGTCGGGCGGGCTCTGTGCTGACAGCTCAGAGCCTGGAGTCTGCTTCGGATTCTGTGTCTCTCTCTCACTGTGCCCCTCCATCGCTCATGCTCTCTCTCTCGCTCTCTCTCTCTCTCTCGATCAAGAAAAAATAAAACATTAAAAAAAATTTTAAGAAATATGTTGTAGACATATACCTACAGACTGACAGAAGAATGAAACAAATTTGTAATATGGGTCAAGAATCTTAAAATATCAAGACAAGTGCAGTTTCCCACAACAGTGGGTTAAAACATCAGCAAATACTCTCCCCAAAGAGCAGTTTTAGCAGGTGCAGGTAACTGACTAGGTAGAAACTGAACAGAACAAGTCTGGAAATGAAAGACATAAGCTCATCATACAACCTTGGCAACAGGCATGCACAGAGGATACCAGAGAGTGAAGGCAGACTTGTGAACTGGATAAACTTTGAATATACTCTTCCACATACTAATTCATCAACAGAAGGTAAAAACCTTATGAGCTTGACGGAACTTGGGCACAGTATCTTCTGAATCTACAAGTGACCACTAACTTACACAGGCACAAGGCAACCCCTTGGAAGCCAAAATTTTAAAAATAAAAATCAGGGGCACCTGGGTGTCTCAGTTGGTAAAGCATCCAACTCTCAGTTTCAGCTCAGGTCATGATCTCACAGTTTCATGAGCTCGAGCCCCACATCGGGCTCTGTGCTGACAGTGGAGAATCTGTTTGGGATTCTCTCCCTCTCTCTCTCTCTCCCTCTCTCTCTGTCCCTCCCCAGCTCATGCTGTCTCTCTCTCAAAATAAATATAAACTTAAAAAAAATTATAAATAAATAAATAATAAAAATAAGAACAAAAAACTAAGCCGGGATATCTATAGCTGAACACCACAGAGAAGACACATTCTTCTGTGTAAGTACAAGCAAGTTGCTAAAAACAAACAATAAAAAAAAAGCAAAAAAGAAAAAACAGAACCTGTTCATTGGGGGAAACATTCAGAGTCCAGAGCTGCTACAATATATTATCTAAAATGTCCAGCTTTTATAGACATCAAAACAGTATGGTGCTGGCACAAAAACAGATACATGAATCAACAGAGCAGAATAGAGAGCCCCAAAATAATCCTACACTTACATGATCAATTCATCTATGACAAAGGAGGCAAGAAAAACAATGGGGAAAAGACCATCTCTTCACCAAATGGTATTGGGAAAACTGGACAGCTACATGCAAAGAATGAAATGAAACCACTTTCTTACAGTTTTATATACAAACCCGAACTCCAAATTGATTAGACACCTAAATGTTAGACCTTAAACCATAAAACTCCTAGAGGAAACACAGGCAGTAATTTCTTTGACATCAGCCTTCACAACATTTTTCTAGGCATGTCTCCTTAGGTAAGGAAAACAAAAGCAAAATTAAATTATTGGAACTACACCAAAATAAAAAGCTTTTGCATAGCAAAGGAAGCCATCAACAAAACAAACAGGCAACCTACCAAATGGGAGAATATATTTGCAAATGATATATACAGTAGGGGGTTAATATCCAAAAAATAAAGAACTTATAAAACTCAACACCAAAAAGCCCAAATAATCCAATTAAAAACGGGCAAAGGACATGAATAGACATGTTTTCAAAGAAGACATACAGATGACCTACTGACACATGAAAAGAGGCTCAACATCTGTAATCATCAGGGAAATGCAAATCAAAACAACAATGAGATATCACCTCATACTTGTCAGAATGGCTAAAATCAAAAACACAAAAAACAACTGTTGGTAAGGATATGGAGAAAAAGAAACCCTCATGCACTGCTGGTAGGAAAGCAAATTAGTGCAGCCACTGTGAAAAACATTATGGAGTTTCCTCAAAAAATATTAAAATAGAAATATCATATGATCCAGTGATTTCACTACTGGCTATTTACCCCAAGAAAACAAAAACACTCATTCAAAAAACATATGTAGCCCTGTGTTTGTTTACTGTAGCATTATTTACAATATCCAAGATACAGGCAACCCAAGTATCCATTGCTAGATAAATGGATAAAGAAGAGGTGGTATATAGATGTGTGTGTATATATATATACATATATATATATATATATATACACACACACACACACACACAATGGAATATGACTCAGCCATAAAAAAATGAAATTTCACATTTGCAACAATATGGATGGACCTAGGGGGTATAATGCTATGTGAAATAAGTCATTCAGAGAAAGACAAATACCATATGATTTCATTAATATATGGTATGTAAGAAATAAAAAAAAATGAACAAAGAAAAAAAAGAAAAACAAAAAATAACTCTTAAATACAGAGGACAAACCAGTGGACAAATACAGAGGACAAACCACACACACCAGTGATGTGATGGGTGAAATGAATAGAGAAGATTAAGAATATACTTACCTGAATGAGCACTGAATCATAAATATAATTGTTGAATCACTATATTGTACACCTAAAACTAATATAACATTGTATGTTAATTATATTGCATTAAAAAAAGTCTCACTTTCAAACCAATAAATAAAGAAAGAGCCCAGATTTCAATGGCAACAACAATAAACTATAGAGTATGCAAAGAAACACCCAGGGAAAAGAAAGGAGATAAAAGAGACTAACTGGGTGAGTTTAGACATGAGGCTTAGCAGTCAAAGACTTCAAAGCAACTGTTACAAATATATTCATGGGTGCCTGGGTGGCTCAGTCAGTTAAGCATCCAACTTAGGCTCAGGTCATGATCTTGCAATCCATGAGTTTGAGCCCCATGTCGGGGAGCTTGCTTAGAATTCTGTCTCCCTCTCTCTGCCTCTCCCCACTTGTGTGTACTCTCTCTCTCTCTCTTTCTCTCTCTCTCTCTCAAAAATAAACATTAAAACATTTTTGTAAATATGTTCAAAAACTTTAAAAAATAGCCTTTCAGGAAGTTCAAGAGAAATATGAAGATAACCATGAGAAAGAAACAGAAATTTAAAAAAATTAAATGGAAATACTAAAGTTGAAAAGTTTAACTAGAATAAAAAATTCATTAAGTGGGCTCAATATCAAACTGAAGATAGCAAAAGAATCAGTGAACTAGAAGACAGATCACTAGAAACAATAGAAAATGAAGGAGAAAGGCAGACAAAAACAAAGAAAAGTGAGCAAAATTTCAGAGACATGGGGTTGCCTGAGTATCTCAGTCAGTTAAGTGTTCACTCTTGATTTTGGCTCAGGCCTAATCTCATGGTTTGTGAGATGGAGCCTTGTGTCGGGCTCTGCGCTAATAGAGTGGAGCCTGCTTGGGGTTCTCTCTCCCATTCTCTCTACCCCTCCCCTGCTCGTGTGCATGTGCTCACTTGCTCTCTCTTTCTCTAAATAAATAAATAAATAAATAAATAAATAAATAAATATTTTTTGAAAACTTCAGATACCTGTAAGACAGAAAAGGTATTTGAAGAAACAAGAGCTGAAAATGGCCTCAGGATGATGAAATACATTCATATAAATGTCAAAAAGGGTCAAGAATCCTCAAGTAGGATAAACACAAAGAAATCCAAACACAGACACATCATAATCCAACTTCAAAAGGCAAAAGCAAAAATAAATTTTTGAAACTATCAAGGGAAAAAATATCCATCATAAACAGAAGAACAATAATACCATTAAAAGTTGACTTCTAATTAGAAACAGTGGAAGACAGAACACAGTAGAATGACATATTCAAAATGCTGTAGGGAAAGACTATCAACCAAAGATTCTATATCCATCAAAACTATACTCTAAATGTGAAGGTGAAATAAAGATAAACTCTGATAAACCAGCACAAAAGAAAAAAATGGATTAAAAGGGTTTCATCAAATAAAAACTTAGGCTCTTCAAAAGATGTCTTTAAAAAAATGCTTTTACCTAGCTACAGCTTAGAAGAAGCAGTTTTTCCAAATCACTTATCTGATAAAGGACTTATACTCAGAATATATTTTTAAAAATTCGCACAACTTAATAATAAGATAAAAACTCAATTAAAAAACAGGTAGAGGATCTGCATAGACACTTCACCATATACAAATGGTTAATAAGCACATGAAAAAATATGCAGCATCATCAGTCATTAGGGAAATGTAAACTACCACAAGGAGATACCACTTTATACCCATTAGAATGTCAATAATTAGAGACTGACAATACCAAGTGTTTGCAATGATGTGGAGAAACTAGAACTCTCACACATTGCTGATGAAAATGTGAAATAGTAGTTACTTTGGCAAAATTTGGTAATTTCTTAAAAAGTTAAACATACAATTAAATGCTTATGCAATTCTACTCCCAGGTATCCACACAACAGAAATGAAAGCATATGCCCATACAAAGATCTGAGAACAAACATTTATAGTGATTTTACTCATAACTGCAAAAAACTAGAAACAAATCAAATGTGCATCAACAGATGAATGGATAAGCAAATTGTAGAATATTCATGTAACAGAATACAATCCAGCAATAAAAAGTAACGAAATGCAGATACATCCAACAAGATAGAGGAATCTCAAAAAGCATTATGCTAAGTGAAAGAAGTCATTTTATTACTGCATTCATATGACATTCTAGAAAAGGGAAAACTTAAGGAACAGATATTAAATGAAAGGCAACTAAAGACTGAGGTAGGGAGATTGACTGCAAAGGGGCATAAGAGAGCTTTTCAGAATGATAGAAATCTCTGTCCTGATGGTAGTTGTGGTTCCATGACTATATTCTACAATCATTTGTTAAAATCATTTTTTACTGCATGTAAGTTATATCTTAAAAAACTTGACTTTATGAAATTTTAAAATACATATACCTTTGACCTAGACATCCCACTATGAGAAGTCTACTCTACAGAAATAAATCTACTCTAAGAAATGAGTCTATTCACATATCTTTAGCATGGTTTATAGTGTTGAATTTTTTTAAATAATACAAATAATAATTATTGATGATGTCTATTAAAAATATTTTTACAGGGTCGCCTGGGTGGCTCAGTCTGTTAAGCATCCAGCTTTGGCTCAGGCCATGATCTTCTGGTTCATGGGTTCAGGCCCCACGTCGGGCTCTGTGCTGACAGCTCAGAGGCTGGAGCCTGCTTCGGATTCTGTCTCTCTCTCTCTCTCTCTCTGCCCCTCCCCCGTGTCCACTCTCTCTCTCTCTCTCTCTCTCTCTCTCTGTCTCTCTCTCTCTCCTTCTCTCAAAAGTAAATAAACATATATATATATATATATATATATGTAGACAATATTTTCAACAGCAAAACATTAAAAACCAATCCAGCTCACAATTAGCTATTACTTTAAAATCTATATGACTAAATTTCCTTACTGTAAAAAAATATACATTTTTGCTATTCTATTTTTTAAGGTTTTACTTAAGTTCCAGTTAATTAATATACAGTGTAATATTGGTTTCAGGTGTACAATTCAGTGATTCAACATTTACATACAACATCCAATGCTCATCACAAGGGCACTCCTTAATCCTCATCACCTATTTAACCTATCCCCCCCATGCATCTCCCCTCTCACAACCATCAGTTTGTTCTCTATAAACCAGTTTGTTTCTTGGTTTGCCTCTCTTTTTACCCTATGAGAGTTTGTTTCTTATATTCGACATGAGTGAAATTATATGGTATCTGTCTTTCTCTGACTTATGTCACTTAGCATAATACTCTCTAGCTCCATCCATGTCACTGTAAATGGCAATATTTCATTCTTTTTATAGCTGAGTAATATTCCATTGTATATATACAACAAATCTTTTTTTTTATTTTAGAGAGGGTGGGGAAGAGGGATAAAGAGAGAGGGAGGGAGGGAGGGAGGGAGGGAGGGAGAGAGAGAGAGAGAGAGAGAGAGAGAGAGAGAGAATCTTAAGCATACTCCATGCTCAGCATGAACCTGGACATGGGGCTCAATCCTACAGCCCTGGGATCATGACCTGAGCCTGAGTTGAAATCAAGAGTTGGACACTCAGTTGGCTGAGCCACCCAGGTGCCCCTACACCACATCTTCTTTATCCACTTATCAGTCAATGGACATGTATGCTCTTTCCATAATTTGGCTATTATAGATCATGCTGCTATAAACATTGCGATGCATGTACCCCTTCGAATAAGTATTTTCGTATTCTTTGGGTAAATACCTAGTGTGCAATTTTCAGATAGTAAGGCAGTTCTTTTTTTTAACTTTTTGAGGAACCTCCATACTGTTTTCCAGAGTGGTTGTACCAGTTTGCATTCCCACCAAGAGTGTTAAGAGGATTCCCCTTTCCCCACATCCTTGCCAACACCTGTTGTCTCTTGTGTTGTTAATTTTAGCCATTCTAACTGGTATGAGGTGATAATCCCCTAGTTTTGATTTGCATTTCCCTGATGATGAATGATGTTGATTGAGCATCTTTTCATATATCTTTTAGCCATCTGTATGTCTTCTTCGGAAAAATGTCTATTAATGTCTTCCGCCCATTTAAAAAAATTTTTTTAATGTTTATTTTTGAGAGAGAGAAACAGACAGAGTTCAAATGGGGTAGGGGCAGAGAGAGAGGGAGACACAGAATCCAAAGCAGGCTCCGGGCTCTGAGTTGTCAGCACAGAACCTGATGTGGGGCTTGAACTCACAAACCGTGAGATCATGACTTGAGCCAAAGTCAGACACTTAACCAACTGAGCCACCCAGGCGCCCCTCTTCTGCCCATTTTAATTGGACTGTTTATTTTGGGGGTGTTGAATTTTATAGACATATCACTTGTAAATGTCTTCTTTTTTCCATAGGTTGCCTTAGTTTTGTTGATGGTTTCCTTTGTTGTGCAGAAGATTTTTATTTTGATGAAGTCCCAATAGTTTAATTTTGCTCATTTCCCTTTCCTCAGGAGACATATCTTGTAAGAAGTTCCTGCCATTTAACATCTTCTAAGTCTAAACTTGTTATAAAGCTAACATTTTGAGCTAGACACCAAAGTGCCCATTCTACTTGCATTAATCTCATCTAATCTTAACAACCTTTTGTAGTAGTTACTATTATCCTCATTTTACAGATAAGGAAACTGATTCTAAAGAAGTTAAGTAAGTTACCCATGCTCTCTGAAGGTGAGAGCGCTTTTATAGATATTTCAAAGCATCACACACACACCCAAATGCTGGCAGTCTATCACATTCATTTCCCTCAACTTAAAGGACTGCATTTTATTTTGGCAGTCATTTATTTCTTCCTTGGGCTCCAAGTATACCATAGGGTCCACCTTGCTGAGGTCTGTTTGCCCTTCTAGCAACTTCTATTAAACTGGATCTAAGACATCTCCTATACTGGTCCTTGTATATATGACCCCACATCTGACCCACTAGAAACATCCATGAATTCTTTCCCCCCAAGTACTCTGAGAAGTACAAGCCAATTCCAAAACAGTAGCAATTCTCCTTTGTCCCACCATGAAAGCAACTAAGCCATGTCTCTTTCATCCTCTACATCTCCTGGAAAGAAGTCAGCTCACTCCATTCTTCCATACCAGTGACAGGAAATCCATATCAAGTGCTTCAGGTAGCCCTCTCTCTTAACCTTAGGTGAAGAGGGAAGCATTCTCCACCCTACTCTTGGGAGATATGTGGGAAGAAAAAGATTCAGAGTACCACTTTCTCCAATAAAGCTTCCTTTAAAAATCCTCCTTAGAGGCACCTGGGTGGTTCAGTCAGTTAAGCATCCCACTTGAGCTCAGGTCATAATCTCGCAGTTTGTGGGTTCCAGCCCTGCATCGGGCTCTGTGCTGACAGCTTGGAGCCTGGAGCTAGCTTCAGATTCTGTGCCTTCCTCTCTCTCTGCCCCTCTCTCGCTCACTGTCTGTCTCTCTCTCTCTCAAAAATAAACATTAAAAAAAATCCTCCTCAAATATCTAACAATACATAATTTAATACCCTCCTTATAGATGAGGAGTCTCTAAGATTATGTGAGCAGTTTCCAGGTTTATCCTTCTGCACCTTGGACTGATACTTTGCTTTGGTATGCAACATCTATTGTATATTGATGCCTTAGTAGAAACTTCTAATTTGATGTGTTGCTATAATTCCATACTCTGAAATGTAAAATGTGTAGCTCAATCTCCATATAATTCCAAGAGTCCACAGGCCAGGGCCTCTACTCAACAATCAGATTATGAAGCAACTATAAGAAAGAGGCTGAGAACTCTAGTTCCCAGGATATTTGGCTCTTTCTTTAAATATATTCACTCATTTCCAAAATGCTAGCTGACCAGAGATAACTTGGTAATTAATCTAGTCAGAAATGAGGCAGAATCCTACAGTCAACATTTGGAAGTTATGTGCCCTGAGTCTTTGTTGGTAGCATTCTATATTCTCCTTACCATTTCTTGCTTTTTTTTTTTTTTTTTTTTGAGACAGAGAGCGCAAGAGCGGCGGCGGGGCGGGGGGGGGGGGGTGGGTAGAGGGAGAGAGAGAGAGAATCTTAAGCAAGGTCCACACTCAGCATGGAATCTGATGCAGGGCTCGATCCCACCCCCTGGGATCATGACCTGAGGCAAAATCAAGAGTTAGACACTCAACTGACTGAGCCACCCAGGCACCCTTCCTTACCATTTCTGATGAGAACCTTCCAGAACACCAAGCTCTTTGAGAACTCTTTGTTCTATTCCTACTTCTCATTTCCCAGAACATATTCCATTGTACTTAATCTCTGATGATTCAAAACAAAATTTTGAAACTATTTAACTTTCTATCACTGGTCATCTGGCAAAGATTTAATAGTAATAAATTTTCTTCAAATCCTTGAAACAATTGGTTTGAAAATGCTTGGCATTAGTTCATAAAATTTGGAATCTCATGAAAATGATTCTCCTGAAAATTCCAACTGCTTATTTATTTTTAAATGGTAATTTTATAATTTATTTGATGACACATTTCTGTGATGAATTAAGCAAATACATGCAGCAGCATGCTGAAAGAAAATTGGGAAGGACTGCTTCCAAACAGAGCAGCCCATTATCATGATGTAGACTCTTCATTTAAAAACAAACAAATGAAATTTCATTTTCTCCACAAATTTTGAAGCCTTAAAAATTTCCAGAGCTCTTGATAAACCATCTTCTCCTGTTCTGTACCTGGTAAGACAGCTGCTCCTTTGCTGTAGTTGCGACTCCATTGTAAAATTCAAGTGAAATCTATCACTTTTGAAGAGAGCAAGAGAGCAAGTCTTAGGCTTCTCAAATGTCTTTACTGGTTGAATATTTAGAAAGGTCAGGACACCAACCAATGTTAGAATATGTAGAACTATTTTATTTAACTTTCTACCCAATATATAAAATAAGCTTTCTCAGCTTCATGATTATTTCAGTTTTCTCTAATAATGCAGTTGTTGTCAAACACTTCTGAGACCATCCAAAGAGTACATTTTTCAAACTTGAATTAGTAGCCTTTCTTCCAGAATTGTGCTTTGAAGATAAATAGAGAGCACTAGAGAAGTCTGATTTGAGAAATGGATGTCAAATTGACCCTTAACAAATTCTGTGAAGTAGGATTTAAAGTAAGGTGGAAAACAGAAGGAGATGAGAGCTTTTTATTCCACTGGGAGGCTGGCAAACCATTTCTAAGAGAGAGGGCTCTGAGTCTTACTCAGGGACAAGAACATTAATGGATTTTGAGTTATATTTTCCTAGAATCATTGAGATTCTATTTTTATTTTTTTAATGTTTACTTATTTTTGAAAGAGAGAGAGGGTGTGAGCAGAGAGAGGGAGACACAGAATCTGAAGCAGGCTCCAGGCTCTGAGCTGTCAGCACAGAGCCCAATGCAGGGCTCAAACCCATGAACCATGACATCATTGCCTGAAGTGATGTCGGACACCCAACTGACTGAGCGACTCAGGCGCCCCTATAATCATTGAAATTTTAATGGTGAATAGGCTCATTTATTTATTTTTTCTGGTATTTGTTAAAAGGTTTGTTTTAGGTGTCATCTGACAGCAGCTTTCACATTATTACTCATTTTTTTGGATATCAGATTTCTTTGGGTTAGACTTGGGTATGTTCCAAATTAGATGATCCATAAGGAATAAAGCACAAGGTATATCTTGGTTTGCCCTGTGACCTCATTTCTCTGACGAATCTAAAAAGAGTTGATTTTTCCATTTCTTCAGTTTTTTATTTCTTGTTACAATGGAGATGTCTAAAGCTACTTACATGCCAGACGAGAAATCAGAAGTCATGATGTTTATTTTTAATTCTAATTGTTGGCAAAATTCCTCTCTATAAAATAGGGATGAATAATAACTCCCTACATGCACACAGGTTTTTATAATTATGCCAGATAACATATGTGAAAGCCCCTAGCATGGTGGCTACTTCAGGGACTTAACCATTTGTTGAGTCTTAATTTGTTGACAGAGAACCACTCCAAATTACAAGGAGGTTGTTTTATAAATATCCATATATAGGCTGAATGTTTAGAACTTAATAATGTTTAGAACTTTTTTTTCCAAAAAGTCTATTCTTACTTAACCCATAGTATAGTAACAGTATTTCACCAAAAACCCCTACAAAGAGAGTTATAATTCTGAGATCACTGAGGACCTGAGAACAGCAGAGGGAAGAACAAGAAAATAGAGGAAGAAAATGGAGGAAGAAAATGGAGGAAAATGGTTGTAAAAGTAACAACACATCTTAACCATGTGCCATCATTCCCACTTCCTAAATCATTCTCCCCCTGACCAGTCTGTGACATCCTCCAGGTCTCCTAATTCGCAAATGTTATTTCTTTTTTTTTTTTTTATTAAACTTTTTTTTTTTAATTTTTTTTTTCAACATTTATTTATTTTTGGGACAGAGAGAGACAGAGCATGAACGGGGGAGGGGCAGAGAGAGAGGGAGGCACAGAATCGGAAACAGGCTCCAGGCTCTGAGCCATCAGCCCAGAGCCCGATGCGGGGCTCGAACTCACGGACCGCGAGATCGTGACCTGGCTGAAGTCGGACGCTTAACCGACTGCGCCACCCAGGCGCCCCTTGCAAATGTTATTTCAATAACACTAATGGTACTTCTCCAAAGTTCAAGATAGAGAACTGATATACTTGAAATAGGTATTTCTAGTGAAAGAGCTTCCTGAGTCTTTTGATGTCCTGGGAGCAGAGTGGGGTACAAAGACATGAAGGAAACACGTGCACACACCTGTTTCAAAGATCAAAATTACATTGCTCTAGGAGAAATGAGGGTCTAATCTCAAAATGTACTTTCTCTGAGAATTCATTCTCTCTCAGTCATGCCCTCAACTATATATTGGTGGGGTCCATTTCATGAATAGATTTGCCAACTTTTGACTTATATCTTTATGATGATGATGATGATGATGATGATGATGATGATTTAAATTCAAGTTAGTTAACATACAGTGGAGTATGGTTTCAGGAGTAGAATTCAGTGATCCAGTGATTCATCACTTAACAATATAACACCTAGTCCTCTTCCCACCAAGTGCTCTCCTTAATGTTCATCACCCATTTAGTCCATCCACCTCCATCCCCTCCAGCAACCCTGTTTGTTCTCTGTATTTAAGAGTCTCTTATGGTTTGCCTCCCTCTCTGTTTTTTATCTTATTTTCCCTTAACTTCCCCTATGTTCATCTGTTTTGTTTCTTAAATTCCACATAGGAGTGAAATCATATGAATTTGTCTTTCTCTGACTTATTTCACTTAGCATAATACACTCTAGTTACATCCATGTTGTTGCAAATGGCAAGATTTCGTTCTTTTTTATTGCCATGTAACATTCCTGTGTGTGTCTGTGTGT
Source organism: Prionailurus bengalensis (assembly GCF_016509475.1). Lineage (NCBI taxonomy): Eukaryota > Metazoa > Chordata > Mammalia > Carnivora > Felidae > Prionailurus > Prionailurus bengalensis. The sequence continues at coordinate 57,594,179 of NC_057351.1, forward strand.
GTGTATACCACATCTTCGTAACCCACTCATCAGTCAATGGACATTTGAGCTCTTTCTATAATTTCAACAAACAAATCTGACTTATACCCGGTAGAGAGATGCTACCAGGTTAAAAAAGAAGAATCCAGTCTTGGAAAGCCAAAGTCACAATCATTGCATGACTCTGCCAAGGGCCACTCATTCTATTCAACATTCATTCACATTTCTCCAGGTCTGGGCTTGGTACAGAGGATGCATGGTAAACATGGTTCTTGCCTTAGAAGCTCATGGTCTAAGCTAAAGAGAAATATCCTGAGGAAAATTTTATATGTGGTCTTATTTATATCTTGGCCTACACTTGAACCAATCACTGTGGTAACTTGTTACCACATTTCCACCCTTGAGGTGAGAAAGATGAGGTGTGGATCAGAATGACAGACAAAGAACACAAGTATGAAGACTGAGTGTTCCACATAAATGACATTACAGTTTCCCAAAGGAAAAGTAGCATGGTAAAATAAATACTATAATCAGAAAGAATAAAATAGAATATGTTGGGTAATATACCAGAAACCCTTACGCATGAATTGTACAAATCAGAAAAAAAGACATACGAATTCTATGTGAGGTTTCACAAAGCCACTTATCTGGGAAACTCATGAGGAAAATTATCATTCCCCATTTACTACAACCAAACAAAGGGTAAACAAACATACTCTTCACGGGAATCTTGTAGAAACAACCACCACCACCACCTGGTGATACAGGTTGCTCAGTGATCTATACTAACAGATCCTCATTTGGCTACTAGTGAGATACAGTGTGCCAATCATTTCCCAGGCCAGTCACAGAAGAGCCATGTAGGCTTGCCACCATGACAAAGTGTCTATTAGCACAACTGTTTTTTTTAATGAAACATTGTTCTTATTACTCATGCAACATTGATTCAGTCCAGAGACAGAAAATGAAAGAGCCATATAGAATAATTTACCCAATAATGTATTCAGGGCACTCCCTAGTCTGTGCAGAATGGTGCAGAAACCCTCAGGGCACAAGGTTAGGGCTGGCAAAGAGTCTTGAAATTGAGAAAGGAAATACAAGAGAGTAAAAAGCCACAGAAGAGGGAACTCTCAAAACTATGAATAAATTCTGAGACTAAAATTATAATTTAGGTGTAAAACCTAAGTATAAACTGGCCACTGAACTGTGAGACTCCAAAAAGTCTGTGGAAGAGCAATAGCTGGAAAGCTGAAAAGGCTGAGCAAAGGTTTCAGCCTCTGCCCAGGGAGAAAGTGTTTTGAGTTTGAATTCTGCTAAGTTAGAGAAGCTTGATAAACATCTGGACTCTCCAATAAAACTGCAGGAAAGAGTAATGCCAAAGAGTAAAGACTATGTCTCACCCTAAGACTAAAAGAAAAACTAAAACAAACCTGCTCTATCAAAGTGTAAAATGAAGCCTACATTAGTTCCAGGTGACCAAAAAATAACTGAACTGTTTGAATTTTTTTTAATGTTTTTATTTATTTTTGAAGGAGAGAGAGGGACAAAGCATGAGCAGGAGAGGGGCAGTGAAAGAGGGAGACACAGAATCCGAAGCAGGCTCCAGGCTCTGAGCTGTCAGTACAGAGCCCGACGCGGGGCTCAAACTCACAAACCACGAGATCATGAGCTGAAGTCGGACGCTTAACTGACTGTGCCACCCAGGCGCCCCCGAACTTTTTTTAAAAAAGCATTTTCAAAGAAAGAGAACAACTTTCAGATTCTCTACAGTATCAAACATAATGTCCAGACACAATTGAAAACTTACTAGACATGGAAACAGAAAAATGTGACCCGTAATTAAAAGAAAAAGTAGTCAACAAAAACTCCAAAATAATGCAGATGTTGGAATTAGCAGACTTTCAAAATTTTACTTACTTACTTTACTTACTTACTTACTTATTTATTTATTTACAGTATAGTCAACATACAGTATTATATTTGTTTCAGGTGTATAATATAGTGATTTAACAATGCTATACAATACTCATTGTACTCTTAATTCCCTTCAGCTATTTCATGCATTCCCCACCCACCTACCCTCTGGCAACCACCTGTTTGTTCTCTATGTTTAAGAGCCTATATTTTATTTGTCTCTCTTTTTCTTGTTTTGTTTCTTAAATTCCACATATGAATGAAATTATATGGTATTTGTCTTTCTCTGGCTGACATACCACTTACCATTATACCCTCTAGATCTATCCTTGCTATTGCAAATGACAAGATTTCATTTTTTATGGCTGTGTAATGTTCCATTATATATATATATATATATTCCACATATATATATATATATACACACATATATATGTAAATATTGCATATATATGTATACACACACACACACACACACACACACACACACACACCACATCATCTTTATCCATTCATCTATCAATGGACACTTGGGTAGCTTCCATATCTTGGCTATAGTAAATAATGCTACAATAAACATACAGGTGCATGTATGTTTTTACATTAGTGTTCCCATACTCTTTGGGTAAAGACCCAGTAGTGGAATTACTGGATCATATGATAATTCTATTTTTAACTTTTTGAGGAACCTCTATACTGTTTGCAGACAAGTACTTTCTTTTTTTTTTTTTTAATTATTTTAGAGAGAAAGCATGCATGCAAGTGGGGGAGAGGAACAGATGGAGAGAGAGAGAGAATCTCAAACAGGCTCTATGCTCACTCAGTGTGGAGCCTGATATGGATGGAGCTCAATCCCATGACCGTGGGATCATGACTTGAGCTGAAACTAAGAGTTGGACACGCAACTGACTGAGTCGTCCAGGCACCCTACAAATAAATACTTTAAAGTTGCTATTATAAATATAATCAAGTTTAGAGGAAAAGATGGTCATAATGGATGATAAGATGGAACATCTAAGCAGAAAAATAGAAACTATGAAAAAGAACCAAACAAAAACTCTAGAAATGAACACTGCAATACCTGAAATAAAAAATTCAATAGATAGGCTTAGCAAAAGATTAAAGCCATTCCCTCTCTCCCTGAGAAAATCACAAGTTTGAAAAGACATTAGATGAAACTTCATACATACAAAGAGAAATAAAGGGAAGTGGACGTGGTAAATACGTAGATAATCTTAACATTTGATATTTTGCATATTATATTAATTTCTTGAAAAAAAACTGATTGTATATAGTTAACACTACTAAACTATAAACTTAAAAATAACTAAGATGATAAATTTTGTATGTTTTTTACCACAATAAAAAATGACTCACTATTTAATGAAAAACATATGATATTGTATCGTGTGGATTATAATATTCATAGATATAAAATATATAAAACAATATCACAAAGGATGGGGGGTCTAAGTAGAATTATAGTGTTATAAAAATTTTTATTGGAAAAGGTACTATTTTAACTCTAAGTAGAACGTGGCAAGTTAAAGATCAATATTTACTGCAATCTTTAGTGATCTTTAGTACAACTTCTTAAAAATAATATGTAAGTTATATCCAGAAAGTCATTAAAATAATTAAAACAAAACATTAAAAAATTTTATTAACCCAAAAGAAAACATGAAAGGAGAAAAAAAAGGAGTGGGAAAAAGGCAGGACAAATAGAAAGCAAATAGCAAAATGGTAAACTTGGATTTCCACTTCCAACTATGTTGAAGTAACTGGTACTAAATCAGCCCTCATGAAATAAATAACTACAAATCCGAACAAACCATGTGAGGCAACTTTTTCAGGCACATGACTGTAATCCTTGAGAAAAAGGAAACTCATGAGGTGAATCCCATGATCACCCAGCTCCCTAATGATACAATTTCCCAACTACAAAGAAGAGAGCTAGAGCCTGAGTTGGTTGAGGTGATCCCACTGATCTGAGAAGGCAGAAATCAGAGTTCAGCTTGGCTGAAGTAGCTGTAATCTATGAGGCAAGACAACAGAGAAAAGGTGGCTGTACAGAGAAGGCTACAGGAGTCCTTGTGGGAGGTCCTGTATAAGTACCTGAGGACTATATATGGCTATATATGTTCAGAGTTAAGACCATGAAAGTTTACCAGGTAGCAGTTATGATAGAGTTGAGAGGAAAACAGAGATATTAGAGAACAAGCACTGCTAGAGGAAAGAGCATAGTTCTTGGCCCTTTCAGAGTGGAGAGATCCTATCAATACTTTGATAAATCCGAGGCATTCAGCTGAGACAGTAGAAGGTTATACCATAAGAGTAAGAACCAAGCTTTAGTGTAAGACCTACTCTATATCCACCCTAACAAAGTATGAAATCGAGTTTTAATAATATCCACAAGGGAGATGGAGTTTGAAAGTTAAGTCCTGACAAGCTAGAGGAGCTTGAGAAACATCCTGGACTTTCCACAGATCTGAAGAAAGCATAAAACAAAGTCTACAAAAGTTTAAGGTGACCAGCCAATAACTGCCTATTAAAATAAAAATCAATACCATTCAGAGAAAGACAACAGAATACAGACACTCTACACTATTTTTAATGACAATATCAGTATTCATTTAAAAAATCACCATAGTCAAAAATAAATAAACAACCAAAAATTAAAATAAGTTAATAGAAACTAGATCAGAAATGGCCCAGATGCTGGATTTAGCAAAAGACTCTAATGCACCTATTAGCAAAGACTTTAAAGCACCTATTATAAACACATAGAGAATTAAAAGACAATATAGTTTTAATGACTAATAACACATAAGGCACCTTAGTGGAGAAATGGAGAGAGGAAGAGAAAGAGAGACAGAGAGAGAGATACCAAGAAGAAATTTTAGAATGGAAATAAAAAATTCACTACAAGGGCTTAAGGGAAAACTGGAAAAGAAAAAGAAATAAACTTAAAGGCATGTTTTTTAAATCCACTTTAAAGAAGAGAAGAAAGAAATTACTGAAAAAAATTAATACAGCCTTCAGGATCTTTAGGACAGTATGAAATGATCTAACATATAACTGAGTCCTAGAGACTGGGGCAGATAAAATATTTGAAGAGAATAGCCCACAACTTGACAATTTTGATGAAAAGTATTAACTGTAAATCCAAAAACCAGGAGGTTGAAAACTTACATAGTGAATTCTCTGAAGGGAAAACTAAAATTAGAAATAAAAAGTGAGATATCTAGAAAATCTCCTATTATCGGGAAATTAAATCTTTCCTAAACAGCCAATGGTCAAGGAAAAATCACTAGAGAAATTAAAAATACTTCAAATTAAAAAATTACTTAGCAAAATTTGTGGAACCAAATAATGCTTAAAGGAGGAATGTAGTTTTAAATTCACACATTAGAGAAAATAGAAAGATTTAATATCAATTATCTAAGTTCCTACCTTAAGAATCTAGAAAAAGAGGAGCAAATTAAATCCAAAGTAAGTCATAAGAAAGGAATAATAAAGATCAGAGTATATATCAGCAAATAGAGAAAATTAACAAAGCCAAAGTTTTTTAAAGTATTAATAAAATTAATAAGCACCTAACAATAACAAAGAAAAAAAGAAGAAAATCACAAGTTAACAATATCAAGAATAAGAGAGAGGCATCACTACAGATCCCACAGACATTAAAAGGATACTAATGTAATACTACAAAGAGCTTTATGGTAATAAATTCAACAACAAATAAAATGGGCAGAATCTTTTTTTTAAAAAGACTTAAAAATTTATGAAGAAATACAAAATCTGAATAGCCCTATACCTATCAAAGAAATTATAATAAAAATTTTGCATAAATAAAACTCCATGTCCACCTGGGTTCACTAGAAATTTCTATCTACCTTTAAGGAAGACTTAATATCAATGTTACACAAACTCGGAAAATAAAAGGGAAAAGAATGTTTCCATTTTATTTTTATAACCCAGCTTAACCCTGACACCAAAATCTGACAAGGACATTACAAAAAAAAGAAACCTACAGACCAATATGCCAAAGACTCAACTGTATTAATTAAGGGGAAAAGACAGTGTTTTCAACAAATGTTGCCAGAATAAATGAATAAACATATGAAAAAAATGAATATTAATATTCCTTGACATAATTATTTTTTTGCCTTGACACAATTAATTAATGTGAAATGGACCACAGACCTCAACGTAAAAGCAAAACCATAAAATGTCTAGAAGAAAACATGAAAGAAAATTTTTGTGTCCTTGAGAGTTAACAAAGATTTCTTAGATAGAACACCAAGAACACTGACCATAAAAATTTTTTTTGATAAACTGGACTTACCATATTTAAAACTTTCTGCTCTGTAAAACTGACTAAAAGTTAGAAGTTCACTAACAGGAGAAAATGTAAACAGATTGTGGGATAGTCATACAATGAAAAACAACTCAGAATTTTTAAATTTTATTCATTATTTATTTTTTGAAATGGATCAGTTATTTCATTAAGTTCTTGGTAAGAAATTCAGAACACCAATTTGTGAGGATAAATTCCATTTGTGAGAGAAAACACAGAGCAGAAGTGGCTCTGAGGCTGAGAAACAGCTTTGATTTTTGGCAGAATTTGTGAATCCACAGCTTTCTGGTCAACCTTGCACTGCTCTGTAATCTCGTATTTCTCCTTCTCTGTGTCAAAGATCTCACCTTCCTGGTGTCTGGGTTTGCATAGCTTCTTATTTTTGAAGTAATAAGCATCAGTGAGATGTTTTGGGATTTTTGCACTACTGATATCAATTTTCGTGTAGGTGGCAACGACAAATTGGTGTGTTCTATGCAGAGGAACTCAACTAAGGGACAGAGATCTGGTCACAAACAGCAAGCCGCTGTTCAGTTGCTTCAGGAAAATCACCCTCTTGCCTCTATGGCACCCAGTGAGGATGATCAAAATGGTTCCAGAAATGATGCTATCTCACAGTTTTCTCACATGCTGAAAGGTCTTTTGCTTGGCTCAACAGCTTTTGAGGCACATCTTCAGTAGGAAAATACCTAGACATTCTGCAAAGTTTAACCACTCAAGTATCACCATTCTTGTCACCACCAACTAGTTTTTTGACTATAGCAAAAACCTTCTCCTTCTGTTTCTTTTCAACCCTGGATTTAGCTGCTGAATACTTCCTCTTGTACATGGCCTTTTTGGAATATATAGCTGATGGGGAGTATTCACCAATTCCTCTGACTACGTCAGAGTTTCAGCTAGAATGGGGCCTCCCCTTCTTGGGCATTTTAGCCCTGAGATTACCCTTCTTAACCTTGCCACCAGGATCAGCTTTCTTGGCTTCAAGTTTCTTCTCCTTACTATCAGGCTTCTTGGCTTTTTCATCCACCATCTTGCAAGATGGGAAAGAATAAAAAAAAAATTTTAATGAACTACTGATAACACATAACTAAGATGAGCACTGGAATCATTATGCTAAACTTAAAAAGCTAGACACAAAACAATATATATGAAGTTTAAGAACAGGCAAAATAATCTATGGTGATAGAAATCTGAACAGTAGTTGCCTTGCAAGATGTGATGGACCAGAAAGGGACCTATTGTAAGGGACTTTCTGGATGATGGAAATGTTCTAGATCATGTTTAAGGTGATGGTTACATAGATGCATACTTTTATCAAAAGCAATCAAACTGTACACTTCAGATATTTGCAATTTTATGACATACAAATTTTATTCACATTTTAAAGTAACAATATGGGGGGAGGAATTTTAGTTCCTACCAAAAGGCACCTAGATTTCAAAAGGCACCAAGTACCAAGTAAAATATAACTCAAATGACCCATACACCTTACATGAATCCAATTATAGACTCTTAACACAGCTAAAATGAAAGGTTTCAAAGTTTACTCACCTAATATTCTACAGATTAGAAAAGGCATACTCACTACAAAAAGACACAACAAGAACAGCAGGTAGCAACAGCATGGAGTGTCATCTCTTACCTGCTTCTTCACCTCCCCATAGTGTTCAACTTCTAAGGAAAATCCACCTGAACCCTCTGGAGACCAAAAGATGCCTATAAGCTTTCAGGCCTTGCCACCATAAGCTAGAAACAACTCCAGACAAAACTTATCATCAAAACAATAGCCAGGGCCAACCCAAAAGCAATCAGTTCTTTGGTAGCCCTATCAAGGTCATTCAAGTCAGTGAGACTAACCTTTCTCAACATTAACCCAGGATTCTAATCAAGCTGACATGGAGATGAACTTATTTTGTCCAGCTGGCTACAAAAACACATGCATGAAATCTTTCTTGCTCACCCTCATGCTAGCCTTTCCCTCTCCTCTTCCTGTTTCTTTTCTTTTTCACACATGCACAAACAGTCACGTCGTCATATGAGACAAGTGAACACTGAATCTTATGGGTAAAAAACAGATGTTTTCCAATTATCCTTCACAAAACCATATTTTATATCGGGTTCTTCTATGGATTTATAGCCAATGAAGAGATGTTACTACATTAGCTCATGGAGGGGGATGATAAAAACTGGAAAGGAAGAGTCAGACAAGGCAAAGAGAAGCTATCCAGAAGGCTGCAATTGGAGAAGCATGACAAATGGGCAGCACAGTTTTAGAGGGTTCCGGCAGAAAGGCAGATTGCCTGACTGGGAGAGATTCTCCACAGCTGGAGCATCGCACACACCATCTGGAATTTTTTAAATCTGCTTTCCCCAGGTGATCTGATTCTCAGAGTGCCAGTGGAGATGAGAAAAGAAGTAATTGTATAGCTCAGAACAGCTCCAAATGCTCCCCAAATTAGTTAATGAAATCTTGTTTGAATCAGTTTCAGCTTCTCCTCCAAATTGAGCCTCTAGTTTTGTGTTGTTGTTTCCTCAAAAAAAAAAATTGAATGGTAGGAGTTTAACCCCTAAAGGTTTTCTGTACAGTGGAACAAAACAGAATTCCCAGCACAATGGGCAAAAATGGTGCTCCAACTGTCAGTTCTGGCCCCAATTTCTCAATACAGGCCAACAAAGCTTCATTTTCAGTCTCACTCCTCTTGACTGGTCTTAGCACTACTTTTAGCTGTTGCCAAATGGAGAGCATACATACTGAGGTCCCCAGTTTTCTTCCCCAGATGGTCTAAACTTCAGAATTAAAATAAAGGAAAATGCAATTTCAAAAATTAAGAGCAACCACAAACTAAACTGTCATAAAAATGAAAGACCTTCATTTTCTTTTTCTCACAATATATATGTCCCTGTGAATGTGGAGGTGGGGAACAGTGGGGGAGTATATGCAAGAGAAAAAGTGATAGAGCTTACTGGGGAATAGGAGGGGTCAGGGAAGGAATAAAAAAGTAGCAGGAAAGGAATTCTGCCTCTATCCTCATTTCTGTCTCCAGTTGACTTTTTTTTTTTTGGTCTCTTATCTTGTACCAAAAGTATAAAGCAAACTTTTTCTACAAATGGCCAGATAAAAACTTGGCAACTATTTTATTTTAGGCTTTATGGGCCATGTGGGTTGGGTCACAAATACTCAACTCTGCCATTCTAGCAAAAAAAAACAACCATAGACAATAAATAAATGAACGAACATGGCTTTGTTCCAATTATTGGATAATGAAATTTAGATTTAAAATACATCTCATATGTCATGAAATATTATTAGTGTGGTTTTTAAGAACCATTTAAAATGTAAAAACCATTCTTTGCTCAAAAATCATGCTCAAAAACAGCAGGCCATATTTGGCCCATGGGCCACAGTTTGCCAATCCCTGTATAATACCAATGAACAACACCTCTAATAAAGGTTCAGTTCCAGAACTACAAAATAACCACAGCAGGAGTCTCACATAATTCCTTACTCAGGAAAAACTCAGAGTAGAGTTTTTCAAACTTGAAGTGTTCCATTATACCATGAGGAACTGTGGCGAACTTTTCATTCTCAGAATCACAGACGTCTAGAGGTGTAAATACATGTGTGTTAAAATAAATTCCTTCCCACTTTTAAACTTACAAAATTGTCCTACTTCATCTATTCTTTTTATGGATCTTCTTCACTCTTGTTGGCAAGAAAGGGTAGACTCTTGGTGACCATAAACGTTTTCAAGTATCTACTAGTACTTTACATTGGTGATGATATAGATTAATATAAACAGCAGTACGTTTCTTTTCTCTTTCTACCCCTGCCTTTTTTTTTAATGAAAACACTAATATGTCCACCAAAAAAATTAGCATCTCTATGTTAGCAGACTATTTGCTGGGAACAACAAACTCATATGTCATTTTCAATGAGGAAAAAGAACTGGGTGCAAAAAACAAGACCAGCTTATAACTTGTAAGTCTGGGCACGGAACTTTTCACAAGAGTTTTCACTAAAGGGACCATTCCTACACAAAGGTACCAAGCCAGGAGCTGGTGCTACAGATATGGTCCTGCCCTCAAAAAACTTACAGTCTAGTTGTAGAGACATAAGAGGCCCAAAGAAGAGTAATATAATAACCACAAACACTTTAAATATTTTAATATATATTAAAATGTACAGCAATATAGAATCCCACACAGATATAATAAAAATGAAAGCTTAGAGAAATTGTATGAGAAAAATTCCAACTCAAAAACATTTTGGAAAAATTTTTCCTGCCTAGCAAAAACAAAATTAGAAAAATACCCCAAAATAATAAAGTGTATGTCCCTTACCTACTCCCCCCCAAAAAACCTATGGATAATAAATAAGGATCATCTTAAGAGAAAAAGAAGACACTTACTACAACTATAGTAAAGGATAAGAAATAGAGCACAAAAGATATACTAAAATGATAATATGGACATAAATAAATGTCCTTGTGGCATATATTGGGAGATATATTCTTATGTTTAAAGTCAACAGTGAATTTAGAAGTTTGAGCTAGTAGTGTTAAAATTCTACAGAAAATGCAAACATGTGGTAGAAATGCAAACTGGTATAGCCACTGTGGAAAACAGTATGGAGGTTTCTCAAAAAGTTAAAAATAGAACTACCCGAAGATCCAGTACTTGCACTATTGAGTATTTACCCCCAAAATACAAAAACACTAATTCAAAGGGATACATGCATTTCTACTTTTACAGCAGTATTATTTACAATAGCCAAATTATGGAAACAGCCAAGTGTTCACTGATACATAAATGGATAAAGAAGATGTGGTATTATATATAGTGGAATATTGCTCAGCTACTAAAAAAATGAAATCTTGCCATTTGCAACAACATGGACAAATTAAAGAGTTTCATGCTAAGCTAAATAAGTCAGTCAGAGAAAGACAAATACCATATGATTTCACTCATACATGGAATTTAAGAAAGAAAACAAATGAGCAAAGGGGAAAAAAGAGGGACAGACAAACCAAGAAACAGACTCTTTTTTTTCAATATTCACTGTTTATTTTGTTAGAAGTATTTATAGTGGATCTCACCTAATTTAATATACGTTGAAACACCTACTTATTTTGTGAGATCCTTTGGTTATAAATTTGTAATCCTCCTTGTGGTGGTTGTGTGTGAAAAAGACTCTTAACTATAGAGAACAAACTGATGGTTACCAGAGAGGAAGTGAGAGAGAGATGGGTGAAATAGGTGATGGGGATTAAAGAGTACACTTATCATGAAAAAATAAAATAGAATAAAATAAAATAAAATAAAATAAAATAAAATAAAATAAAATAAAATGAATGGATGTACAAACCATGTTGAAATATATGTAGAGAACTGTTTAAAGAAGCAAACAATAAAGATGTTTCTGAAAGTGGGGGAAAAAAAAGAAACAAAGAAAATGCCAACATGGGCAACAGCGAAGAACTCAAGGAAACTAAGTATCTGGTGACAGGTACACATGACAAATAATCCAGGAACTCAGAGAAGGCTGAGGACTGGAGCAGTGATTTACAGAATACAGTTATACAGAGAGCCCTTCAAAAAAGAAACCCAGATGTTGAGAGGAAGGGGTGGCACACCACAGACGGTGATGATGGGAGTGAACTTGGGCAGGAAAGAAAGCTGCCTGCCCCACAGCAAAAGGAGTCAATCCATTGGAAAATAATGCAAAACAAACAAAATAACGCCAGACCCAGACAGCAGGGGAAAACCAAACCTCAAGATAATCTAACATCTCTTCTATATAATCTACCTGTGACAATAATCAATGAGCATTTGAATCATAAAGTTATTTTGAGATTATCTAATCCTATGCATTAGTTTTATAGATAAATCTTCAACCCAGAAGGGAACTATCTTACACAAGGTCATATAATGAGTTGGTGACAGGTATAGACTTAGTCTGGACCCCCAGATAGTCCAATATGCTGTCCATTGCACTACATTGCCTCCATACCAAGTCCTCAAGTGAGGTGTCCATTCTGTTACTCTCTCAGGACTTTCTTGCAAGTTGCTTTCAGTATTTGAACTTACAACTGTAGGCCTGTAAATTCAATGCTTAGGAGAATAAAAGTAACTGGGTTTTATTGTTGTTTGTTTTTTATCATTATAGCCTTTCCATTACTGATTATATAGCCTTGAGCAAGTTACTTTACCCTCTAAACTTCAGGTTTTACATCTAGAAGATAATAGTGCCTCACACAAAGGACTATGGTAAAGATTAAGTAACATTTTACATATAAAGCATGTAGTATATGTCCCAGAATATAATAAACAAGTGTTTGCTACTGTTAAAGAAAATATTCTCTCTCTCTCTTATTTATGCCCATGAGAAGCAGCACAGCCTAGTGGTTAGGACAGTAAAGAGCATAGACTCTGGATGCCCCTGCTATACCACTTCCTAACTGTGTGAGCTTGGGCAAATTATTTAACTCTCTGTGTCTCACATTCCCTATCTTTAAATAGGGTTGTTGTAAAGATTAAGTGGGATATTGTATGCAAACAATATCTTAAAAAAATAGAAATGCTTTAATAGGAGCATTTGTTAATTGAAAATTTTAACCTATAGAAACTTGCATCTGCTGAGAAGTACAAGAGAAAATTTTGGCTTTTCCCCATGGTTAGGTATGAGATAGTGACAATATATGCTTATAATAAGCTTGTGGTGGTCTTGGAGGGGGAGAGGAGAATGGGCCACCAAAATCCCTATCAGGATGTTTTCTGTGCATAATTAAACTGCCTGTAACTTGTTCTTTCCAGTCAAAGAGAAGAATGAAATGTACCACCCTTCCAACCTACCCCTACTTTCTCACAGATATTTGGTATGCAGTAGCTGAATTTTCTCATTAAACATTTTGAGGGCATTTTTATTTTTACTTTTTTATGTTTATTTATTTTTGAGAGAGAGACAGACAGACAGAATGTGAGTGGGAGAAGGGCAAAGACACACACACACACACACACACACACACACACACACACACACAGAATCCAAAGCAGGCTCCAGGCTCTGAGCTGTCAGCAAAGAGTCTGATGTGGGGCTCAAACTCATGAACCGTGAGATCATGACCTGAGCTGAAGTCAGATACGTAACCAACTGAGACACTCAGGTGCCCCTTGAAGGAATTTTTAAATAAAGTTTTTTCTGCTGCGTTTTCCCCAACTCTCCATGTCTCTGTTATCCACAGGTACAAAGGCCTAGGAGCCCAGTATCAGCACGATGGCCTTCAACTAAAGCCAAAATCCTAAATCTGGAACTGGGAGATCCACTGAGATTACAGCCAGTAATCTGTCCATAGGCATAGCCAATGGTCAGAGCCAGCAGTCATGAAGTAAGCAAAATTAATATCCAAGACCTAAGCCAAGAGCCATAAAACAAAGTTGGCAGGGAGAGGCGAGGAAGGGAAATGGGTGTCAAAGCTAAGCCAAAGGAGTTACAAACACCTCATATTACCAGAACCACCTAGAGTCCATTGCAAACTGTTACTGCTGCTTTAGGCACAGTCTCCTTAAAGACCACTGACCAATGGCTGAGCCATAAGGAACAGTCAGTTTGGAAGGGAACATTCTTAGTTCTGTGGCTCCTTAGTCAATTCTCCTATTTTCTAGTTTCCCTTATCATGGTGTGCTATTTCTAGCAATGTAGGCTTAGATGTGAATCTCTTCCTTCTTGGGCCAGTAATTTAAGCTCTGTGAACCTCAGCTAGCTCATCTGTACAACGATAATAGTAATTTTTATCTTCATAGATTTGGTTTAAAGATTGCATGAGAATACATGTGAAAATCTTGAAGATTTGACAAAATACAAGTGAAGCTTTTGTAAGACACACTATAAACAAAGTTAAAAGATAAATGTTAATATCCCTAATAATTCAAAAACTTCTACAAATCAGGATGAAAAATATAAATAACACACACAGAAAAAATGGCAAGGAATTAAAAGGTAATTCACAGAAAAAATACAATTTGCTCAACCACACTGGGGATCAGGGCACTGCAAACTAAAGAGGGAGGTACCACTTTTCAGTTTGGCAAGAATTAAAGGGACTAATAATACCCATGTTGGCAAGGATATGGGCAAAAGGATACTCCTATAACACAGTTGGAGGAAATAGAAAGCTTTTAGGTAGGCAACTTGCCTGTAACATTTAAAACGTGACTTTTTATTCCATCGCTTCTACTGCTAGTAAACTATCAATCAGAAATATTATCATAAATTCATAAAAATATATGTACGGGATATGCATTAAAATAACTAAGTTGCATATATATGTGTGCTTATACATAGATATTTTATATTTATACTGGCTAAAAAGAAAACCACAGGTCCAAAATGGCATCAGTTAGGCTGTCATAAAACCACAGCTTAATACCTAATCTAGTTGCAGTTTCAACATCCTCCAGAAATTTGTCTTTTTTTAATTTTTTAAAAATATTTATTTTTGAGAGACAGAGACAGAGCACGAGCAGGGGAAGGGCAGAGAGAGAGGGAGACACAGAATCCAAAGCAAGATCCAGGCTCTGAGCTGTCAGTACAGAGCCCAATGTGGGGCTCAAAGCCACGAACTCTAAGATCATGACCTGAGCCAAAGTCAGACACTTAACCGACTGAGCCACCCAGGCACCCACCCCCCCCTCACCAAAATGTAAGTCTTAACAGGTCAGTCAGAATTTTTCTGATCAGTGCCAATGAGGTTATTTGACCACCTACTTTCCCCTCTAAGGGAAAGTGACCTTGCCTGGAACAATCCTTTTCATTTGCTAATAACTTTCTTACCCCACCCTCATTTCTATAAAAATTTTTCATTTTGTGCAACTCTTGGAGCTCCCCTCTACTTGCTAGATGGGATGCTGCCGATTCTTGAATCATTTAATAAAACCAATTAGATCTTCAAATTTACTCACCTGAATTTTGTTTTTTAACATAATGTTGCTATAAATGTTACATACACACACATAAATATGTTTATATGTGAAGAGAAAAGGTCTGGAAGCTTATACAGCTGTTAATGGTATCAATTCCAGGGAAGTGGGGTTAGAGAACATGGGGAGGAGGGGCCTTATATTTTATATACATTTATAATGTATTAAATATGTACATAGCATATAATTTTCTCCAATAGAATTAAATTCTTTCATAATCTTTAAAGAAAAAAAAGAAAATGTTTTGCAGATTATAAAGCAAAGCACAGGTGTTATTTTTCTTTTTTTTTTAATTTTTTTAAATTACATTTATTTATTTTTGAGAGACAGAGTGAGACAGAGTGCAAGCAGGGGAGGGGCAGAGAGAGAAGGAGACCACAGAATCCAAAGCAGGCTCCAGGCTCTGAGCAAGCATTCAGCACAGAGCCCAACGTGGGGCTCGAACCCACGAGCCATGAGATCATGACTTGAGCTGAAGTCAAACACTTAACCAACTGAGCCACCCAGGTGCCCCAGGGTGTTATTTTTCTTAAATATACCTTATCAACCAAAAGAAATTTAGGATGACATACAGATGTGAAGTGTTATTCTTTATTACCAGAATTTCTTACTTAAAATTATTTTTAAGTCGAGAAAAAAAACAATTGTGTCAAGTCTTCCATATACATAAAAATACAGTAATTCTAGGTTTAAGGTATAGAATTATAGCTCTAGAAAATTTCCTTGTAAACTTTATCAAGTCTAGTTACCCTTTTTAACTGTTATTCTCATGCTTAAAGCATGTTATAGACATTAATACTATTCTTAAGACATGACACCATCACTACCTACTTGTCCTCTGAAGTAATTACCCCAAACTAAAAT
Organism: Prionailurus bengalensis; assembly: GCF_016509475.1. Taxonomy (NCBI): domain Eukaryota; kingdom Metazoa; phylum Chordata; class Mammalia; order Carnivora; family Felidae; genus Prionailurus; species Prionailurus bengalensis. Next base: position 57,610,272 of record NC_057351.1, read on the forward strand.
TTCCTTCTTTTTATATCTTCCCCTTTTCTCAGTTTATTAAATCATTCTAAATTTGAACATATTTCTCTCAGGTACAACAAGATCACCAGCTCAATTTTGTGAGATAAGCAAATTAGACACAATTGCTTTCCATTTCATCATTCAAGGTAACATAAAAATGTTACAAGTTCATCAAAAAACAAGAATTCCAATAAACCATGTTAAGTTCAGAGGCAAATAGAGCTTTTTTTTTTTTTTTTGCCCTTTTCTGTTCCTGGTTCTCCTTTAGTACTGCCTCCCAAATTATCCCAAGCACCCTCCCAACAAAGCCTGCTTTCTGGAAAGGATCTGAAAAGTAAATTCATGAGTAAAAAACATACAAATAAAGCTATAACTGTTAAATTTCAGAAATTGATTTTTAAAATTACACATGAGTACCCAATATTGCCAGGTACTATATATGATATGAACCAAATTGATGGGCCCTACCCTCAGAAAACACGGAAGAACAGATAAATAAACAAGTAGTTAGACTAAAGTGTGGTTTGCTATGATAGAGTTAAGACACAGTGTTATAAGAGGGAAGGTCTAACCAAGTGCAAAGGGTCAGAGAATTCTAGAAGAAATATCTAAGCCAAGGAGTAAAGAGTGAACATCAACTAGACAAAGGTACATGGGAAGAAGAATGAAGGTATGAAGAATGCCTTCCTGACATTTCTGAAATCACATCACCCCAATTCATCCAAAATATATGTCTGACTCTGATGAGCAGTAAAGTGGGAACAAAATTCAAACCTTCTAACTTCCAGTTCCTTTCATCATTTGGAATACTCTATCCCTTGCATCCTCTCCTCTCTTCAGCTTCAAGTGGTCATGGAAAACAACTGAACTGGTAAAAAGAGAAGTCACAGAAGATCACAAATGCAGAGCACAAAGAAAATAGGTATAGGCAGGCAGCTGGGGAAATGGTTTTGTAAGACTTTCTCTGAAGGACAAATGTTTAGGACAAAACAAAATTCCCAGCAACGGTGTATATGCCCCTAAAGACTGTAGTTTTGATAGGGCAGTAAATATTCAACCCAATGTCCAAACAGAACAAATATCTGGATAGTCTCTGCCAAACCAAGATTAAAAACTTCTGAAATAAAGGGGCACCCGGGTGGCTCAGTTGGCTAAGCATCTGACTTCAGCTCAGGTCATGATCTCGTGGTCCACGAGTTCGAGCCCCATGTCAGGCTCTGTGCTGACAGCTCAGAGCCTGGAGCCTGCTTCAGATTCTGTGTCTCCCTTTCACTCTGCCCCTCCTCTGTTCATTCTCATTCTCTCTCTCTCTCTCTCTCTCTCTCTTTCTTTCTCTCTCTCAAAAATAAACATTAAAAAATTAAAAAAAAAACTTCTGAAATAAAAAATAGCCAGTAATAAATTTATCCATTTTCAGCTAAGCAATATTTAGAGGGGAATTTATAACCTCAAATGTCTCTGCTAGAAAAAAAAATCTCAAATTAATAACCCGAGCTCCCACCTTTAGAACCTAGGAAGCGAAGAGTAAACTCAATTCACAGCAAAGAGAGGAAAGGAAATAATAAATATTACGCTGTAAATCAATTAAGTAGAAGATAAAAATGCAGTAGATGGGGTGCCTGGGTGGCACAGTCGGTTAAGCGTCCGACTTCAGCCAGGTCATGATCTCGCGGTCCGTGAGTTCGAGCCCCGTGTCGGGCTCTGGGCTGATGGCTCAGAGCCTGGAGCCTGTTTCCGATTCTGTGTCTCCCTCTCTCTCTGCCCCTCCCCCGTTCATGCTCTGTCTCTCTCTGTCCCAAAAATAAATAAACGTTGAAAAAAAAATTTTTTTAATAAAAATTAAAAAAAATAAAAATAAAAAATGCAGTAGAAAGAAATAAATAAAACCAAAAAATGCTTCTCAGAAATGGTTAAAAAAATTTTTTCCAAACTTTTAGCAAGTCCCACTAAGGAAAAAGATGAGAAGACAGAGCACCAAAATCAGGAATGTAAAAGAGCACATAACCACTGAATCTACAGAAGTTAAAAGATTATAAAGGAGTATTATGAACAATTTTATGTCAATAAATTAAATAATGTAGATGAAATGAACAAATTCCTAGAAAGACACAAATGACGAAAATTGCCTTAGAAAGAAATAGAAAATTTGAATGAACCTATAATGAGTAAAGACACTAAATTAGTAATTTAAAATCTTTGCTCAAAGACAAAACCAGATCCAGATGACTCTACTGGTGAATTTTATTAAGCATGTAAGAAGAAATAACACCAATCCTTCATGAACTCTTCCAGAAAATGGAGGAGGAGGGAATACTTCCCAACTCATAGGACGTCAGTGTTCCTCCAAGAATGCTTTCTAAACTTGCTCAGAACAAAACCTAGGATCACAGAACTCAGTTAATGCTGACATCTTCAGGTTCCAGATGGATTCATAAGGCCAGATAGGAAGCTGGAAATGTCCAAATACATGTTAAGAAAGCTCTAGAACCAACCTGGACTTCAAAAGTCCTTTAAAAATTTAAGACTATCTCATGGAAAATTGAGAATATCTCCCTTAAAAAGCCATAAACGGGACACCTTGGTGGCTCAGTTAGTTAAGAGTCTGACTCTTGATTTCAGCTTAGGAATCTCACGGTTCCTGAGTTCAAGCCCCACATTGGGCTCTGTGCTGAAATTGCAGAGTCTGCTTGGGATTCTGTCTCTCTCTCTCTCTCTCTCTCTCTCTCTCTCTCTCTGCCCAGCCCCAGGTTGCGCGCTCTCTCTCTCTCTCTTTCACTCTCCCTCTCTCTCTCAAAAATAGATAGATAGATAGATAGATAGATAACATTTTTTAAGCCATAAAGGACCTTTTCCCCTATTTCTGCCCAAAAAGGTTAGTAACAAATATTCTGGCTTGCAGGGCAATACTAGGACCAAGTCATGGGAGCTAGGTGTCTCAGTTCTCAAATAACTTTGTAGTTTTTGGACATCCTTATTGGTTTAGGTGATATCTCATATTTGAAGTTACTACATCTATGGAAAATGAGTGATTTTCCAGTTAAAAAAAAACTTATATTTAAGACTATATTGCAAAAAAAACAAAAACAAAAAAACCCTTTTTATTCCCTCTCTTCTTCCTTCTTATATACTTAATTACATGCATACCATAGTTATATCCATATAGTACCAATACTCAACTTCACAGTTACAAGTGACACTGAAAAGTGATTAGCTAAATCAGCATGAAATGGCAATGATGTATATGATAGCCATATAGAACTTTTACTTAGTACTCAGTGCTGTCATGTATCATCTCATCTAATGTTTACATTGTCCATGTTTATTCTCATCTAAAGAGGGTTATATAGCTACTGCAACTACTATAACTGTAACAGCCTCTTATCTGATAAACTGAAAAAAAACTATGCCTACTTAGACAAATCAGATTGGGATATTAATAAAACTGGGATAGAGGTAGAGAAACAGAGTCTACATATCTAGGCATTGAGATTTGGGGGAAAGAACAGAGCAAGGTTTTTCAGGACTATTGCCCAGAGCAATTTAGAGAGAGATGTTTAAAGACTTTTTTTTAAGTTTATTTATTTGTTTTGAGAGAGGGCACAAGTTGGGGAGAAACGGAGAGAGAGAGGGAGAGAGAGAATAGCAAGCTGTCAGCACACAGCCCAGTGGAGGGCTCAAACTCATGAGCCATGAGATCATGACTTGAGCCGAAATCAAGAGTCAGATGCTTGGGGCAACTGGGTGGCTCAGTTGATTAAGCATCCACCTTTGGCTCAGGTAATGATCTCACCGCTTGTGAGTTCAAGCCCTGCATCAGACTGTGTGCTGACAGCTCAGCACAGAGCCTGGAACTTGCTTCAGATTCTGTGTCTCCCTCTGTAGGCCCCTTCCCCGTTCATGCTCGCTCTCTCTCTCTCTCTCTCTCTCAAAAGTAAATAAAAACATTAAAAAAAAAAAAAGAGTTGGACACTTAACCAACTGAGCCACCCAGGCACCCCTAAAGACTTTTTTTTTAAAGTTTTTCTGTGTGTGAATAATGTAACAACACCAAAAGCATGACCCATAAAAGAAAAAAAATGATAAACTGTATTTCATCAAAATTAAGAATTTCTGCTCTTTGAAAGACACTGTTGGGAGAATGAAAAGACAAGCCACAGACCAGGAGAAATTATTTGTAAATCACATATCTGATAACACTTTTATCTAGAATATATGAAAAACTCTCAAAGCTCAATTGCAAATGAACAAAGCAATTTTTTAAATGGGCAAAATATTACTTCTCCAAAGATCATTTACTATTGACAAATAAGCACATGAAGTGATGCTAACATCATTTTTCATCAGGGAAATGAAAATTAAAACCATAATTAGATACCACTGTCTTTCTATTAAAATGGCTAAAATTACAAAGACTGATCATACCAAGTATTGACAAAGATGTAAAGCTACTAAGACTTCCATACAATGCTAATGGAAAGTAAAATGATTACAACCATGTAATCAAAGTAAAATGATTACAACCTTGATTAAAAAAACCAGTTTGGCAGTTTCTTAAAAAGTTAAACATTCACTTGCTAGAGAATTAAATGATACATCCATACAAAGATTTGCACAAGAATATAAATACTGGTTGTATTTGTGATAGTTAAAAACTGAAAAAAACAAAAACAAAAACAAAAGATGTCCATCAACAGGTCAATGGATAACCAACTTGTGGTATAGTGATACAACAATTATTCAGCAATAAAAAGGAATAAATTATTGACATGTGCAACAACATGGATGAATCTCAAAATAATTATGCTGATTAAAAGAAGCCAACAAAAAACAGTACATATTGTATGAGTCCATTTGTATAAAAAAAATTTTAATGCAATCTGATGTATAATGACAGAAAATAGGTCAGTGGTAGCCTAATGATGGGCGAGCCAGAGTGAAGCAGAAAGAACGTATTACAAAGGGACATGAGGAAACTTTTGGGGTATACAGATGCATTCATTATTTTGATTGTGGTGATGATTTCACCTAGATTTGAACCCAGATCTGTCTGTCTTCAAAGCCCATATTCTTTACACTGTTCTAATCTATGGGAAAAGTGGTTCTTTACACTGTTCTAATCTATGGTATGGTCATGACATTGTAATTATCTTTTAAAAAGAAAAAGATAATTCATATTATAAAATTATTTCACTTGGGTTTTAAGTTTTTAGTCTATTGTTCCTTGTGGAAAACTACTTTAATATGCACCAGTTTGAACTATATTGGCAAAAAACAGTAATAATAATACTTATAAAATGCTTTCATTGTTTCTTACTTTTCTAGCAAACAATATAAACCAGGTCTATAGCATTTGGGAAATAATGGCTTTGAGGACAAATACCATGATGCATTTCCTTCTTAAAGCCACAGATTCTGTCAGGGTCAGGGTATCTTTGGCATTGACTATGGACAGCCTGGAACCAAGTGCTCTTAGTTATATGAGAAAATAATGTTTAGAGTTCATCAAATTGTTTTGCTTGGCGTTATCCTGACACTGCTCAATCATTTTGTAAATCTGAGTGATGCCAAGTCTACATGTTTCTGATTTAGTTCCACTTAGCAAATCAAAGTGCTGCTTTATGAATGCTGTTTGAGATTTAAGGCAATACCCAACTGGTATCCTTTGAAATAAGGAGACTGAGTCAGAAGCCATCATTCAAGTGGCAGATGGGTTAAAGATGCTTTATACAAACCAGCTCTATCAGTTTCCACTAAGTCTATGCTCTTGCCAAATGCATTCTCTTAGAATATACAATGAGATTTTTTTTCACATTTATAGGCCAAAATTCCTCTTTCAGCCACATCTTGCTTGAGTTTATTTGGAATAAGTTTCTATCTCTTTTATATAATGCTGATTATGGGATATTTGAAGTCATGTTGCTTGAATTCTAGAAGAGTCAAGAAATGTAGCAGAGCTGATAGGGAAATGACGTACAGAGAACATGAGACCAGGGCTAGTAGAAGTGCTCACATTCAAAGGCAAATAGATGAGAAATAAGTAGAAAGAAATAACAATGTGTATAATAAGCACAGATCTTTCTTCAAAATGAAGGTGGTGCTGAGATGGAGTGAATGGAGATAATCTAGGTATCTGGAATTTTTAAATATTGCCATATATTCACATAGCTAAATAGAGAGACTGGTGCTAATCCCACTTTATCTCTTCCTCTCTCTTAGTTTCTCACCCACTTTCATGATTCTACAACTCTCTAAATGTTTTGTTCTATTCAACAATAAGAACAAGTGTGGTGCAATGAGAGTTTAAAAAAGAGAGAAAGAAGGAAGAGGAGGAGGAGAAGGAAGAGGAGAAAGGGAGACGAGAAAGTACTAGATGGGAAGAAATAAGAATGAAGAGGAAAGAAAAAGAAGAGTATGAAAATACCTGAGTACCTTTATCACTAAAGCAGTTTTAAAAAGATTTTTGACACTCTTCCCATCAATAAGTTGGCTCTATGTCCTCTCCCCTTAAATCACAGTAGTCTTTTGGCTGCTTCTACCAGTACAGTATGGCAGAAGTGATACTATGTGATACCCAAGATTAGGTCATTAAAGGCCAAACAGCTTCCATCTGGTTCTTTTGGAATATTTGTACTCTGAAAGGTCCCTCTAAGTACCCAACCACCACAAGAGGCCATATGTAGGCGCTCTATTCAACAGGCCCAGTTGAGTTCAACTTTTAAGTTATCCTATCCCAGGCATCAGAAATGTAAGTGAAGAAGCCAGGACCAGCTTTGTAGGCATACAATGTATACAATCACACAGGGCCCACACTCAGAAGAGGAGCCTTATCCTTGGTTTAATCTCTATTGTTGCCATCTTACAATTCTTAATAATTTTATCTTTGAACTTGTGTTCTATAAGTGAAGTCTAATGGAACATGAGTGTGAGCAGAGGAGATGCACACAATATGCGTATCTGCCACAGTTCCTTGTTGTTCCATTAGCATATAGCTTTCACGATGCTCACTACACAGCTTCTATAACACACTTACCTTACATTCAAAGCCCTGTGCTCATAAGACCTCTGTGCTTAGTTTAAATGTCACTATCTTAAATTCTAAATGATTGTATCTTTTAACTTGTATTCATTAGGTCAAGTCCATGGGACAATGCAGCATACACACATGAATAGAGGCAATATGCACAAAATGCATATCCCTACCCTACCCCACCCTGACACCTCTTTCATGGACAGCCTTTGTGATCTCTACAAGCACAGAATTCTGACGGATCCACAATATGTGTAAGTTTAGGGAGACCAAAGTGAGTCCAGAATAAGCATGTTTTACGTCTATGATTGAGTAAGCAGAGGCACACTTCAGAAGACACACTTTTCATTCAAACTAGAACTTGCTTTGAATGCAGGAAAAATGCAGTGGCATCCTAAGAAACTGGAACAGCCAAGGAAACCTATCATACCCTCTTACTCATGTTCCTTCCCCATATTATCCAACTACTTACAATGTAAATGAGGACGTAAAAAGGGAAAGACAGAACAACCCATAGTTCTTTTTCCTTTTGATTCTTCCTTATTAATCAGTAAGGCAAAGGTAGAGAATGTTGGTAGAATGTGTGCATTACCAAAGAGTGAAGTAAAAACTGTTGAAGTGGACTGCACATCATTTCTACTGTCATGGTAAGATCAAAATACATACGCATGTGTGAGCCACAAAATACAAATCATGAAATTTCTGTGGTTCTGCATACAAGTCAAATACTCTTACGTTCACATTTAAAACTCACATTGTACAATGTAAAGATGAATAATGGTCCACCTCCTCCCACTACTGCTTCAATCTCTTTACAACATCATCTATCACTTAGCCTAGATCCAAAACGGGGAACTCACAAACTCTCTAAGTCTTAGGTTCCTTATCTGTAAAATAGGGATATTGAGACTTCACAGGATGGTTTGAAGATTAAAAATAATGTCTTTAAAGCCCTTACTTAGTACACTATCTGGACATATTAGTTATTCAGTAAGTAGTACTAGAGTACTATTCTACTGTGAAAAATAATGATGACGATGACACACTTTTCTAAAACTAATTCATTTTTAGACAGCTTTATTGCAGAGTCCTTCCACACAGTGAACTAAAACATGTCTCTTTTCAAATTATACCAGTCCTATTCCATGAGGTCCTAGGCTCTACAGGCCATGGTTAATCCTTCCTCCACAGCTCTTTAGATGAAAGACAATGACAGGGTCTGTCATTTTGAGAACTAAAGAGTTGCTGCACAGCCTATTCAATGTCTTTGCTAAGGCTGAACTCTCCAGTTAAACCCCTGAATATTGCACAGTTGGCTGATATTGCTCCCTCAGAAATTCACAGGTATTCTATGTTATACTGTGTTATACCTAAGCAGGTAACTTGATATCACCCACCTTACATAGCCAGTCTCAGCCACATTCTCAGGCCATATGAACTTCAACTGAAAGCTTTGGGGGGTGAAAAATTCTTGACCAGACTTTTGGTTCCAGCAGGGCAGAGATTTTGTCACCTTTGTTTACTGCTAAATTTCTGGGTTCATACTAGATACACATTATTTGTTGAATGAATGAAAAAAACAAATTCACAGGGAGCATAAGCACCATTAGGTATGTCATTACTTCCACTCTATTTTGTAGGAACCTCAAAGTTCATATTTGCCCAGGTCCTAAACTAAGGCCTTAACGTGCAAGATACAAAAATATCTGAATCTCAAAAATTACATTATGTCATTTGGTAGCAAAAAGAAAACAAAACAAACAAACAAAAAACTCTAATACGTAATTGCTATCTATAAAAACACATAAAAAGAAGAGAATAACAGAGAGACAATTTTATCTTCCAGCACTGAGCACGCCTTTAATTAGAGATCTCTAATTTACGGCTCTACAACTAAAACAAGAGTTAGAAAAGTGAGAAGACGTGTAGAAAAATAAAGTTTTGGAAATAGTCACTATATCGAAAATCAAAAGAAACCAGGTACATTTCATCCAGAGAAGCTGAGCCTTCAAGAATTTAAAGGAATACTACATTAATAATGGTGAATGGCTGTTCTGTTTCCATTGTAACAGAACAAAAGGAACCACCTTCAGTTATAGGAGATCTTTATACTGAAAATCCAAATTCATATCTCAAGGGATAAGAAACACTGGCAAAGACTGCCAAAAAGAGATAGGAATTCTTCAAGTCTACAGACTTTGATGAAAAAAAGTATCCATCTTTCTAAGATTATTTAAGTGGATTTCTGCTCAAAAGGAAAGTGTGAACTTTCCTTGAGATAACCTCAAGATCATTATTTCCAAAAACTTTTGAAGCAGAAGCAACTGTGAAAAATAGGACATTTCCAAGTACCTAAGGTAAATAACATGTCTAGGAAAAAACTTTTTTAATCCTCCATTTCACTTTTTCTAAGATATCTTACATTTAAATAGTATTTCACAATTTACAGTGGACTTTCATGTTTTCACCTCTAGTTTTATTATGACATGATACCCCAGATCGCCTGCCTAAGCTTGAAGGTTAAAGGGGATGAGAACAGATCAGAAGTCTTAGATTTAAATAAACCTAGAACAGAAACTCACAAAGGCCTCATATATGATGGACAGTGTAGGTTCACAGAGTAAAAGACAAACAGAAGGACAAGACTGCGAAGACAGATCCAGGGCACAGAGACTACTAACCAGCAGTCAAGGTCTTTTCTTCCTCAGGCCAGACAACACTATTCTAGGGTGCACTGTAGGTACTCCAGAGGGCAGTGGAGAGTTCTCCATCCTTTCCAACCATCTGGGCATTCATTTCTGCGTGGAAAGAGGTGTTTGTTGGGAGGGACCCTTTTCCTCCAACAAATACGTTTTTGGTGTCAATAATGGATAAGAAAATGTCTTTAAGAAAAAAGAACAAATGGCAAAGACGTGAGAATTTTGCAAAAAGCTGAAAATGCCTGTGAGCTAGAAGGCATTATTCTTTTACAAGTCTAAATAAATTAAAGGCCTGCAAAATTGTATGGGAATGTGCAAAAGACTTTTTTTTTTTTAAGTAACTGCTCAAGATTTTCTCCCAAGAGTCATTTCATGCCTAGTCACCCCATTTTCAATCTGAAACAGAAGGTACAGCTATTGGAAAAAGTCTGCTGTTCACAGCCAGGTCAGAAAGTCCGAGGTTTGTTTGGCTTGTGCCCTTTGCAGAGAGGACCATAAAACTCCATTCCTCCCCATCCTGAAATAAATGCTAGGCAGAATAATGTTCCCAGAATGTCAACAGAATGCCACAGAGAAACATTTGCTTTTCTTGGTAACCAGTGCATTTAAGGGCACTGAAGTCCATATTTTCAATTCCAGAGAACTAAGGGCAATGACAATGATTTCAGGCTTTTTTCCTCCTAAAGAAAATGCTTGAGAAAATTAAGATGTAAAATGGTTTTTTTTCTAGCAAATATGTATTGACCCCTTTCACTAAGAAACCACTTGGTGCACATTAGCTCCCAGGTAGGTCAAAAGCTCTCACAGAAGGATCCAAATTTTCTCAGGGCATGGGTTTCCCCTTATACTCAGAGAGTTATTTTTAAAGTTAGATATTTCTGCAAACAAGCCAACTCTGAGTCTCCCTGGGGAACCATTTTTGCTGGGCAGGTTGGCTCCACTGGTTAGAAATTGATTTGAAGGAGGCAAATGATTTGAATTGTATTCCTTAAGGGACAATATTCTAAAAAGCAGAAACAAAAGCAAAAATAAGAAAACCTGGTAAGACCAGAGATTGCACCTCTTATAAATTTATGCTAGCAAAATCAGTGTGATTATATCTGAAGAAGTTAACAGAGTAGGAGCTGAAAAACAAGTCAATGAACCAACTGGTCCCTTAGTCAGTGCTGCCCAACACACAGAAGGTACATAAAAAGTAACAAACTGAGCAGTGAGAAAGATCAGCATTGCTTATTTTGTAGTTCTCCCTCTCCTGGTCTATATCCTTCACACCTCCAGCTCAAAGTATATCTTGACCACCAACTATTCTACCTCTAGCACTGCTTATTCTCCTCTCCTCTACCACCCCCTCACTTGGCCTGCAAAGCAAGCCAAATGCAAGAATCTGTAAGTATATCCAGAATGTATGCTAGTGTGCCTCACTGCCCAGCAGCAGCAAAGAAAAATCCAAGAGGTTTCTCTTGCTAAGTTCAGCCATGAATGCTCAATATTAAATCATGAAAGAGGAAGGAAACCTGGAGTTTATACAGATCAACTCCTATTTTCAAAATAAGGAATGTGAGGTCCAGTGATATGGAGTAATTTGTCCAAGTCCATGTGCTGGGGCTAATGCAGAGACCCAAGATTACTTCCCAGCACCTCAGCTGGCCAGGCCACGACTAGCTGTCTACCTCATTTCTAAGCAACAGGAAACTACAATAAAAAGATAGGATCTGAACACTTTTTTTCTTCATGTGTCTCTTTTTCTCACCCAACGATTTTCACATTATCCTTTTCCACCTTGAATTCCTTCTAAGATATCGGTAACACTGGTACACAAATCTATTTATTCAATATTAAAACTTTCCTAAATGAGCAAGAAGCGATATTTATTAAAAACATTGATAGGAAATGAAAAATAAAAACTGGATATGAGTATAAGAGGCTTAGAGATAATATCTGTGAAGCTATTTTTATGAAGAGAAATGACTGGAATTTTATCCTGATATGGACTGAGATTAGACAAGAACACTAAGAAATGAGAAATGCTTTCAGAGCAAAATCCCAATTTCTCAGTTTGGCATTCAAGGGCCAAAGGTTGCTCCCAACTTTTTTATCTCTGCTACTACTACCCACAGCATTCTATGTTCTAACCATACCAGACATCTCATCACTCCTCAGTATCCATAGCAAGCACTCATCTAATTCCTTTTTTAGGCTTATTGCTCTGTCTGGAATACTGTCATTGTCCCACCCACACCTCTGTGACCAGGCAAAACCACACTCAAAGTGCACCACAAATGATCAGGGCTACTTGAGGCCTTTCCAAAACAGCAGACAAATGTGAACTTTTTCTCTCCCAGTTTATTCCTTCCCAGAATGTTGTCTATTTCAGAACTTACACACTCCGTCTTCCATGCACAGTGTAGTACGTCTGCTTCTATCAGCAGAGGCTGAGTACCTGAATAGCTGGGAATCAGTTTCCAGCCCAGAGTGCCAGCCCTCAGACTAGCCCAAAGAAGCCACACAATGTTTCTTTCATTGAACTGCAGATTTAGAAAGAAGGAAATATTATTAATCAGCATGAAATAATCCACATATGGTAATACACAAGAGTACTTTAATCGAAAGAGTTTAAATGATGATGACTTCTGTATATATTTGAATTGGATTTCTTACAGCAAATAAATTGTCCTTATCTCATCTTTCACTCAAAGAACAAATGTTTTCCACATCTTGTGACTTTGTCACAAAATGAAGACTCCTTTCTATTTACTACTACACACAAAAAAGAGAACCATTTCTCTCCTTCTGAAGATTGACAAGAGTTCAAACTCCATCCAACTCCCAAATAAGATCATGCAAAGAATCATTTTCCCATTTGTTGAATCCAAAAGACTCCTAGCAATTCCCAAACTCTAGACATCTCCATTGAGAAAAACACAGCCACCTATGGATGAAATGTATGTATCACTAGTTTGGAGAATGTTTGGTTTTCTCTGTATTATTCCAAGTCTAAAATTGCAGAATGAGAATGATTTTGGAAGGTTAGGGTTTAGAATTTTATTTTCACTGCATTTAAAAGCATATAACAGGCAAAGGATGAAAACTAGAGCCATGCACTGGTATTTGAAAAATCGTGTGTACTCTTAAAAACACATTTGCAAATCATAAATGTTTGTAAACTTAAACAATAATGGACAGGGGCCATATTTTGCATCCTTGTGCCATCTTAATCCATCAGTGTTGACATTACCGCAGAAAAACTTCCCTTTCATGGTTAGTAGTCTGTCCCTCTCAGCAGATCTATGATACTTTCTGGCGTCCCACACAGGGAATTATTTAATTTAATTTCTAAGGGCCAGATCCTGCCCTTGGATACATGTGAGTTGTAAGTATTGACGTCAATGGAAATTCTGGGTGTGCATCTGAGGGCAGACCATGGTCCTCTGCATATTCCTAACGTGACTGCTGAAATTCTCTTTGCTAAGATTGGTCTGATTTTGGCTCCCTTTCTCTTAAATGTGCACACAATACCAGAAGTGATGCATGAAGGCTGTGAACAAATGAAGAACTTCAGAGCCGGGTTGGATCCTGTGTGGCCTTCTGACCTAAGGAAAGAACTAGATTTTAAGTCCTCTTTGTTTCACGGTCTGTTATTGCCCTGATGATCAGCCCAGGAGCAAGATTTTTCATTTCCAGATCCATCTCCTGGTTAAAGAGAAAATAAGACTTAGATTCTAATTAATGCTAATAATTTTTAAAACAGTTGTTAAGAGTATTAGAATGAAAGCTGCACTCAATTTCCAAAGTAATCTGTCTGTCTTTAGCCACTAAATTATGGTATCTTTTACTTGTTGTTTTTCACTGAATTAAACTGTAAACCTAATAATTCCAGGACATCTTTGAACTTGCATCCAAATAAAGACAAACTAGTAAAGTAGCAATCTGGAACCACCTGGAAACCTGAGACTCATCCCATACTCATCACTCTCATCTGATCTCCACTCCACCTTGTCCACATACACAAAATCACGCTTACACACTTAGTCACCAACACCTTTCAATTCTATCTCCTTAATAACTTGAGCCTCTCCCTTCTTCAGCTCCACTATCCTTAGCCCTGATCATTTTTTTCCCCAGACAACTGTAATAGTCTCATTGTTCTGGTCTCCTGTTCCCCTAATCTTGAACACTATCCATTTTCCACACGGGTGGTAGAATAATTCCTCCAAATGCCTAATATAAGAATGATACTCTCATTAATAAAATCCCGTGGCTTTCCATTAGGTTCAGGCAATACCTAACAGTCCATTATCTGAATTCTCAACAAACTGCAAATTCAGCAATCTAGATCTTTCCACCAACCCATCCATCAAGTTCAATAAGATTTAGAAACTCAGAATTAAGCTCTGAATTCTTCACAACTTTTTTAAGACCCTGAGTGATAACAAACATGCTATTTTGTAGAATTAGGTGCCATGTATAATTAAAAAACTGAAAATATACACAACAGATTTCAGTTTTAAAAATTATGAAGGGAGGAGCATCTGGGTTGCTCAGTCGGTTAAGTGTCCAACTCTTGATTTCAGCTCAGGTCATGATCTCACGGCTCGTGGGTTTGAGCCCTGTGTCAGGCTGTGTGCTGACAGATGGAGCCTACATGGGATTCTCTCTCTCCTCCTCTCTGTGCCTCTCCCCTGCTTGCAGGTACACACACTCTCTCTCTCAAAAGTAAGTAAATAAACATTTTTTTAAAAAATTACTGAGGAAAAAACATATCTTTTATCCCAAAGGAATGTTTTTGTGATTGCATAGGCCTTGAATTAACTCATATCTAAGAACTAGGAGTTCACATCAAGAACTGATTATCAAAGTTTAACTGAACTTTGGCATTTATTATCAAAATCAACTTGCAAATAATTTCTTCTAAAAATTCTTCAGGTGGACACCTCAATCCCAAATCCCATTCTTTTTTTTTTTAATGTTTTATTTATTTTTGAGGGAGAGAGACAGAGAGAGACAGAGCATGAGTGGGGGAGTGGCAGAGAGAAAGGAGGACACAGAATCTGAAGCAGGCTCCAGGCTCCAAGCTGTCAGCACAGAGCCAACACGGGTCTCAAACTCACAAGCTGTGAGATCATGACCAGAGCCAAAGTCAGACACTCCGCCCCTAAATCCCAAACCCCATTTCTGGCAATTGGTTTCAAACCTGTAGCTCAACAGAATATTTATTAAATACTTACTTCGCAGGCACTGGATTTTCAAAGAGGAATATGACATTTTCCCCGCCCTCCAAAATTATTTTATCACAGTAATGGTCTTGTATGGCAATTCTTAACCAGATTATTAAAATCCAACTCAGAATGCTGTGATGCCTTCTGATTATTTTAGAATCATTACTCTAACTTGAAAAATTCCCAAGACCATAAATCATCTGTCCCCTCCTACCCCTTGCTTCCCAAACCTCCCTTCTCAATAATTCTCTGAACATATCTACACTACACTCCCCTTGCTCATACTTCTCTGGCCACACTGGGCTCCTGGTGTCCCTGAACACAGCAGTCAAGCTCATGGCTCAGGGTCGTTGCCCATGATACTCCATCAGCCTGAAACACTCTTCCTCTATTACTTGTATGACTTGTTCCCCAACTACTTTAAATCTTTCCCAAATGTCACTTTCCCAGTGAGTTCTTCCCTCACAAGCCTACTTAAAATGGAATACCTATCCTAACACTCCTAGCTCCCATTTCTTTTCTTTTTGTCCACAGCACTTATCACCATTTAACAAAGTACATATTTTATTCATTTAGTTTTTTCTTCCTTCTAAAGTGATCGTTGTTATATTATGTAGCAATTAAAACAGTGCCTGATACCTACTAAATTCCGAGTAAATATGTTCTGAATGAATGACAGAACTTGCTCAAGAAGTACCTGGAGCATTTGGGAAGTTCTACTGCAACAAGACTTCCCCAAAGCAGTAAATCATTATCAGAATAGTCTCCTTTCACATAAATTTAAATATCTATAAATGTTAAATAAAATTTCGGTGTATATGCTTAAATGAGAAATACATAAACCAATAAACATGTGACTAGGATAAGAAAAAATATTTCAAAGAATTTAATGTGGTGATCTAATATGTAAAAATATTAATAAATTTTCTAAAAACCATTCTTTCATCTGTACATCATTATTGTATCTTATTCCATTATTATTATGATAGTTTTATATAGGTTGTAGTTCAATATTTTCAAAGTGTGATCAAAGATCTATCTGCATCAAAAACATCTGAGGTGCCTATTGGTAAAATGGAATTTCCTGCCTCCACTTAAGAGCTCTGAGGCTGTGGCCTATAAATCTGCATTTTTCTAACAAGTTCCCAGGGGATCTTTATTCTTACTTATGTTTGAGAACTAATGCTTTAGGCCCTCAGTCTGCAAAACCCACTGCAGCCCTCTCTGTCTTAGCCTCCCTCCCACAGGACTCTCCCTGAGTCCAGATAATCTTTCAATTTAAACACATGGATGTTACCTTAACTAAGGATTCAAGAAAAACTTTTCTTCTTTTGATGGTAATAAGCCTTCAGAGATGTTATTTACAGACCAACATCGCTAACAGTGATAAAAATATCACCTTTAAATTATTAGACCTTGGCAGCCTCTTATAATAATATCCCATAAAATCAGAAAATGAAATAGAAATTCTAAAGTATCCTAACCTTCTTTTATATACTCCAAGAGGCACAGCGCTACAACTAAACTCATTAAGCACCTACTGTGTAGCACAGAAAATCACATTCACTACACCTCATTTAACCTGAAACTTGTGAAATGAGGGCAGATAACATAGTTATTTGTCCAGAGCCACTTAGCTGGTACTTGCAGAACAAAAACTGAACCCATGACTCCAGACTCTAAGTCCATGATTATTTCTAGAATACTCACAGCTTCATCAATCTATAAATGAGTTCTTTAAAGTCACAGCCACTACTTCCTGTGATTTTGGCCTAATTCTCTGTTTCCTTAAAAAGTAGAGTTGTTCCAGGGCACCTGGGTGGCTCAGTCTGTTGAGCGTCCAACTTCAGCTCAGGTCACGATCTCACGGTCCGTGAGTTCGAGCCCTGCGTCAGGCTCTGGGCTGATGGCTCAGAGCCTGAAGCCTGCTTCTGATTCTGTGTCTCCCTCTCTCTCTGTCCCTCCCCCGTTCATGCTCTGTCTCTCTCTGTCTCAAAAATAAATAAAAACGTTAAAAAAAATTAAAAAAAAAAAAGTAGAGTTGTTCTGATTAAGAAAAAAAAAATGAAGGACACGAAGTCTCCTACACACGTTCCTTTTGGTATTCTGTGCTCCATTCCCTACTGTGGGGTTTCTTGACAGCTCTGCCAACATATTCGTCTGCCCCAGCTGCTTTTAATTTACCCTTTTATGGGGGCATGAATGTCACTATTATGTCCCTAATTCAAATGTTCTTGATGCTGCAGTTCTGCCATCTCATTTTTTTTTTTCTGGTCTCTTTACCATATTCTCTTTCAATAAAGGACATGTTACTTTGTCCATTAACTTAAAACAAAATTCACTGTGGGTTTTTAATTCTCTGAGCTTTCCTTTTAAATGTTCTTCAATCTAACTGAAAAGCTGCTTTCGTTCTTGTTACATGCATGAGCTCAAATGCTAAGAATCCTGAGGTTTCCAAACAAACCCATTTAGACAGTTTTTGAAAGTATATTCTTCAGATTATCCCACTCTCAAGACATGTACAGAAAGTGGGAGGTGGGAGAGAAAGGGTTACTGGTCAAATAAAATCACGTTCTATATCTACCTCATTGAAATTCATATGTATATCAGCATATTAAAAGCTCTGATATTAAAAGCTTTCAGTGAAAAAATGGTTTTACTCAGTATGTCCCAAACCGGCTTAACCATGCAACTTTTTCCCCCAACTACACATCCCACAGAATTTACTATATGGTAAACATTAGAAGACACAATAAATATGTAATGCCTACTGTATAAGAAGTTCTCCTTAAGTGGTAGCTATTATTGTTGTAATCATTAATAAGCAGGTCAATAAATGTCATGACTCAGCTAATCCATTACTCTTAAGATAGGACTGTGGTCCTAATTTGTTCAGCCCAAAGTACCTCCACTGACCCTTGGAAATAACGTCAGTTTACTATTTTCAATAAAAAATTCAGAGGAAAAATATTCAGAAAATTCTCAGGAACCTGAGCAACAATAGTTCTGAAATGCTACAACTTCAGGATACCTGAAAACATAATTAGTAATAGTTTGGGGAGAGTGTAGTGTGAGAGGAGTCCAACTGAGTTTGGAGTCAAACATTTAAAACCAGCCTGGACCTTAAGCTTGTGGCATAGTTTCTTAAGATGTAAACTGAGGATATCACCAACAATTTTTGCTAAGTTGTTGTAAGAATTAGAAATAGTATACCTAGGACATAGCAGGCACTAAGAACAAAGATTCACTGCTTTTGTAGTTCCAATTAGACTTGCTGACTTCTGAGAAGCTTAAATTATATAATATAGGTTTGGCCAAGCAAACTCACTTCATTCTCCAAAATAAACACTTCTTAAAAAGCGTAGACCACTCCACATTTCAAGAATTCCTCTCACAGCTGTGTTAACTAGCTAGCTATCATAATTGTTAAAGCTTTTGCATATTTTCCTGAAAAAAACTAGTAACAACTTTAAAAATTTCTTTACTTTTTTAATAAATTATACATTCTCATAATTTAAGAAGTAAAACATCATAAAAAGGCATATAAAGTTTCCCTCTCAACCTCTTTTCATCCCACGCCCCTGCCTGAGTCTATCCCTAGATCATTGCTTTTGTTTGTTTTCCTCTTGAATTTCTTTATGCAAATACATGCTATTATCAATGTGTATAGATATGTTTTTTTTTTACTTTTTTGAATTTTTTGAGTTAAGTGTTCAGTGCATTATCATTTTTTCATTCTTTCTTGACTGAGATAATTAGTTAAGTCTCCAAACTTTCTTTAGCCTTTCCCATAGTTTCTGGCATCTAGTATTTTCATTACCATTGTTTTCAACAAGTTTTTTACTTTAGATTGTATTTTCTACTTGATTCAGGAATTGTTTAAGAAAGATTTCTTGCGTTTTTGGTTTTTTTTGTTGTTGTTTTATTTTTTATTTCCAGGTTGGGTCAGAGTTTCATTGTTATTCTTTTACTAATTTCTAGTTTTATTGCATTATATACTATTTATTTTTCAGGGACTGAATTGAGATTTTCTTTGTGAACTTTTTTACAATCAAGTTCAGAGAATGTTCCATATGGCATTTAAAATGATGGTATATTCCCTATTTCAAATCTCTTGTTCTTTTATCTCTAAAATTTCCCCTTTAGGAAAACTGTTTGGGGTTATTTGGTACATAGATATTCACAGCTGTTATTGCATTTTGTATCTATTAGCATGGTAAAGTTTGCTTTGTCTTACTTAATGCTTTTTAGCCTAACATTCACTTTGCCTGATATTTCTTCTACTGTGACTCCTACCTTTTTTTTATATTTTCCTAGTATACTTTTTTAAGCAGCTTTAATTTACATACAATTCACCCATTTAAATTGTATAACTCAATGTCTTTAGAATATTCACAGAATTATGCAAACATCACCACGTTCAATTTTAGGACATTCTCATCACCTCAAACAGAAACTCTGTACTCATTAGCAGTAATTCCCCATTGCTTCCCAAGCTTCCAGCCCTAAATGACCATTAATCTATTTCTTTCTGTCTTTACTGATTTGACTATATGGGAACTTTTTATATAAATGGAACCACACAATAATGTGGCATTTGTGACTAGGTTAGCATAATGTTTTCAAGATTGATCCATGATTGTAGCATTGACCTAATTGTTTTATTCACTTGTCCTTTTTGAAAATTTGAGTTGTTTTTTGCTTTTTGGCCATTATGACTAATGCTGCTATGAATATTTGTGTACTAGTTTTTGTGTGGACACCTAATACATGTTTTGCATGCTTTTATTTTCAATCTTTCTGAATCACATTTTAAAGTATTTTTCTTGGGGGGTCTGAGTGGTTCAGTCAGTTAAACATCCGACTTCGGCTCAGGTCATGATCTCCTGGTGAGTTTGAGCCCTGCGTCGGGCTCTGTGCTAACAGCTCAGATCCTGGAGCCTGCTTCTGATTCTGTGCCTCCCTCTCTCTCTCTCTCTCTGCCCTTATCCCACTCATGCCTCTGTCTCTTTCTCTCTCAAAAGGAAATAAACACTAAAAAAAAATTTTTAAGTACTTTTCTTGTATACCACATAGTATGGTTTCGCATTAACCTAAAGATTTTTTTTGTAACTGGGTGAGTAAAGTCCATACAAAAAACATAAAGAAAATTAAAATCATCCATAGTGTATCACTCAAATATAAACAGTATTTTTTATATATCTTCTTCAGATCTTCACAAAATTATGTATATGTCCCTTTTTGAAACAAAATTGAAATCATCCAGCAGTTGGTTTTGTAATATGGTGAGGTTTTTTCTTAATTTCAATTTTAAAAAGCCAATTTAACAGCTGTATAACATTCCACTGAACATACAGTAGTACATAATTTAAAAATGTGTTCTTTTATCCAGCATTCTACTATATTTTGTCAACAATGAAAATAATACTAGAGCTACAATTTATGGAGCCAAGTGTTCTTAATATGTGGTCCCCTTCTGCTGTATTAATTCATCCTTCTATATGGTATAGGTTTTACACACATCTTAGTATATCTCTTCTGAGTTGACTGATGAAATATTTACAACTGGGACAACTGGGAACAATCCATACTTTGGGACACTGAAATATATTCCAGGAATTGTGTTCTCTCTGAACTGTAAAAATTGGAATAGGGTTTCCTGGGTGGCTCAGTTAAACGTTTGACTCTTGATTTTGGCTCAGGTCATGATCTCACAGTTCATGGGACTGAGCCCCATGTGTGGCTCTGTGCTGACAACATGGAGCCTGCTTAGGATTCTCTCTCTCCTTCCCACTCTCTCTGCCCCTCTCCCAACTTGCACACATGCTCTTTTTATCTCTCAAAAATAAATAAACATTTTTTAAAAATAAAAACTAAAAATTGGAATAAATTTTTCTTCTCCACAGAGGGAAAAAAAGCATCCTTTTGATTAAAGAACATCTACATCTCCTGAATCCCTATAAAGCTAATAATAAGCAAAGCCTCTTTTACATTGTAAGGGGCATCTGGTTATTTCAGTAATATTAGAAAATTCCATGTCTTTTTTAAGTTTGAGAGAGAGCAGGGGAGGAGCAGCAAGAGAGGGAGAGAATCCCAAGCAGGCTCTGCGCTGTCAGCACAGAGCCCACACAGGACTCAAACTCACAAACCATGAGATCATGACCTGAGCTGAAACCAAGAGTTGGACTCTCAACTGACTGAGCCACCCAGGCACCCCAGAAAATTCCATATCTTTAATATGTTTTTAGGCTTCTCTAAGAGATCTGGAAATAACTGACTCATCCCAATTAGTTCTATAGTTTTCTTTTCACATTACACTCTTGCATTCTCTTCTCACAATCTAATTATCTCCATTAACAAAATCAAAACAAGGTCAAACATTTTTATTTTGCTACAAGATTACAAACTTCTTTTTACAGTTGCATAGTACATAGTTGTTAAGTACCGTTGCAATAGTAATATTTTTTTAAATAATTTATTGTCAAGTTAGCTACCATACAGTGTATATATTGTGCTCTTGGTTTTGGGGGTTGATTCCCGTGATTCATCACTTACATACAATACCCAGTGCTCATTCCAACAACTGCCCTCCTCAATGCCCATCACCGATTTTCTCTCCTTCCCTGCATCCCCCCATCAATCCTCAGTTTGTTCTCTGTATTTAAGAGTCTCTTATGGTTTGCCTCCCTCTCTGTTTGAAACTATTTTTCCCCTTTCCTTCCCCCATGGTCTTCTGTTAAGTTTCTCAAGTTCCACATATGAGTGAAAACATATGATAGCTGTGTTTCTCTGACTCACTTATTTCACTTAGCATAATACCCTCCAGTTCCATCCATGTTGTTGCAAATGGCAGGATTCCACTCTTTCTCACTGCCAAGTAGTACTCCACTGTATATATAAACCACATCTTTACCCATTCATCAGTTGATGGACATTTGGGCTCTTTCCATAATTTGGCTATTGTTAAAGCACTGCTATAAACATTGGGGTACATGTGCCTCTATGAATCAGTAATCTTTATAAACTATTTCCTTAAACACAATATAGCTAACACATAGGGATATCCCTTTATTATAGTACTCCCTCACAATAGGATTTTGCAATTTGCAAAGTACTTCTATGTACATTATTTCACTTAATCTAAAAACAACCCTATGAGCTAGCTAGACAGAAATCATAATTCCCATTTTACAGATTTAAAACAAAATGGGTTCACAGGAATTAAGGGGCATGTCCTAAATCAAAACATGAATAAGTAGAGGAACTAGAAATTAGTGCCAGGTCTTCTGTCTTCCAAAAATGCAGATAGGAAAAGTCACTGTCTCCTTATGGAGTTGTCAAGATTCTGAAGTAGGGGTGGGAGACTTCTACAGCTATAACTTATTGTTGGTGACTTTATTCCTCACACTGAGCCTGTCTTTCTTTCCCATCTTTTCCATTTTCAAATCTTATCCAATCTTTTTTTTTTTTAACGTTTATTTATTTTGAGAGAAAAAGCACACAGGCATGCCAGGGAGGGGTCAAGGGAGAGGGAGAGAGAATCCCAAGCAGGCTCCGCACTGTCAGCACAGAGCCAGATGTGGGGCTCAATCTCACGAACCATGAGATCATGACCTGAGCCAATATCAAGAGTCAGACACTTAACCGAGTGAGACACCCAGGCACCCCAAATCTGATTCAATCTTATCCCTTCATCATTAAATACTGATGCAAGATACAAGTGAGTGAAAAATACGCACTTCATATTTTTAAAGAGCTTTTATACTTAGCAAATATGCTGGATTTCAATTCCAGTGCTTTTTATCTTTCCTTACACAGAGCTTGAATCTCTTATGATTTCCTTAACACAACATAACAAAATATATACTAGATGAGTGCTTCTTACATGCCCCTTTTATTCTTAATTCCACCTTATTGCCTGAATCATTAAAGAATGCAAAACATACCTCTTACACTGCTATTGAAGTTTGTAGAAAACCTTAGGTTTTAAAAAGTTTAAAATAGCCAACAACTCCACTTACCACATTTAGAAACCTATTCTGAAATCTCTGTTAAAAAAATCTTAGAATCCACTTCAATTATGATTATCACTTTACTGATACAGATTTTTAAAGGGTTTAGGGGCAATTTACATACAGGTTAATGACATCTTATCAATAATATTTCACAAACCATTTTTTAAAACCTGCATCAGCTGGGGCGCCTGGGTGGCGCAGTCGGTTAAGCGTCCGACTTCAGCCAGGTCACGATCTCGCGGTCCGTGAGTTCGAGCCCCGCGTCGGGCTCTGGGCTGATGGCTCAGAGCCTGGAGCCTGTTTCCGATTCTGTGCCTCCCTCTCTCTCTGCCCCTCCCCCGTTCATGCTCTGTCTCTCTCTGTCCCAAAAAATAAATAAACGTTGAAAAAAAAAAAATTTTTAAAAAACCTGCATCAGCTGACTAAGGTGCTAGGGTTCTCATGAACTGCTGTTAAGAACAATTCTGATTTTAATGTAAGAGAAAACAGTGTGAATTTAAAAATTAAAAAGTTAAAAAATAGGAGCGCTTGGGTAGCTCAGTTGGTTGAGCGTCTGAATTCAGCTCAGGTCATGATCTCACAGCTTGTGAGTTCAGGTCCCATGTTGGGCTCTGTGCTGACAGCTCAGAGCCTGGAGCCTGCTTCCGATCTTGTGTCTCAGTCTCTCTCTGCCCCTCCCCCACTTGTGGTCGCTCTCTCTTTCTCTCTCTCAAAAGTAAATAAACATGTTTTAAAATCAAAATTAAAATATTAATTTTATATTATTTATAATACTTATAATATATTATAATTATATTCATTATATTATATATTATTACAAAATATATTGTACATTATATAATTATTATAAAATATTATGTATAATATTCATATACTGTAATATATGTTATCATATATTATAGTTATTATAAAATAAATAATATATTATTTATAATATTAATTATTATTATATTGTTTAAACCCCTATTATTTTTTCCAAGTTTTAGTTATATCATACTTACAATAGCTGCCACTTACTTGAGGACTTACAATAAACTGGGCACTGTGCTAAGCTCTAAACATACATATTACTCAATCCTCACAACAATCCTATGAAATGGATACTATTATTATACCCACTTTATAGCTGAGGCTTAAAGAAGTTATTTTCCAAAGTCCTACTGTTGACGTTAAAGTCCAAATTCTAGTCTTGCTGGCCTGACTCCTAAATTTAAGAAATTACTACTCTCCACTAATTTTTTGAACATGCTTCATATACTTTCCTCTGACATTAATCTAATAGTCTAGGCATCTTTTGTGTTTTTTTTTTTAATTTTTTTAACGTTTACTTATTTTTCAGAGAGAGACAGAGTACAAGCGGGGGAGGGGCAAAGAGAGAGGGAGACACAGAACCTGAAGCAGGCTCCAGGCTCTGAGCTGTCAGCACAGAGCCCGACGCGGGGCTGGAACTCACAAACTGCGAGATCATGACCTGAGCAGAAGTCCGACGCTCAACTGACTGAGCCACCCAGCAGCCCCTAGGCATCTTTTGAAACACAGTATTTGAATTTTCCCTTAAACAGATCCATTAGTTCTGAAAGGCTAACTATACCATTATAAATTAATCAGTATCTACTATGACAATGTAATTTTTTTTTAACTTCTGTCATTGGTTTTCCAGCCTTTTATCGCTTCTCAGCTAATTCAGAAAATGAGTTAGTTTTCTCTCCACAGACTCCTATCCTAAAAAAAACCATGTATCCGGTACCTTAACCAACACTAACAATTTAATTTCACATTTGCTGTTAACTTTGTAGCTTTAAATATTTTTATACTGGCATTTATTCTTAGATCAATATTTAACACTTTAACACTGGAAATCAAGAACATCTATTCAACTTCTTTTTCTTCATGGCACCTAGCATTGTGCCTTACATACATTTGATTTTCAGTTAATAAAGGATTGATTGACAAAAGACGACTCAATATCCCAAGAGTATATTATTGGAATTTTCATGAAACTTGTGTATGAACATTCAACATGTATCTCTCAGGGACTTGCACGCTGAACATATTAGGTTTTCTTGGAATGAAGAAGGGGAACAAAGTGAACACTAAGTATCTCCTGGACCCATCTTTCTAAGAGGGTGCCCACTAGTTTTTTGCAAATATTAATATTCCACAGAGAAGCAAGATAAGACTAGACTGTAAGGAGACCTTCTTAGAAGCTTAAATGTTTTGCTTTTTCAAAGAGGACATAAAAAAAATTTATCCAACTCCTGTAAAATAACATTCCTCTCTAAATGAAGAAATTATAAATAACTGAAGTAGACAATGATACTGCCTATTTCTTCTTTAAGAGACAGTTCAGAGCTACTGAAGAGTTAAAAGAAGATACTGTCATCTTAACAGCTGAGAACAAAGAAATACAGAGACACAAAACTAGGCAGTTGGAGAACACACTTGTGCTAAGAGAATCTTAAGAGTCTGTTAAAAGGCTTATTGGCGTTCAGAGAGCTTACCAAGAAAGTACTAAACAGGTATTTCATAACTTTACACTAATGGAATAAACTGAAAAGAGGGAACACTGAAAATGATCTGCAGCAACCCACAAGTAAGAAAAAGAGAAGACATTGTTTACAGAAAAAAATATCAGTTTATTTTAATAATACAGTAACACACAGCATACCCATCCTATTTAGAAATCTGTTTCTTCTCATTTCTCTCTACATAGCATTTCATGGCTAATTTATATTATCACTTAGGTAAACAATTATATTAAAAATATAAGCATATAACAGAGGAATATTGTTTCTCTCTGTTGTCCATGCCTAAAATCTAATCGTTACCCTAAAAAGAGACCATCTTAGCAACTACCACCAAGCCACTAAAAATGAATATTGGGATTTATCCTGTATCCTTAATGCTCTTAGCATGAAGTTTTCTTAAACTGGATACTCCTGTAACTGACAGTTTTACTACAGGAATTTGGAAGTCTCAGTAGTCCTTAAAGAGCTAAATGATATATCACATTTTCAATAAAATTAAGCTGCATCTTATTCATTTTACAATTCATATTCTTCTTTCTACTTCCCTATTCCTCAGACCAAGTTACTCCAGGTCCCCACATCTGAGAGTAGAGCACTTATTCTCTCCTTGTATTATCATAGATCTGCCTGTCAGTCGCACCCACAGACAGCAGGTTGTTCTGGGAGCTGAAACATTGATGATTTCACCTCCACAATGTGAGTGCCTACCCCTGCATAAGACAAAGTGGCCCCTCAATAAAATTTTTGGACTACATATATAAATTAATTAACTATAGAATTCTTTTTCAGTTGGACAGAAGATATTACATTTCCATGAGAGAAAGCATTTTGCAGGGTAGAAGGAGTGGCAATAAACTCATGAATCCAAAGCTGAGATTTCAGTCTCATCTAGGCAGCTGTGTGTCCGTGAACAAGCAACCTCAGTTTATTTGCCTGTAATGTGGCAGCGTTGAACTTGATTCCTAATGACACTCCTGCTATAAATTTATTTTTAATTTGGAACATTTTTTATCTGGTTAGCTTTTTATGAGTTTCTGGGAATTCTTGCCTAGAGTACTAAATGCTGAAATGGCAACTTCAGCCAGGCAAATGAGTTATTCCCAACTGGTACAGGGTAGAATGGATTATTTCCCAGCCAAAAATGGGGTGACTCCAAGAATGGAATGATAATGCTAAACAGGAAGCTCTTGTGTTATATGGGGATAGCTCTTTACTACCTCTTCTTATGAGAAAAAAAAAATGGAACAAAATGGCAGCATTCAATACCCCCCAGACACTCCAGAATGTGTTTTGGCTGCATAACAAATGTGGACACTGTTCTTCCATTAGCCTCTTCTACAAAGAGATTGAAAAAGACATGCAGAAAAATTTTCCATACATTAGAGTGGATATTGCCAGTACGTGGAAAAAAAAAAAAAAGAAGAAGGACTCATCACAGATACAACAATTAAGTTGGAAGAAATAAAAGTACTAAACCTCACTGTTGAATAGAAGACTGGCTGTGTGAGGTTCACAAAAATCACATTCTGTAAATCTACTCATATGGAGATTCAAGAAATAAAGGCCTGGAGAGAGTGATGTGATGGAGACAGGAACATAAATAAACAATCTTTAAGGAAAAGACCAATTTATTCTCCAAAAAATCACTTGCTAGCAAATAAGTCATAGGCAAACATCTCTTAGCTCTTAAACATCGTATGTAGAATTATCTAACTCATAGACACAAGAATGTTAATTTGGGGGGCTCTCCTCCTAAGAGAATATCATCATGAAGCTATTTTAGAAGAAAAAGGCATACTCCTTAGCATTAGTTTCCTGTACTGTTTTCTGCTTTAGCACATAGTCTTCTTCTGAACAGGCCCACTTCAAAAGGAGATTGCATTCTGAGCTCCCTGTTGGCTCTTCAGCCCAGAGCTCTCTCTGAAGAGAAAGGGGCAGCTGCCACAGAACAGATATGGAAACCACTCCTCACTGTGTGTGCAGAGCTCCACCCTTAGGTATACCATGTCCTCCTTGCCTTAGGAACATAGGATAATGAGTATCCTCCTCCCTTCTAACAGGTATGATTTCAACACACTGGAAATGTAAGATTTATGAGGAAGACTCATCTATATGAAGATGTATAGAATCCTATTTTCACAAATATTTTCAGAATATACAGAAATTGGCAATTAAAAATAAGGCTTTAATGGATCAAATGAACATTTTTATTTAAGTTCTTGTGATAGAAGAAAAATGATCTTTTTATTCCATCTTTTTTTAATTGATTAGGAAATGCAAAAATTTTATTGAAATTACCCAAAAGATTCATAAAGGCATCATTCAAATCTTCATTATTAGTCATTTTTCCTTTCATAAACCAGAAATTTCTGAAAAGTTTTTAAAATACGAGTAAGTTCACTTGTGAAATGCATACCACAACATATATGGAGAGAGAGAGAGAGAGAAGATAATTTTTCAATGAATCAAACATAAATTATATTATTCCAAATTAAAAATTGAGATTCATAGGATTTCTAGACCTACTTAGTCATTCTCTGTCTTTTGAAGAATAAAAGTTCTTAATTTTAAGGAATTGCAACTTTTCCACTTTTTATTTCATAACTCATGCTGTTGACCAAAGCTAAGGTCACCTAGATTTTCTTCCATGTTATCTTCTAAAAATGTTATAATGTTTTACACTTGTATCTATGATTCATTCTGAGTTAATTTCTGTGAAAGGTAAAGGGTCTGTTTCTAGATTCTTTTTTTTAATGTGGATGTCTAGCTGTTCCAGCAGCATATGTTGAAAAAACTAACCTTTCTCCATTGAACTATCTTTCCTCTTCTGTCAAAGACCGAATCAGATATTTGTATGGGTCTATTTCTGAGCTCTCTATTCCATCCCACAATCTATTTGTCTATTCTTTCACCAATACCACATTATCTTGATTATGGTAGCTTTACAGCAAGTCTTGAAGTTGTGTAGTATCAGCCCTCTGACTTTGTTCCTCCTCAGCATTGTGTTGGCTATTCTCAATCTTTGTCTTTCCATATAAACTTCTATGTGTAATTTTGAGTTCATAATTTTGTATCCTTTGTCTTAAAGAGGGAAAATGAAATTCTGTATGATACAAATCCCAAAAAACCAGAACCCGCCTTCATGTGACAGTTCAAGCCACAAGTGTGAATTAAAACCTGGAGAAGAAAGCAGAGTGAGGCTCTGATGTATATCCTCACAGAAGCAAAAGAAAGGTAAGGGGAAAAAAACAAGAAGAAAGAAAGACTGAGATCTTCCAAGTTGCTCAACAATTCTAATTCCAAACCACATCTACAGGCACATGCATATAATATCTCTAATTCTAGTGTACAAAAAGGTTATGTTACTTACCTTTAAACTAATTTTTTTATTTGAAGGCACCAAAGTGTGCCAACAAATCTGAAGAAAACCGTTCCTGTGCTTTTCCCTTTTAGTTTGTCAAACAGTCCTTAATTTCTGAAACAAATGCTAACGAGAATTTTTATGTTAAGAGTAAAAACTTAGAGATCATTACCACCACTTCCTTCATGAAGACCTCTCTGATTCCCCTAGGCCAACTCAGACTATTCCTCTAATACAGCCCTAATAACACTGAGCTACAATTGTTTTCATGTTTGTCTCCTTATTGGGCTGTACTTTCAGGGAGGGCAGGAATCAAATCAAGTCTTATCTACATATCCCAGCAGACACCACAGTACTAGCATATGATAGATGCTCAGATATGGGTTGAATGAATATTGACAAAAGGCAGGTACGATGATTCCAAATTTATAAATGAGGGAGCTGAGGCTTGCCCCAGGATACATGTGAAGCAAATGGCAAAGTTGAAATCCAGGTCTCTCAACTCTAAGAACCTCCCTAATATATTGGCAACTGGGTGTTGAGTGTCAGTCAGTTGAGCGTCCAATTTCGGTTGAGGTCATGATCTCACAGTTTGTGACTTTGGGCACCGCTTCAGACTCTGTGCTGATAGCTCAGAACCTGGAGCTTGCTTTGGACTCTGTGTCTCCCTCTCTCTCTGCCCCTCCCCGACTTGTTCTGTCTCTCTGTCTCTCAAAAATAAATAAACATTAAAAAAATTTAAGGGGCACCTGAGTGGCTCAGTTGGTTAAGCAACCAACTTCAGCTCAGGTCATGATCTTATAGTCTGTGAGTTCAAGCCCCGCATCAGACTCTGTGCTGTCATGACAGCTCAGAGCCTGGAGCCTGCTTCAGATTCAGTGTCTCCCTCTCTCTCTGCCCCTCCCCCAATTGGGCTCTGTCTTTCTCTGTCTCTCTCAAAAAATAAACATTAAAATTTTTTTTTAATTTAAATAAAAACCTCCCTAATATATTAACCATCAATCACTGTAACAATAATATATTCTACAACATAAACCACCTGAGAATCACAAACCACCTGGCTATTTCAAATGAACAAAATGTAATTTTTCCCTGCTGCATAGTACAATTTATCACTTCATATTCTCACCATACCTTCACTCACCCAGATTATGTGTGAACCTTTATCTGCAGATCTGTAAATTTTCTTCATACTAAGGAAAGAAACAGGTAATCTGTAACAGCTGAAGTCATTACATTCAAAGGATATAAGCCAAAGACTAAAGAAATTGTAGGATGGTTGAACTTCTCTTTAGAACCCCAACAGAGACTAGAGTTGCTCTAGGGAAAAAGTGTGTCAAGGTGTTCATGTGCCATGCCCTCATAATCTCTATAAATAAATTCTACTTCCTCCAAAGCCTAGGCCCTTACACACACACACTCACTCACACACACACACACACACACACCCCAGATACATGAAAAACTTTAGTCCTGACAACAATCATGACACTTAAGGACTTGCTTCTTTTGAAATCTATTTAGCTCTTTTTCACTTTCCATTGTGATAGTATCTGAGACATGAGCTTATTTATAAAAGAT
Source organism: Prionailurus bengalensis (assembly GCF_016509475.1). Classification (NCBI taxonomy): domain Eukaryota; kingdom Metazoa; phylum Chordata; class Mammalia; order Carnivora; family Felidae; genus Prionailurus; species Prionailurus bengalensis. The sequence goes on from NC_057351.1 coordinate 57,640,699, forward strand.
TCCCTCTCTAGGGACAATCTCTCTGTTGATAATAACATAATAATTATAATAACAACATAGCTAATATTCATCGAGTATATGGCTTTGTATTAAGCACTTTATAATATTGGTTAATCTAAACCTCACAGACCATGTTAAGGTACTATTTTCTCTTGGAGCACCTGGGTGGCTCAGTCTGTTAAGCGACCAACTCTTGATTTCAGCTCAAGTCATGATCTCACGGTTCGTGGGTTTGAGCCCCGTGTCGTGTGACAGCATGTACCCTGTTTGGGATTCTCTCCTCCTCTCTCTCTGCCCCTCCCCTGCTCACGGGGGCTCTCTAAATAAATAAATAAATAAATAAATAAATAAATAAATAAATGTTTTTCAAAAAAGATATTAAAATTGTAATGACATTAAGTAGTTTGGACAAGGTCCACACAACTAGTACATTGTCGGCACAGGATCAAAACCTGGGTGTGTTTAACCCCAAAGTTCCTGCTCACATCTACCCTCTTATGATCTTTGAGGGACAAAGAACTTCATGGGTTGGTGGTCTCAAATTTGACTGCACATCAGTAAAACATTTTTAACATAATCATCCATATATATTACAAATACTAATATAATATATAATTACATATATGTAATATATATATATTACACATGCACCTACTACAATTATATTTTAGTTACAGTATAAAACATAGGTCACAATAGAAACTTTTCATTAATCATTAGCTAAAAATTAAAGAAGCAATATTTTACAGTTCTGCTTTATTTTCATGGTGGTTCAAAACCTTTTCACTCTTTTTTTTTTTTTAATTTTTTTTTTCAACGTTTATTTATTTTTGGGACAGAGAGAGACAGAGCATGAACAGGGGAGGGGCAGAGAGAGAAGGAGACACAGAATCGGAAACAGGCGCGGGGCTCGAACTCATGGACCGCAAGATCGTGACCTGGCTGAAGTCGGACGCTTAACCGACTGCGCCACCCAGGCGCCCCTTCACTCTTATTTTTAAAATAGTATTAATAATAATATCTGGATACTATCAAACTTTCAATAAGACACATTATTAAAAATAATGTGTAAATTCACAATATTTATAGCAGCGTTATCGACAATAGCCAAAGTATGGAAAGAGCCCAAATGTCCATCGAAAGATGAACGGATAAAGAAGATACACACACACACACACACACACACACACACACACACACACAATGGAGTATTACTCAGCAATCAAAAAGAATGAAATCTTGCCATTTGCAACTACGTAGATGGAACTGGAGGGTATTATGCTAAGCAAAATTAGTCAGAGAAAGACAAATATCATATGACTTCACTCATATTAGCAATTTAAGATACAAAACAGATGAACATAAGGGAAGGGAAGCAAAAATAATATAAATACAGGGAGGGGAACAAAACATAAAGGACTCTTAAATTCAGAGAACAGAGAGTTCCTGGAGGGTGTGTGGGAGGAGGGATGGTCTAAATGGGTAAGGGGCATTAAGGAATCTACTCCTGAAATTGTTATTGTACCATATGCTAACTAACTTAGATGTAAATTAAACAATAAATAAGTTTTTAAAAAGAAAAGAAAAAAATATGTAAATTTAATTTTCAAATAGTCTTCTTGATAATTCAGAAATTTTTGGACAATTTCTTGCCATATTATTTTTACCACATTATCTAGCTGACAAAGATTGTATGTAAGCATTGAATCACTAAATTGTACACCTGAAACTAACATCACACAGTATGTTAACTAAGTGCAATATAAATAAAAATTTTAAAAAATCATCAGCTTTGCAATTTTCTTTTTGTTACTTTGTGCTGGTATTACTAGAACCATATTTAATCCAATTTCTTTTCCAAAATCTCTTTAAATCCACTTAACTGGGCACATGTGAGCCGCAATATGTTGAAATACACTGAAAATAAACTAACAGATGATGTATATTATCAATTCTTCCCAATTATGAAAATTCTCACTCCATTCTCAGAATAAATAAAATATGTACAAAACTAATAATTGTCTGACAAGATGGCTGTGTAATTAATTATTAGCAAAACTCCCCCTCTCAATGGGGTTTTATGTGCACATGTGCCTATACACCCTCTCCCAAACCCTTGGAGATCACTGACCTAAACATTCTAAAATCCACCATTGGGTCCAACCAGACCTACACAGAGCTATCAGCATTTAATTCACTAATCCAAAAAATTGTTATTATTCAATTGTTTGATGTGATGACATCAAATTGATATAAAATGTTTGATGTGATGCCATCAATCTAAATAAAGGATCATAGTGAGAGAACAAGAAAATTAAAGTTAAAATGAATTCAAAGGATGGGGCACCCGGGTGGCTCAGTCAGTTGAGTGACTCTTGGTTTCAGCTCAGGTCATGATCTCACAGTTTCAAGGGTTCATGCCCCACATCAGGCTCTGTGCTGACAGCATGGATCCTGCTTGGGATTCTCTCTCTACCCTCCATGAGCGCTGTCTCTGTCTCTCTCAAAAAAAAACTAAAAAAAATTCTTTTAAAAAATGAATTCAAAGGATTCCTTCCCATATCATCTTTTACAGACTATGGATGAAAAGACAGAAATAATCTCCTAACACAAATACTCCTGAAAACAAGGAGGTTAATTCTGTGATTCATACAAAGCTTCCATCAACTTGGGAGAGAAATCAATCAATGCTCCCAAATCTAATTTTGAGAGAAGCAGAACATGAGCACTTTTTAAAAGATATCCAGGGGCGCCTGGGTGGCTCAGTTGACTGGTTGAGTGTCCAACTTCGCTCAGGTCATGATCTCACAGCTTGTGAGTTCAAGCCCCGTGTCGGGCTCTGTGCTGACAGTTTGGAGCCTGGAGCCTGCTTCAGATTCTGTGCCTCCCTCTCTCTCTGCCCCAACCCACTTGCATTCTGTCTCTGTCTCTCTCAAAAATAAATAAACATTAAAAAATTTTTTTAAATAAAAATAAATAAAAATAAAAGATATCCTTTAGCATTTATATTGTCAATACAATGATTTTAATGTGTAAAATGTAGTTTTTATAATTATATCCTTTTTTCTTATGTTACACATTTTCTGATATTTATTGAAGTGTAATTTTATGTCTGTTAAATGTAATAAGAAATTGAGTTCATAAAAAAAATTTTTTTCACTTACGTGATGGTTCAACAGAGGACTTGCAAGCAACTTAATATATCTTTATATTTAAAACCATAAAGCAGCTGCAGAAAAGGGGAACTTCTAGTTATGTGCTATTTATTTAACCTCATGACTATGCACTTGTATATGGTCATTGACTTTCATGCAGACATTTCATTATGCTGATAACAGCATTAGGCTCATTCTAATTTATGTTCTGCTCAGCATCAGAGCTTCATTTTGGGGTAATCAGGAAAATTCTAATACCAAGTAATGTTCATCTAGGTAGTGTCATACTTCAAGGAACTCAAAATGCTTGACCAAAAAATTATGAACGCTTCCCACAATTTTCAGGCCTTTCTTTTCTAGGAGACTGAGTGACTCTTTGTGCTTTATTTTACTGATGCTTATACACATCCTAGATAACTGAAAAATTCAAGGTTCAGAGTAGTAGGGAGATTTATCATGAAGTTACCACAAGTTAGCAGAGCTCAAAATTGTTTCTGATTGGTTTTATCTTACCATATTGTGTCAGTGGACATTTTAAAAACAGACAAATTTCAGCACCAGAAAAGAAACTCAGCTACCCAAGAGATATATATGCATTTGAAAGCATAGTAAATTAATCATAACAATAAATCTGACAAATATTGGATACTTATTATACACTAGGCACTGTACTAAAGCATTATGTACACAATCTCATTTAATCCTCAAATAATTCTCTGAGGTAGGTAAAATATAAACACCATTTTATGCTTGAGGAAACCAAAGCTAAAGACAGAATAAAAACTTGTCCAAGATAAGAAATCTGGTAAGCTGCTGTTCTAGAGTCAAACTCAGACTGTCTGATTCCAAAGTTTGCGTGCTGAGCCAACATACTAGTGGACTTAAAAGCTACCCAATTACTTGCACATTTCTGCACCAAGAGACACTACAGCTCCTTCATTAATAAAAAGATGAAGCAGATTCATTTATGAAATATTTTCACACTCATATTACTAATCAAACACAAGATAAGGACACTATTCCTCTAGTTTTCACACACTCTGAGACAATGATTTCCAAAAGTAACTCAAAAAAAAAAAAAAGCAAAAAAGCAATGCACATATTACTACCAACCTATTAATGATGGGAACATTTATGCTTAGAACATACTAATGGTCAGGGCACCTGGGAGGCTTACTCTATTAAGCATCTGACTCTTGATTTTGGCTAAGGTCATGCTCTCATGGTTCCTAAGTATGGAGCCCCATATGCGGCTCCGCACTGGAAGGATGGATGGAACCTGCTTGGGATTCTCTCTCTCTCTTCTCCCCTCCCTACCCTCCCCCCTCTCAAAATAAATAAATAAACTTAGAAAAAAAGAAAGAGAGGGACGCCTGGGTGGCTCAGTCAGTTGAACGTCTGACTTCAGCTCAGGTCATGATTTCACAATTCATGAGTTTGAGCACCGCACTGGGCTCTGTGCTGACAGCTCAGAGCCTAGAGCCTGCTTTGGATTCTGTGTGTGTCTCTCTTTCTCCGCCCCTCCCCGCCTCATGCTTGCTGTCTCTCTCTCTCAAAAATAAATAAACACTTTTTAAAAATTAAAAAAAAAGAACATACTAATGGTTGATAGCACAGCTGGAAAAATCTCAGCTAAGAGAGGCCTTCCCTGACTGTCATATCTAAAGTAGTCTATGCTCCAAACCTGCCAACCTCATCACTGTCACAGTGGCAGCCAGTAGTTTGACTGCTAAGAGATAATGCAGATAAAAATTGCCCTGGGAGATATGGAAGACCAGAGCTAGACTCGTTAAGTGGAAAAAAAAAAAAATTAAAAAAAACTCTGCTAACCTGACACCCAGAGACATGAATTGATGAGAGGTGGCAAGGGACAAGTGGTAAGAGGGGCTACAGGGCACCTAGAATTCAGGCAGGCCATGTGGCCCAGGGGCTGGATATACAACACCCTAAATATCACCAAAAGCAGAACCAAACACTACCATAACAGCTGGTTCTGAGCTAGGAAAACCAAGGGCAATAGAGACAAGATCCAAACTGCTAGCCTGCCAGAGGTGAGCACAAAGGAAGTGAGATACAGAAAAGAAAAACAAAATTTAAAGACTATGCACAACAAAAATAAATTTTAATGCATTTTTTGCAATATACATGACAAAGGGTTACTAACACTAATATATAAAAAGGATCTAATAAGGATCCTTTAAAAAGGATTTAATAAGAAACTGACCAATAACCCAATAAAAATGTAGGGTAAAGAAATGAAAAATTCATAGAAGAAATAAAAATGACAAAGAATATTAAAAAACTGTTAACATCATTAGTAATTGTGAACTATAATTAGAAACAACCACACCATCTCAATTATTATCTATTATACTAACACATATAAAAAGATGGAAAATAATCATCCTTAGCAAAAGACAGTATGAATGAGTTTTCTCTCATTCATTGTTAGTATAAGTATAAAGTGACATGACCTTCCTAAAAGTCCATTTACTATTTTTAAAAAGTCCATTTACTAAATGTACCAAAATTTTAAATGTGCATTCCTTTGACATAGCACTCATACTTGTAGGAATTGTACAAAGAAATATATGTAGGGGCTCAGTCAGTTGAGAGTCCAACTTCGGCTCAGGTCATGATCTCACGGCTTGTGAGTTTGAGCCCCGCATCAGGGTCTGTGCTGACAGCTCGGAGCCTGGAGCCTGCTTCATATTCTGGGTCTCCTTCCCTCTCTCTGCCCCTCCTCCGCTCTTGCTGTCTCTCTCTCTCTCAAAAATAAATAAACATTAAAAAAAATAAAAAGAAATCTATGTAATGATGTTCATCACAACATTGTTTAAAATCATGAAAAATTAAAGACAACCATGATGTCTACCAACAGAAGATCAGTTAAATAATTACAATATACTCATAAAATGCAATTCTAATGTTGCCATTAAAAAGAATATGAGCCTATATTCTTTGATATAGAAAGATGTTCTTTGATATAGAAAGATGTTCACAAAACATTAAGAGAAAGAATGTTACAAAATAACAGGCATGTAGGGGCCCCTGGGTGGCTTGGTCGGTTAAGCGTCCGACTTCGGCTGAGGTCATGATCTCACGGTCCGTGAGTTCGAGTCCTGCATCGGGCTCTGTGCTGACAGCTCAGAGCCTGGAGCCTGTTTCAGATTCTGTGTCTCCCTCTCTCTCTGCCCCTCCCCTGTTCATGTTCTGTCTCTGTCTCAAAAATAAATAAACGTTAAAAAAAAAAAAAGCAAAATAACAGGCATGTATTATAATTATCTTACTTCATTTGTATAAAAAGATATGTGTGTGTTTACTAACGTTTATAACTTAGGTATACATGTGTGTGTGAATAGAGGGATGTCTAGAATAATATTGATAAAAATTATTTTTATCTATATTATACTAATAAATATGAATAAAGTTCTCATTTTGAAAAATATACTTTGACTTTAAAGTATTTAGTAGATAAATATTCAGATATTTACATATATGAAATAATGAAGTCATTTCATTGAAATCATGTGAAAAGCAACCATCACCACTATTTTTTTAATATTGCTTGTGAGGTTTTTAGAAATTTAAAGGAAAATACTTAGTAAAAAATCTAGAAAAGAGACAAAAATCTACCTTTGTTTTTGATAAACAGCTTATTTCTACCCTGGAAATAAGTTATAAAGAGAAAGAAGTTCACTCTCAACATCAGCAAAACTGTAAAGTATTAAAGAACAAGTTAAACAAAAAAAGCACAGGAAAAAAATTATGAAATATTTCAAATGACATAAAACAAGAACTGAACAAGTAAAGAGATATATCCCATAATCTTAAGTGGAAAACTTGATATCGGAAAAGTATCAATCCCCTCCAAATCAGGTTATAAACTGAATTCAATTCCAATCAGAATACAGTGATGAGTATCTTGAACTAGAAGAAATGAAAAACTCCCTTCAAAAATTATATGAGAATAGCTATGAAAACCTTGAAGGGAAAAATGGAAGAGTGGTTAACAAACCTTACCAGATATCAAAACAGTACAGTACTGGCAGAGAAATAAACAGAAAAAGTGACAGAAAAGAGAGTTCACAAATAAATACACATATATGTAGGAGTATAACATATAACATATATGATGTTTCAGTTCAGTGGCAAAAGAATGTTTTATTTTTAAAACAGTGCATTCATAGCTTATAAGAAAATAATGTGATATACTTACATCACACTAATATAAACATAAATTCAAGTTATAGTAGGAGATTAAAGCTCTAAATTAAAAAGAGTAAAAAAATAAATGATATTCAAGGAGGAAAATGGTTTGCAATACATCTGACAAAGGATTAACGTTCCTAATTCACAAAGAGTACTTGCAAACTGATCAACACCAAAAATAAAAAAAGAGCAAAGAACATGAATATGTAACTCACAAAACAAAATGCAAGTCAACAGTATGTGAAAATAATACTCTCTCTGGTTATCACCAGAAAACTGCAAAAATGAGATAATATTTCTCACCTGTTAGGCTGAGAAAGCTGGAAAAGAGCACTGATAGCCAGTGCTCATGAGAATGCTAGGAAATAACTGCTCTCTTACTGCTAGTGGGAATGGAAACTGCTATAATCTCTTCTGAAAATTATCTGGCAAGGTTCATCACAATTTTAAATGCAAACCATAAAAAATTCATACATTGGACATCATCAAAATTAAGACTCTGCTCTCTAAAAGAAACTACTAATAAAGAGTCACGGAAAAAAAATATTTTCAAATCGTATATCTGAAAAAGGACTTACAGCCCAAAATATATATAGAACTTTCAAAACTCAATAGTAAGAAAATAACTCACTATTTTTTTCAATGGGCAAAAGGCTTAAACAGACACTTTACCAAAGGAGATATATAGATGGCAAATAAACACATAAGAGATGCTCAATACCATTAGCCATAAAGTAAACTGCAATTAAAACCATGAGATGCTACTACGTACTCACTAGAGTAGCTAAAATTTAAAAGACATACAATACTAATTGTTGGCAAAAAATATGGGTGAACGAGAAGTCTCACATACTACTAGAATGCAAGACAGTTTCAGCCACTTTGGAAAACAATCTGACAGCTTCTTTTAAGTTACATAGACACCATGAAATCAAGCATTCCCACTCTTAGGTACCTACCTAAAAGAAAAGAAAAAAATATGTCAACACAAAGAGCTAAGAACAAATGTTTATAGTGGCTTTATTCATAATCACCAAAAGCTAGAAACAAACCAAATGTCCAACAACAGAGGAGTGGATAAACGAGTTGTAGCATATTCACAACATGAAATATCTATCACTCAGCAATAAAAGGAATGAAATGCTGATATATGCAACAAGTGAAAGAATCTCAAAAAAAATATGCTCGGTGAAAGAAACAAGACACACAACCATTTTATTATTCCATTTATATGACATTTAGGAACAAATACCAGATCACATACAGCTAAGGACTGGGGGTAGGGGGTGGGAGGAAACTGCAAAGGGAGACAAGAGAACCCCTAGAGTGAGGGAAATCTTATCGTGAGGTGGTGGTGGCTATATGACTCTATGATATATACATTTGTCAAAATTTACTTTTTCTTCATATAAATTATACCACAAAAAACTTGATTCTATAAAATTTTAAAATACATACCTTTTGACCCAGACACCCCACTTTGAGGAATCTATTCTACAGAAATAAATGTGTCAACATGTATATAAATTAATGTACGTTGATAGAGAAATGGTTAAATAAAGTGTGTTGTATTCAATGCTATAGAATACAATGCAAATAATTTTAAATTTTTTTAATATTTATTCATTTCTGAGAGAGAGAGATACAGCGCGAGCAGGGGAGGGGCAGAGAGAGGAAGAGACACAGAATCTGACAGCACAGAGCCCGATTTGGGGCTCAAACTCAGGAACCTCAAGATCACACATGATCCAAAGCCAGACACTTAACCAACCGAGCCACCCAGATGCCCCCAATGCAAATAATTTTAAAGAACCGGAAATAATATGAGCTAATATTATGATTTGTGGGAACTAAAAAACAGTTCTCGTTCCACTGATATGAGCCCTGATTTGCTCAACTAAATTTAAAAGAATGGGCCACAACAGGGAAGTACAAGCCTCTCTTGCTCAATTCATCTACCACAGTAACACAGTAAAGCTGACCATAGGATCCCAATCCACTTTGGAATCTAATGACTGAGAGGGTGTATAAAACAAAAAGTAGCAGCAATTAACATGACAAGAGTCCTCATAAAAGAATCCTGGAAAGCATCTTAGGTAATGCCATCCTTTTATAAGGGCTTTGGTTCAGGCTGCCTAGTTACAGAGGGTTGACTATGACTTCACAGCATAAATAAATTTTGTTTTAATTTGACCCCATTTCAAGATCACTCACTATGTTCTATATATTGTGCAGAATGCTGTAAAAATATGATATTCCTTATCCTCCAGAAGCTTATGTTCTAAACAAAATCCTAGAAAATACATTGCCCCTTAAAGCTGACTTTTTCATTTGATTATAGGAATCCACCACAAAATTTCAATTTATACCTCAAAAAGTATGGGGGTGGAGCAAGGTGAGGGGAAATGAATACTGAATCTGAACCTATTAAAGTTATTAATTAGATGTCAAAATTATCCCAAGTCAATTCATTTATCATATAAACAGCAGGACATTTTCAACGAACTTATAGAACATTATTACATTAAGAGTCATGAGAACACAAAGAAATGGAAGAATAATCCCCTTTCTTTCTTAAATGCTCCAGGACAAACTGGATGCTACAGGACAAGATAAGATATATCCACGTGTTGTTGAGTCAGTGTGAAAAGTACAGGATGCAACTCATCACCATTTAAAACAGTTCTATCACTGATGTTCTACTGGTATTACTCCATCACCTTCCTAAAACCTTGGAGTTCACTGCAAAAACCCACTATATTAGGGAAGGCTAACATTATTTCCATTGCTATGTAAATCATTCACATGAAAACATAAAGACATATTTAATTTTTTTTTCAACATTTATTTATTTTTTGGGACAGAGAGAGACAGAGCATGAACGGGGGAGGGGCAGAGAGAGAGGGAGACACAGAATCAGAAACAGGCTCCAGGCTCTGAGCCATCAGCCCAGAGGCCGACGCGGGGCTCGAACTCCCGGACCGCGAGATCGTGACCTGGCTGAAGTCGGACGCTCAAGCGACTGCGCCACCCAGGCGCCCCAAGACATATTTAATATCATGCAAAAATACACTCCACTTTTCTAAAAATGTGATATAAGGAGGAATACTTCAATAAGATATACACATTAAAGAATTGTTACTAGTTTCTGTTAACTGGGCTGTCACTAAGTACTGGAGGGTTGTTTCCTTTCACTGAATAGTCAGAAGACCTTCAAAGCTAGAATATAATCTGCTCTCATCTGAGGGGTGGCTGTTTAAGAGAGAAGATGAGCTGGAATGCAGAAAATGAAGGCATGCCTCTCACCTCAACGCTGACAGTCACATCAGCTAAAGATGGAACATCTAAGAATGGGGGCTTGCTTGTGAGGTGGAAGGCAACAACTATCATTTTTAACCATGCTTTTAACCATCTGATATTTCAATCGCTTTATTTTTTCCTATACTACGATCTTAGTCAACCAATTTTAAAATAAAGAATATACCACTAACTGACCAGAAAACTATTATGATACACTGCTACTCATATACATGAAATTCTGTAAATAATTGAGAAGGGTTGAGGGGAGGGCAGAGTCATGAAGAAAATGATCTCTTTCTAAGATTTTGGAGGCCTAGTTTCCTCATCTTGTTCCACATAAATACTTTCATTGCAGACATTTCAAATATTATGCCACAGTTACACAAAATAAGTGGAACATCACCAAGCAGAAATCCTAGAGTAGGTGTTCTGAACATGTTGGTAAAGAGAGTCACTTCATTTGAGAGGTCTCTGCCCCTTCAACCTCACCCTCCTTACCAATATACATTCATCACTGAAAAGGGAAATATTTACAAAAGTTAGTTTAGTTATGTTTAAATATTATGTTTAGCTGTCTGGAGACCATGTTCTCAAAATTTATACAAGAAATCAAGGATTAAACTTCATAACAATTAGGAAACCACACTGTGTAAAATCAAAGACTTAGTTAAAGGACATTAAAATAGTTTTACCACTGGTGCTAAATTGAAATGGCTACAGCTCTTCCCAACACCTGGAACCAAAACCTTTTGAACTTTCATGTAAACAAACTGGGGCACACCAAATGCTCTGTCTGTAGCAAGGTACCACCTCTGTACAAGCATTTGGGTGAAAAATGTGGAAAATGCCTGAGGAGTCTTTGAAGCAGCTTGGGAGAAGTAAGAGCAGGAAAGAGGCTCTTCTGTAGGGTAAGTTTGTTTAGTGGAAAGTAAGCAAGTTGTCAGGGTAAAAGTTGACAATGTTGATTCCAACAGTTTGAACTGCGAATAAACATTCAAAGGGATTATGTTACTGAGAATTAGAAAAGATTCCATTGAACTCAATAGAACACTTGTGTTTTCAAAGATAATATGCCTTCAAGCCACACTCTGAATCCACAGTTTAGGGTTAGAATTACCTTAAGCCCTTTCTATGCCACATTAAAGAACACAAGATCTGACCTCTTTAATATAGATCTAAAATTAACATAAGGGTGGAATAAAAATATTTCTAATAACTGAATTGGAAAATATTAATATATGTACATCTGTATGCCTGAGACAGAATGAAGAAATTTGGATAAAAATCTATGTTCTTTCCAAATATCTAAACTTAAACTAACCATCTTAGGGAAACCAACTTAGGGAAATAATACATTGGCTATAAATCACTTTTAAGTTTTCCCTCCTTAATAACTTATCAAAGAGCAAAAAACAAGGCCTATAATTATGAAATCTATAATCCTCTTCTCTGCTCACCAAAGCACATTTAAATCTGGCTTTCACCTCATGCTGTTGGGTTTTCCACCAGGTACAAGAAGAAAAGTTGGAAGAGACTTGTGCTTTTTCAGAAGTAAAACAATTTGGTTGCCACTCAGCAATTCCTGGTGAAATGCCAGGAAGCCTATTAAAAAAATTAAAATTGTCCTAACTTGGAGTTTACAAAAATAAGTGTGAGATATTCATAGCCTGTCAGACATTCCATCTTTTGAATATTAAATATTGATAAACACGGGAAAACACACACTTTTGATTTGTTAAACTTTATTTGGAGCAATATATAATGCAGGAATGCCTTGCATGCCCTCAAGAAAATGGAAGTAACTTAGACCGCTCTTCTTACTCCATCTCAAGTACTCCATTATTCTCACATTAGAGTCTGCTATTAGAATCTTCTCCAAAACTTGACGAAAGCATGCAACTCACATGCTCTGTACCAGCAAAGCTTGCAGGCAGCCTTGCAAAAAGCTTTTTCTCCTTTGAGCTCTCACACAAATTCACTTCCCTCCTTGAACCAAGGATGTAAGGGAGTATGGCTGTCTCATAGCCTCTTTGCTCTTAAAACGAAAATCAAATTCTCCAGATACTTTCAAACTCCACCAGGAATAGAACATTCTCAGCTCAGCCTGTGGATCATTATCTCTTTTACATTTCATCTTTATGTTCACTGGGTTCACAGAAAGGGCATACACAGAAAGAGGAAAATAGCTGCTTCTTAGACACCAAATTTAGTAATTCTCTCAAATCCACTGGCACACATCTTAAAAGTCATATTTTTATAAGGCTTCATTAGGTTTTCATTGGTTCTGTCTTTTGAGAACACACATGCTGAGTTGCCTATAACTTCAAGCCAAAATACATCTGCAAACTACAAGAAATATTTTTTATAGGAAAACAAAAGTGATCACAATTTAAAAAGGGATATAGTGGATGGAGACAGACAGATACGGGCTCATCTAGATCCCACTTTAGTGTCTACCAAACGTCAAGTTGTTAACTAATGGAGGCCATCAATCTATAATGCTTAAGATTCCAAACGACTCCAATAGCCTTACCTGTTAATATGAGATTACTGTAAGTATTAGAGAATTGCTCCTTTAGAAGAACAAGATGCATTTGAGCTGCCTTCTCCCGCTGGAGCTCCAGCATAACATCAGGGTGCTGAGCAATCTTGCAGCCTTTCTGTTTATCCAAGGCAACATCACTTCGAACAATGTCTACAAAAAGAAATAAAGGCAGGCAGCAAAAACAAAACAAAACAAATAACCATATACACATCAAACTCTTGTTTCACCCAAAATGACAGAATTTATAAACTACCATATTTCATCAGAATGAAGAGATTCGGAAGTAATAAACCTGAAGAGTCTCCAACTTCATGATACATCCTGTAGGTTTCTCTAGTCACTTCCAAATCCTCTGCAATTTCCATTTTCTTATCTCACTCTGACCTCATTTAAGATGCTCACTCCTCCATTCTCCTCTAAGCTCACCTCCAGGACTTATTTACTTCCTGGGGCCTTTTCTTAACATCTTTTACCATTCTCCATGGAAAAAAATAATACAACTTTGTCTGAAAACTAGTGACTATGATTATTTCCTCTACTTCATGCTGTAGGACCAGGTGATAGCTCCTGTATATATATTCAGGATATGTGACCTGCTTTCAAATTTACCAGCCAGCCTATTCAGCTCACATTAGGGCTACCATTCTCTCCTTAGCTTCTCAGGATTTCTGCTGCTATTTTTCATGTGCCTCTAGCTGCATTCTGACTCATTAATAACTCTTTTTTTAATTTTTAATGTTTTTATTTCATTTTTGAGAGAAAAAGAGAGGGAGAGAGAGAGAGACAGCACACGAGCAGGGGAGGGGCAGAGAGAATGGAAGGCACAGAATCTGAAGCAGGCTCCAGGTTCCGAGCTCTAAGCATAGAGCCCGATGCAGGGCTCAAACTCATGAACTGTGAGATCATGACTCTCCTGAGACGAAGTCAGATGCTTAACAGACTGAGCCACCCAGGCGCCCCAATAACTCTTTAAATCTAGAAGTATTTTGTAAGTCAGTGAAGGAAACAAGAGTAGGACTAGAGTCACTTTGCAGATCTGCTTCTTTCCCAATTATTTTCCCATTGGTGACAGGCTGCTTTTTATACTTCAATATGATTTTTTACTCAAAGACCAAGTATCCTCCAGAAAATAGTCACCCTCAAAAACAGTCACCTAGAATGTTTCCCAATTAGCAGGGAGCTTTGATACCCTAAAGTTATTTGTTTATTTTTGTAAATTAAAATATAATTCAGCTTATTATCATATAAACAAATAATTATCAGCAGCAATCTGGATAACAGCTCTAGAAACTTCCAAGTTTTACATAGCAAATTGAAAGATTTTAGGGGAAAATGCTAAGAAAAAAATGTTCTGCCACTGTTGACACCAATGGCTTTGGAAAGAAAAAACTAATGCCCATGTTAATGGTAGCAAACTAACGCCCATGTTAATGGTAGCAATAGAAAAGATTTTAAACAATGCTCAAAGAGAAAATAAGAGTATGTGGCATCGAAGGTGAGTCATCATTGTAGACAAATAATCTTCAAACCCATCAACAGAGCCCTATAATAGAGAAGCCCAGATATAAATACAAGCCCATGATAAGGAGAGTTAGGATGTGTAGTAAACAAAGATTAGCCAGATGTGGGAATGGCTCTCACTTAACCTTGGATGAAAACAGGAGAGCTGGTTGGGAACAATGCAATCTATTCCTAAACATATTTATGACAATTTCTAGACTATAGGTAAAAACTGAACTCATTTAACATTCAAGTAACTACTCTCATAGATTTTCTGAGGCTTGAATACAAAATTAGAATAAATTAATTCAAGACATACTCTAGTTTTTAAGACCACCAATAGAAAGCAAGAGGAAACATATTAATTACACTGTACCATTGAATCCTTCCAATAATCCTATGAAAGCATGTGGTAGATATTGTTGACCAGCTGACCCAAACCGTAAACCCAATCCCTTCTTTGCTTCCTTCTACTGCAAAGACTAAAACACAAAAATAAACAATTTCCCAGCTTTCCTTGAAGCAAGGGGTGACATGTAACATAGTTCTGGCCAATGAGCTGCAGGCAGACATCCTTAGAGGGACTTAACTTTAGTGACAAAACCTCACTAAGAGAAAACCAGGATTTTTGTCCTTCAACCTATTAGCCCTTCCCATTCTTTGTGTCTAAAACATAGATATGAAGCCCAGAGTTAAAGTAGCTATTTTGTGGCAATGAGTCAAGAAGTAAGAGAGCAAAGGACTACACACTAAGGATGGTGAACTGAAAGATCAGAAGATTTTAATGAGCTATGACAGCTACCATACTTGTCCCAGACTGCACATCTTTTGATTTCTTGTTATATCAATATTAGTTTCTTATTTTTAAAATCCTTACCTGTTTTTGAAATCCTAAATGATAAAGAATAATATTATTATCCCTACTGTGTATATGTAGATTCCTGAGATCCACAAAGCTTAAGTGACTTGCTCAAGTTCACATTGCGTGGTCAGTCCCCAAATCCAGGAATTTTCAAAGTCGAGTCCAGTGACCTTTCCAAAAGTTACTCTTATATAGAAACTCATAAATTTAATAGTAAATTACAGTAAATAATAAAAGTGAGGAACTTAAGAGAAAAACCTAATTATACTGTAACAGCAGCATACCATAGGCGGTCTATCCAGAAAAGAAATATGTATGATACTCTCCCAGAAAACATTACAAAACTTGTACCAAAACATACTATATAGAGTAAAGAGAAGTTTCAGTTATTCAGATATCTTCTAATAGGAGTCTAATACAAAAGTAGAACACCTACCAAACTCTCTATTTCCTATGGAATAAGTGTATTGTTCAGAAGGCAGAGAAAGCAATAATTGTAACTAATAGCCTCAACATCATTCCAACCAGAACCTTAAAATACAGTGATCATATTGTCTTTTTTTTTTTCAACGTTTATTTATTTTTGGGACAGAGAGAGACAGAGCATGAATGGGGGAGGGGCAGAGAGAGAGGGAGACACAGAATCAGAAACAGGCTCCAGGCTCCGAGCCATCAGCCCAGAGCCTGACGCGGGGCTCGAACTCCCGGACCGCAAGATCGTGACCTGGCTGAAGTCGGACGCTTAACCGACTGCGCCACCCAGGCGCCCCTATTGTCTTAACAACAGTAAGAAGAGAAACCCATGGGCATGGCCAAACGTGTCTGAGACTTCAGAAGTGTACACAACAACAATGTTTGGGGAAAATATAGATATGCTGTATACATTCTTTATTCACTCCTGATTTATTTGAAATTGTATCAAAGACTAAGTAAATACACAAAAAAGAATACTTATCAAAGATGTATATGGCCACATATATCTGGAGGAAGAGCTAATATCGTAGATGACAGATTCAAACTTCAAAATATCTTGCCAACCTAGAACTTAGGCTGAAATCTCCAAGACGCAGACAAGAACACAAAGTCCTGCATTTATAGTGAAAAGTAATTACATAAGAGGGAAAGTCCAGGCCAGACACAAGCTCAAATATTTAAGATCTTATTAAGTTTTGTACATTTTAATTGAATACAAGCTTTATGTAAGTCAGTGATATGCTGCCATATACAACATTGCTGCCCAAAAGATTAAGGCAATTCTTAGATCAAATTAATGGAACCAGCATATCCAGAATACAAGGAGTAACATAGCCACCCTGAATTCCATGCCAGCCAAGGGCAGCAAAGTAAAGAGTTGGAGTTAAAGCAGACCTTGGTTCAAATTCTGGGTTGGTGATCACTTATTAGCTACAGAAGTGACAGACAACAATGACTCTGTAAGCCTCTATTTCTTCATACTCTTATTGTAAAGAGTCATTAAAGATTTAGCACTATGCATGCCACATAATAAGAACTGTATAAAGGGTAGCTATTACTTTTTTTATTATTATAATACTCTACTTGTAGCATTATATGTTTTTTCACCT
Source organism: Prionailurus bengalensis (assembly GCF_016509475.1). Classification (NCBI taxonomy): domain Eukaryota; kingdom Metazoa; phylum Chordata; class Mammalia; order Carnivora; family Felidae; genus Prionailurus; species Prionailurus bengalensis. The sequence continues at coordinate 57,657,856 of NC_057351.1, forward strand.
GTAATAGTTTCATAGGATACTAATCATCTAGAGTCCACCCAAAGAAAAGTGCCAAAATGGGAAATTATTTTATTTTTTAAAAATAACTGAAAAAGGGGGCACCTGGGTGGTTCAGTCGGTTAAGTGTCTGACTTCAGCTCAGGTCATGATCTCACAGTTTGTGGGTTTGAGCCCTGCATCCGGCTCTGTACTGACAGCTCAAAGACTGGAGCCTACTTCAGATTCTATGTCTCCCTCACTCTCTGTCTGTCTCTCTGTCTCTCTCTCTCAAAAATAAAAAGAACATTTTTTTAAAATAGCTGAAAAAACAGTATTGAGCCCAGCAAAGAAAACATTAAAGAAGACTTGCTTCATATAGAAGAGAAAACTGAATTATTCTATATAAATCCAGAAAGCCAAACATTATGGGAGCAACCAAAAGACAAACTTTAGTTTCACATGAGAGAACTGTAACAACAGAAGCTATCATACAAGGAAAGGAGCTACTTGAAGACAGAAGAAATATCAGTGGCAGCACAAGATTAAAAGCGTAAGGGAAAATAATTTATTTTAAAAAGGCAAAACAACAATTCTCATAGGAAAAAATAAAATTACAGATTGGCTATATCTAAAATGTTCAGTTTCCAATAAAAAATTATGAGCCATGGAAAAAAACAGGAAAGTGTGACTCTTACTTAAAAATAAAAACAAAAGCAGTCAATTAGAGCTAACTCTATACTGCCCAGCAGATGAGGACTTCAAAAAACAGATTATAAATACATTTAAAAAATTCAAAGAAACCATGTTTAAATAAAGAAAAACCTAACAAAGACTCAATGAATAGGAGGATGAAACAGATACTTTTATTTTTAAAAAAAGGAATAAATGGATATTCTAGAGTTGAAAAGCACAAAAACTGAAATGAAAAATGCACTAGGATGGGCTTTAACAGCAGATCTGAAAGGGCAAGAGAAAGAATCAGAATGTGAAAACAGATAAATAGAAATAACAAGAAAAACAGAGAGAAGATGACCAAGGAAAAATAAACAAAGCCTCAGAGTATTATGGAATAAAATGAAGCAATCCAACAGAAAGGAGAAAGGAAGGAAATTATTTCAAAAAATAATGATCAAAAAATTCCCAAATTTGATGAAAATCATTTATCCACAGATCCAAGAAGTACAACAAAAAGAATCATTACAAAGAAATCTACACCTAGACACATCATAGTATAACTCTTGAAACTGCAAGATAAAAGAAAATCTTAAAAACAAAAGGGAAAAAACTCATCTCAAAAAAAGAACTAGCAATACAATTAATGGTTGACTCCTAATCTGAAACAATGGAAGCCAGAAAGCAGTGGAAGACCATATTCTAAGTGCTGAAAGAAAAAAAAAAATTCTTATAACAAAGAATTCTAAATCCAGCAAAACCATCATTCAAAAAATGAAAGCAAAATAGACACTTCCATATTTAAAAAAAAAAAAAACAACACTGGGTCTTTACTAGCAAATCTGCAATATAAGATATATTAAAGGAAGTCTTTCAGACTGAAAGGAAATGATACCAGCTAACTCAAATACACACAAAGAAATAAAATACATTAGAAATGGTATAGGGGAGGGGCGCCTGTGTGGCTCAGTTGGTTAGTCATCTGACTTTGGCTCACATCGTGATCTCACAGCTTGTGGGTTCAAGCCTGTATCGGGCTCTGTGCTGACAGCTCAGAGCCTAGAGCCTGCTTTGGATTCTGTGTCTCTCTCTCATTCTGCCCCTCCCCTGTTCGTTCTCTCTCTCTCTCCCTCTCTCTCTCTCTCAAGAATAAATAAACATTAAAATTTAAAAAAACAAATGGTACAGGGGTGCTTGGGTGGCTCAGTGGTTAAGTGTCTAACTTTGGCTCAGGTAATGATCTCGCAGTTCATAAGTTCAAGCCCTATATCAGGCTCTGTTCTGACAGCTCAGAGCCTGAAGTCTGCTTCGAATTCTGTGTCTCCCTCTTTCTCTTGCCCCTCCCCCACTCGTGCTCTGTCTCTCTCTCTCTCTCTCTCTCTCTCTCTTCTTCTCTCTCAAAATAAACATTAAAAAATGATTTTTTAAAAAGAAATGGTATATATGTAGGTAAATATAATAGAACTTTTATACTCTTAATTTCTTTAAAATACATAAGATTATATACAGAAAACAATGTTATAGTTATAACATATGGATATAATATATAAAAATTGACATTATAGAGGGAATAGGAAAATATGGCATATTGATGCAAGTTGCTATAATTTGCCAAAATTAGGTTAGTATTAAGTTGAACTGGACTGTGATAAGCTAAGATGCACAGTGTAATTCCTGGGCAGCCACTAAGAAAATAACAGAAAATTATGCAGTGTAAAAATCAACAGAGAAATTAAATAAGTAATCTAAAAATGATATTTTTAAAAATCTAGAAAATTGGTTTAACAGAAAAAAGGCAGTAAAGGTAAGAAATATAGAAAATATCAAAATAGCAGACATAGATCCAACTATACCAATAACTGTATTAAATGTAAATGGACTAAACACTCTAATCAAAAGCTACAGATGTTCAGACTGAGTTTAAAGAAGCAAGATCCACTGCTGGTGGGAATGCAAACTGGTGCAGCCACTCCGGAAAACAGTATGGAAGTTCCTCAAAAAATTATAAATAGAACTACTCTATGACCCACAATTGTACTACTAGGTATTCACACATGGGATAGAGGGATGCTGTTTCGAAGGGACACATGCACCTCAATGTTTACAGCAGCACTATCAATAATAGCCAAAGTATGGAAAGAGCCCAAAGGTCCACTGATGGATGAATGGATAAAGAAGATGTGGTATATATATACAATGTAGTAATACTTGACAATCAAAAAGAATTAAATCTTGCCATTTGCAACTACGTGGATGGAACTAGAGGTATTATGCTAAGTGAAATTAGAGAAAAACAAATATCATATGACTTCACTCATATGAGGACTTAAGAGACAAAACAGATGAACATAAGGGAAGGGAAGCAAAAATAATATAAAAACAGGGAGGGAAACAAAACATCAGAGACTCTTAAATATGGAGAACAAACAGAGGGTTACTGGAGGGGTTGTAGGAGGGGGGATGGGATAAAAGGGTAAGGGACATTAAGGAATCTACTCCTGAAATCATTGTTTCACTATATGCTACCTAATTTGGATGTAAATTTTAAAAAATAAAAAATTAAATTAGAAAGAAAGAAAGAAAGAAAGAAGATCCAAATATATGATGTTGAAGAGACACATTTTATTAAAAAAAATTTTTTAATGTTTTATTTATTTTTGAGACAGGGAGAGACAGAGCATGAACAGGGGAGGGGCAGAGAGAGGGAGACACAGAATCCGAAAGGCTCTGAGCTGTCAGCACAAAGCCTGACGCGGGGCTCGAACTCACGGACCACGAGATCATGACCTGAGCCAAAGTCGGCCGCCCAACTAACTGAGCCACCCAGGTGCCCCGAAGAGACACATTTTAGATTTAAAAACAAATACAGGTTGTGGCACCCATTGTGTTGTTAATCGTGTTTGTTGTTGTTGTTGTTTGGGTTTTTTTGTTTTGTTTTTGCTGTGGAGAGAAAGAAAGAAAAATATTTTCCTTTTTCTTCAATAACTGCTCTCCTGTACTGGGAGGGTAAAAACTTGGTTCCTTTCTCATTCCCTGTAGTCAAAGAATCTGTGGTTCAGATTCACAAAGATGCAGATTTTGACTGTAGGTTGCCCTAATCTGCTTTTCCCATTCTTTCACACTACTTAACACAATGGATAAGTACTTCTAGACAACACTCCCTAAGAATGGGGTAAAAAAGACAACCCACTTAACTTTATTTTTCTTTTCTTTTAATTTTTATTTATTCATTTTGAGAGAGAGAGAGAGAGCATAAGCAGGGAAGGGGTAGAGAGAGGGAGAAAGAGAATCCCAAGCGGACTCCATGCTGTCAGCACAGAGTCCCATGCAGGGCTCCATCTCATGAACCATGAGATCATGACCTGAACTAAAATCAAGAGTCAGATACTTAACTAACTGAGCCACCCAGGTGCCCCTGAACTTTTTTTTTCTTAAGCTCTCGGTAATCTGCTTTTTTTTTAAGTATAATTGACATATAATTAACATATAACATATCAGTTTCAGGTGTACAACATAATGATTCAACACTTGTATATGTTGTCAAAGAGCACCACAATAAGTCTGATTAATATCCATTACCATATATAGTCACAATTTTTTTCTTGTAATGAGAGCTTTTAAGATTTACTCTTTTTTTTAATGTTTATTTATTTTTGAGACAGAGAAACACACAGACTGTGAGTGGGGTTGGATCAGAGAGAGAGGGATACACAGAATCCAAAGCAGGCTCCAGGCTCCAAGCTGTCAGCACAGAGCCTGACGTGGGGCCTGACCTCACAAACTGTGAGATCACGACCTGAGCCAAAGTTGGCTGCTTAACCAAATGAGCCACCGAGGCATCCCTAAGATTTACTCTTTTAGCAACTTTCAAATATGCAATACAGTATTATTAACTATGGTCACCATGCTATACATTACATTGCCATGACCTATTTTTTTTATAATTGGAAGACTGTACCTTTTGATTTACTTCACCCATTTTACCACACCCCCACTTGCTGCCTCTGGCAACCACCAATCTGCTCTATGTATCTATGAGCTTGTGTATTTTGTTTTGTTTCCAATTCCACATGTAAGTGAGATCGTATGGTATTTGTCTTTATCTGACATATTTCACTTAGCATGATGGCCTCAAGGTCCAGGCATATTATCACAAACGGCAAAATTTCATTGTTTTCTATTCCATATTGTGTGTATGTATGTATGTGTGTGTTTCACAATTTCTTTATCCATTCATCCACTGATGGACACTTAGATTGTTTCCATATTGTGGCTATTATAAATAATGCTGTAATGAACATGGGGGTGCATATATTTTTTCTTTCAAGTTACAGTTTTCATTTTCTTCACATAAATACCCAGAAGGGGAACTGCCAGATCATATGTAGTTCTATTTTTAATTTTTTTGAGGAACTTCTATACTACTTTCTGTAGTAGCTGCACCAATTTACATTCTCACCAACAGTGTATAACGGTTCCCTTTTCTCCACATCCTCATTAACATTTGTTATTTCTTCTCTTTTTGATAATAGCCATTCAAACAGGTGTGACAAAAAGATATTACATTGTGGTTTGGGTCTGCATTTCCCTGATGATTAGTGATGCTGAGAATCTTTTCATGTGCCAATTGGTCATGTTTTCTTTGGAAAACCATCTAGACCTTTTGCCCGTTTTTTAATCAGATTGTTGTTGGCTATTGAGTTGTAAGCGTTCTTTCTATATCTTGGATATTAACCCTTATCAGATACATTTGCAAGTATTTTCTCTCATTCAGTAGGTTGCCTTTTCATTTTGTTGGTGATTTCCTTTGCTGCGCAAGACAAATTTGTAAATAGTAAATGTAATAAATATTGGGGTGCCTGGGTGGCTCAGTTGGTTAAGTGTCTGACTTTGGCTCAGGTCATGATCTCACAGCTTGTGAGTTCAAGTCCCACATCAGGCTCTGTGCTGACAGCTCAGAGCCTGGAGCCTGCCTCAGATTCTGTGTCTCCCTCTCTCTCTCGGCCCCTCCCCTGCTTGCTCTGTCTCTCTCTCTCGCTCGCTCTCAAAAATATATAAAACATTAAATTTTTTTACTTTTAAGATAGTAAATATTACCAGAGAGACAGATAGAGTGATAAAACAGAGACAGATCATAGTGATAAAAGGGTCAATATACCAGGAAGATACAACAACTATAAATGTATATGCACCGAACCAGTAAGTTTCAAAATACATAAAATACAATCCGACTAAATTGAATGGGAAATTCAATGATTATAGTTCAAGACTTCAATACCTCACTCTATATTTGCTGGAACTAGATAGAAAATCAGCAAGGGTCAATATACCTTACTGACATTTATAGGACATACCAAATAAAAGCAGGATACACATATTTTCTTTTTTTTTTTAATTTTTTTTCCAACGTTTATTTTATTTTTGGGACAGAGAGAGACAGAGCATGAATGGGGGAGGGGCAGAGAGAGAGGGAGACACAGAATCAGAAACAGGCTCCAGGCTCTGAGCCATCAGCCCAGAGCCTGACGCGGGGCTCGAACTCACAGACCGCGAGATCGTGACCTGGCTGAAGTCGGACGCTCAACCGACTGCGCCACCCAGGCGCCCAAGGATACACATATTTTCTAAGCACACATGAAACATAATCAGAATAACCTTATGCTAGGCCATAAAATAAGTCTTATAAATTTGAAAGGATTTATGTCATATAAAGTATGTTCTCTGACAACACTGGAATCAAATTAGAAATCCATAACAGAAAGACCTCTAGAAAATACCCAAATATTAAGAAACTAAACAATATGCTTCTAAATAACCTATGGATCAAAGAAATCACAGGGAAATTAGAAAATATTTGGAACTGAATGAAAATGGGAACACATGATATCAAAATTTATGGAACAGAGTCTAAATAGTACTTAGAAAAGAAAACTATAGTTTTATATACAATGTATTAGAAAAGAAAAGGGCACCAGGGTGGCTCAGTTAGTTAAGTGTCCGACTCTTGATTTTGGCTCAGGTCATAATCTCACAGTTTGTGAGTTTAAGCTCCAGCATTGGGCTCTGCGTTGATAGTACGGAACCTGCTTAGGATTCTCTCTCTCCCTCTCTCTCTCTCTGCCCCTCCCTGGCACTTGCTTTCTCTCTAAATAGATGATAGATAGATAGATAGATAGATAGATAATTAAAAGAAAAAAGATCTCAAATCAATAATCTAAGTTCCCACCTAGAAACTAGAAAAATAAGAAAAAATTAAACACAAGCAAGCAGAAAGATGAAAGTAAAGACTTCTATTAATTTCTATTCTGATAGAAATCGATGAAATAGGAGTGCCTGGGTGGCTCAGTTGGTTGAGCATCCGGCTCTTGATTTCAGTTCAGGTCATGATCCCAGGGTTGTGGGATCAAGCCCCACGTCATGCTAAGCATGGAACCTGTTTAAGATTCTCTCTCTCCCCGTCTCTGTCCCCTTCCTGCTCACATGCTCTCTCTCTCTTCCTCTAAAATAAAAAATAAGGAAAGAAATACAGAAATCATGAAATAAAAAATTGGAACAACAGCAAAAATCAATGAAACAAAATAGTGCTTCATTGAACAGATGAACAAAATTGAGAATTTTTAAGATGGAATGGCAAAATAAGAAAACATAAATTACCAAAAATAGGGGAGGAAACGCAATCCCAATTGTTATATACTGTATGATTCCACTTACACAACATTTTCAAAATGACAAAATTATAGTGTGAGGGATAGATCACAAACAAGTAGCATGAGGTTGTTGCTTTCGGGTGGTACAACAGTTTTGTATTCTGATAGTTATATTGGTTACACAAATTCAAAAATGCAGTAAAATTTCATAGAATTATACACACAGAGAAGAAATGAATACATGTAAAAACTGGCAAAATACGAATAAGGCCTACAGTTTAGTTAACTTCCTGTACTATTTTCACAAGTTTTTATGCATCTAAAATTATTTCAAAATAAAGTTTAGATTCCCGGGGATCTTTTGGAAGATGGCGGAGTAGGAGGACGCTGGGCTCACCACGCATCCTGTTGATCACTTAGATTCCACCTACACCTGCCTAACTAACCCAGAAAACCACCAGAAGACTAGCAGAACGAAGTCTCCGGAGCCAAGCGCAGACGAGAGGCCCACGGAAGAGGGTAGGAAGGGCTGCGAGGCAGTGCACGCTCCACGGACTGGCGGGAGGGAGCCGGGGCGGAGGGGCGCCCCCCCCTCCGAGGGGCGCCCCCCCCCCGCCAAAATAAAGTTTAAAAAGAACTTAGACCTTTACATCATACACACACACAAAATTAACTCAAAATGGATCACAGACCTAAATATAAGAACTAAACCTATAAATTTTATAGACTATATAGGAAAATGTCTTTGTTTCCTTAAGTTAGGTAAATATTTCTCAGTTACAACACCAAAAGTACAATTCACAATGGAAAAAAAAATGAACTGAACTTTACCAAAAGTAAAAGATTCTGCTTTTTAAAACATCATTAAGAAAATAAAAAGCTAAGACATAGACTGAAAGAAAATATTTGATAATCATATATATGATAAAATACATAAAGGAAATGTTTCCAACTTAATAAAAAGACTGACAACCCAAGTTAAAAATGGGCAAAACATCTGAAAATATATTTCACCAAAGAAGATACACAAATGGCTAATAAGCACATGAAAAGATGCTCAAATCATTAGTCATTTGGAAAATGCAAAATAAATTGCAATGAGGTGCTAATCCCTAGCAGAACTATAATCCAAAAGATTGACCATAACAAGTGTTAGCAATTGTGTAAAGAAATAGGAGCCCTTATACATTGCTAGTGGGAATGTAAAATGGTACAGCCATTTCTGCAAACACTTTAGCAGTTTCTTAAAAAGATAAACATAAACGTACTTACGTCCCAACAAATCTACCCCTAGAAACCTACCCAAAACAAATAAAGGAGTATGTTCACACAAAGACTTGCACATGAATATTTATAGTGGCATTGTGCACAACAGTCAAAACTAGAGACAACCCAAATGTCCATATACCAGTAAACTGATAAACAAAATGTGGTAGATCCATACAATCAAATACTATTCAGCAATAAAAAGACACAAACTATTGATAAATGCTAGGCCTGGAAAGCCTCAACAACATAAACTAAGTGAAAAAAGCCAGACACAAAAAGACTATGTATTGTATGATTCCATTTCTGTAAAATCTCTAGAAAAAGCTAATCAGAGACAGAAAGCTATCAGTGGTTCCCTGAGGCTTGTATGAAAGCAAAGATTGACTGCAAACAGGCATGTGAATGTTCTAATACTAGGTTGTGATGATGGTTGCACAACTCTATATACATTTCAGAGAAATAATGATATACTTACATGAGTGAACCTTATCATATGCAAATTATAGCTCAAAAAAAAGCTGTTAAAAAGTTACAAAAATAATATACCCATGTCCACAGCAGCGTTATTCACAATAGCCAAAAGGTAAAAGCAGCCCAAGAGTCCTTCCACAGATAAATAGATAAATGAAATGTGGTATACACATATAATGGAATATTGTTCAGCCTTAAAAGGAAGGAAATCCTGATACATGCTACAACATGGATGAACCTTAAGGATATTATGCTAAGTGAAATAAGCCAGTCACAAAAAAAGAAATACTGAATAATTCCATTTGTATGAGGTATCTAGGGTGGTCAAATTTATAGACACAAGAAAGTAGACACAGCCAAGGGCTGGGAGAACAAAAGGAGTTGTTGTTTAATGGCTACAAAGTTTGTTTTACACAATGAAAAAAGTTCTGAAGATGGATGATAGTGATGGTTGCACAACAATGTGAATGTTCTTAAAACCATTTAATCACACACTTAAATATGGTTAAGATGGTAAATTTTATTATGTGCATTTTAATACAATTAGACATTTTCTAAAGTAATAAAAATGACCAGAAATACAGGGCTTTTCAAAAATCAAAACAAGAATCACCTTAGAACTTTGGTACTGCAATGCCATTGTTACTCAGTTTTCTCTGTAGATTACTTGAGATCAGACAGCACAACTTTGATATAATTTTGTATGCTGCTATTGAACTGCCAGATCCAGAAGTAAAAGGTGCAGTCCTGAGAGAATGCTTTGGCTATTCTCACACTAATGGATCAAACATGAGACTAGAGCCACTCCCTTCCCTCCTGGCTTCAACGTAGCCACTACAATAGCAGCAGGAAAAGAAAGATCCTGACTATCCTGCAAACCCTTGAAAGAGGTTGACAGATGCTAGAAGAGCCTCTGTGCTGAGAGCCTTTATAAACCCCAAGTCAAAGTACTCATTGCCTACACTCTTTTCCTTCCAAATGGCTAGTCCTTTCATTTCCTTGATTTAGTCAGCCTAATCTTCTAGTCTCTGATCTCATCTTTTATTCCTCTTTCTTTCTCCCTCCCTTTCTTTCAAGGCACCAAATTAATCCACTTCAGTTTTAAAATATCTCTTAGAGTTGTCACCTTCTTTTCAATTCTAATTAGCACTATGTACCTCATATGAGGTAACTCAAACAGTGCAAGCCAGCATCCACAAATCCATCCACAGATCTCCAAGCCATTCAGCATATCACTTCCAGAAAAATAAAAATCCTTCATTGTTACTTTGTTTTAATTGTAAAATGTTTTAAACAGAGGAATGTACAATGTCCCCTCACACCTATGTACCCTCACTCAGCTCTATCTTTGCATAACATTTTATCGTATTTTCTTCAGACTTGTTTAAAGAAAACAGTTCAGAAATACATGAAATCCTCTGTTTATCTGTCTGCAATAATATTCTCCTTCCTCTTGCCACCTTCAGAAAGATAACTACCAACCTAAATCCTATAAGTAATATACTTATGCAGCTGTATATGTATGTGTATTTATGTATATATGTTTGTGTGTATGGTTTCCTTATATACATAAAAAAGTTATTAGTTTACATTTTTTACAACCAAGGGACAATTATCAAAAGTAAGAAACTAACACTGGCACAAATACGATTAACTAAACTACAGACTTTATTATATTTCACCAGTTTATTAGTACCCTTTTGGATTCCAGAACCTGATCCAAGATCCAAGAACATGTTGCATTAGTTTCCATGTCTCCTTAATATCCTCTGAACTGAGTGACAGTCTCTGTCTTTCCTTGTCTTTCATGATTTTATCGCTTTTCAACAGTTACTCATCAGGTTCAAATAAACTGTCCTTCAGTTTGGGTTGGCTAAAGATTTTATGTTGGAATAAATTACGGATTTGGGACAAGGATACCAGAGAGGTATTCTTAGGTCTTGTTGATGATGATGTTAACCTTGATCACTTGGTTAAGGTGGTCTGACAGGTTTCTTCACCATTAAGTTACTATTTTGTCTGTGTAATTAATGAATATTTTATAGGAGAAACTTTGAGGCCACGCAATACTGCACATTTCTGTAAACTTCTGCCCACTAATTTTAGCATTCATTAGTGGATCTTGTCTACGTCAATTATTCCTCTGGTATTCCAATGGTGATTTTCAATTTTTCTCATTCCTTCTACATTTATTAATTCTGTAAGGAAGAGCTGTCCCTTCTCCATTTATTTATTGATTGATTGCTTGTATTAGTATGGACTTACAAGTATTTTATGAAGTCATCATATTTATCTATTTTGTTGCAAAAATTGTTCCATCTTTAGCTATTTGGAGTTCTTTCAGGTCAGTTTTTGAGTCCTTTGATATACCCCCATAATTTTTTAAATTCTTCCTTACTTTCTAACACCACAAATGTTCCAGGAACATCTTGTATTTTCCTTGCCCCAATCCTGGAATCATAGACTTCTCCAAGGAGCCCAGGTTCCATTTGATTGAGGATGATATTTTAAAATGCAGATCATGTGCTCACTGCTAGGAAGTGTGTATGTACATACTAACTGCTGTATACAGATATATCTATATTTACTGTATCTATCTACCTATTGAAAGGGAAAAAAACCACATTAGTTCATATTGATGTCTCCAATTCCAATTCAGTACCAAAGGGTTCATTCTAGCATTCCCATTTCCTCATTTGTAATTTCTTTTTTCTAACAGTGAGAAACTTGCTTGTCCTCAATTAAAATATATTTATTTCCTTGTTTAACAGTAGTATACATGCAGTTTCAGAATTGCTGATCTATACGTCTATGAGAAATAAATGTACCAAGTACAATGTTTTTTGTTTTTCCATTCTTTTTCCATTAGCCTTACAGAACCCAGTCACTTCTCTGAGCCTTCAATGTGGTGCTATCAGTCACTGTAATACAGTTACATTCATTTCTAAATCTACATTCCATCAGTGGTTTCCCCAACATCCTGGTTGACTTTTTTTTTAATTTGAAGACTATAAAATTCACTCTATGGTGTGACAGGTTCTGTGAGTTTTGACAACTGCATAGAATTGAGTATGCACTAGGACCATATTACCATACAAAAGGTTGATCACCAAAGAAATCCCCTCATGCTAACCCTTATCAATCTCTTCCTCGATTCTCACCCTGGCAAATACTGATGTTGTTTTTTGGTTCATTTTTGTCCCTATAACTTTGTCTTTTTCAGAATGTCATATCAAAGGAATCATACACCATGTAGTCTTCAGAATATGACTTCATTCACTTAACAAAATGCATTTAAGATTCATCCAATAGTCCATTCCTTTTTATTGCTGAATATTATTATAGTGGATGAATGTACCACAATTAGGTTCCCCATTCATCCACTGAAGGAAATCTGGGTCGTTCCCAGTTTTGGTCAATGAATAAATCTTCTATAAACATTCACATTCAGGTTTTTCTGTGAACATAAATTTTCAGTTGGCTTGGGTAAATTTCCAGCAGCGAGACTGCAGAGTCATATGGTAAGTATATGTTTGGCATAGTAAGAGACAGCCAAACTCTTTCCCAGAGTGATTATACAAATTTGCATTCTCACCAGCAATGTATGAGATTTCTGGTTGCTCCACATGCTCAACAGCACTTGGTATTGTCACTTTGGTCTGTCTGTTAGATATTCTAATTGATTTGTATTGGCGTGGTTTTAATTTTCATTTCCCAATTACAATGATACTGAACATATTTTCATATACTTATTTTCCATCCAAATATCTTCTTTGGTAAAGTGTATGTTCATATATTTTGTCCATTTTTAAAATTTTTTTAAAGTTCATTTATTTATTTTGAGAGAGAGAGAGAGAGAGAGAGAGTGCATGAGCATAGGAGAGGCAGAAAGAGAGAGGAAGAGAGAATCCCAAGCAGACTCCAGACTGTCAATGTGGAGCCTGATGTGGGACTCAAACCTAATGAACTGCAAGATTGTGACCTGAGCCAAAACCAAGAGTTGGAAGGTTAGCTGACTGAGCCACCCAGGCACCCCTTTTTTGCCCATTTTTAAATTCGATTTCTAATTTTTTTTTAATTATAAGATTTCTTTGTAAGTTCTTAATACAAATCCTTTACCATATTTGTAATTTTAAAATTTTGCTCCCAGTCTGTGGCTTCACTTTTTCATTCTCTTTGTAGGGTCTTTCACCCACCAAGCAAAAGATATTAATTTTGGTAAGTTAAATTTACCAACTTTTTATGAATCATACTTTTGATATATCTAAAAACATTTTGCCAATTATAAGGCCATACAGATTTCTCCTACCTTTTCTTCTAGAAGTTTTATAAGTTTCATGTCTTATATTTAGGTATATATGATCAATTTTTAGTTAATTTTTGTAGAATATGAGGTATGTATTAAGGTTCATCTTTTCACATAGGAACTTCTAATCATTCCAGCACCATTTGTTTGAAAACTTCTATTCTGTATTGAATTGCCCCTGCACCTTTGTCATAAATCAGTTGACAGTACTGTTGTGCATCTTTTTCTAAGCTCTCTATTCTATTCCACTGACCTATGTATTTTTCCTTTACCAATACCATACTCTCTTGATTGCTGTAGCTTACAGTAATTATTGAAATCAGGCAATGTGAGTCTTCCAACTTTGTTCTTTTTCAAGATTGTTTTGCCTACTCTAGTTCCTGTGTATGCATGTATGTATATATATGTGGTGTGTGTATTTAATTATTTACATGTTTTTTTTAATTTTTTTAATGTTTGTTTATTTTTGAGAGAATGTGTGAGTGGGGGAGGGGCAGAGAGGCAGGGAAAGACAAAGGATCCGAAGCGGGCTCCATGGTGACAGCAGCAAGCCCAATGTGGGGCTCAAATTCACAAACTGTGAGATCATGACCTGAGTCAAAGTCAGACACTCAACCGAATGAGCCACCCAGGCACCCCATATTCATATATTTTAATAGAGATACATCTATAGAAAAGTTTTTCTGTGATTCTGATTAGGTAGGACTGAATTGAATCTATACCTCACATATTAGGGAGAAGTGATGTCTTAACAATATTGAGTCCTCTAATCTATAAACATATCTCTCTCTCTTCATTTATTGGACTTCTTTCACCACTGTTCTATAGTTCCCAGCATAAATATTCTGCATATATTTTGTTATATTTATAATGATTGATGCTATTATAAATGGTACTTTTGGTAAATTTCCAATTCCAATGATCATTATAAGTGCATACATAGAAACATGATTCACTTTTGTATATTAACATGGTATCCTGCAGGCTTGGTAAATTCAATATTAGTTCTAAGGACTTTTCTAGATTCTTTGGAACTTTTTAATGTATATTACCACGTTATCAGCAAATAGAGACCATTTTATGCCTACCTTCCTAGTCAGTATGCCCTTCATTTCTTTTTCTTGCCTTATCGTGCTGGCTAGGATTTCAAGTATAATGAGGAATAACAGTGGTGACAATGAATATCCTGCCTTCTTCTCAATCTTAGATAGATAGTATTAATTTTTTTATCATTTAGAATAATGTTACAGTAGTATTTTTACAGAATCTTTTTATCTGGTTAGGGAAGTTCCTTACTCTTACTAGTTTGGCAAAAGCTTTAATCATGAATAGATGTTAAATTTTATCAAATGCTTTCTCTGCATCTATGGAGATGATCACCCTGAAGTTACACAACACACACACACACACACACACACACACACACACACATACACACACACACACAGAGTCTTTAAGAGTTTTAAGTGCACTGATTCATTAATTTGGAGACAATTTCAAGATATTTAGTCTTCTTTTTTTTTAATATTTATTTATTTTGGGGACAGAGAGAGACAGAGCATGAACGGGGGAGGAGCAGAGAGAGAGAGGGAGACACAGAATCCGAAGTAGCCTGACGCGGGGCTAGAACTCACGGACCACGAGATCATGACCCGAGCTGAAGTCGGATGCTTAACCGACTGAGCCACCCAGGCGCCCCTGCTCTTCTTATCCATGACATTATGCATTTCCAGGGGGTCTTCTTTTACATTTTTCAATAAAATTTTACAATGTTCTGTATTAAAATGTGGTGCAACCCACAACTCTATCATCAACTAATCTTCAACAAAGCAGGAAAGAACACCCAATGGAAAAAAGACAGTCTCTTCAACAAATGGTGTTGGCAAAACTGAATGGCGACATGCAGAAAAATGAAACTGGACCGCTTTCTTACACCATACACAAAAATAAATTCAGATGGATGAAAGACCTAAATATGGAACAGGAAACAATCAAAGTCTTAGAGGAAAACACAGGCAGCAACCTCTTTGACCTCGGCCAGAGCAACTTCTTACTAGACACAACACCAAAGCAAGGGAAACAAAAGCAAACATAAACTATTGGGATTTCATCAAGATAAAAAGCTTCTGTACAGCTAAGGAAACAATCAACAAAACTAAAAGGCAGCCTACAGAATGTGAGAAGATATTTTCAAACAATATATCTTATAAAGGGTTAGTATCCAAAATCTATAAAGAACTTATCAAACTCAACACCTCCCCCCCCCCCAAAAAATAACTCAGCTAAAAAACAGAAAGAAGACATGAATAGACACTTTTCCAAAAAAAAAAAACCACATCCAGATGGCTAAAAGACACATGAAAAGATGCTCAACATCACTCATTATCAGGGAAATACAAATCAAAACCATGATGAGATATTACCTCATACCTGTCAGAATGGCTAAAATTAACAACACAAGAAAGAATGGGTGTTGGTGAAGATGTAGAGAAAGGGGAACCCTCTTGCACTGTTGGTAAGAATGCAAACTGGTGCAGCCACTCTGGAGAACTAAAGAGTGGCTTTAGTTTCTTAAGAAAATAAAAATAGAACTACCCTATGATCCAGCAATTGCACTGTTAGGTATTTACCCAAAGGTTACAAAAATACAGATTCGAAAGGGTACATGCACTCCAACGTTTACAACAACATTATCAACAATAGCCAAACTACAGAGAGAGCCCAAATGCCCACTGACTGATGAATGGATAAAGAAAATGTGGTAACGGAATATTACTTAACCATTAAAAAGAACAAAATCTTATCATTTGGAATGACATGGGTGGAGCTAGAATGTATAATGCTAAATGAAATAAGTCAATCAGAGAAAGATGAATACCATATGATATCACTCATATGTGGTATTTAATAAACCAAACAGATGAATATATAGCAAGGGAGGGAGAGACAAAAGAGAGAAACAAACCACAAGATACTCTTAATGATAGAGAACAAACTATGGGTTGACAGAGGGAGGTGGGTAGGAGATGGGCTAGATGGATGATGGGTACTAAGGAGGGTACTTGTTGTGACAAGCACTGGGTATTGTATGTAAGTCATGAATCACTGAATTCTACTCCTGAAACCAATATTGCACTGTATGTTAACTAAGATTTAAATTTTAAAAAAAGGAAGAAAATATATAAATAAGTAAATAAACAAGATATAATGAAGCAAAATAAATAAATAAAAATAAAAAGTGGTGCAACATTTCTTAGATTTACTCAAAGATATTATGGTTTTACTAATTTTATAAATATCTATTTTATAATATGTTCTAAATTTTTGTCCCTAGTTTATAAAAATGTAACCCGTTTTGCAATACAGAGCTTGAATCCAGCAGTCTCAGCAAACTGGCAAACTCTCTTACTTTTTTCTAACCATTTGTGAATAGATGTTCATGAATCCACTCTGTAAAGAATCATACATCTGCCAATAAAAACAAATTTTTTTCTTCCTTAATTCTTATATATATTATTTATTTACTGTTTTGTTGAAGTATAATTGACATTCAACATTATATTAGTTTCAGGTGTACAACATAATGATTCAATATTTGTGTACACTGCCAACATGATCAACACAATAAGTCTAGTCATCATCTGTCACCACACAAAGTAACCAAATCTTTAATTTACTTTTCTCATGTGTTAGAAGACATTGGCTTCTTGCATTTCTGCTTCTCTTACAATCAGAGACACTAGCTGCCTTTGTTCCAGATTATCTTTTCAAAGATGTTTGTATACTCAACAGTCTTAGAAGACAAAGATAGTGCCTCCTTCCAGAGCAAAGGGCAGGCATGCTTAGTGTCCAATATAATAAAGATAGCATCTCTTTCCAGAATAAATGGCAGGCCTGTTTACTTCTCATCATAAAAGATTCAGTTTCCCTAATCTCAGGGTTTCTCCTATTATACAACCCACTGTGTGTACACGTATCACCTAGCATTCTTTTTTTTAATATTTTTTTTAAATATATGAAATTTATTGTCAAATTGGTTTCCATACAACACCCAGTGCTCATCCCAAAAGATGCCCTCCTCAATACCCATCACCCCCCTTCCCTCCCTCCCACCCCCTATCAACCCCTCAGTTTGTTCTCATTTTTTAAGAGTCTCTTATGCTTTGGCTCTCTCCCACTCTAACCTCTCTTTTTTTTTTTTTCCTTCCCCTCCCCCATGGGTTCCTGTTAAGTTTCTCAGGATCCACATAAGAGTGAAAATATAGGGTATCTGTCTTTCTCTGCATGGCTTATTTCACTTAGCATAACACTCTCCAGTTCCGTCCACGTTGCTACAAAGGGCCATATTTCATTCTTTCTCATTGCCACATAGTACTCCATTGTGTATATAAACCACAATTTCTTTATCCATTCATCAGTTGATGGACATTTAGGCTCTTTCCACAATTTGGCTATTGTTGAGAGTGCTTCTATAAACATTGGGGTACAAGTGCCCCTATGTATCAGTACTCCTGTATCCCTTGGGTAAATTCCTAGCAGTGCTACTGCTGGGTCATAGGGTAGGTCTATTTATAATTTTTTGAGGAACCTCCACACTGTTTTCCAGAGTGGCCACACCAGTTTGCATTCCCACCAACAGTGCAAGAGTTCCTGTTTCTCCACATCCTCTCCAGCATCTATAGTCTCCAGATTTGTTCATTTTGGCCACTGACTGGCATGAGGTGATATCTGAGTGTGGTTTTGATTTGTATTTCCCTGATGAGAGGCGACGTTGAGCATCTTTTAATGTTTATTCATTTTTTGATAGAGAGAGACAGAGTGTGAGTGGGGGAGGGGCAGAGAGAAAGGGAGACCCAGAATCCGAAGCAGGCTCCAGGGTCTGAACTGACAGCACAGAGCCTGATGCAGGGCTCGAATTCACGGACCGTGAGATCATGACCTGAGCTGAAGTCGGATGCCCAACCAACTGAGCCACCCAGGCACCCCTCACCTAGCATTCTTATTATTATCTTTTGGGAACTGAGATTCAAGAAAACAGTACAAAAAAATTTACTGACATTCTGTCCACTGCTATCGCTGCAAGGCTACCTTGTTAGCTTGCAAGTAGGGTAAAACCACAGACCCTCACAGTTCTTGACATAACTGCACCAGCTAGAACCTGCAGTGCAAAGGTGACTTATGGGCATTGTTGGCTTCTTCCTTATTTTAGAGGGAATGCTTCTAACATTTCACCATTAAGCATAAAAATTGATTTAGATTCTTAGTGGATACTCCTTTTTAGGTTACGGGGAGTGGTTAGAAAAATTCCTAACCCATTAATTTGGGAAACTGTTGCCTTAGTGGCCTAAAAGAGTCGATACAGCTTTCAAAAAGTGGCTCTCCTTAGAATTTAAAAATAGGAAAGGAATTTTTAGGAGGGAGCTACTGGAATTTCACGTAAGACAGTTTCTTATTATGTCCTGCTCTGCAGGACATCTGACATTCTTGGCCCCTACCAACCAGATAAAACAGTCGCATCCCTAGTCTCAAGGGCTGAAAACCTTCCAATTTCTTCAAACGTCTTCCAGAGCAGGGGTTGACAGATTTTTTCTATAAAAAGCCAAACAGTAAATATTTTAGGTTTTGTGGGCCATCCTGCCTCCTGTTGCAACTAAACTTTGCTGTCAAAACACAAAAGCGGCCAGAGACAATACATAAATAAATGGGCAAGGCCCTATTCCAATAAAAAACACATGGTAGCAAGATTTGGCCTGCAGGCTGTACTTTTCTGACTCCTGGTCTAGAGGGATGGGTAGAGAGTAAAACATTTTCAAATTTCACAGATAAGGAAACTGGTATCAAGGATGAAGCGATTTGGCCAGCATCTTGATTGCACAGCATTTTGTACAGAGCAAAGATTAGAACCTAGACCTCCTAACCATTGGTGCTCTTCCCACTACATCACCCAGCAGAATCAATGACACGCTGGCATAATTTGCCTCAGTAAGTATTTTTATCCATTTCTACTAAATGTACATAAATATATATATGAATACTTGGCAGATGTCCATGAATATTCAAGTCTCTGCTCCAGCTCCCTCCTCTGTGGTCTGCAGTATATCTCTAGTCTTGCATCATTCTCAGATGAAGACACCATTGTTCCATCTCAAGTATGCTCATGAAAATATGCAATGCAACTGGGTTGTACACTGAACTCATAAGCAGAGACTTTCCAAAACAACTCACCATAAATCATTCATCTACTAAATATTTCTAAGGCCATCCTCACAGTATTGACCACAGCCCTGATGTTTCATCTGCAAACCAGGACTCACACCCAATCAATGTGAAGTCTATTTTCAAGTGAGAGTCCCTATAGAACTAGATCCAATACTAATGTATACAAAGTATCAAAATGTATCACATCTACTCCTTTTCTGTCATCTGCAATTGCTGAGATTCCATCCACAGAGATATTTTATTTGGTCTGATTCTTTTTTTAAGCTTTTATTTTAATTCCAGTTAGTTAATATACTGTGTTATATTAATTTCTGACCTCACTGGTTCTTTACAAAAGGGCTAAATAGTCTTATAGGACTATGTAATCATAAATAGCTGTTAGCAGTGATACACCCAGCTTGAAGTAAATAAGGCATTAGTTTTTAGAAGAGGAATGGACACAGACAATGACAGCTACATAACCAGCTTTGGCCAAAACCAAAACTTTTGCTGGTTTACTCAGTACACCTGAGTGTTTTTACCCACACTTGGTGGAATTCACACATTGGGTAGGATACTGGGACTACATGAACTGAAATTCTTTCAACTCTAAGATTCAGTTAGCCTGCATCCAAAAAGAAGACAGAATATTACATCCTGGTGAAACTCTCATAGAAGACGACCTCAACCGTGAAGAACAAACAGAATTTAGATGTGAAAAGAGAAGACAGAAGTGCATGAAGAGATCAGTGTAGCTCTGCACCACTGGCCTACTCTCTTCCTCTTCACATCTAAACTGAAGCTCAAGAAGCCCCTAAAGAGACAACCTTCTAAGAAATGGTTTAGAATTTACTGCATCAAAGCAGCAGTCATGAATGCCAATTAGAACCAATGGCCTAGGATATCTGGTCACTGAGAAGCAATAATCCTAAATGGCAGTTTCTGATGGAATTTCATATATTCAAATCTTTTGAAGCTAGATAAATGACCAGGCAAAGAGAAGAGCCACAATTATAGTTAATACATGCTTTTTAATGAAGAAGAGAAGAAATATTTAGGCATGGATTAGAGGTCAGTAGCACTTGCCTTTATTCTGTGCCTGAAAAAAAACTAATTTAGCTTCTTGGAGAGTTGACTTCTCCCCATGATATGGGTAGACTGGCACAGACTATCTTTGGCTTATAGCCATTTAGATATAAGTTCTCCAAAGGTCAATGTGTAATACAAAGTTGATAAATGTCAAAGTCAACCAGAAAACAAAACGGAATTCTAAAGAAATTAAAACAAAGATTTTGACATCTGAACTTGTGATAAGAATTTGTCAAGCATCATCAGTTCTTTGCCTAACTTGGAAGCAAACCAAATTTCCTCATGTGGACGGCTTTGGAGCCTCCTAGTGGCAGCCTCAGGGGACCTACAGAACTAAGAGTTCTGGAAAGGACCAGGCATTCAAGAGACAGTGTTAGCTAGTATGCTGCTGATCAATTCAAATAAACTCATCAGCTCCTACAATGTTCTCAATACACTGTACTGGACACTAGGAATGCAAAGATGAATAAATGTTGGTTCCTACCCTCATGGAGCTCACAACCTATTATGCAAACAAGTAAGAACAGAAATAACTCTGAAACAATGAAGTGAACACTTATAATCTGCCTATATAGGGAAGGCAGATGAAGTCGAGCGTGTGTACTAAAGGAGGATGACTTCTCAGCCAAGTCTTTATTAAAGGATAAGTATGACTATCTGATAGAGAATCCAAGTACATTATAATTTTCATGTCTTGCTAATTTGGCTTCCCGTCTGAAATATTCCCTTTTCCACACATTATACTTAGAATACTAAGACTAGAGTACAGTAGAGTGGGAAGAAACTTGAAAAAACTGGCTAAAAGCAAACTTATCGGTGCCTTTATGGTTTGAGCTTTATCTTCCAGGCTCTGAAGAGATGTCAGACTATCTGAATAAGAGATGTGACTACTAAATATTATTCAGAAATAACTCTGATGGCAATAGGAGATTTATATTAGGAGAGCTGGGGAGAAGAGAGACTCATTAATCTATCATAATAGTTCAGGAGAGGGATAAGAAGGGATGGCAGCACAGCGGCAGCAAGAAAGAGAATTCCAGAGTTAAGGACAACTATTATACCTAATAGCCAAATGAATATGGGAAACTAGGCTTATAAAAGAAATAAAAAATAGTCCAAAGTGTTCTTCAAGAGACAAATTAGACAGTGATGCCATTAATCAAGGTAGGGAACACAGGAAAAATCAAGAGGATGAGTAATACAGGGGGACTTCAGTAAATTTTATTTGGAGAACAAATTAGATCCGGGACTTATTTAAGAAACACTAGAAAATACCTGCAAAACTCATAACTCTGAACAAATTATATTACAACCATCTCAGAATAACCACAAGAGTTATAACCACTATTAAAATATTGTTGTTACCTCTTAGTGGTGTATGAAAAAGAACAATTACTTCCATTTTCATAAATAATATCCTGAAATTGCTCCAACTGTGGAAAACTCTCATTATACAGCAAAAAAATTTTAACAAAGGTGAACATCTCATTCCCCTTATTTTTGTCCCCTTGGCTTATCCAAAAATACCCATCCTCCAAGGAATACTTTTAGCTCCATCTTTACCATAAAGCCTTATCTTATTCTTTCAGAACATGTATCAGTTAGGTTAATATATCTGGACTTCCACAGATAATATTCTACTATATTGTACCTTATGATTTGCTAGATTTTTAAGGAGATTTAGTTGTGCTTCTCCAACTCTATGTAAGTCCCTTAAGGAGTGAGGCATAGCCCTACTTCTGCTTTCAACCAGAGGCCAACTAATCACATTTCAACTAATCACTCATTTCACCTCCCTTATATTTTACAAATGATAAAATGGGGCCCAGACAAATTAAATAACTTGAGCCAGGGATTCACAAGTACTTTGTGGTAGATCTCAGACTAAACCCAGGTACCAAGAGTTCCATTCTGTAACATGTCTATGCTTTCAGATACCCCAGAAGTACCTGGCGAGCTATTTGTGCTATTACGCTTCCTTTCCCATGGGGCAGTTTTGCATCTTAATAGGATATTCAAATACCAAAAGATCCAAGTCAGTGATTATTTAATGGTAAAATTATAAGCACCCTGAAAAGCAATTAAGGAAGATATTTGGGGACAGGATTCAGGGAAATTTAAAATCATATCACAAATTTCAGCATCCAGCCATGATGGAATAATAGGAATCAGGTTAACCTTCCTACATTAAATAACTTTAAAAAGGACCGAGATACGCAAAACAATGGCTTCAGACACAGGAAAACAGAAAGTTCAGGACACTGATCCTTGAAACAGGGAAAACAAAGTGAGCCCTGTGATGCCATACCATCTTACAACCTAGAGAGGGCTTTCAGACTGTAATACAGGAGGGGGGACCCAAACAGAACTCAGCAGTCTTGCTGACTTGAAGAGACAGAGTTCAGAGTTAAGAGAGGTCAAGGCAACTAGATTTTACAGAACAGAATACAGAGAGGACAGAGCTACACAAAAAGCTCCAGAGACCTACAGTGGAGTCACCTGACAGTGTTAGGTAATGACGAGCCATATGTGAGAAAACTACCAAGGCAAGGAATAGAACTTCTGGGAAAAAGTAAGTGGAACACAGAACCAGGAACAGTTCATGTTCATGTCTGGCCAGCCAGACTAAAAAGACCTCAAAACAAACAAGACATCAAGTAAAAAGGGTGTGGATATAGAAAGGTATTGCCTTAGAAAGGTACTGTCTCAATAGAGAGGCTAAATTAGCCACAGACTAAAGACTGTTTCTGAGCTTAAAATAAAGCCTGGAAAAAAAATCACAGTGATTCCAGAGAACTTAAATTCACCACCCAAAAAGACAAAAAATAGTTAAAGGAACGCAGAATATGCAGCACCCAAAAATAAAAAAAATTCAAAATGTCTGACATCCAATTAAAAATTCCTAGGCAAACAAGGAAGCATGAAAATATGACCCATAAACAGGAGAAAATCAATAATATAAACAGACACAGAAATGACAATGATGAAAGTTGTAACCAAAGAT
The DNA here is from genome assembly GCF_016509475.1 of Prionailurus bengalensis. Lineage (NCBI taxonomy): Eukaryota > Metazoa > Chordata > Mammalia > Carnivora > Felidae > Prionailurus > Prionailurus bengalensis. Next base: position 57,681,491 of record NC_057351.1, read on the forward strand.
TTTATAAAAAACTATTAAAAATATATTCTCTATGTTCAGGAACAGAAAGCATAAGAGTGAAAATGAGAAAAAAATCAAACTGAATTTCTAAAAACAAAAAATGTAATAAATGAAAACAAAATTATACTTGATCAAATTAACATCACTTGGACACTGCGGAAGAAAATTTTAATGGAATTAAATACATAGCAGTAGGAACTATTCGAAATGACAGATATAGAGAGGAAAAAAAGACTGAAAAGAAACAGAGCATCACTGAGCCATCAGGCAATACTAAGCAGCCTAAGACATGAATAATTGTTGCCAAAAAGGAGCAGAAGAACAGAAAAAAATACTTGAAAATATAATGGTCAACACTTCTGAATTAGACGAAAACTACAACTTAGACAAACTCAAGAAGAGGAAATAGGAAGAACACTACACCAAAGCACATCATATTCAAACTGCTGAAAACCAAAGGTGAAGAGAAAAAAATAGTAAATATATATATGCACATACATATATACATATATACATTATACATATATGTATAATGTGTGTGTATGTATATATGTATGTGTGTGTATATATATGTGTGTGTGTGTGTGTGTGTGTGTGTATATATGTATATTTATAGTCTCCAAATGAAAGCACATTTTTGTCAGAAACAATGCAAGCAAGCAAGAGAGGACTGGCCAAATAGAGATTACCTAAAGAAAATGCAAAAAGAAAAAAGAGTGGGGAAAAAAAAAAACAGAACAGAGGACCCAAGAGCAGAGGAGAAATATCAAATGATTTATGCATAACTGGAATCCTGGAAGGCAAAGGAAGGGACAACAGAGATAAACTAATAATGGCTAAGAATTTTCCAAAATTAGTGACAGACAACAAACCATGACCAGATCCAATAAACTCAGATAAATTACATGGTAAATACCAACAACAACGAAGGGTGAACATGTGCGCACGCACACACACACACGCGCGCGCACACACACACACACACACACACACACACACACCCCTAGGCATATCAAAGTCAAAATGCTAAAAACCAAAGATAAAATCTTGAAAGCAGTCAGAGAAAAAAGATACACTGCCTACAAAGGAACAAGAATAAGAATTACAGCAAGCTTCTCATCAGAAAGCATAGAAGAAAGCATCTTAAATTGGTAAATGGAAAAAAAAAAAAGGTCAACCCAGAATTCTACAGTATGCAAAAATATCCTTCAAAACTAAAGGAGAAATACTTTCTCAGAAAAACAAATTCATTGCTGGCATACATACTCCTTAAGAAAGGTTAAAGAAAGTCTTCAGGCAAAAAGAATATGAGACAAGTCACAAACTTGGATGTAAAAAACACACTGAACAGAGTCAGAAATGGAATAAGTGAAGGCAAAACAAAATCTTTTTCTTATTTTTACTTTCTTTAAGAGATAGCTGAATTATTCAAGCAAATACAGGAGTAATGAATTTTGTGTTTAGCATATGCTAAAATTAAATTATGATTTGATGGCATGAGGAATGGGAAGGAGAAGTACGATACACTCCACACGAAACAATAATATTAATTAAAAGCAGATTCTGATCATTTAAAATGTATTTTGAAAACCCTAGAATACAAAAGCACAAAACGTTTTATTTTTTTAATGTTTATTCTAAGAGAGAAACAGAGAGTGAGTGGGGGAGGGGCAGAGAGAGAGGGAGACACAGAATCCAAAGCAGGTTCCAGGCTCTGAACTCTAAGCACAGAGCTCAACGCGGGGCTTGAACTCATGAACCACTGAGATCATGAGTTCATGAGATCATGGCCAAAGTTGGACGCTTAACCGACTGAGCCACCCAGGAACCTCCAAAATGTTTTTTTAAAGATGAGTTGGACTTCATCAAAATTCAAAACTTTCTTTTATGCATAGCACACTAGCATGTAGTAAGCACTCAATAAATGTTACTTACTATCAATTCCTTAAGTGGTTAAGCATACACTAACCACACAATCCAGCCATTCCACTCTCAGGCATGTAGCTCAAAGAAATAAAAACATATGTCCATGCAAAGATAGGAATTTTCAAAGCAGTTTTATTCATAATATCCAACAACTAGAAAGAACTCAATTTCCATCAGGTGGTAAGTGGTTAAGCAAATTATAGTATATTCATTCAATGGAAACTATTTACCAGTACAAAGAAACTACCAATACATGCAACAACACGGACAAATCTCCAAAGTGTTGTACTAAGTGAAAGAAGCCCAATGATATAAGGCTATCTACTGCATGATTTCAGTGTTCTACCCACTCACAAGGTAATTCCTCACCTAAATTTAATTGAGAGAACTATTAACACACTTAAAATACCAGCAAATAGTATGATACATTGGAAAACAGCACAAATATTACCTCCCTAGTGCTTTGGAACTTCAGGTAAGAAAAAGGTATTAATATAGTCACTGCAATAAGAGAAAGACTGGGAGTGAAGGAATGCAGCACACAAACAGAACTTGAAAGGCAGGGTAAATCCAGGATAAGAAAAAGAGTCTTTGGACAAATGAAATAATTTGCTTAAATATTTTTAGAACAGCAAAATAGAAATTCATTTGTAGAGATGAGAAGCTATCCTTGGAAAAAGCCCCTGAATTCCTTATGGATTCATATGGACTAGTCTGTGCTCACTGTCTCCCAATCCTGAGAACTGGAAATTCCACACTTCTTTCTCTCTGCAAGAGTCCTATTCGCCCACATGACTTTCCCCCCTTGTAACACAACAAGAGACATTTAATTAACTTTGCTGCCACATGCAGCTGGCACCAAAGCAAACCAAGCTGTGGGGTGGCTGACCCAGAATTACTGATGAATGTTCAAAGTAAACATGTTTTCAGCCAATCTGGAATGGTATATTTCTAAGAGGACAAAGAACTCTTAAAATTAATTAACTCATCTGGACAAACTGTCCATCCAATGGGAGTTTTTCAGTAATGAGTATCAGACCACAGATCTTCCTGAAGCTGAGCTTGTTTATCATCCAACACGGCCATTTCTGCCACGTCTCATGGATAGTTTCATGAGTTTTATTTTCACTGGCTTCTGGCTTCTTATATTTATATAAACAGGTCAAGAAAGCAAAACACGCATGACAGCAAGTTGAAATGGAAGATCCCACATTTTCCCAAAAGGCAGAGACACCTACCTTTCACACCTTTTCTACATGTCAGAGTAGACAACTGAGGAGAAAAGGACCCCATGATTGGGAGGAGAGGAGAAGCCCTCATTAAAAAGCATGAACTCACTCAAGTGGTTTTGTCACTGTGTGGAAATTCTAATAAAGTGCTCTCTGCTGCAAAGTTTGATGATTGCAATAGTGGGGACTATATACAAAATGACATCAGACCCCCATGAAGACTGCAGCTTAACCCTAAATTGGGAAGTATCAAAGTTAGTATACTGAAAGAACTTAACTGCATCGTACAATTCCATGTCAAGCATGGTTTTTTTTATTGCTTTTGTTTGTCTGTTTGCTTATATTTGCTTATGTAGCACATAATCTTCTGAATGAGCTCTAACTGTGGCTCTGAAGGGAATAGTGCATCTCATGTGGGTCCTTTTTGAGATAGAAGGAGACCCCTGAAATATCCTAGAATGTCTTGCCTTATTCTGAATTAATCGACCACACCACCTGATGGGGAGTTCTTACTGTCCTGTTAGTCACAGGGGACCGAAGAGAGAATCTGGCCAGCTTAGGAAGCAGAGTCCCTTCAACCTTCTGAGAACTAGCCTAGACAGATGCTTTGTTACCTTACATGAATCTCCCTCACTGCTTGCCTTCCTATGGAGTTTTTCTAACTCAATTCAGTATAGAGTCTTTCCTGCCTCATATCAACTTTATGGGGCAATCATTTAATGACTCATCTAAATGAAGAGAATAGGTATAATTTGTTAAGTATCTACTATGCACTGGGCACTGTAATACTTTACGCATCACGTCATTTAACATGTCATATCATGATATGTATATACTGTTATTTCATTCCACGAAATACAATGTGGCAGTATGGAGGGATAATTAAAAGTACAGGTTCTAGAATCAGACCACCTGAGTTAGATTTTTTTTAATTTCACCACCTATAAGCTAAATAACCTTGGAGAAGTTACATAACATTTTTGTTCCTTAGTTGCCACATCTGTAGAGAGAATGAGAGAACGAGCCTATTTCACATAATTTCTGTGAAGATTAAATGAAGCCCTCAATAAATGTTAGCCATTCATTATTTCTGTTTGACAGATATAAAAACTAAGACCTATTTTTGACGTGGTGTCTGTAGTACACCTGGAAAATGTTTTTTCTCAGCTTTATTGATGTATAATTGACAAATAAAATTGTGTATATTTAAAGTAAAATAATAAAATTAAAAATTTAATTAATTAATTTAATTAAATGACTTGTCCAAGATCATACAGCTAGAGTTCAAATAGAGGTCTGCTTGACTCTAAAGCCAATGTCTTTAACTGCTATATCACACTGATCCCAAAAAACAAAAACAAGAACCAAAAAAACCTCAGACCCAGGGTTTCTCAAAGCATGCTTTGTGGAGCACTGATCTCACGAAATACAAACTTTATCCCTCTTTTGGAGATTTACACAGCATGTTAGTATATTAAAAGCTCCTAAAAAATCAATTTGCTTTAACCTAATGCTTCATAAACATATTTGATAAATTTTATTTCATAGACATTCAGGATCATCAGGACAACCTTTGCTAAAAACTTAAGGAGTTAACCCATCACAAATAAAATATGGGTAATGTTGGCAAGAATTATTTTAAATGTCCTGACTTCTACAATTAGCATGTACCAAGTGTAGACTAACATGACTAGCATGTACCAAGTGTAGAAAGAGCAAAAGTGTAACTTGTTTACAGAAAAAGCAACCTATAAAGTTCAAGTTTTAAGAACAGAGGCCTAGAGTATGCACAGAATTACAATTATGCGAAGAGGTAGCAACAGGAGAGAGGACTCAGAAGAAATTAAAGCTGCTGACATCTTGATCTTGGACTTCTCGCCTCCAGAACTAGGAGAAATAAATTTCTCTTGGATAACCACTCAGTCTGTGGTACTGTTATAGCAGCCTGAGTAAACCAATACAGTACCTATTTGAAAGAACATATTATTCTGTATTATCTACTTTTATGTAACATGAGTGCTATTTAAATGAAACAATAGGAACAATTAACAGTGGCAATCAGTAAAAATTAAAAGTAGGACTAATCAAATAATATGGGGGAGAAAATATAATAGTCATTAGTATGTTTCTTTTGTTAAAATAAATTCAGCAATTTATTTTATCTTTTTTAACTCTATTGGAATTTAAATTTTATAGGCTATATTTTATATTCTTAACATATATAAAGGTAACTAAGATTTTTTTAAAAGAAGAGTAAAAAAAGTGGGATTAAACAAATATTACCAGTATTTAGAAAAAAAAAAAAAGAACAGAGGCCCAGAAATAATAAATTATTTGTCCAACACAACAGAGCCAGGAATACAACCCAGTCTTCTGAATCTTAGTCTAACACCCTGTCTTCTATACCAGTGATCTATGAGGAGAAAATAAGGTGACATCTGTGTAACTTATTAATATGTTATTATTTCCATTTTGGGGATATGCAATATTAGTATTATAACTAATACAATAATATAAACATATAAGTTATAAATAAATACATTCACCAACAAAATTTGTGGGTGTGCTCAAAACTTTTTACTAACAGAAATGCACTGTCAAAAAGTTGGCAGTCCACTATTTCGATCTCTACACCCAAAAAATGCTGCTATGACAGAACAAGAGAAGACGGAGTAGAATATCGACAACATTCTCTGGCAGTGTCTTTCAGATATAACTCTCCTTTTAAAGACAAAGAGAGGAAAAAGAAATTCTCATGGACTACCCCCAAAATTAAATTATTTTCATCATTTTATGTAAATATTTAATTTAAAAAATCACCCTTTACCTATAGTTCTTAAGCAACTACAAAAAACAAATTTACAAACCAAATAGGAACCACCAAAAAAATCCATAAAATTTAAATTGCCACAGCAATTTAACATGATGGATGGTGTCACTTTATTGAGATGCCAAATCAAGATTCATGACCTGATTACAGCTAAGATTTATGGCACAAGTTATGCCTCTTATAGAAAATATGGGAATAAAAATGCTTAGCTTATAGAGTTATGATAAGTTAATGAGCTAATACCTGTAAAGTGCACATTATCTGGGACATAATAAGCACCCCAAAACATTAACTGTTATCATAATCAGTATCATCATCCATGTCATTATCATCATCATCATGATTATCTCAAACCTGGTGTAGGCCCTATGGATCATTCAATTCCCCTACGACTTTTTTCTATGGGATCTAATTTTAAATGTTTGTTCCTAGAGCCCTCTCTGACATGATTTTGAGCTAATCACATCACTTATGTATTAAGTTTGCCTCTGCTCTTTCCCAATAAATCTGAGACAATTAAGGTAGTATGTCTTGGCACCAACACAATCCTAAAAACCAATAAATACAGATAGTAAAATCCTATGGCAGAAGTGTTCATCCAGATGAATTAGAATGTAGCCAGATCAATGTATCTATTAAGTTATCATTAAGATGAGACATAAAAATTTTAAATTCTAGTAAAGAATTCCTGGACACCTGAGAGGACACTGACAGGCACACACAATTCTCCAAGAGTCCTCAGATTCCAGTTAAGAGAAATCCTGTCCTATACACATATAAGGAGAGATGAAAATTTATAGTCTGGCTAAGGATGACTTTGTTTTTTATGGTTCCTTGTTAACACCAGAATTTGTCCATCTCTCCAGGTAAACATTAACATTCTATTTCACATGCATTAGGTGCCTATCTGTCTTTCATACAAGAAGAGTTCCTTAAAAGCAAGCATAGTGTTATTCATCTCTGAATCATCAGCATTAGCAAACTTCCTTTCCTCTAACTCTTGGAAAAACACTCTACTAACTTTAATAGGTTACAATAGAAAAAGTACCAAATATAGAGTTCAAAGTACCAAGTTCAAGTTCCAGCTCTGACCCATTTAATAGCTGTGTGAACTTGAACAAGTTATGTAATTTATAAGTCTATTTTTTCTTTTTTATGGAAAACAGTAAGAGTGCCCCCTCAACATGGTTGTCTGAGGATTAAATGACATCTATATGCCACGTCCTTAGTAAACAATAATATACCAGATAAATATAATATAGAATCACTACTGTAAAACATGAATCTGCCTAAGGTGAAGTAGATAAAGAGGATGTATCCTTTTCATAAACTCAAAACTACCTGGGCATAACACTACTGAACTGTACACTTAAAAGTGCTTAAGATCGAGGGACACCCAGGTGGCTCAGTGGGTTAAGTTTCTGACTCTTGATTTCAGCTAAGGTCATGATCTCAAGGTCATGAGATCAAGCCCCCACGTTAGGCTCAATGCTGAGCATGCAGACTGCTTAAGATTCTCTCCTTCCCTCTCCCTCCACCCCTCCCCACCTTCACTTACTCTCTCTCTCAAAAAAAATTGTTTTAAAAAGTGGTTAAGATGGTAATTTTCTCCCAAGTTCACAATAACTTTTACTAGCTATAGAGATATGTTTCTGGAATAAGAAAAAACAATCAAAACTATAACAAAGACCTGGTTTCAAATCTTACTAACCAAATCATCTCACAATTCTGTTTCTGAATCTCAGATGCCTCCTCATTAAAAGGTAAGTAGTAATAACTTCCCTTCAGGGTTCTGTAACTATTTAAATAAAACAAACTGTAATAAACATTTAGCACAGTGTCTGGCACAGAGTAAAAGTTAAAAAAAAAATTAGTCTCCAGGGCACATGGCTAGCTCAGTCAGAAGAGCATGCAACTCTTGATCTCAAGGTCGTGAATTTGAGCCCCACGTTGGATATAGAGATTACTTAAATAAAACTTAAAAGAAAAATGATAATGTTATTTTAAAAATCAGTTTCCATCAGTTTAAATTCCTTAGTCTCCTCATAATTAGTAAATCTATCCATTAATCATGTGGTTCTTCACCATTTTAAAAGCACAAGGTATTAAAGAAATTAAAGACATGGACTCCAGAGCTTACTATTAAGTTAAGATGCCAAAAAATAGTCACAGAGTACACTTTAAAACCCTACTATATTTATATAATAAACTTTGGGATTTTATACTATTGTTATGTAGAAATCTTTTTTTATTGTGGTAAGAACACAAGACCAACCCTCTTAAAATTTTAAGTGTACAATATAATATTGTTATAGATGTTACACAGTTGTACAGTAGAACTCTAGAACTTAGTTATCTTGCATAACTTTATACCCACTGAACAGCAACTCCCTAAGCCTCCTTCCCCTGAGTCCTTGGCAACCACATTCTTCTCTGCTTCTATGTGTTTGACTATTTTAGATACCTTATATAAGTGGAATCATACAGTGTCTGTTACTCTGTCACTGGCTTATTTCACTTAGTACAATGTCCTCAAGATTCAAACATGTTATCACATATAGCAGGATTTCTCTCTTTTTTTAAGGGTGAATAGTATTTCATTGTATGTACATACCACATTTTCTTTATCCATTCATCCATCAATGGACATTTAGGTTGTTTTCATATCTTGGTTATTGTGAATAATGCTACAATGAACATATAGGAATGAAGTATCTTTGAGACTTGATTTCAATTTGTTTGGATAAATACCCAGAAATGATATTGCTGGATCATATGGTATTTGTTTTTAATTTTTTGAGGAACTTCTACATGTTTTTCCATAGTAGCTACACCATTTTACATCCCACCAACGGTGTACAAGGGTTCTAATTTCTCAACATCCTTACGAACATTTGTTATCTTTTGTTTCTCTGATAATAGCCATTCTAAAGGGTATAAGGTGATACCTCATTGTGGTTTTGATTTGCATTTCCCTGATTATTAGTAACGTCGAGCATCTTTTCATATACTTGATTAGCCATTTGTATATCTTCTGGCCATTTGTATGTCTTCTGTGGAAAAATATCTATTCAAGTCATCTGCCCAGTTTTTAATCAGGTTTTTTTTCCAGTTTATTTATTCATTTTGAGAGAGAGAGCAGGGGAGAGGCACACAGAGACAGAGAGAGAGAGAGAATCCCAAGCAGGCTCTGCACTGCCAGCACAGAGCCCGATACAGGGCTAAACCCCACAAACCATGAGATCATGACCGAGCTGAAATCAAGAATTGACACTTAACCGACTGAGCCACCCAGGTATCCATTTCTGGTTTTGTGTTTGCTTTTACTGTTGAGTTGAAGTAGTTCCTTATATATTTTGGATAGTAACCCCTTATCAGATATACATTTTGCAAATATTTTCTCCCATTCTGTAAGATGCATCTTTACTTTGTTCTTTCCTTTGCTATGCAGAAACTTTAAGTTTGATGTGGTCCCACTTGTCTTTTTTTTTTTTTCTTTTGTTTTGGTGTCACAGCCAAGAAATCACTGTCAAGACCAATGTTATGATGCATCCCCCCTTATGCTTTCTTCTAGGAGTTTTTACAGTTTCAGGTCTTATATTTAAGTCTAAAACCCACTTTGAGTTGATTTTTGTGTTTGGTGTAAGATAAGGATCCAATTTTGTCCTTTTGCATCTAGATAGTGGATATCCAGTTTTCCCAACACCATTTATTGAAGAGACTGGCCTTACCTCATCTTGTATTCTTGGCATGCTTGTTGAAGATCAGTTTACTATATATGCTTGGATTTATTTCCAGATCTCTATACTGCTCCACTGGTCTATGTGTCTTTATGGCAGTACCACATTGTTTTCATTACTGTAGCTTTTTAATATATTTTTATTTTAACTCCAGTATAGTTAACATGCAGTGTTACATTAGTTTCAGGTGTGCAATACAGGGATTCAACATTTCCATATTATTACTCAGTGCTCATCACAAGTGCCCTCCTTAATCCCCATCCCTGTTTCACCTGTCCTCCCACCTACCTCCTCTGAAGTCCTACCAGCCATCATTTCTGACCACAATGCTATGAAACTAGAAATCAACCACAAGAAAAAATCTGGAAAGACCACAAGTACATGAAGGTTAAATAACATGCTACTAAACAATGAATGGGTCAACCAAGAAATCAAAAAACTCAAAAAGTACATGGAAACAAAAATGAAAACACAACAGTACAAAACCTTTGAGATACAGCACAAGTAGTTCTAAAAGGAAATTGTATAGCAATACAGGCCTACCTCAAGAAGCAAGAAAAATCTCAAACAACCTAACCTTACACCTAAAGGAGCTAGAAAAAGAATAACAAGTAAAACCCGAAACCAGAAGAAGAAAGAAGGAAATAATAAAAATTAGAGCAGAAATAAATGATACAGAAACTAAAAAATGAACATATCAATGAAACGAGAAGCTGGCTCTTTGAAAGATCAACAAAGGCGATAAGCCTATAGCCAGACACATTAAAAAAAAGAAAGATAGAGGGCCCAAAATCACAAATGATTTTGTAGGAAAAAATGACAACCAACACCAGAGAAATACAAATTGTAAGAGCTATCATGAAAACTATACGCAACAAATGAGACAATCTAGGAGAAATGTAATATTTTGAAGTCAGGAAGTGTGATACTTCCAGTTTTGTTTTTCTTTCTGTCTATTCAGGGTCCCTTGTGGTTCCAAATGAACTTTAGGACTGCTTTATCTATTTCAGTATAGAAATAGATATCAAAGTACCATTGGGATTTAATAGGGATTGCATTCAATCTTCAAATCACGGGGTAATATGGAAAGTTTAACAAAATTAACTCGTTCAATCCATGAACACAGGATGTTTCCCATTTACCTGTGTCTTCTTTAATTTATTTCATCAATGCTGAGTAGCTTTCAGTGTTTCACCTTTTTAGTTAACTCTGTTCCTAAGTATTTTATTCTCTTTGATGCTATTGTAAATGGGATTGTTTTCTTGTTCATTGTTAGTGTACAGGAACACAACTGATTTTTGTATGTTGATTTTGTTATCTTGCAACTTTACATTCATATAGTCATATATTAGTTGTAAGATAGTAAATTTTATGTTATGTGTTTTTTACCACAATTAAAAAACAATCCTACTGGAGCAGATAATGACTCATTACTATTAGTCACTGACTTATTAAAATGTGTTCAGTGTGTAGCAAAGTAATAGGCACCTAGAACACTGTATCCAACATTCTGTAAATAATTCCTTGCCTCTAGAATCAGATTTTCTTTAGGAGTTACAAAAGTATTACAGTGCTTACTTTTACTCTAATACTGATGCTCCCTACATAACTGCTGGAGGTACTTGGAAATATTTTACTAGACATAATAGAGCTTTGGGGTCAAAGTGATCTGAATTCCTGTCCTAGTTCTGCCACTTACTAGCTGTATAATCTTTAACAAGTTATTTAATATCTCTGAGCCTGAATTTCCTCATCTGTGCAATAATAAAAATGTTACCTCCACCTCATAACATGGTTATGAAAATTAAGTAAAATAGGAGGCATCACGTGGGTACAACATCTGACTCATACTAAGTATTTAACAAAAGTCATTAGTAATAAATAGCACAGATGGTAACAATGACAACAGTGATGATCATGATGATGATGAAGTAGAAGAAATGTCCCATCCACTCACTCACCTAGTCCCTATTTACAAGCAAGAGCATATAACTGTAGCATAACAGGGCAGGTTTAACAGTGCAGATAACCTACAGGAAAAAAAATTCTCCCCTATATGTTAACTAGATCCATACTTATCTATCATATAAATATTTCACAAATACTGAGAAAGGCTAAAATACAAAAGTGTTTTCTGCCCATGTACTAATATGTGGAAAACATTTTTTAACCCCTCCCCAACTATCCAATTTGGCTTTATTTGCCTTTGGGTATAAGAATCAGGCTAAGTAAATACATAAGTAAGTAAATCAATCAATAAATAGTAGGAAAGGGGATTATTTCCAGTTGAACTCACAGAGCCAAAAACCTGCTCTGCACTCACTAAATTTTTAAAAATTAAGTTTGACTCATGCTAATGCTATTAATCCCGCAGTGTATAGCATAGTTTGATCCCAGTGAATCTCAAAAATAAAAAGCAAAAAACTCTCCCTTTCATGTTAGAACTGGGGCACAAATTAATTGCAAAGGATACTATCCGTATCAAATCAATTTCCCTGTCCTGTCCATTTTTCCTTTGTAATGACTCCCTGTTTTTTTCTTTCCCACTGCTGCTTCATTAATGTAATCTGTTCTCATCTCACTCTTCGTTATCTTTACCAGCCTCTCATTGGTCCCTCTGCAGCTACCAACCTACCACTGTTTTTATTCTGTGCTGTGAGGAACCATGAGATAAATCTCCCTAAAAGATTACACATAATTTTCCTAGTTGAAATCCTTCCTTGATTCTCTGTTGTCTAAAGGATAAAATCCAACTCCTGAACTCTCAAGTTTACTATAAAATTGTCTTCCACAATCTAATCCCAAACCCCAATCCAACTTCACTTCTCAAGGAAAGCCTCTTACAATTGGTTCCCAAATGGCCTTGGAAATGGGACTGGCCCAATGTCACATGATCATTAACCTTTAGTTCATCGTGTCCCAAACATTAATTATTTTTGGAACAAATAAACAAAAGATAAAGAGCATCCCTTCATTTCTAAGTACTATGACTAAAAACACTAGTAAAGGGATCAAGGGTTAATACTCATAAAACAAAACCTACCCTATATTTTTTCATTCCCAAGAAAATTTTACTTCTCAGTAAAACTGCTCACAGTTATTTCCAGAGTCCTTCCAACTTCCAATAAAACAAGACTGTCAGAAGATGAGCATGACACTGTTCTCCATGGTGGTAACTCATCAGCCTACCAAAGTGATTACGGTTTCACAATGCTCACTTCCATGCCCTTACCACAGCCCTCTCCTGTACTAGTACAGCAAATGAGATCACTGGGGGAGCAAGCCAGGAACTGCAAGCAGTGTAGAAAATCAGTTGCTAGGCTGGGAACTGAATCCAGGAATTCTAGTCCTCTTCATATCCAATTACTAAAAGTTGTCCATTTAGCTTTTGTCTGTAAAATTTTTAGTTGTTCCTTGTAATTTTTTTTCCTTTTGAGTAAACAAGCTAGCTCTAAGACAGCAAGACTCTCAAGATGTAAGAGCTCCTTCTTCACATGCAAGCTGCAGTTTCACAAGACCTCTATTTTCTACATGTGAGTATCTTAATACATTAGACTTGTAGATTCTCTTTAGACTCCAGGGCTCTTCTGGTCAATGGGGATTGCAAATGCAGATCCAGAAACAACTCCTAGAAAGACAACACCTTCAAGTTACATGAATTAAAGACTTGTTCTCCATTTTAATGGATTCCAGACCACCACAACCTAACCCATTCATTATTTTTTCAACAAATATTATTGAGCATATACTATGTTCAGGTTCACTAAAATACACTGATTTTTAAAATACCACCATACATTCAATAACAGACATGCAAAAGACAGAGATCTACTCTAAGATGAAGTGTGGAGTGAGTCCTTAGGCATCATTACTTTATAGTCAGAGGATCATTAGTCTCTCTCTATCTTTTAAATGTTGTAAAAGTGTGTTAAAACAAGAATCCAATACACATAAATAAGTGTTGTGACCATCCACCATTTACTCATCACTGAACTGGGTATTATGAGATTCTAAAATGGATTGGAAGCAACCATGTATCAGAAAAACATAGATTTTCTGACTCTGTCAAATTCTAGTTGTAGACTTGGACAAGTTACTAAGTCTCCCTGAACTCAGTTTCCTCCTATTTAAACGGTGGTATCTGGAAAATCTGCCTAGTAAGGTTGCTGTGAGGATTCAATGAGATGTAAAATAAAGTGCCTTGCAGAGGGTAGGTGCTTAGGAACTGTTTATTCTCTTCCTTTCAAAGAAATTAGGGCACTAACCCTCATTAAGAGGTTACCATTTTCATAGAAGGCCTAGAACAGTAAGACCAACAGTAAGACCAAATGGAAAGTGAGAAATACCAAAGGCAAAAGCATTGCATCAAAAAGCCTTCATTATACTCATCAACTAAAAAAAACATTCTTTTAGCAAAAAACAAAATGTGACATATCCATACAGTGGGATAGTATTTGACAATAAAAACAAATGAGGTACCAATATAGCTACAATAAGCATAAACCTTGAAAACATTATGCTAAGTTAAAGAAATCAGTCCCAAAGAGCCACATATTGTACAATTCCGTTCATGAATAGGCAAAACCCACAGAGACAGAAGGTATATTAGGGGTTGCCTTGATTAGGGGAGGGGAGAATCTAGGGGGAGATAACTAAGCAGTGCAAGGTTTCCTTCTGGAGTGATGAAAATGTTCTAAAATTGACTGTAGTGATGGTTGCACAACCCTGTGAATATACTATAAGCCATTAAAGTATATACTTTAAATGTGAGCCATACTGAATGTAAATTATATCTCAAGGAAACTTTTTTAAAAAGATTAAATGAGATAATGCTTACAGTGCCTTGGAAGAGCTCAATTGTAGATTGTTGATGTACTGACACTATTTCCAGAAGAAAATACATTTAACCTCCATTTTTTTCATGTAGGCTATTGATAAGAATCACCTGGACCCTTAACATCAAAATTATAAAACCACTCTGTAATACAGAAAAAAACTTAAGAAATCTTGGCAATGGTCTTAATAACCTACACTCTTATAAACATTTCCAACAATCAGAATAACAGAAAATCTGTCTAGTGACACCTGTGAAGCTGTCCCCAAGTACTTCAGGTAAAGCTTACTGCCTATTCCTCTGTAATTTGTCTATTCATGTTTCTACACATCACTATCTATTGCATATGTCACTTTTTCCTACTAAGTGTAAGTTCTATTAGAGCAAGGACTATATCCTTGAATGAGCATTTAACAAAAATTCAAGGATTTCTTGTAATTTCTCATCTATCTAAACCTCTGTTTCAGCCTCCTTAAAAAAGAGCAAAGGGTTTTAAAAGCTAAGCAACTTAACAATTACACCCCATATTCCTACCTCACAGATGAAAAGGCCTCAACAACTAGTTTTGCCACAGACATGAAGTTCCAAGGACAAGAAAGTCCTCAAGGACAGGAAAATAACCTGAAACAGGCTATTTAGCCCTGGGAAAACATTGAAAAGTTTATATAATCAGCCCATGATCTCTGTCACCATCACTAAAGTAAAATGGATGAGAAGCCCCTCCCAGTTCCTCATTAGGCTGCTGCCTTTCAGTGAACAGTTTCCCCTTCTGGCGACCATAGGTACCAATATTAGTAACTAGTAGCAAAGCTTTGCTACTCCAAGTATGGTCCCCAAACTAGCAGCATAGGAAAGACCTAGGAGCTTCTTAGAAATGCAGAATCTCATTTTTAACTAGATTCAGGTGATTTACATGCATATAAGAATTTAGGCATCACTACGATAGAGCTGGCTATGCCTGGGCTTTAGAGTCAGACTGTGTAGATTTGAACTCCACAACAGACCAGCTTGGGTACCTTAGGCAAATCACTTCACCCAAAGGTTCTTACTACAACGTGCACTTTAGAAGCACCTGCAGAGATTTTTAAAAATCACAATGCCTCAGCCCAGCCCCAAGGGCCTAATATTTTTTTGAAGCTTTCTTGGCAAATTCTAATGTGCAGCCAGAATTGAGAACCCTGACTAACATCTCTAGGCTTCTATCAAATGGGACAGTTAAGAGTACCTGCTTTATGGGGTTGTGAAGAAAAATACTGATCACCTTTGAAAAGCTTTTGGCCCAGTACTTGGAATGTGTAAGTACTCAATAATTGGTAGTTATTATCATCATAACCTGGAAACTGGAAAAAATAACTGTCCTGGAGAATGAATTAAAACAAAACAAAACAAAAAAACAGGCTCAAATGTACTAGTCTGGCCCCACCCTATGGGCAGGTACCTGCCAAACTCATGAGGCACCAAAGAAAGAACACAATCAAAGAATGCATTATCCCCAGGATGAGTTTTTCCTTAGCAGCAAACTGTTGATTGAAGCTTCAAGGAAACTACAGTGTGTCAGGTAAGGGATAAACCTTCTCTGCAAGGTGTCAGAAAAGGCCAGCACCCTTACTTGGAATGTACCGATGGGGCGGGGGGGGGGGGGGGGGGGGACCTATTTCAGCAGTTCTGTAACACAGGAAATCCCCCTTACCACACCTTCCTGATTTACACTGATTCTTGATACACACCACATGTGTCCTCAACTCTTTTCCCCTCCCCCCCCAAGTTTTCAATCATTCTGTTCCACATTTAGGTGATGAAAACTTAAAACCTGTGGTTATACCTTCTACGAGAAATTTCATTTTGAAAGCTTGCTAAATTTCAACTTTATTGCCATGAGGAAACAGAAGAAACAAAAGACCTCAGTCATCTACTAACACAAAAACCCCTAGTGAAGACATTTAATAAGTGTAAGTTTTCTGCTGCAAGTTGTTGAAACTCCTGACCTTTGGACTGGGGTGCCATTCATTTGCTTCTACAAATGGTCTATGAAACAATACCATTTATTTTTGTAATAGTTTTAGGTTACATGTTTAGTTTCACCTATGGATTTTAACTTGGCTAAGCCTGGCCTGTAGTTCCTTTTGAATTTATATCTCACTGGAATTAACCTGAGTCTACTCTTCCAAAGGGATTCGTAATGGCCTGGCAAATAATTCCACAATCTGGTTTTTCAACAATTGCAAGGAAATAAACACCCAGATGAAAACAGAATACCTATCAAGGCACTGAGAGACACGTAAAGATTTATCTCAAAGGTGATTACAAAGATTTTTTTAAACTGTGCATGGTTTAGTGACTATTATCACCAAAAAGCTCATGCTCTATTTCCACCTCTCTGCCTACTCACAGGGGGCCTGCTCATAGTAAATGAAACAGACTCCTCCTCCCTTTCACTGGGTGCACTGTGATAGCTAATGAATGTCGGCTTTTTAATTCTTTGTTGGAAGTCTCCTCAGAGATACCGGCATCCCACACAGTGCTCTCAAAAGTCCCCTGGTCCTATTCTCCGGACTAGTTCTAACCTCACCCTGGGTTTGGACCTCGGTCTCAAGGGAGTCTAAGATTCAGGTGGCATATCAGAGAAGGGCATTCTGTGGCCTGTTCAGGGGTTAATGAAAACCAGTTCAAAAAGATGCAAGAATCCAAACTGCAAGAATCTAAACTGGACTCCAGCACACCTTCAAGCAAACACACCCTCTCACAAAAGCCACAGACCCATTCCAGCCTCCCATACAACTTGTTTCAGAGTGTCCCAACCACTGCAGAATACAAGCACCCACCTGGTTCACTGTAGTGGAGTAAAGGGACCGTCATTAGCTACGGTGCCTCATTTAACAGCATCCGGCTGGAAGGCAGAGGTGCTGCATTCTAATCCCAGCCCTGCCACTTAAAAACCATGTTACTTTGAACAACTTCCTTGAGTCTGTTTCTCATTTATAAAATGAAAATGACAAAATCTAAAATAAACTTACCATACACAGTCCCTGTAAGGATCAGGAATGTTTTTATAATCTTTAAAGAACATTACAAATGTAAAGTGTAATCATTTTTCTCCTGCAAACAACTGAGTAGAGAGCTATTCAAAAATGGCTACCTTCTGCCTTTTTTAGTTTGTTTCCAACAAAACATCATGCCAGGTCTTCATAAATCTCACTTCTTTGGCTGACTGATATTCAAATCCACAGAGCAGCTTTAATTAGATGAGTGACATTCAAAGAGAATCAAGAAATCCTCACCTAGGATTTCTTTCAAATCACACAGTGATATAACATTTGAACAAAAACTCAAAATATTTTGCATGTCACTTTCCATCTGTATCCAAAACTTTACAAAGCACTTATCTCACTAAAGGAAACCATACTTTGATGCACAGAATTAGTTTTGCTGTGGCTGTTTTCTTGACATTTACTCAAGAATGTATTATAGCTAAAAGGATTAAAATGGATAAGGGTGTTTAAAAAGATGTTAGAGGAAAATAAATAATTTAAATCAAATTCAAATATGAAGAAAGAAATATGATACTGCAGCACTGCTCTGTTACAAACTATAGTCAAATAGCAAACAGAAGCTCTTGCAAAAATGTACCAATGAAAGAATTAAAGAGAATGGTTAAATTACAGCTCATGCACACATGGATTGTGTACTCACTAAAAAAGAAACCATGGTTACTGACTAAAAGGTTATCTATATAAGCAAGTTATACAATATGATCGCAATTATATATATAAAAGTTTATATACATCTGTATACATAGAAAAAGGTCTGAAAAGATACATGCCAGACCATTAAAAATGATTATATCTGGGGTGCCTGGGTGGCTCATTTGGTTAAGTGTCCAACTTCAGCTCAGATCATGACCTCAGTTTGTGAGTTTGAGCCCCACGTCAGGCTCTGTGCTGACAGCTCAGAGCCTGGAGCCTGCTTCGGATTCTGTGTCCCCCTCTTTCTCTGCTTTTCTCCCACTCATGCTCTGTCTCTCTCTCTCCTTCAAAAATAAATAAACATTAAAAAAATTTTTTTAAGTGACTATATCTCTAGAGTGGGACTGGGGGTCATTTAGTATGTGTACCATCAAATTGATATTAGTGAGTATATATTAGATTGGTAATAAAATAAATAAAAGCATAAACTTTTAAAAGTAAAAATATGAATAAAGAAGTTAAGCATTAACCAGAAATATCCTATAATATTTTTATAAAGCAAAAACAATGAACATAAGAGAGCTTATTCCCTTTAGTATATTAAGCTACCAAATAAATGGCAGATAATAAATCAACAAGTATTTGCTGAAGAGCTACTATGTAAAAGGCACTCCACTAGATGTTATAGAAACAAAAGAAATGATACAATGACCACTCTCGCAGTGATCTAAAATCTAAGGGTAGAGCATGGCAAAGGAGTGATTTTTAGATAATAAAAGCCTCAGAAAGTCAGGCTTGATGAATGTTTCACGAGGGAATAAATTAATCAAATCACTTTGAGCTGAGTACTGAAGAATTCATAGAGGAGGAGGACAAATTTGAGCAGAGATTTGCAAGGTAGGAAGAATTCAGAAAGTGGTAGAAAGTGGGCAAACAGATGATAGAGTGGGGAATCCAAGGGTTAGAAATGAAGGCAGAGAGAGAGGCTGACTCTCGAGGGCCTTGGAAAGCTAGAGGAGAGTGAGAACTTGAGTGAGCAGACAAGAGATGTCTCTAAAGTTTTCTAGCTGAGCAATTAAAGGGGGACAGTGGAGTTTCAGAAAGATTAATCAGGCAGCAGGACAGTGAGAGGACAGAGACAGGGAACTGAAAGAGAAGTGACAGAATGAGGTGACAAGTGACCAAACCAGATGGAAACTGCCACAAAGGAAATATACTTTTCATATAGCCCCATTCTCAAACTTTCAAATCAGACTCAAGCTAATATAAATCCCGAGGAAAGGCCTTGGAAGCTTTCTTGGTAGAAGAACAAGGAACATGGTGCTGTTAGGCTATAATAAGGAGAGTGACAATGACCAACTTCGGACTGAGAATGTCCTGGGTCCAACAACAGCTCTGCCACTTAACAGCAGAGTTACTTAAACCACACCTGAGACTTTTTGTAGAATTATAAACCTCTTTGTTCCTTAGTTTCTTCATTTTAAGTGACTATAAAAGTGTTCTCCACTTGAATTTAACACAATCTCAATTCAAAGAAAAAGACACAGAGGGAGGTATAAAGGGTTTTCTTGAAACTTTACCCTTCTCCATTCCCTTACTCTTCACAGGGTTTCATTGGGCCTAGAACTTAAAGCAGAGTATAGTTCCATTTGTAAATAAAAAAATAAATAATAATGATTCTAAAACTGCCCAACAGTTTGATTGTAACTTTCCAACAACTTTTTCAAATATACTTATTTTTCTGCTTTTTATCCTGCCATTTCCCTTATGTCAATAACACTATTTATCCATTTCTATTATTCTCTTCAATGCATCCATTTCAAAAAATACCTCCTTCCCAGAGAAATTAGTAAGTTCTATTCCACATTAGCTCCGTTGTTGTTCTATTACTTCAATATGTCATAAAGTGTGACAACCATCTCTTTCAATTGTTCATGTGTCTACGATTACATTCTTTTGTTGTTTTACCTAACAACTATTTTGTGTTCTAACCCACAAGACTTTCAATTATCCTCATGGGAAGGCCTATGGCACACATATTTTTAATGACTGACAGTGTTTAACATAGGGCTTTTGAGTGGCAGACAGATGAATGGATGAATGAATAAAACAATGAGTGAGTCAAAGACGGGACCCCTCTCCTACCTAAGCAGGGTAAAGAGAAGACAGGACTAGGTTCTAATTATGGCTCTACCAACTACTCATCTTTATGACCTTGAGCAAATCACATCTTTTCTGAGTCTCAGGTTCTTCGTACCCACACACAAGGCTTCTCATCAGATTGATTTAAGAACTAAACGAAGTAACATATGTAAAGCACAGTTAAGAGTGCAACAAACAGTAGCTATTATTGGCATTATTATTATATATCCTCAAGGCCAGGTCAAGAGCCCTCCTCCTAAGGCACCTGTCCTGACTACTCTAGCTCTCACTTCACCTCCTCTCAACTCTTGTAGTCCTTACAGCTTGTCCTACATCATTTAACATTTGACTGTATCCTATCTAGTTCTCGTTGTTATTATTTCTTGTATGTCTTACGTGCCTGAAAAGATATTTAAGCCTGCAGGTTTAATAATTGATGTCACCCAACTCATTCACTGGGTGGTCTTTGGCAAGTTACCCACTCTGTGCCTCGTTTCCCCATCTGTCAAGTGGGAAAAAACAGTGCTTTCCTCATGGGATTGATAAGAGAATTAAATTTGTTAATGCATGTAAATTCCTTAAAATAATACTTGGCACATAATATGCACTCAATAACATTAAGTAATATTATTAATATATCATTACTATCATTAAGCTACAGAAAAATATCCACTCTTATTTCAGAGTATGCCACAACTCTGGGCAATTTACCTTTCTTCAGCTTTCCAATCTCACCTTCGATACTTCAAGGCATTGTTGCCTTTCCAGGGCAAGTGAGAATAAGACACTGGTTTAATCCCCAACAATACAAACATCCTCAATACAAATATATACATATAGCTATGTACTCCATCTTTCCTATATGCAGCTTACATTTTTTACTCTTTATTCTTTGCCATAAAAAGCAAAACACATGTATTAAGGTTTGTAAATAACATAAACACTTTGTTTGACTTAAAGTGTCTGTTCCATGCAGTGGGTTGATAGTTATCTCTATATGGATTTTTATGTGTGTCAATACCAGTGTGTTTTGATTGTAAATTCTTAGAGACAAAAATGATGTCTGCTTAAGTTAATCAAACATCAATTCTGGGGCACTTGGACTAAATGAGATTGAGTATTCAGAGAAGAATTTCAGAAAAATTCAGAAAATGAGGAGGGATGAATGGGGATTGGCTTAACAGAAGGCTTAATAAGAGAAAAGATGGGCAGAGCTTTGAAGGACAAGTAAAATTTTCAATTCAGGAGGGAAGAGGAATGCTCAAGGTGGAGGATATATAAGCAAAGTGGAGGGACTAAGCAAAGATTAATCTGACTGAAGTAGAGAGATAATACTGAGACCACTCTGAAATTCTACAAATATACAAGACCATAGCACTTTGAGACTGCAGTTCATGCTTTATTCCTCTTGGTAGCCCCAATATCTAGCACTAAGCTTGGCACAGAGTTGATTATATTAAAACGTTATTAAATTAAGCAAAATTACAGTTTTTCACTATACTAATAAATTGAAGAAAATTGACAGAACTGAACCTCACTCAACCAAATCATGAAACCAAAGGACAGCAGAGTTCAACAAGGTACCTATACCTTGTTACACCAGCCACTAATGTAGAAATATGTATTTACCCTGACTACATCACTATCCACAGATGAGTGCAAGAAATAAAACACATCAAATTCTCTCATGCTAGTATCCCCCCTCCCTCTCTCTCTCTCTCACACACACACACACATACACACACACACACCCTTCGGTGTTCCCAATCCACTGCCTCATAGACTGAGATAGCTGAAAACTTGATTAAGGCACTACAAAGCACCGAAGTTAATCCATTTTGATGAAGGATTCACAGAAGAGGCTCCTGATTCTAGGAACCCGGACCATGTGACTGGCAGCCTGATCAGACCCAGGGAATCATGAAAGAAATGTCTCTTCTTCTATGAAGTACTCATCCCATCAGGAGGGCTTGGGAGAACAGGAGAGACAATTTAAACTCATTTGGGGGCGCCTGGGTGGTGCAGTCGGTTAAGCGTCCGACTTCAGCCAGGTCACGATCTCGCGGTCCGTGAGTTCGAGCCCCGCATCAGGCTCTGGGCTGATGGCTCAGAGCCTGGAGCCTGTTTCCGATTCTGTGTCTCCCTCTCTCTCTGCCCCTCCCCCGTTCATACTCTGTCTCTCTCTGTCCCAAAAATAAATAAACGTTGAAAAAAAAAATTTTTTTAAATAAAATAAAATAAACTCATTTGGCAAGAGAAATGATATTTGGTATTGGCAACAGTAGCACAATTGTGTTGTTCAGGAACACATAACTGTCTGCATTACCTTTGATCCCAATGACCAGGTGATAAATTATACAAATGTGGTTGTGACTGTAAGGTTTATTTACTGGACTTTCTGATTCCCTGAAATAACCAAGCTACCTTTACTTGTAACAGATCCCAGAGTTTCCTAATCTCTACCACTTTCAGCACTCTACAGATGGCCACAATGATTAAGTTGTGGCTAAATGAGAGGATGACTACATCTTTGTGAGATGCCATATTCAAATTCACAGTGAGCTTCAGCTAGCACTCAGGACTTGGGTACCAAATTTAAACATTACAGAAAATGCATTCATTTTGTTTCTAAAAGGCAGAATAAAACATATATAAAACTTCAGGTGATTTCTGACACCCTTTAATAAAATATTAAATTGAATCAAATCCTTCTAAGGTTGCTGGCAGACAAATCATGAAATACCAAATGAAGAAGTTGGAAGTTTTTCTTCAGCCTAAAAATCTCCAGCAACTGTTTTGGCTGCGACTGCTAAAGTGACAAGAGATCAGTAGTGTGTAATTTGACATTAATGCCTCGGCCCCATTCATCTTCTCAGCCTCAGTGTCAAAGAGGAACTAGATGCCTGCTCAATGAGTAAATTCATGAATGAATGAATATTATAAAATATTAGCCTGTTATTATTCTATAAGAAGGATAATGTAAAACTTATCAAGCAAGTTCCAAAGCCTTTTCTTTTATATACCCTAAATTTAAATTTTAAATTGTGCAATTTTAAATTCAATCATGATTCATAACTCAAACTTCACCAAGTACAATTATAAAACACTTCAGCTAGAGTATGTGAACATGTGTAGTAATTTTAAAAAGAGGGCAAGGATCACTGCCCATGTTGAAAACATGTCCTTCTCCTCTTCAATGGAATAAGAGAACTTATAACAGCCTCTATTTTTGTATAGGAACAATACTATTTTGCTATGCCTAAAACTCAAGATTCTCGTAATCTAATCTAGACTGACCCAACCAATTTTTTCCCTCAAACGTGTACTTCCTTGTTCTTCTTCTTCAATTACATATTTTGGAGCTAACAAAAATACATTAGAACTTCTTAAAACTTAATTTAGACATAATTCTAATAATATGAGCTTTTCTTAGAATCATTTCTAAGATGTACTTTATTTTTTATATTTTTTAAATACAAACATTTCTGAATTAACAAAAAAATGTGCAAATAGGCTTCTATAGAAAAATGACATATGGGGCACCCGGGTGGCTCAGTCAGTTGAGCGTCCGACTTTGGCTCAGGTCATGATCTCACGGTTTGTGAGTTTGAGCCCTGTGTCGGGCTCTGTGCTAACAGCTCAGAGCCTGGAGCCTGCTTCAGATTCTGTGTCTCCCTCTCTCTCTGCCCCTTCCCTGCTCATGCTCTGTTCCTCTCTCTCTCTCTCACTCAAAAAGAAATAAACATTAAAAACAAATTTTTTTTAAAGAAAAATGACATAGTTGTAGCAACATGAACTAAGATAATTCCTAACATGTACCTTCTGTGCAGCCAGGATGGTCTCCTTACTACGCAAACACATATTTAGACTTTGCCTCATGCTCTTTCCCTTCAGTTAAATGTCCTCTCTTCTTGTCTCTACCTGCCTAAAGTCTGCCTATCTTTCACAAGGCCCAACCTAACTCCTATTGAAATCTGGCCCATATTCATCTCTACTTTTCCTGTTACACTTGGCAAACTATTATGTCTCACTTAGTACTTCTTTCCATATTGTCTCTGAGTTACTCTTAAGTTTTATCAGTATAAACATTATCTCACTAATTAAGTTATTAGTTCATTGACAGTGGGGACAGTGTCTTTTGAAGGGTATAGGTCAGTTATTTTGTAGAATGTCTTTCAGTTTGTTTTCACTAGTGTTTTTCATAATTACAGAGAATTAGAAATTCTTGCAAAGAATATCATAAAGGTGATGTGCCTTCTCATCATATCTTATCAGGGAATACATGATTATCAACATGACTTATCTGTTTATATTAAGCTTGATCACTTTGTTGAAATGATGTCTGTCCGCTTCTCTACTGTCAAGTTAGTTTTTTTCCTTTTTACAGACCCTCTTCTTCAGAAGCAAATCATCAAATCCAGCATACACTTACAGGGACAAAAGTTACGTTCTACCTCCTAGACAAAGAAGATTTTGTGGACACAAACTAAAACCACCACAACTCATTAATAAATATTATGGGAGACATGCTTTGAAGTTATGCAAATATCCAGTTTTATGTTAAGGTCTCCCCTACTTATTTTAACACTGATTAGTAGATCTTGCCTATAGCACTTATTACTGTTGTGTTCTAATGGTGATTTGGGACACTATCTCAATATTCTGCCATTCTTTGCCCAGCATGAAACTAAACAGAGTAGATAATCAATAAATACCTGTTAAATGTAATTGAATTTCAAGAAACCTTTCTGTGAAATAAAATGAGATGGTAAAAGGTAGGGAAGTTCAAAGCAAATATGTATTTTGGCAGTTGTGCTATTCTTAGGTCTTATGTCTTGATTGATGGAAAGGAAATAGAAAGAAAAAGAATTAACAACCTCACTTCTAAAACTGGGAAAACTTTCAGGAGAAAGACGAACAATAATAATAGTCATATAGTGCCTTAGAGTGTATAAAGTGCACTCACATTCATCATTTAGAATTTGAGAAGGTCTCTGAAGAGAAAATCTTCAAGATGAGGGAGACTAAAAAAAAACAACTTTCAAAGTTTGTGAAAAAGAACTATTAAATCAGGAATTGGAAAATCAGGCATAAAACTATATAAGACGCTAACAAGGAAAAGCAAAAGTCAAGGCAAAGAAGAAACAGATACAATATAAAAACAGTATAGGTCCAGTGCAAAGCTTTAAACCAGGTGGTAAGGTTGATTTAATGCATAGCATGAAACCAAGATGACTTAGACTACTTAAGAGTACATGGTTAAAATAATGAAGAATATCATTAAAATAAGCATTAAGAATGGACTTATAAGATTGTGCATTGAAAGTAAAAAAGGAATAGAATCTTCATATACTAATTCACTCATTTCTTCATTAATCACCTCCATTTTCCTAGGGCTTTAACAGTGCTCTTAACCCAATATATATCCAAAAATATTTGCCGAAGCTCTATATAATGCTAGACATTTCAGAATAGACAATAATTAAATATGGTCCCTTCCTATAAAGATGTGTATTCTAATTGAAAAGGTAAAGCATTTAATGGAAAGGAAAACTTTTCATATACATGTGAAAAGTTAAAGAGCAAAACAAGGCAGAAGGAGCCAAAAAGAATAACATAAAGAGTAAAAGCTACAATGGTCCACAGAAAGAAGAGATCACTACACAATGACATGCTCAGGAAAGGCCTTGTGAAAATAAGGGGCATTTGCGATGGGCCTTCAGGAATTGGGTAGGAGGTGAGACTTGAACAGAGCCAAGAGAAAGGCATTCGAAGCAGAGATATCTGGCTGAACAAAGGTATAGGGTTGAAATAATGAGGGTGCTTTAAGGAGACCATGAAAATCAAGGACTGTAATAAAAAGTATATGAAAACACAGGATCCAAAATGTAAGCTGAAGTTGAAATGTGAAAGGCTCTGAATGTAAAGTTGAGGAGTTTGAACATTTTCTGAAAGCAATCCAAAAATAATCAGAAATTCTGAGAAGAGTGATATAATCTGTATGATATTTTAGATATTAAGCTGTCTTTTGATGTGCATAATAAATGGTGTGTACGAAAGGTAAGGAAAAAGGTAAGATTCCAAGGTATATAAAAACAATCCTATTTTTATTTCTTCCATCATCACCATGTTTGTATGAAATTCAAGCTGCCTAAGCATAGAGTAGATAACTGTATTCAAAGAGTAACCAGAGACCATCCCAAAGTGATACGTAAACAATAGTTTTAGAAAGTTAGAGAAAATGCAGTGGCATTAAAGTGCTTAAAAGTATTCGGAAAATAGAAGCCACTTGACTTAACTGCCCTATTAATTCAGGGGAAAACAACAACAAATCACAGCAAGGTGGTTATATGAATACATTAACTATAAAAGTGTATTTTACCCAAGTACTATTGGTTCATTTTACTCTTAGCATATAACAAAACTAAAGACTAGTCTCTTGTCTCATTACCATAAAAAAAGTAAGCCACCCTGTTCTCTACCTGGGTCCCTTAAAAACAATTCTCCCTACATTCACTTAATCCTTTTTACCAATTCCCCAATTCTATCTCCTTTCTTCTGTATAAATTTCTGTCTCATCAAATCTTATTCACTCCTTAATCCCACCTTAAAATATTAAATGTTATAAATATTCTGAAATTGCCCTTAATAAAAGTAAGATCCTTAGTCTTTATATAGTGCTTTGTAACTGACACAATATTTTACACACATTACTTCTTAAAAGCCTCACAGAAGCAATGCACAGCAGGTATTATCATCATCCATATGCTACAGAGAAGCAGCAAGCCCAGGGCCACACCACCAAAAGTGATAGAGTGAGGCCTGCAATATAGGCTTTCTAAATCCAAATTCCATATTCTCTTAACTATAGCATTCAATTTCATAATTTGCCAGTAGGGTATCTTATTACTCAAAATGTATGTCATTACTCTGTATCATGTTTAAGTCAATACATCTTTTTTTTAATAAGGTGCTTATGCCCAAGTGCCTATTATAGGGCCATTTGCTAAGAAGACCTAATTATTTTTAAGATGTTCATGATGAGATAATTATCACTGGATAAAGAGTGACAACTAAAGTATAATGTTTGCAAAATTACTAAGACTCTACCGAAAACATTTTTGCCTTAAATTCTGTAATGCAACATGCAACAACAAAGACAATATGGGTGATTTAAGGATATCTGAGCATCAAAGGGCAGAAATAGGGCACTCCTACTCTCTTTAACTCTGCTAAGGTCTCAAATACTGACATAGTTCAGAGCATCTTATTACTGGAGAGACATAAATCAAAAGGAGTTCAGCTAGGAGCAATAAAACAGATTAGCGTCTGGAAGTACTGACTTTAAAGAAAGTTTTAAAGGAATTAAATCCAGGTAGTCTAGATAAAAAACAGCTATCAGGAAACCTTTTTTTTTTTTTTTTTTTGAAGCTGACACTCACACCAAAGACAAATTAGTTTGAAGACAGAGGTCTTAAAAATGCAAAAAAAGAAAAAAAAAGAAGAAAGAAAGAAAAAGAAATAGTCATAAATATTTAGAGAATACTGTATTTAAAAAAAAAATCAGGATAAATATGCTGGCAAAAACCTACGGGACAGAAGAACTCTTTCCCATAAGTGTGATAAAAACTACATTCCTAGAGATATTTAATACCAGGTTGGACAAAACAAGAAAAGGATTCCATATGGAATGATCCTGTACTGGCCCCTGAAATGGTGGGAAGATTGAAGATGACCTCTTAGATCTTTTCGATTTCTGATTTTTTCTAAATGCTATGAAGTTTTATGGGGCACGGCTTTCTGCCAATTTCCTTTCTCCCCATGATGCCCACTTTCTCCTTTCACAAAGGGAAACAAATTGTATCCTTCATTTTAAGCAGATCTCATGTTCTCAATGAATTGGTAATATAATCCTAGGTACATGTTTGGGAGAAAAAGGCCAATTCCTATAATTTATAATGGTCAGTGGTTCTTGGGGCTCTTCTACATTTTTCCACAAACCAAAGAAGTAGTTCACACGGATTCAAACCAGAGCTGTTTCATCAGGAAAACCAGTAATATTCTCCCTTCTCATGTCTGAGCACAGAGTTGACAGTGACCCTGGAAGCTATAAGGCCCTGGGTCAAGTTACCATCAGAGCTGCTGTTCAGAATTAGCTTTTACCTTTCAGCATTTTATGCTAAGTGACAGCAAAATCTATTGCAATCCACATTTTTATGGTAATGACATTTACCTTTGAAAAGATGTCACCTTAAACTCCTATACACTTTGGCAAATGTTATGAGTAAGTCCTATTCTTGCTTTTAAACTCAAGAAGACTCAGCTTTGCTCTTTCTCCGTTCTGACACTTAAAAAAAAAAAAAAGTGTCTCAGCCACTCTTGAAGTATCTCTCTCCAGAATTCCCATTCAGTGAAACCCCAGAATATACAACGACATTTCCTTGTTTTGCTGATTTACAAGGACAAGATGTGACAAAATCCAGGGAGTTCTAAGAACCTGTCCTTGAGCCCTTTAAAAATAAAACTGAGGCTCACTTATGAGAAAGGACAGCAGAGAAGAGATAACCCTCCAAGAATGGACACCAATACCTCTTTTATACAATCTAAACAGCCTCAGTAGCTGAGGACCCACCAATTCCCATCTTGACTGTTTGAAAGACTTATGTCCCCCTCTCCGCAAAGAAAGTTCATATATATTAATACTATACCCTCTAAACAAAACTTTAAAATGCCATTTTCATTTCTTCCTGGTAAAAATGAGACTGTTCAAACCTAAAAAGATTGGTCTCTCACACTGTAATATGATTTGGAGTTTTCAAAGCCCTTCCAACACTTAACTACTCCATCCTGGCAAGAAAGAAGGCTGGCATTTACACAATCTCATTTAAAAAAAAAAAAATGCGACTCTGACATTAGGCAGTCTGAAGGAGAACCCACCGTGGAGATTTTCAAACATCCCCTAACAAAGGTCCAATCTAAAAGATACTATCCACAAAACTTTAGAGTGGGTTTCAAAAGAGGCTGAATCACCCATATCCTCATCTCAGGAAAGCAAGAAATAAGAAGAAAAAAAAAAAAAACACAGAAAAGCACTTTTTTCTAGAGTTTTAGGAATCAAACGTGACCCTGATCCCTTAGTAGCCTATGAACTTGTCTGAATCTTCTCGAAGAACCCGCTAATCTCCCCACAGGACCAGCCTGCTAATTGTTCTGGCCACCACTTCTCGGCCCTGGAGCGCAGCCGCCCAGCGAAAGGCCGGCAGCCTGGACCAGGACAACTTGGTGACCCCCTCTGCGTAATCGCGTCAGAAGCGCCACACGCCAGTGTCCCCTAGCCCGCAGCTACCAGCTTCTCAGAGGAGCTTCTACCAGGCTCTCCTCCAAGCCGGCTACCCACCCACCTTCCCCCCCCTCCCCTCCCATACACAGCAAGAGTTCGCTCCTGTTCTTCAAACGTCCCCCATCCCGCTAGACTGGAAGTAAGTCGTTTCTCACCATCCTCATAGTTTTTGAGATAGTAATCCGGGCCGGGGCCCCCGCGACTTTTCGCCGGGTTCCTCAGGTTCTGGAACTGCAGGAAGTCGGTCCTTTTGCCCCCGAAGCGCAGAAAGGCGGGCGAAAGTCCCCGAGCCAGGGTCACCAGACGCTTGGAGCTGCAGGGGTACAGAAAGAGAGAGAAAAGGATCCGGGGTGAGGAGAGGCGACCCGGAGCGGAGCGCCGACCACGGCTCTCTCCCCACTCTCCGAGAGCGACCCGGCCGAGGCTACGGGCCGTGTTAGCCCCAGCCCGCCACCCGCGCGGGCCCCGGCGTCTCGCGTGCGCCTGGCTCCCCGGGCTACGCCTCCTGCGCCCAGCCGGCCGCGGCCCCCTCCCTCAGACAACCCGACGCCGCTCGCCAAAGGTACTTCTTCCCAGTCGGTTAGTCTGTTTGTTAATGCAGTGCGTGTGGGGGGCCGAGGGGGGGGCACTTCTGCTGAGAACACGGGGCTTGGGCGCAGTCGCCCAGCTCCTGCCACTGCCGGGAAAGCGCTCCTGGCGGAGACGCGCAGCGCGTGGACTGCAGAGCTCCGACTTTTGCCAAACTTACAGGCTGGAAGCCGGAATCTGCATCCCCTGCCCCAGGGGCACTGCAACCTCAGTGGTGAAGGTGAAACAGGCCTCCTTTCTCTCCGAGCAGGTACCTGAGGTCAGGTTGGTTCTTTGTTTAATGCTAAAGTTGATCTTCCTTTAATACTACTGTAGTGTAACAACTGCATCCATCTCCCTAACACTGGGCGAGAGACTGCCAGGGTAAATCCCTGCTTTTCTGAGAACTTTCCCCATCCGGGCTTTGCACGGTAAAAGCAATGTCTCTTTGGCCCCTTAAATAATTCAGCCGGCTCTCAGGAGGGGTAACATCCTCCTCTCCACTCTACTTCAACTCCATCTTTTTCGTGGCGCCCTTTGGAAGCCAACTCTTGGAAAAGTGAAGTTTGCCGAAATGTGGACCTGCTCGTCTGAGGGCACTCGAGGAGCATCAGAACACCAGCATTTACGTTCATTTAGCTTCAGGATTTCCATAAGTAAGCAGTTTTAAAAGCCAACCGCTACTTCAGGAAGGGGTGACGAAGGAGCAGTGCAAGTGCTCTTAGCACCAAAGAATTTGAATCTGGATCTGTAAGTTATTTTTAACGCTTTGCTGGCTCAGGTTCTGAAAATCCAAATCCAAATGGAGAAATTACAGAGGATCATAACGGAGGTGGGTATGAGAGAAAAAAGCTGGGGACTCCAATTTCGGAGAGTTCCTGAAAGCCGCGCACTGCCGCACCGAGAAGCCTGGTGGCCGGGAACGTCTGGCGGAGGACTCCAAGACTGCGTTCTGGGGCCGGCGCCGGCCGGGCGTCGCGCGGGCCCGCGGCGGGCAGAGGCCTCGGCACGGGTGCGGCCCCGCGGAAAAGGCATTTCCAACCACCATCCGTCCGGAAGCCTGTACAGCTAATGCAAATGCGCCCCGCCACGGCTTCTTCCCCGAAAAGCTTCCTACCAGAATCCTTTCTGCAGCAAGCATGTAACAAGATGGTTTAAAAAGAAAGGAAGGTAGGAAAAAGAAGACTGGGGGCGTCCGCGCAGCTGGAGTAGTGCAGTGCAGGTGGGGCGTGTATTTCGGAAAACCCCGTAGCCCCCCACCAACACACGAGCTTAGAGACGCGCTCCGTTGCAAGGGCCCGAGGAGGACGCCGGGCGGCGCGGAGCTCTTCCCGCCTTCCCAGCGGAGGCACGGGCATAAACAAACGACCGCAGCGGCAGCAACACCAGCCGCTGGTCCTCCTGCAACGCTCGCTCCACGTGGAAGGAGTGCTCCACGTGCAAGGAGTGCTCCACGTGGCGCCTCCCGCTACCTGCCGCGTCCGCTGACCCGGCCGAGGCCCCGGTGGTCCCGCACAACCGAAGGGCGAGAGCGCGCCAGCACCAAAGCGGATTTCGAAAGGAGTGAAAGATACTCACGAAAGACGCGCGGCGGACGCGGCCTCCCGGCAGAAGAGTGGGACTGGGAGAGCGCTCAGGGCTCTTCGGGAGAGCCCACAGCTGAGGCTCCCATTCGGAGGGAATTTTTAATAACTCAACACTTGGATTCGACATTGCAGACGATTTATTTATTTATTTTTGCACTGCAACTGTCCCTGATTAGTTGTCTAACTGCTACACAGTAACAACCCAGGGAGAGAGTGAGCCCAATTAGATTCCAAGCCCTTGAATAAGAGGGGAGTCCATGGTACAAACCACGGGGTTCGGTAATCCGCTGGTGCCAGGTTCAGACCTCTGAAACATCCCCGGAGTATTTCTAGGACCCTTTCCGCTCTGCTTATATACCCTATCACTGGAGCGAGAATTTTTTTTTCTTTAAAGAAAAACCAAACTATGCAGTTACCGCAGGAGATTTAAGGAGGAGGGACTGGGGGGCCATTCGGTCTATAAAAAAGCCTCTTACAAAGTCCTGAAGTCTGGAGAGGACAGCGGAGTATATAAAAGAAAACTTAAAATATCCGATCTAACTTGCCCACCGCTCAAGCCTCTGCCTAAATTCGTTTTCTGTCTGGGAGTGGGAGAGAACGGACAAATCGATCTTTTCGTGGAAAATTCCACTTTCGTGCTATCCCCCCCTTGAACACTCACAGACACACACAGGCACACACACGCACCCATTCCTCTCGGGTCTTTGTTGCTCGAGACCTTTTCTTCACTTTTGTAACTGCCCTGAACCTCTTGTTTCTTTTTCAGAAGGAGACAGGGAGGCTAATTGTGGATATATGTAAGCACAACATTTTTTCAGTCATAACTGATAAGTTTCTGAAATGCCTTCTGCATTGCAAACATGTGCATCTTAATAGAAAACACTGCTTTTCTCAATCACCAGTTAAAGCCTCACAGCAAATATTCCAGGAGAAGGAAAACCTCTTTTCTTCTCTTTGTGAGATGCGCTTGGCTTATTTTCTTCTTCTTCTTCCCCCTTTGGAATGGGGGATGGGGGGTGTTACTTAAAAAAAAAAAAAAATGATCCATGGAAGCCCCTGCCTTACCTTAAGAAATCGAGCCAGCCATCATGAATGATGGACGGATCCAGCTGCAGAGAGAGGAAGTTCTCATTGACTGTCCTGACTGGGTTCTTGGTGCTCACATCAAGTAGAATCAGGGTCTTTTCCTTCAAACCTGGAGCTCTGTCTACAGGCAAGGGTCTCCTGTCTCCAGCTTGGGAGGAAAGGGAGAGATGGAGCAACAGAGCCAAGAAGAGAGCCACCGGGGCTAGGCACGAGGGGGGGCGGGAGTTGCTGGAGGGCATGGCTTCAGGGAAGGCACAGAGCACCCTCATTAAATCCCTCTGATTTAAACCTCTCTTCCTACAGGGTCTCACTGGTGACTAATTGTCCTTATCTAAAGTGTGTGTCTGTCTGCCTCCCCCCCCCGTTTTTTTTTCCTTTCCTTTTTTCCCCCCTCTCTTGCTCTCTTTCTCTCTCTCTCTCTTTTTTTTTCAGTGTTTTGGTGCTGGTGGAGCGAACTCACGCCCCTAGCCAGCCTTCTCAGCGACTCGTGCCAAGAGTACTCGTTCACCAGCACCGCCCCTTTAAGAGATTTCAACTGCAGACATTTTTTAACTTTTTAAAGGTAAGGGGGTGGAGGGGGGAGGCGGGAAGTAGGAGGAAGGGGTGGCGTTGTACCCTCCTGATTTAACCCTCTAGGGTCAGGAAGCGGAGAGATGGATCGAAACTGTGTGGTTGTAACGTTTTGGGTACGGGGCGGGACGTCTTGGTTTTACTTCCCTCCCAGGGAGGCTCTGGGGAGGGCGGTTCTAGCTTCCATCCCGACAGGAAAGCCCCAGCGCCAGCCCTGGGCGCGCTGGAGTAAAGATTGCGCACTCGCCGTGCGCCTGTTTCTCCGGACAGCATTTCATCCGCGCTGGGCCCTTTCCTTTTGGTTGAGGCAGCCACAGCTAGAGTGGTTAAGTTGCAAAGGGGGTCCTGCGGTAGCGATGGTGATTCCTGCCAGAGCACAGAGTGCACTTCATGGACACAAGTATGGACCTCTGCGACGTGCTGGGCAGCCACACAGAAGCATCCTCTGACCTCGTTAGGAAAAACAGTGGCCAGAAGGAATACAAAGAATGACCAGGTCAAAGGGCTTATCCGCCGGTAGGGGCAAAGGGCCCAGGCTGCGCATGGCTCCGTTCTGACTGCAGCCAAGGAGAAAGTGTCTTGGGGACTTCAATATACGCTGACTTAGTTCAAGTCAAAGCCACTTGGTCGGTGCTTGGATATTATGGGCGGGGATTCGCCCATCTGAGCCAAGGCTTGGCCACTCCGCTGCACAAGCCCATTTAGACTTGCCCTTCCAGTCCCTCCAGTCCCTTGACCACGGGCATCCCTCCAGCATGGAAGTGCGCCTTTATGGTGAGGGAAAGGAACAGAGTAACACAGCAGGGTTTTCAAACTCGGCCAGGAGTCACAGTCAGTGTCCGACCAGACATAGTCCCTGGATGCTCCAGAACAGCCAGGAGCCTCATGGTACACCACCAGCCCTAGCTTACAGACCCTGACCCACACCTCTCAGGCAGAGCCACAGGTCCCATACACAAGCACAGGGTGAAAAGGCCCAGTTGGCTGTAGTGACATGGTTGGGCCCCACTTTCAACTTCTTTCTGGAACAAAATGAGCCTTCTACTTGGTAGATGAAGATCACTATTCTACCCACAATGGGTATGCATTAGCATCCCAGGGCCTCCAGACGTCAAACAGGCAAAATTCTAAAATGCAGATTCCCCAAATGTGGATGTGCAAATGGCAGTCTCAGAGACCACAAAAACTGAAATAGCAACCTGTCTCCCCTTCTTTCCCCCCAGACAGGATTCAGGAATCTGAAAAGGGCTGGAATATATGACCTTCAGCTGAGGTTCCCTGAGGAGATTCTTTCAAACCAAGCAACAAAGAAATACAGAGGTTAGGTTGGGTTAAACTGGGAAGTGCCATGAAGACCTCATAGAAGTAGACCGGGATAAAATAAGGCCAAAGGAGAAAGAAAATCCAAGGGATATTATTTAAAGATGATTTTAAAAACCAAGATGTTACACCGAACTATTACATGTAGGCTTCGGCCCTTAAGGCCTGCCTGCTTCTTTTGGTTCCTGAAAATTTCTAACACAACTAAATCCTTTAAAATATGTATGGTTTTGGGGCGCCTTGGTGGCTCAGTCAGTTGAGTGTCCGACTTTGGCTCAGGTCGTGATCTCACGGTTGATGGCTTCAAGCCCCATGTCTGGCTCTATGCTGACAGCTCAGAGCCTGGAGCCTACTTCAGATTCTGTGTCTATCTCTGCCCCTCCCCTGATCATGCTCTGTCTCTCTCTGTCTCAAAAATAAAATAAATATTAAAAAAAAAAATTTTTAAGATATGTATGTGTTTCTTGTGTGTGGGTGTATGGTATGGTGTAAGTTCCAGTAAAAATTATTGTAATTTTAAGATGTGTACTGAGTACCTCCTTAAGATGGTGATGGCCTGGAGCCGATTTTTATTTATCTTTGTATCTCAAGACCCAGACATTTAGCAGCCACTCAATAAATGTCTATGAAATAAATTAATGGTAAATCAAATCATGCTCAACACACTAAAATCATGTACTGCTTTCAGGAAGAAATAAATAAGAAAATAATATGACTTTTACTTGTCATAGTACCTTTCTTTTAGGTTTCTGTTCAGTAATTTGTTTTCCCAGTTATTAGTATTTTCTGGTCAACTCCTTTAGGAAATACTTATCTTACAAATTCAGAAGCCATTAGTTTATTTTCTATACTCAGAATTAAAACCAATTCTTTATGTTTAACAAGGAGTCAGATTTTCCAAGGGCCAAAACACACCCTGGCTTACAAGTGAATGTACTTTTAGAAACCACATTCATTGGAACCAGAGGACAACCACATAAATGAAACAGATCACTCACCTACTAGATGTGTATAATTAACGTACCTTTCAAAAATATGTACTCTTGGGGCTCAGGATGAACTTGGGATCAATGAGAAACTGCTTAATTATTAACTTTATCCATGATTTTTGCTTACTTACCCAACTATTCTATAATTGTTTGGTGTCCTAGTTACTTTAACCACTATTTAACGTTCTCATCAGAACCTGTATGTAGTACAAAAATCAAAACCAACAAAACCGTGATTTTTTTAAAAAATTCCTGATGAAAACCATCTTCTTTAGCCATTGAAATTCTAGTCATATACAGCCTCAGGACATCAAGGCAAAGAAAGCAATTCAATAACATTTAAGGAGTTCCAGATAGCCCTGGTTGACTCCAAGATGAGCTGATTGTTTGGTCCTTTGGTCTAGTGTGGATAAAGATCTTCACAGGGCTACACTTTCCAAAGAGCCTCCCTTCCCCATATCATGGTTTTTGTCTTACTTCCCATCTAATCCTAAATTATATGCTGTAAGTAGCTCATTATTAATCTGTATATTAGATTGGTTTCTACCTTAGTTTCTATGTGCTGAGTGGTAACCACCTGTACCTCTGTTCTGTCTTAAATTGTAATTTCCTAGGGGACAAGAATTGGGCCTCAGTATAAAATATGAATTATTGTGAACTAGATGCATCTCCTTGGAAATGTTCTTCCTGATGTTACTGAATGGTCCTCATAGATAAATTCCTTTGATATCTAGGAGTCTAGGTTCCCAAACCTGTAAAAAATCTTGAAGATTAATTTGTTCAGTGATTTCTAGACTGTTTCAAAATAAATATTAGTGGAGAAGAACTGATATATATTTGCCAACTTTTTATTTTGTCTAGCAAGGACCTTAAAAAATCTATCAACTATTTATCACTATTACTTCCCAAAAGAAAAAAAAACATTTAACAGCCAAAAAAAAAGTTGAAATGGTATTTCAAAAATAAAAAGCAAGTGTTTAAACTGAATAAATTTAGCTTCATGAAAAATCACTACAGTATTTCTGTCATTTCATCTCAGACCAATAGAGATATGCCAGTGACCAATATGGTACCAGGACTAATGACTGGGACTAATGCTATACCCTGTGTTTATGGCCAAATTCTACTTTACAGTATACAGTATTGCTGCAAGATGTGCATGCTTTTTAATGATGGTCATCTTTACTACAGTAATTTCCACCCATTTTTCCTATGTTTTTTTCAGCCTCTCACAAACTCACTGACTCTAAATGCCACCTCCCTTTCTATTAAATATTCAGAGCTATAGTTATGTCTATACTCATTTTCCCCTTCTGGAAGAACTATACCTAGATTTCAAATAACAAGAAAAAATTCTTGCCACAGTAACTGCAACTGAGAAGCACTCTGAAGTTATAGCAGCCAATGTGCTGTCTCATCATTGCCTGCAGACTTGTTCATCATGACTTATTTATTCAGCTCTTGTGGTCACACCAGGGTACCCAGAATTATACACATGCTATTTTAATCTTCTCAAAAAACTCTGAGAGGAAAATATAATTCATTATTATACATAGTTTACATATGAGAAAATTGACTCAGAGATATTAAGCAACTTCTCATGACGCTACCAGTAAGTGGTAGCAAGAATTGAAACCTACCTGACTCCAAAGCCTATGTCTGTGTTCCTAACCAACACATTCTACTGTAAGTGGCTAAAATGTTGCATACCCTTTAACAACTTGTTAATGTACAGTGGAAAAAACCTTGGACTAGGAGTTGGAAGACCTGAGTTTAAGTCCTGACTTTGCCAGACCCTAGCTTTGTGACCTTGAATAAAATTTTTAACTGTTGTGTCAGCTGCCTACCCTGTAAAACTAATATAATACCCTAGAGTAAGAAGCAAATAAGGTTATATATGGAGAAAATGTTTTATGAATTCCAAAATATTATACAATTGTGCTATTGGTTTCTTGTGATCTCTTACTCCCTTTCCCCCATACTTGCCACAAATACATCCCCTTAATTGATGACTGAGGCAAGAATTAAGATATATATAAAGAACTTAGTGATAAAGTTGAAACAAAAGGTCAACTCTAATAATGATGTCAATAAATGCAGAAATATAACAAGTACATACCACATAGTTTAACCATGCAGACACTTCTGCCTGTGACCAGCATCTGAAAAAGGAAAAAAAAGAAGTTAAGTTTTACATGCCTTCTTCGTTTTTTCACCAGGACAGGAGAAAGCAAAGGAGTGGACAAAGGACAGTGCTAGGGAATAACAAAAGCTGTCTCTGTCATGCTTAGAGGAACAAGGGATAACAATACTTTCTCCACATGGGAAGTTGAAAAGGAAAGGAATTTCAACACTATGATTGCTCTACCTCATTATATACATAAACTCATAACCATAAGTGTAAATGACTCTAAAGAGTTCAGTTCAAAATCCCTTAGCATGTTTGGGGGTAGAGATGACAGTTATTTGAGGAACTTCTATAGGTGGAAAACCAAGTAACAGAAAAATAGATTAAGTTTATTCATGTCCTTAGTCACATTCACATGATGGTAAAACAACCATCCTAGCCCATTTTGCCTTTTGTACATTCAGATTAGTCCCGAAAAGCATCACGTTTTACTGGAAATTGCATGGGCTTTGGAGTTCAATAGACTTTGATTAAACCCACTTTACAATTTACTCTCTGCTCTCACATGAGAGTAAATTGTGAACTGGGTTTCACAATTTATTGTAAACAAGTTGAACAAGTCATTTACTCTTGCTGAGCCCCAATTTCCCCATCTACAAAATATACTTCCCTCCACGTGTGCTCTGAGAATTAAATGAGGTAAATGTCTTTAGTTGTTGGCATATAGTTACTATTCAACTGTCATTTTCACTGGTTGGGTTTCATGGTAGAGATAAATATAATCTGCATATATAAGGTGGGAAGAAATTTATATACTGAAAGCAAAGGTTTTGAAGTAATATAATAACTTATAGATATACCTTCTATTTTATGCTTATAGCACAAATAGGACAAGCTTTATCCTCATAACTCAGGTAAGGAAATACAGAGTCAAAAGGTTTAAAATGCTGTTTCTTGAAGAATCTGAGTTGAAAGCCAGTTCTACTGACTGATAATTAGACTATGCTTTTGGCATGTTTGTTACTGAAAATACCCGAGAACTTTACATATAATGTCCCAGGACAAAAATTCAGATTGCCTCTCACATATTCTGTGACTTCATTAACTATAAGTTGTTTATACATACCTTCAAACAACTATAATTTGCCTGCAGTTTCCACTATACCACTTTCCTAGTCAGACAATTCTAAGAATTAATGCTAAAGATAATTTCTAAGAAGCTGAAATATATAAATCTTATTTATTTATCTCAATATATCTCCTATTTTAGTATCTACATTGAGAAGTGGAAACTGTAATAAGACATTTACATGGAACACAAGTGTGCTTGTTGACCCCCAAAGAGCAACTAACTGCGATTGCATTTTCTTCTGTTCCCTAGGCTAATGGCACACTTGGACCTTTTTAAATACCCTGATGTGTTTAGTTCATAATGAGAGTTAAACAAATATTGGCAATAGAAAGCCTACCACAGGTTCAGTCTACTCCTCAATAATCAAAATCAGTTGATAGACTATTTGTATATACAACTGAATATTTTACCTCTGCCCATATTAACATCTAGATCCCTAACTCTTTGAAGTAGTTCTGTTGCCATATAAGCAATCCAAGTTCTTCCTTGGTTCAAAATCAATTATGCTAAACCTTACCAACATTAACTCTCACCAAATTTTCTGATTCTTCTAGTTCTTTTGGTCACCTAGAGACAATGATGTGCTGTAACTTTTAGAAAGTGTGCTTCATTTCCATCAGACATTTAAATGTTACATTTCTGTCTTGATTTTCTGAAGCCTAACCAACACAGTACTGTGTTTAAATACTTTTATGTTTTTCCTTTTGAGGAAGAAATAAAAATAATTTGATAGTCTAGGGTCAATGGCATTCATCTGTGGCTGCACACTAAAATCACCTAGGAGCTTTTTAAAAATAATCATGCCTGGGTGCACTCACAGATATTCTGATAACTGATTTGGTGTGGGGCCTCAGTATATCCTGGATCCATTGCTATACAACTCTATTTGGTTTCTAGTTTCAGCAAGCAAATTAATTAATTAATCTTAGGGACAGAGGGGCAGAGGGAGAGGGAGAGAGAGAATCCCAAGCAGGCTCCATGCCCACCACAAGCATATGGGTCTCAATCTCATGACCCTGAGATCATGACCTAAGCTGAAATCTAGAGTTGGATGCCTAACCTACTGAGTCACCCAGGTGCCCTGAGAGAACAAATTTAGATGGCAAGGGATATCATGTTATTTCAATCTATTTGATTCTTAGGTTTCAGGTAATAAGGAGCAAGAGTTATCTCAAAAAAATTATCAGAATCTACTCTGTTCCTAAGTTCAGACAATGAAAGTCAGATAGTGAGAGACCATCCTCAAAGGAGGAAAATTATGCAAGTAAACACCATTTATCCTATTAGCTTTAATAGATTCTCAAATAATTATTCCTTTATTCAAGAAATGTTTTCCCTTAAAAAATGTTTTCCCTTTACACCATCAGATTGGCAAAATGTAAATACTGGATAACACTAATTGTGGATGTGGGGAGATTTTGCAAGGAGAATGCAACCTTCTTGCACCCCAATGAGAGTTCAAATGGGTTGGGCCATTCTAAAGAGTGATCTGGCAATATCTAATGAAATTACATATGTATATTCCCTAAGACCCAGCAATCCCACGATGGGCATAAATTACCCAACCACCTCACAAAAGACTCACAAAGGACTTGAACGAGGGTGGTCAGTAAAGCACTGATTTTAATACAGAGGAATTAGAGGCACCTAGATGTCCATCACAAGGGAAACGGACAGGTGAAATGATGAGGGCAGCAGTTATAAACAATGAACTGAATGTATACACAAGAACATGGATGGGCTTTAAAAAGAATGATAAGAACAAAAAACCCAGGATATAATAGCATAATAACATTAGTACAAATTAAACACACACACAAATATATGTTACAAGGATACAAAAATATCAAAGGACATACATCAAACACATTTGATGCCTATAAGGTAATCATTCAAAGGAACAAAATGAAACAAAAGGCTTTGCATGGGCCAACGTTAAACACTTTCCTGCATTCAAGGTAATACTTAACCAATTTTCTGGGGAATGAAAGGGAGAAATATTGAGTGCTGACTATAGGCTAGGTAGTGTGTCTTTCCCCCACCTTTGGGGTCCAAAGAATATCCTTGCCCTTGGAAATCTCACAGTCTAGCTGGGAAAATCAACAGGTTAACAAAAATCCATTTGATAAGTGCTACGGTAGAATTTGGTGAAAACTGCTGTGGTGAAAACTGCCATATATATATATATATATATATATATATATATATATATATGTCTGTTACTTGATACATATGTAATTTTCATCACAATGATGATAAATATATCATACTTTAATGAGTTGGTCTTTTTTTTTTTTTTTCTTATTTTTAACCTGTCTTCTAGGTTTTCTCCTATCTCTCTGCTTTGGTAATGGCGAAGGGTTGCCAGTAGTAGAAATGTTGGAGTGCCATCTGCTGGTGGAAATGTTTTAAATTGCCCATCTATCTCCCAATCCATTTTCAAAAAACAAAACTATCACATATATCATAGGATATCTGGGCTTGAAGGAAACTTAGAGATCATCTATCTCAGGTGCCTGGTTTTAGAGAGGGGCAAATATCTCCTTACAAGATCGCATCTAATTTAAGGGAAATGCATACATATGCACAAACTCTCATACAACCTCTTCTGTCACCACTGCAACAGCTTCACAGAACTCTATAGTAAAGACTCACGAAGCTAAACTATCTAAAATTTCCCAGATAAACATATAAAAGAGGGGTCCATAGACATGTTTAGATATTCATACGAGCTCATTTCCCAGGAGAACAATCTTCGGAAGGCAGCTTACTGCAGTGCTAAACAAGCGACCTTAGCTTTACTATTTATTAAGAAGCTTTAAGAAAGTTCGTTAACTTCCCTGAATCTCAATCTCTTTATATGTAAAATAGGAATAGTGATCTAATTTACAGAGTTACCATAATAATTTGTGGGAGTACATGTAAAAATAAAATGCCTAGCAAAGTCACAGAAATATTTAATGGCTAAATAAGCCTCTAATACTAATTTAAACATGCTTTCTAATCCATCCTCAATGATGTTAGCTCTTCCTCTGATTTATATTTGATATTTATATTTAATATAAATAATTTGCCAGCTCTAAGAAATTCCATACAATTAATTCCCATAAAAATGTAAACGGAAGGCAAAATGTGTTTTAATAGTTCATTGTACATCTGGTCAGATCATACTTCTGCTCTAAGGCCTTTCTATTCAAAGTGTGGTCCACAGATCCAGCAGCGTCAACATAACAGAAATGCAGAATCTCAGGCTCCCTTCCAATCTACATTTTAACAAGTTCTTCAAGTGATTACAATTCTGATTTAAAGTCTGAGAAGCATTACATTAGGGGACAGCAGATAGAACCTGAGCTCCATTATTTCAGAAGAGGTTTCCAGAACTAGCTGCTCTGCTCCTCTTGGCTAAATTTATCTATGTCTTAGTAATTAAGTACTGAAATGTTTTCAGTTCCTTAAAACTACTCTTTGCATAACACATAGCACTTAACATCACAACCCATGGAAAGAAGGGAGAAAGGAAAATGCAATATTACTGTGTCATTAAAATGATGTTCCAAAGCCAAAGAAGATAGAAATTGACAGGGTAAATACTACAAGGAATGAAGTTGCAGGGTTTCTGTTACTGATGATGAAAAAGCAATTGTAAAATATGGAACAGATCAGTCCGAAACATCATGCAAATTAATGTCCACAGATGTGTCTATGCATCTTTGTGAGAGTAATGATAGATGAAGCAGCAATGTCAAATTTAGCAACAGCCAGCACCAGCTAGGGAAACAACTCCCAGTTGCTGGGAAGTCTGGAAGTTCAGGTGATGGAAAAGCATTAACTTCATGAATACAAAATTGGGCATGGCCCACCTGAGCTTTTAATCAGATTCTCTTAAAAACAAGTACTGTGTTACTCTATCCTGTGAAGACAAAGCAGTTATCAAATATTTATTTAGTATCCACTCTGTGCAAGGCATGATGGAATCAAAACAAAGTCACACTATCAAAGGGAAAGAATAGGCACACAGTAGCATGCACAGAGGTAAACAGGCAAAAACTGTTTTTGCCAGATGAAGATTTAATATGAAAGACTCAATATGAAAATAAAGCTGATGTCAATATAATCCCTTCATCATTTCAAGTCTGAAATCCATCTACCCACCCATGTAGATAAATAATAATATATAAAATAAGTAACTTTCTTGAGCACTTATTAAGTACCAGGAACTGTGCAAAGTGTTTTAATGCATTATCTCATTTCATCTTTACAATAAAACTAATAGGCAGGTTCTCCTAGCCTTATTTTAAGAGGGAAAAAACTGAAGTTTAGAGAGAATAAACTGCTGGAAGTAACTAGTAAGACGTAGCTGGGGGATTCAAATCTAGGTCTGTCATTCCAGAAGCTAAACTTTTTCTTCCTAGAGAGAAAGAGCACACAAGCAAGTGGGGAAGAGGGGCAGAGAGAGAGAGAGAGAGAGAGAGAGAGAGAGAGAGAGAATCTCAAGCAGGCTCCACACCCAGCATGGAGCCCAATGTGGAGCTTGATCCCACAACCCTGGTTAATTACTCAGATATTCTAAACCAGTCTATGTCACATATAAGTAGGGTAGGACCATATATTTAGAGTTAATAAACACTTAAATCAATATAGTTTATCTTTTAACTTTCTCTCCTCAATCTAAATGGCACCCCCCTTCTATATCACGGAGGATACAGTCTGAAGAAAACATATTTTATTTTTCAGCAATATTGATCATTTGATTTTTCTCTACAGAGTTTGAATTTGCTATACAATGTATAGTAATGTATAAAAACTAAATCTATGCCCATAATTATGTGTACGTTTACTGAGCATATTGTGAATAGAGAGTAAGGCATATAGAATATGGCTCCCAAAGCCACAGAAATCCCTTAATTCATATGCACACATTCTGATTTATGTTCATTCATTCTCCCTCTTTCTCTCTCACACATGCACGCACACGCACACACACACACACACACACACACACACACATGAGCGCACATACACACACGGCAAAGAGTAGCAGGCATATTTAAAAACAGTACAGACAACCAGGAAGATTTTGTATAATCCAACTTGTGGGTAGGTTCAAGGATCCATGGGAAGTCTGAAGGGCCTGAAGCACTCTGGGCCCTGTGAACTCAAAAAACCAACTACCCAAAACTCCCTTCCATAAACAAACCCCATAATAAGGAGAAAGGTTTGGGAAAAGAATCTACATGGTACAGCATATAGATAATTGAGGTAAAGGAAAAAGAAAACTCAGATAAAATTAGAGGAAGGGGAACAAAACCAGGATATCTCCAAAAGCAATAGGCCATACTTTTTAACCCTACACACACACACACACACACA
The DNA here is from genome assembly GCF_016509475.1 of Prionailurus bengalensis. NCBI lineage: Eukaryota > Metazoa > Chordata > Mammalia > Carnivora > Felidae > Prionailurus > Prionailurus bengalensis. The sequence continues at coordinate 57,725,963 of NC_057351.1, forward strand.
CACACACACAGGAGCTCTATGGCTATGAAGCTAGAAAAGCTCTCCTAATCCACCTCTCCTTTCTAAAATTTCAGGCAAACTAATTATGCATAAAAATGAGCAAAAAAAAAAAAAGAATCACAATCAACTTCATGCAAAAATATTGTAAGAAAAAAGAGAACAAAGGTTGAATAACCTCTTTAGAAATAATAAAATTATTCCAGAAAAGACATGCCCATAAAAACTACAACCTAATATTTCAAATCACATGAAGAGAATTAAGAAAATGGTAGAAGATATAGAAGAAAAGCATATATCACAAATAGAAAAACTCTATAAAATGGAATGACAGAACTCAGGAAAGAATTAAAAATAAAAGAAAAACATCATTTTATAAATAAAGAACAAGAGAAATGAAATAAATAAATATAAAAGATACTGCCTTAAGGAGGGAGGTGGATTGAGAGATGGGTGAAACAGATAAAGGGGATTAAAAGTACACTTATCATAGAGGTGCCTGGGTGGCTCAGTCAGTTAAGAGTCTGACTTTGGCTCAGGTCACAATCTCATGTTTCATGAGTTCAAGCCCCACATTGGGCTCTCTGCTGACAGCTCAGAGCCTAGAGCCTGCTTCAAATTCTGTGTCTCCCTCTCTCTGTTCCTCTTCTGCTCACACTCAGTTCGTCTCTCTCCTTCTCTCTCACTTTCTCTCTCAAAATAAATAAACATTAAAACAAATTTTAAGTACACTTATCTTTATGAACACTGAGAAATGTATAGAATTGTTGAATGATTACACTGTACACCTGAAACTAATACAACTGTATGTTAATTATACTTCAGTAAAAAAATGTTTAAGGAAACATTCAATTTTAAAAGATAATGAGATAAAAAAAGAGAAAAAGATAAAAAAATTTTAAAAGAATTTCAGAGAAAGTGACAAACACAGAAATAGATAGGGGGAGAAAAGATCTAACAAATGTATAATAGGAGATCCTGAAGAAGAAAACCAAAGCAGAACAAAATAAACATGAAAAACCATTATTCAATAAAACTTGCCTGGAAAAAAAAAAAACTACATATTGAAAGGACACTGCATCAAGAATGACCAATACCTAGACATACGCTAGTGAAATACTGGATAAAAAAGTAAAGAAAATATCTTGGCTCAATAAAGCTAGGAGGAAAAAGATAATATTCTTTGGTCATAGGCAAAAAGATCAAATTACTAATAAGGGAAAGGAAATCAATTTTATTGTCAATTTTCAACAGCAACTCTTTATCCTGGGAGACAATAACGGTATAGCTAAGATCTTCAAGGATAGAAAATAGTAGCCAAAGATTCTATATCAAGCCAAACTGACTTTTAAGTGATGCACAGAAAAACTGTTAGGGACACATAAGAACTCAAGGAATATTGTTCTCCTGAGGCCTTCCAGAGAAATCTATTAAAGATTTAGATTTTAGTTACCTATTTAGATAACTCAGAAACTGGAGAGAAATCTACGTTAAGAACTATATTAACAGGGGCGCCTGGGTGGCGCAGTCAGTTAAGCGTCCGACTTCAGCCAGGTCACGATCTCGCGGTCCCTGAGTTCGAGCCCTGCGTCGGGCTCTGGGCTGATGGCTCAGAGCCTGGAGCCTGTTTCCGATTCTGTGTCTCCCTCTCTCTCTGCCCCTCCCCCGTTCATGCTCTGTCTCTCTCTGTCCCAAAAATAAATAAACGTTGAAAAAAAAATTTAAAAAAAAAAGAACTATATTAACAATATATTTATGTATAGAACTAAGACTAAATGGTAACTGTAAGGGAGAGAATATAGCAGGCAATGGCTATACGGTCTAACAATGTAGATTCAGTAAAACCATCCAAAACATGGGAAATGATGAAAAAAGTAGAATAACTTTGCTGATTAACTGGAAGTAAAAGTTATTACTTCTAATCAGATGCTGGGGGAGAATAAATGGGGAAGGGAAGAAGTTATCTGGCTAATTTTAATACTGATTCACACAGAAAGCTGACAGACAAAAATCAAAGTACAAGTGGACTAAGATATTATGTGGAGATATTAAACTTATAATTAGCTTGTTTTACCGATCTGACTTGGAACCATATAGATATGTTAATTAATTATAAAACAAAAAATTTCCAAAGCAGCCCTTAAAAATTGAATATAAAAGGAAACAAATCAACCTGAATGTGTACCCATGTGGGGGAATAATTATACACAGAGGAACCATTTTAAGTGACTTCAAAGCCTGGTAATTTATACATCTCTAATAGTAATAATTTTTGGTGGTAGTGTTGGTATTATTATTCTTAGATAGCTCTGTGTGTAATGTGAAATAAAGCAAATTAACTTTTATGTAATATTCTATTTTATACTATCATATCTAGCATTCTTGAGAACCAAGCAGAGCTCTCAGCATTGAAGGAAAGAAAACTGGAATAACAGGTAAATAAGATGAGTTTAAGTTAAAATCCTATAGTAGCAAATTTGAATTGGAAGTATGCTAAGAATTCAAAATGTATTTTATCCTTAAAAAAATCATATTTCCTGGTTCCACCCACTAGAAGTGGGTAGAAACATAGCCTAGAAACAATGACCAACTAACAGCAATGAGCACCCTTAATGCACAAATTTCTCTACCATGCAGAATCACAGATCCTTGGGAAAAGAACACTGAAAAAAGAGAAACGATCATATGTGATGTGCCTCCTGATGGAAGAACATAGCATCATCCATGAAGAAGTCTTGAAGGGAGAAAAAAGAACCTGGATCTCAAATGGAACTACCAGTTTACAGGAAATTACAAAGAACAAAGGAATACATTAAACATCAAGGAAATGCAAACAGGAAAATCCAAACATGGAGAAGTTCTCAGGACAAATGATCTATTTTCTTCCACAAAAAAAAAAAAAAGAAAAAAAAACTGCAAGGGGTAAGAGGACCTCTTTAGATTAAGAGAGACTTAAAAAATATAGCACCTACTGACAACATGATTCAAATAAAATGAAAAAAATTCAGAGTATTTATCAGACAATTGGAAATTTGGTTATATAATGATATTAAGGACTCGATGTTAATTCTTTTATGTGATATGATTCTATAAGTGATATAACTACATAGTTATAGTTATGTTTTTTTTTAAAAATTTTTTTTAGTTTAGTTTTGAGAGAGAGAGACAGAGACAGAGCATGAGCAGGGGAGGGGCAGAAAGAGGGAGACGCAGAATCCAAAGCAGGTTCCAGGCTCTGGGCTATCAGCACAGAGCCCCCACATGCAGGGCTCAAACTCATGAGCCGTGAGATCATGACCTGAGCCAAAGTCAGAAGTCAGACATAACCGACTGAGCCACCCAGGTGCCCCAATAGTTATGTTTTTTAAAAATGACCTTCTCTTTTAGAGATACGTGATGAAATATTGATGAAAATGTCCTCAAGCCCTGAGCCTGGGTGGAGAAGCCCTAGAAGAGCAAATGCTTACAAGTAAGATTAAATAATAACTATAACAAGGTGATATCAGGGGTAATCAGTTAGGATTTGAATCATCTGATCACCCGTATCTGGTTTTAAAAGAAGAATTAAAATTCCCTTTAACATCACTTCTAACCTTCACTGCTAGGCTCCCATACCCCCATATTCATACCCCAACTTACCCTTCATTCTTTCCTTAAACTCTTCCCATTATGAAAGTTCCCTTTAAGCAAAAACTAGAGCATCAAAGATGAAACAGAACTCAGGTTGTCATGGTAATGTTTAAAAAGCAAGAAAAAGTCCTCAGTTAATGATGCATCCTAAAGTATTTATAAGTGGAATTACATGTTGGGATTTGCTTTAAAATACTCTATAAAAAAGCAGAGAGAGGGAAGATAGCTGAAAAAAAGTTCTCAAAATGTTGTAATTATTGTATCTAGATGATAATACATGGGGTTCATTATATAATCCTATTTTTATAGTCTTTTGGGAACTCTCCACGATAAAGGGGCTTTTTTTAAGTTAAAAAATATATATATGGCCTGAGAATTCTCCTTCTCCCTCTGTCTTTAGCCCAAATGTAATGACTATAAAGCAAGTTAAAGATATATGTTTAACTAATTATAGACAAGGAAAACAGAACCTAAGAAAATAGGGCTCTAAATCTAGGCACTAAAATCTGGAAGAATCAGATGCAAGACATAAAGCCACCTCTAAGAAAAGGACTGATTTCCAAGAGAAACAAAGGATGTAAGTCTTCTCTCCTGAAGTCACATGATATAGATCTTTAGCAGGGCACACATAAAATGGGCAATAGGACAGATAGGGGGATGGATGGATGGATGGATGGATGGATGGATGAATGGATGGGTGGATGGATGGATGGATGGATGGACAAACAGGGGGACTCATAGATAAATAAAGGATCCAGTAACTGATGGACCCTCTTAAAAAAATGAATGGTACAGAGAAAGGGAGTGGCCATTAGCAATGGTGACAAAAAAGGAAGCCATGACACCCTGGCTAGTGAGGATATGTGCACGATCTCTGATACCAGGAACATGATTTCTAAAATCCAATCTGAAGCAAGCCCATATAGAAAATAAAGGCTCTTAAATATGGAGAACAAACAGAGGGTTACTGGAAGGGTTGTGGGAGGGGGGGATGGGCTAAATGGGTAAGGGGCATTAAGGATTCTACTCCTGAAATCATTGTTGCACTATATGCTAAGTTGGATGTAAATTAAAAAAAAAAAAGAAAATTTAGATTAAAATATCATTTTCACACCTCAAAAAAAAGATATATCCACATCCTAATCCCCAGAATTTATAACTATTACCTTATATGGTAAAAGACTGAATGCTGCCTTATTTGAAAAAAAGATCTTTGCAGATATAATTAAGTTACTTAAATTACAGGGCCTGAGATGAGGATGTGATTCAGGATTATCTGGATGGACCCTAAATCCAAGGACAAGTATCCTTATAAGAAACAGAAGACAGAGACACAAAGGAAAAGACCATACGAAAACATAGGCAGAGATTGGAGTTCTGCAGCCACACACCAAGAAATACCTGGATCCACCTTCAGAAAGGAAAGATTCAGGGAAAGATTCTCCCCTAGAGACTTCAGAAGAAGCACAGACCTGGGGTGCCTGAGTGGCTCAGTCGGTTGGGCGACAGACTGGCTCAGGTCATGATCTCATAGTTTGTGAGTTTGAGCCCCACCTTGGGCTCTGTGCTGACAGCTCAGAGCCTGGAGCCTGCTTCAGATTCTGCGTCTGCCTCTCTCTCTGCCCCTCTCCTGCTCACATTCTGTCTCTCTCTGTCTCTCAATAGCAAATAAATATTAAAAAAAAAAAAAGAAGAAGAAGAAAAAGCACAGACCTCATGACACTTGATTTTGGATTTATGGCCTCCAGAACCATGAGAGAATAAATTCCTATTATTTAAAAGAAAGAAAGAAAGAAAGAAAGAAAGAAAGAAAGAAAGAAAGAAAGAAAGAAAGAAAGAAAGAAAGAAAGAAGAAGAAAGAAAGAAAGAAAGAAAGAAAAGAAAGGCAAATAAATCACTAACCAATTTGGGGTCTTGTATACAACTTCTCTGATACCATTCGTATAAATAAGGAATAGCTAAATGTCTGTTAACAGTGTGAGGCAAGAAGTCCAAGGAGACAGAACAGAAACTAAAACCTGGAGCTTCCAAACTATAATCTATCAATCAATGGACACAGAGACAAAAAGGGGCCTTTTAGCTCCTGCATCAGAACTGCCTTAGCAAGAGATAACATCTCTGGGGCAGCTCAATGTTTTCAGAGCTTCCCATTCTGTCTGAGATCACTTCTCAGGAGGCTAAATGCAGTTTAATGACATTCTCTAACAGGGATGGTACGACAGCTGTTTGAAAAACATTTTTTTCCTCAATTTCCAGAGAGAAAACTGGAGAAAGTCCTTATGGAATATAAAGTCAAACCACACAACCCTCAGCTGGGAAACAGACTTCATAGAATCTCACTTACATGGATATAACTTTTTAAACTAGAACAAAATTCTGCAAGAGTACTCACTTCTGGTCTACTTCTCATTCAAAAAATAAATCATTTAATTATTAGAACTGCAGGGACCTTAGAAATAATTTAATTCAGTCCTTCATTTTCACAGATGTGGAAACTTAGGCTCTTGCAGGGCCAGAGGGGAAAAGTCACATATCAAGTCGGTGACTGAGTTAGATCTAGAATCCAGTTCTTCTAAAACCCAGTATTATGGCTCTTGGAGAACTGGACTACTTTTGAGTTCAACTTCTAATTTTTCCTATCAGGATGAAGACAAGCTAAGGTGAAATCTTTAAAGTTTATCTTACTGTTTGCAGTGAACTCTTTTTGTTATCATTTCCCCTCAGTGTATCCTGTTCTCTCTATAAATGGTCATGTAGATGCCATGAGCCAAGGGGAACTTTCTGGATACCTACGCCTTAGTACCCTAAGGGTAGGTGACCATATAATTTATCATCCAACCTGGGATACTTCTGAGACCTACAGAGTTATTACTAATAAGTACACAAGGACCAAGATATAAACTGGACTCCCCAGGACAACTGGAACATATGGTCACCCTACTGAAGTGTTACCTGCTTTGCTTGTCTAGGCCATAAAGGATCCAGAGTCAGCCCTCTACCTTCCTTCCTTATTTAATCCTGACTCATCTTACTGAATACTCCTTCCTCCCCACCTTCATTTCCCCACCTCCATTCCAAGGAGTCCTAGGAGTCCCCATCCTGGATATATAAAGCCCATTGACTTTGAATCATCCCTTTTTCCAGCTATAGTATCCTCCTCTTCATCCCCTCTTCCCCCCAAAAAGATGACTATAGTACAGCCCCTTGGACAGCCAACATCATCCCAGGTACTAGCCCAACCAGGTTCCTCAGGCCAGAATATCGAGGACATGGGACTATAAGAGAACCCTTACAATGGGAGTGAAGGGAAGAGTCTGTTATAGGAGAGTATTTACGTGTATGTGTGTGATGTGAAATCCTGGTAATGATAATAATGATTAAAAGTGCATGGTATCATTGGGGCGCCTGGATGGCTCAGTCAGTTAAGCATCTGACTTTGGTTCAGGTCATGATCTCACGGTTTGTGAGTTCAAGCCCCGCATTAGGCTCTGTGCTGACAGCTTGGAGCCTGCTTCGGACTCTGTTTCTCCCTCTCTCTCTGCCCCCCACCAGCGCTCTCTCGCTCTCTCTCTCTCTCTCTCTCTCTCTGTCAAAAATAAACAGTAAAAAGAAAATTTTTTTAAAAGTGCATGGTATCATGAACATATATATATATGAAAAAAACAGCAAACTGAGATACTAAAAATTTGATTTTATTAGAATCTTTTGTGATGATAATTTTTATGTCCAAAACAATAGCATCTCATTCATCTTATTTTCACACTTAGTACTTTGCCTACAATAAGTGCCCAATAAATGTTAGTTGCAAAATGAATAAAACTAAGTTTGTGCTATTTTATCACATATATATAACAATATTACTACTTATAATAATAATTATAGTAGCTTCATTGACTAACACCTACAATGAGCCAGACACTATGCTGTGCTTCATATACATTTTCTCTACTAATGCCTACTTTCTCCACAACCCAAGAACTGTTCTATGTATCAATAAATGTCTTTATTTCATTAGCATATAAAACCCTACAGAAAATATTAAAATTTCATAGTTGGGTACTTGCTTAGTATGATTATCCAGTCATACTTTTTAAAGGAATTTTGCTTCCAGCCCAGAGTTTTTCACTACATATTAATCCCTTTAATATGTATCAGTCTCAAAGAGCATATTAGCCCCTTCTCCTGTGCTCTCACCTGGGCATTCATAGCCTCATCCAAATTATATCTAATGCTCTTTTATGTATTCTAGAGTTTTTTTTAAAAAAATCTGTGTTTCTTTTTAATCTGTGCTTAGAGTCTTGAAAATCCCATAACCGGCAAGGAATATAACTATTAGTAACAGCAGACGAGAAACAATATTGAGTTCTATTCTCTGCAGGGGTTATTAAATCAGTGACAGTGACACATGTACACAGAGAGGCAACTTCATTCTTTTCAACCCACAGGGGTACCATTTAGTTCAATGGAAGTGCCCTAGTACAAATCAAATGCCAGCAAATGACATGGGTACTGAAAAGAATACTGTAATATAAAAATATTATCCTACTATAACAGTGGGAATTATTTATAACTTTAAAATAAAGCAAAACAATGACGACTGCAACTACCTGCATTATTTTCAGATTATGTGTTAGGAACAGAAATACTAAAACACCCAAGTAATAACCTTTAAGTTACCCAAAGTCACAACCTTTAAGTTACCAGTCCAATTCTGAAAGCATGAGACAAAGAGTAGAAAATGGATAGTGACTGTCATCTGGTAGGATTTTTATCTAATTACACAGAAAATATTTAAAGCAAACATGATAGAAAACTGCTGGTACTAAATTTATTCTCCATTCAAACCAAGATATTCCCCAGAGAATGGAAAGAGAAATAGCATATAATTCCATGTTATGGAATTATAAAGTACACACACATTACAGACACTCAGGGCTTAGAAAGTAACTTGAATTAAAAAATAAGAAGAAGAATATGTTGTGACCGAGAGAAAAACAATTTTACTAGGATCCTGCAAGAAAGCAAACCCCAACTTTACACCAGTGAAATGTTTCTATACTTCTCTTCAGATAATCTGCTGGTCTACTTTTAAAATCATGGGTGCACTAATCCAAACCTGCAAATATTAGGATTCGTTTTTCTTATTCCTACAGAGACAAAACCTACCTCTATGGGATGTCTTAATAAATATGTTTCCATTTACCTATTGTTGACCCAAAAAACTAAATCAAGGAAAAGGGTACTTAGCAAATAGCACAATAAACATTCAGAACAAATAATGTGCATACTAGACAGCATTCAGTACCATATAAATTAATTACAGAAAATAATTAGAACACTAAGAATCAAAGAAATTAAAAATCAAACCATTTCATTTTGTCCATATAATAGAGTAAAATAAAATATTAATACCCAGGATATAACTAATTTTTGCCAAGTCTATGACAAGTGAATACTTTCATCTATTTCTAGTGGAATAATAAAATGATATAACCTTTCTAGGGAACAATTTGGCAATATATATCAAATGCCTTAAAAATATTGTTATTTATTAAGGTAATATTTCCAGTTAGGAAGTCATGCTAAGGAAATAATTAGAATGATACACAAGAAGCTGTGTACAAATATTAGTACAGAGCATTATTTAAAGTTGGTAAGAACCTAAATGTCTAACACTGTGTATAAACTGTTGTTCAAGTAACATTTTCTCTCATTAATATAAAACTGCTAACACCCTAGCCCCCTAACACTAACCCTTAACTCCAATCTTAATCTCTAACCTCTCATCCTAATCATAAACCCTAGCCCAAGCCCTAACCTTATCCCCTAACCTTAAATTGAAGCCTCTGGAGAGTTCTCTAAACTTACTAGGCACATACCCTCATCCTGGCCCAAATCCTAACCCTAACCTTGGCCATAAACATTAACCCTAAATATGAGAAGAAAACAATAAATAAATGTTTAACAATAAAAGTATAGTTAAATAACTCATGGTGCAATGTAATATTAGAGTTTTTCCTCACAAAGTGTTCTGCCCAGGTAGGCCATATCTGGAGGGACAAGGATAAGTTAGAGAGCTTCTGAGGAGAGAATTCAGGTGGTAGACACCTAAATACAACACCTTTAAAAGTCAATCAAAGAAAGGCCCTAAGGGACTTCTTTGCTGGAAAAGGACTACAAAAGAGAGGCTTCAGGTATTGAAAGGATAGAAAAGTGGTCTCCAAACTTTTTGACTTTTGACTTTTAATAGATTAAACATATATTATTAACTTATTAATTATATATAATATATATTTACTATGACACACTAAAAATACACACAAATATAAATCAAAAACATAGATCATCTCATTCATTCCCTTGAGACACTTGCATCCCACTTTGAGAAAAATCAAAAAGAAGCTGAAGTACTTTGTTGTGTTTTGCTATAGAGAGCAAAGACCAAAAGGTAAAAAGCATAGGAAAATACAATTTGGGCTCAATCTAAGAAAAATCTACCAAGGACAGCTGTTCAACAAAAATGGAATGGATGCCATATGTAGTAATAACTTAAGCCTCACTGGATGAAACCATGAAAAGACAGAACAATGGAAGGGGGTTGATTATTCATCAAGTGAGATCTCTATAAGCCCTTCCACCACTAAGGGTACTCTAGACAGCACCCTGCCCTCCATGTTTGTTAGAAGGCATTTAATAGAAATCCTTAGCATTTGTGCACCCTGGTAGTTTTTGGAACAGTTAGCTGACTCTTAATAGTAGAAATGTCATATGCACAAGATAATATAAATTCTTGAATTCCTAATAAGAGGATAAAAACTTCAAGACGTCTATTACATATTGCAATTTAATATGTGTACACCTCACTTTATGAAAAACTAATATGTAAAACTCAAAACTTATTAGGGACAGTAAAACCATAACACTTTGACAATGAATATATGTAAAGCAATATGTATGTCAGAAAAAAAAGTTTGAAAGGTATACTTGGCTATTTCTGGGTTTACTTTTCTTTTTTTTTTATTTTTTTCAATGTTTTATTTTTGAGAAAGAGAGAGAGTACAAGTGGGGAAGGGGCAGAGAGAGGAAGACACAGGATCCGAAGCAGGCTCCAGGCTCTGAGCTGTCAGCACAGAGCCCGAAATGGGGCTCAAACTCATGAACCATGAGATCATGACCTGAGCCAGAAATTGGACACTTACCAACTGAGCCACTCAGGCGCCCCTCTGGGTTTACTTTACTAACTTTCCAAAACATTCTATAATAAACACATGTTACTTATGTAATCAGAAAAAAACATTACTTGAAGAAATAAAATTTAAACTACAAGATTAAAGAAGGGTAATTAGGAACTTCCAAAATGCAAATTTTATTGTTAGCATTATCATTATTATTTTATGTAAGTTCAAATAAAAAGTCTAGCGGAAATAGTGCTGTCAATGCCAATAATAACTGATGTTTAATAAGTAACTTAGTATTATGGTTGTTTCCAAATGTATAAGTTAGTTGAAAATGCCACTACATTAGTAAAAATTATGAAAGTCAGTAACCCTCACTTATACCCCTTTGGGAGGTAAAGCCCTCAACAGAAAATAAAAGGAATTACAAAATAAAATTGATGCATTCCTTTTCATCCACCTCTAAAATAAAATTAATTAAATAAATAAATAAATAAATAAATAAATAAATAAATAACTTTGTATTATTTCTTATACTTACTACTTTCAGTATATCAAAATCTGTGAGGGAAAAAGATTAGAGGTCATTTTATTTAAAAAGAGAGAGAGACATTTCCAAAGATTACACCATGAGATTATTTTAAATGCTTAAGAATGCATTTAAAGGTTTTGGAATCTGACAGATTTAAATTCAAATCCCAGTTTTGCCATAAACTAGCTGTTTGAGAGGGTGCTCGTTACTTAAACTCTCTGATCTCTAGTTTCTTCACTTATAAATGGCTTCACTTCACTTATAAATGGCAATGGTAAGGAGGACAAGAAAGTGAAGGAGGGTTACAACTATCTTCATGGGACTGTTTTAAGAAACTATCCAAGTAAAATGCTTAACAAAATTACTGGCACATAGTAGATGTTAGCCACAAAAATATTAATTTTGTTGTTGTTGTTGAGAGAGAGAGAAAAAGAGACAGGATCCAAAGCAGGCTTCACACTGACAGCAGAGGGCCCGATGCAGGAGTCGAACTCATGAACTGTGAGATCATGACCTGAGCTGAAGGCAGATGCTTAACCAACTGAACCGCCCAGGTACCCCAGCCACAAAAAAAAGTTAAAAAACAATTGCTCCAATTATCCATCTGTTACATACCTGTAAGTATACTTTAAGGACACTTTGTAGAATTAATTTTCAGTTGAGAACCTCTTGTAACTGACTATAAGACAACTAGTGTTTTTCAAACTTTAATAGGCATACAAATCACCTGGGGATCTTGTTAAACTACAGATTCTGATTCAATAGGTCTATAAGTGCCTAAGATGATGCAGTTCTTACAAATTACCAAGTGATGCTGATGGTGCTGGTCCACCCACTATAATTTAAATAGTAAGACAATGGATTATATTAAACTTACAAAGCTATTCCCCCAGTTATTAAAAAGTTAGCAGGAAGATCAGCAGTACTGATCTAGTATAGTAAATGTAGAATGGTTCTTGAAGTCTGTTTTAACTAGGAACTGCATTCAGCTACTTCTGACATGTGGGTGTTCTCTCTCTCTTTCATTAACGTAAGGGCTGAAGGTAGGCAGTCCAGGACTGTTACAGTGGCACCACATTATCATTAGGGTCTCAGACTCCTATTTTTCTACTCCACTATCCTTAGCATTGGCATGTAGCTTCCAGTCTCAAGGTTCCTTCATGTTCACAGAACAGGTGCTGGAATCCATGTGATAACATCTAATTTCTAGACAGGAACAAGGAAGATGAGAAGAGGAGCCCAGCTGAGTCATTCCTGGAAGGCTCATCCAACCATTTCCCATTTATTTCTCATGGCCACTCCTAGCTGAAAAGAAGATTGATAAATAGTCTTTTGCTGCCTCAAATAAAATTGGGATTCTGTTTATATGAAAGAGGAGAGGATGAATATTGAGTGGGCAAATTGGCATTCACCACCAGAGAATTCAACAAATCTAGGTTTAAATCCCAGATCTACCACCCTAAGTCTGCGATCTTAGGCAAATTACTTGCACTTTCTGACCTTCTATATCTTCATCAGTAAAAATTGGTATAAAAATAACTACTTCCTAAAGTTGGTAAGGGGATTAAATGAGTTAAAGTATGGGGGTGCCTGGGTAGCTCAGTCAGTTGAGAGTCCAACTCTTGATTTCAGCTGAGGTCATAATCCCAGGGTAGTGGGATCAAGCCCCACATCAGGCTCCACACTGAGCATGGAGCCTGCTTAAGATTTTTTCTTCTCTCTCTCTCTCTCTCTCTCTCTCTCTCTCTCTCTCTCTCTCCCCACCCCCCACCGCCCCTCTCCCCTGTTCATGTTCTCTCTCGCTCTCTAAAATAAAAATAAAAATAATAATAAATGAGTTAAAGTATGTAAGTAAAAGTAGCTGTTACACAGTAGTGTTAAATAAATGAAAGATTCAAATTATTTCTTTACTGAAAGTACGAAGTGTATATTCTGCAGTGGAGGACACGAGTAATAGTGAAATGTTTAAAAGGAATTATATTCTAGACACATATTTCCCTTTTTAAAAATGCCTGTTTTGGGACACCTGGGAGGTTCAGACAGTTAAGCATCCAACTCTTGATTTCAGCTCAGGTCATGATCTTACCATCATTAGATCAAGCCAAGCATCCAGCTCTGCACTGGGCATAGAGCCTGCTTGAGATTCTCTCTCTCCCTTTCTCTCTGCCTATCCCCAACTTGCACTCTCTCATGCACTCTCTATTTCTCTCTCAAAATAAATATTCTTTTAAATGCCTGTTTTGATCCTAGACTTCAAAATGCCAAAGGTAACTGATTACATCATCAAAATCACAATTTGTAAAAAACATTATTTCCCTCCTAGTCACTGAACTCACAAACTCCCTGGATCTTCATTTATCTTCAGAAAAAAAGAAGTCTCATTTCCAAAACCCTGTTGTTCTTTTTCGATATATGACAGAAGCAATTAGGAAGAAGGAAAAAATGGCTTTTTTTTTCATGAAAAGTTTGTATTGTTCTTTACTGATACCACAGAAAGTGATGGCATGTAAATGAGCTATCTCAGAGAAATGCTACAAGCAAATTACAAAAAAAGAAAGTCAGGATGAAGCTGGATTTTTAGACCAAGAACATCCTCTCTGATAAAAAACATGTTGGCACTGGAAAAACAGAGGTGAAAGAATTACAGTTTTCAATAAAAATTGAGGCTTTTATTCTTTACTGAAGGAGGAGTCCACTTAGGTAAAAGAGATTCCTAAATTGTAAATAAAACCCAGGTTCCAATTTCCTATACTGTAACTAAAAGACTAACTTTCCTTTGTCAAATACTATAGTTCATCAGAATACTCAACAAACCAATTTTTTAGTGATAGATTTTGGCAAGTTCTAAATTCAATGCATGAAGGAACTTCATAAGTAAATATGAATGCCCAATGTACACAAGACAGAAGCATTTAATAACTTCCATATTTGTCCCATATGGGCCTTCCCAGGACTCCTTTCATTATGGAATATCAAGCTATGACAAACAAAACCCATGGGAGACATAAAATGTCTTCCTCTCACCTCAGAGACTGGCAAGTCACCAGGGGAGGCAGACTATATAAATTCTGTATTTGCATATCGCTGTCAGGAACTCCACTGAGTAAATACAACATACGTGACTTTCTTGAAAAATCCCATACTCTACATATGAAAATTCACATTGCCACATATTTTTAAATTGATGTCAGAGGAGACCCAGAGGTCCTCTAAGCAGCATATCCTCTAGAGACTGCTTCCAGCAACCTAAAAATGAGGCAGACTGGGGTTATGCACAGAGCCTGTGACTACAAGTCCAGGAGAATTGGATTCTTGACTAGTTTTGCCATTAATTGTTGAATGACCCTGACAAGTCTCTTCAGCTTTCTAGAACAGAAGTTCTTCAAAGTCCCTTTTAATTCCTTGATAAGCAAGAAACAGATTGTGTAAGACCTTGTAGGTCATGGTAAAGAGTATGGACTTTATTCTCCATGTACCAGAAAGTCATTGAAGGATTTTTAACAGAAGAATTACAAAATCTTATACACATTTTTAAGAAGTTTATGATGGCTGTGGTGTGGAGGGAGGATCGTAGTGAGACAAGAATGCAAGCAAGGAGATGAGTGGGACACATGATAAATTACTGGGCCTGGACTAAAGGAGTAGCAGTAAAGATGCCAAGAAGTGAACTGAAATGAGATCTATTTTCAAAGTAGAGCCAAGAATACTGGTTGATGGAGTGAGGAAACAAGAGAATAACACTACTTAACCTCATAAGGTTGTTATAAGGATTAATATTTTAAATGGCTTAACATTGTGCTTATCTTTGCTCAACAAACAGTGGCTGCCATTATTATTATTTTATTTTATATCTCTACAGAGCCAAGCATTGTAATTTGTAAATATTAAGTATCTAATAAATTGTTGCTTAAAAAATGAACACATGGGGCGCCTGGGTGCCTCAGTTGGTTAAGCTTCCGACTTCAGCTCAGGTCATGATCTCACAGTTCACAGGTTCGAGCCCCATGTCAGGCTCTGTGCTCACAGCTTGGAACCTAAAGCCTGCTTTGGATTCTGTGTCTCCCTCTCTCTCTCTCTCTGCCCCTCCCCTGCTCTCTCACTCTCTCTCTCTCTCTCTCTCTCAAAATAAATAAATATTTAAAAAAAATTTTTTTAAATGAACACTTAAATGACTTCACCTTTTTCAAGAATGATCTACTTTCCTTGAAGACTATTTAATATGTGATAACCTAGCTCTCTCATCTTGGTACCGAATCATATAATGTGCATGCATTCAAAAAGTACATTTAACTATTAAGTATTAAAACCATGATTTCATTTCCTCCAAAATTTGAAGCCTGTGGAGGAACTAAGGAATCAAAAGCATGTATGACACACAGCAAACAAATAGCTAAATGGCAGAAGTAGGCCCTTCTTTAAATGTGAATGGACTAAACTTTTCCATTAAGAGGCAGAGACTGGCAGAATGGATTTTTTTAAATGACCCATTTCAATATTGTCTATTACAGACTAATTTTATTTTTTTTTCCTTTTTATTAATTTAGAGAAAGAGAGCGCGCATGAGTTGGGGAAGAGGAGCAGAGAGAGAGAGAGAGAGAGAGACAGAGAATCTTAAGCACACTGAGCATGGAGCCCAACATGGAGCTTGATCCCACCCTAGGATCATGACCTGAGCCGAAATCAAGAGTCAGACACTCAAATCGCTTCTCGGCCTTTTGGCTAAGGTCAAGTGAAGAGTCAGACACTCAAGTGACTGAGCCACTCAGGCACCCCAACAGACTCATTTTAGATGCAAAGATATAAAAGGTTGAAATAAAGGATGGAAAACTATATTCCATGCAAATAGTAACCAAAAGGAAACAGAAGTAGCTCTACCACTATTAGACAAAAATATACTTTAAACCAAAATATATTACAAAAGACAAAAAAATACACTATGTATTAATAAAAGGTTCAATACAGCAAGAAGATATAACAATTATAAACTTACATGCACCTAATGACAGACCATCAAAATATATAAAGTGAAAACTATAGAACTGAAGGGAGAAATAAACAGTTTTATAATAACAGTTGCAAACTTTAATACTCCACTCACAATAATGGATAGAACAATCATACAAAAGTAAAGAAACAGGGGACTTAAATAATACAAAACCAACAACAACAGACACACACATGACACTCCACCAAACAACAGCACACACATTCTTCTAAGTATATATAGAACATTTCTAGGATAAACTATCTGTTAGGCCACATTTCAATAGATTAAAAAATATAAATGTGGGGCACCTGGGTGGCGCAGTCGGTTGAGCATCCGACTTCAGCCAGGTCACGATCTTGCGGTCCATGAGTTCGAGCCCCGCGTCAGGCTCTGGGCTGATGGCTCAGAGCCTGGAGCCTGTTTCCGATTCTGTGTCTCCCTCTCTCTCTGCCCCTCCCCCGTTCATGCTCTGTCACTCTCTGTCCCAAAAATAAATAAACGTTGAAAAAATACATATATATATAAATGTAATACAAAGTTTCTTCTCTAACCACAAAAGGATGACATCAGAAATCAATAACATAAAGAAAACTGCAAAAATCACTTATTGTTGGAAATTGACAAACTATTAAACAACTGATGGAACAAAGAAGAAATCGCAAGGGAAAACAGAAAATATTTAGAAATGAATGAAAATGAAAACACAATATACCAAAACTTAGGGAATACAGCAAAAGCAGTGCAAGAATGGAAATTTATAGCTACAAATGTTAACATTAAAAACAAGAAAGGTGGCACTGGAACAAAAATAGACACATAGATAAAAAATACAGAACAGAGATCCCAGAAATAAACTCACACTTACATGGTCAATTAAACTTCGACAAAGGAGGCAAGAATATGCAATGAGAAAAAGACAGTCTGTTCAACAAATGGTGTTGGGAAAACTGGACAGCTATATGCAAAAGAATGAAACTGGACCACTTTCTTACACCAGACACAAAAATAAACTCAAAATGCAGTAAAGTGAGACCTTAATGTGAGACCTAAATGTGAGGCCTGAAACCATAAAATCTTAGAAGAAAGCACAGGCAGTAATTTGTCTGACATTGGCCGTGGCAACATTTTTTTAGATATGTCTCCTGAGGCAAGGAAAACAAAAATAAAAATAAACTATTGGGACTACATCAAAATAAAAAGTTTCTGCATAGCAAAGGAAACCATCAGCACAACTAAAAGACCACCTACTGAATGGGAGAAGATATTGGCAAATGACATATCTGATAAATGATTAATATCCAAAATATATGAAGAATTTATACAACTCAACACCAAAAAAAAACAAATAATCCAATTAAAAATGGGCAGAAGACATGAACAGATAGTTCTCCAAAGAAGACATACAAATGGCCAACAGACATGAAAACATGCTCAACATCAGTACTGATCAGGAGAATGCAAATCAGATCCACAATGACATATCACCTCACATCTTCCAGAATGACTAGAATCAAAAACACAAGAAACAACAAATGTTAGCAAGGACATGGAGAAAAAGGAACCCTTGTGGCAGACAAAAAAGGAACTCCTGTGCATTGTTGGTGGGAATGTAAACTGGTGTGGCCACTGTGGAAAACAGTATAGAGATTCCTCAAAAAATTAAAAATAGAACCACCATATTATCCAGTAATTCCACTATAGGGTATTTACCCAAAGAACAGGAAAACACTAATTCAAAAAGATATATGCACACCTATGTTTATTGCAGCATTTATAATATTCAAATTATGGAAGTAGCCCAAGTCCATCAATAGATGAATGGATAAAGAAGATGTGGCATACACACACACACACACGCGCGCGCACCCACATGCAATGGAATATTATTCAGCCATAAAAAAGAATGAAATCTTGCCATTTGCAACAACGTGAATGAATCTAGGAGTATAATGTTAAGTTAAATAAGTCAATCAGAGAAAGACAAATAGCATATGATTTTATTCATATGAATGAATGTGCTTTACATATGGAATATAAAAAACAAAGCAAATGAACAAAGAAAAGAGACAAGAAAGAAAGAAAGAAAGAAAGAAAGAAAGAAAGAAAGAAAGAAAGAAACTCAACTATTATAGAGAAAAAACTGATGGTTATCAAAGGGGAGGTGGGTGGGGCAATGGCTGAAATAGGTGAACGGGATTTAGAGTAAAGTTACCACAATTAGCACTGAGTAATGTATACAATTGTTGAGTCACTATATTGTACACCTGAAACTAATATAACACTGTATGTTAATTATGCTAAAATTAAAAAAATTAAAACACAAATACAAAAACAAGAGAGATCTCAAATCAACAACCTAACTTTACAACTTAAGGAAATAGAAAAAGAAGAAACTAAACTCAAAGCTACCAGAAAGAAAGACATTACAAAGGTTAGAGCAGATATAAATGAAACAGAGAACAGAAAAACAATAGAAAATATGAATGCAACAAAAAGTTAATTAGAAAAAAGAGATAAGAATGAAAGTGGGGACATTATTCTACAGAAATAATAAAGATTATAAAAGAGTACTATGAGCAACTGTATGCCAAAAAATTGAATAACTTAGATGAAATGGCCAAATTCCTAGAAACACAAAACCTACCAAGACTAAATTACAAAGAAAAAGACAATCTAAATAGATCTATAACTAATTGAACTAATAAGAAAAAAAATCTTCAAAAAAATAAAAAGCCCTGGAACTGATAGTTTCACTGAATTCCACCAAACATTTAAAAAAAGAACTAATAAAAATCATTCTCAAGCTTTTCCAAAAAATTAAAAAAGAGGGAACACATTCTAACGCACTTGAAGTTATCATGATCTGATACCAAAGCCAGACAAAGATATTACAAGAAAACTACAGACTAATATCCCATATGAACAGTTATGTCAAAATCCTCAACAAAATACTAGCAAACAGAATTCAACAGCATATCAAAAAGATTATACACCATTACCAAGTGGGATTTTTTTTCCTGGAATGCAAGGATAGCTCAACATATGAAAATCAATGTAATATGATCAATGAAATGATGGTGAAAAAACAAAGAATTATCCCAATTGAAGCAGAAAAAAGCATTTGAAAAATTCAATACCTTTTCATGATAAAAAAAAAAAGTCAACAAAATAAGAATAGAAGGAAGCTACCTTCACATAATAAAAAGCCATAGATGAAAAACCCACAGCAAGCGTAATACTCAATAGTGAAAGACTGAAAGACTTTCCTCTAAAATTAGGAAAAAGTCAAGGAGGCTCACCTTCACCATTTCTATTCAACATAATAATACAAGTTATGGCCAAAGTTATTAGGCAAGAAAAAGAAATAAAAGGCATCCAAATTGGAAAAGAAGAAGTAAAATTATCGCTGCTTACAGATAATATGATCTTATATGTAGAAAATCCTAAAGACTCCACAAAAAAAAAATGTTCGAACTAATAAATTAATCCAGCAAACTAGCAGGATACAAAGTCAACACACAAAAATTAGTTGCATCTCCAAACACAAATAATGAACAATCTGTAAAGGAAATTACAAAAACAATTACATTTACAAGAGCATCAAAAAGAATAAAATACTTAGGAATTAACTTAACCAAGGAGGTGAAAGTCTTGTACAACAAAAATTACAAAACACCACTAAGAGATATTAAGGAAGACATGATAGAAACACATCCCATTTTCCCATGAATTGGAATACTTAATATTGTTAAAATGTGAATGTTCCCCAAAGCAATCAACAGATTCAATGAAATCTCTATCAAAAATATCAATGACGTTTTTTGCAAAACTAGACAACCTCATTCATAAATTTTTTTGGAATCTCAAAGGACCCCAAATAGCCAAACAATATTGAAAAAAAACAAATCTGGAGGATTCAAATTTCCCGATTCCAAAACCTACTATAAAACTACAGTAATCATAACAGTGTTGTACTGGCATAGACAGATATATAAACCAAGGGAATAGAATAGAGCTCAGAAATAAACCCTCACATGTCAGGTCAAATGATTTTTGACAATGGTGCCAAGACCATTCAATAGTGAAAGGGTCTAATAGTTAAAGGGTCTTTTCGTCTAATGGTGCTGGGAAAGCTGAACATCCACATGTAAAAGAATGAAATTGGACATTTACCTAACACCATATACAAAAATTAACTTAAAATGGATCAAGGACCTAAATGCAAGACCTAAAACAAAACTCTTAAAAGAAAATATAGGATGAAAGCTTCCCAACACTAGATTTGGCAATAATTTATTGTCTATGACAAGGCATAGCCAACCAAAGAAAACAGACAAATTGAACTTCATGAAAATTTTAAAAATTTGTACATCAAGAGACATTATCCACAGAGTAAAAAGGCAACTCACACAGTGGGAGAAAATATTTGCAAATTACATGCAGATCTTCCTTGACTTACAATGCGGTTATGTCCTGACAAACCAATCATAAATTGAAAATGTCATAACTCAAAAATGCATTTAATACACCTCAACCTGCCACATATCATACCTTAGCCACCCTTCCTTAAACATGTTCAGAACACTTACATTAGCCTACAACTGGTAAAAATAATCTAATACAAAATCTATTTTATAATGAAGTGTTAACCATTTCATGTAATTTATTGAATACTATATACTGAAAGTGAAAAACAGAATGGTTATATGGGTACAGAATGGTTTTAAGTGTATCAGTTGTTTACCCTTATGACTGCATGGCTGACTGGGAGCTATAGTTCACTGTCAATGCCCAGCATCATGACAGAGTGTCACACGACATATCACTAGCCTGGGAAAAGATCCAAATTCAAAATTTAAAATATGGGTTCTCCTGAAAGTGTACAATTTTCACACCATAATAAAGTCCAAAAGTCATAAGTCAAACAATCATAAGTAGGGGATCATCTGTATCTAATAAGGGATTAATATCTAGAATATATAGATAATATCTAAAATTCAACAACAAAAAAAACCCAATTCAAAAATGGGCAAAGGAGTTGAACAAACATTTCTCCAAAGAAGATATACATATGGCCAATAAGCACATGAAAATATGCTCAGCATCACTAGTCATTAGAGAAATACAAATCAAAAGTATAGTAAGATAGATATTGCCTCATAACCATTAGAAGAACTAATATCAAAAACCAGGAAACAAGTGTTAGTAAAGATGTAGAGAAATTGGAACTCTTTTGCACTATTGGAGGGAATTTTAAATGGTACAGGGAATTTAAGATGGTACAGTTATGGAAAACAGTTATGGAGTTTTGTCAAAAACTTAAAAGTAGAATGGTCATATGACCCAACAATTCCACTTCTGGGTATACATCCAAAATAATCAAAAGCAGGATCTCAAAGAGATATTTGTACACCCATGTTCATAGCAGCATCATTCACAATAGCTAAAATATGGGAGCAATCCTAGTGTCCATTGGTGAATGGATAAGTAAAATGTGGTCTATATATACAATGGAATATTATTGAACCTTAAAAAGGAGGAAATTCTATAGTATCTTTCAACATGGATGAATATTGAGGACACTATGCTAAGTGAAATAAGTCAGTCACAAAAGGACAAATATTGTATAAAGTACTAAAAGAAGTCAAAATCATCAAGACAGAAAGTTGAATGGTGGTTTCCAGGTGCAGGGAGAGGAGATAATGGGGAGTTATTGTCTAATAGGTATAGAGTTTCAGATTTACAAGATTAAAAAGTTATGGGCACGATGGTGGTGATGGCTATACAATAGGGTGAATGTATTTAATACCACTGAACTGTACACTTAAAAATAGTTAAGATGGTAAATTTTATCTTATGTATATTTTAACACAATAAAAAAATAAAGGAAAAGCAATTGGTGAACAACCAAAAATAATTAGAGCTAAAATGAATCCCTGAGGAACTCCTTTCTTATCGGTATTCTGCTTCCAGAGGAAGAAAGAATAACAAGTAGGATTAAAGAGTAAGAGACTTTACAATGTTGATGTTAGACTAATAGACACAAAGTCACAAAGGATGAGTGAACAAATAAAGGTCCCATCCTGAATTCACAATGGTCTGATCTTCATTTGTTTCTCATTTCTTCCCTCTCTTGTTAATGGTTAGAGAATTACTAAATGTTAGTGCCAAAAGGAACTCTAGAAATTATCCTATCTCCTTGGTTTTTTCAAATGAAGACCTGAGATTCTGAGAAGAGATTTCCCCCCAATTACATTCCTAGTAAGGACTAGGAATGGCACCATCATCCAGATCTTCAGACTCTCCGTGGCTTTGTGCTCACATTCTTTCTCTTTTCTCTCTTGTTCTCACTCCCATTCACTTATTTTCTTGTAATAGATAATGGCCTGTAGAGAGTTCCAATCTGCCAAGTAAAACACACTGTAGTGAGCCCCACTGAGAAAGGCCTGTGCAGGTGTCTGGGCAGAGAGAGAGGAAAGCTAGATCTTCCTCCCAGCCATTGGCAGGCTCCATTCCCCTCCAGTAAACTTTAATTGAAATTTGCAAAAATGAAAAAATAGCAAGAAACAAGAGGGAACCAACTAAATGGCTTTTTGAGGGAATAAATAAAAGCTTGTCAGAACCACATACCATGTCGATTTAAAGATACCCAAGAATTTAGACGGACAGGGAGAGAGGAAAGAGAGAAGAAAGGAGAGAAAAGGAAAGGGAATAGCCAGACACATCACACTGGAAATGTTTGAAAACCAGCTGGGAACTGGCTAATAACAGAGGAAGTAAACATCTGGGATGTTTCCATCAGAAAGCATTATTGTGTTCATTCATCTAATAAACATGTTCCAAATGCCTACTATGCGTGTAACACTCTACTAAGCCTATGAGGAGGTACTCAAAACATTAAAATGCAGTGGTGAGTCGTCAGAAGGTTTTAATCTAGTTGGAAGGGAAGACATGATTAAACAAGCATTCAAGGAGTGTTTATCATCCGCTTGGCACAGTGCTAGATGCTAGGTATTACAGAGATGAAAGAGGCATTTCCACACTCAGAATTTGCACTCTAGAGTGGTTTTGCCCAACAGAAGTATAACGAGGGCCACAAATATGAGTCACATATGTAATTTTAAATTCTCTCGTAGTCCTACTAAAAAAGGTAAAAAGAAAAAGGTAAAATTAATTTTACTATATTTCATATCTAAAATATCACTTAAACATATAATTAATACAAAATTAATGAGATATTTTATGTTTCATAATTTTTATACTAAGTCTGAAATCCAATGTTTATTTTACACTTACAGCACATCTTGATTCAATCTAGGCATATTTCAAGTGCTCAAAAGCAACATGTGGCTAGTAGCTACCTTATCAGAGAGTAGGGCTCTAGAGCAATACTTCTCAAACTTCTTTGATAAACCTAAATATCTCACACACCTCTTAAGTTTCTGATACATATCCGTCTGCTCCCACCTCACTCTAACCCCTTGTTCAAAGAGAAATTCCTTCTCCATTTTCACCTCTCCTTTTCTATCCCCACTCACTTGGTAATCTCACTTTGCCAGCTAGCACAGGGGGCCAGAAGTTCCATGCTTTTCCAAGGTACATGTGACCCACTATCTGTAAAGTATAATAAGCAGCTACCTGAAATGCAGCTACCTGTCTCCCTACCCCACCACCACACACAAATACCACGCCTATTTGAGAATCACCATTAAATCTAAAGGGCACACAGATGTAAAATAGTGTCATTATATGAAGCAAATAGGAAAAAAAGCAAATGTGAATTCAGCAAAGTCATAGGATACAAAATCAATGTACAGAAATTGGTTGCATTTCTATACACCAATAATGAAGCAGCAGAAAGAGATATCAAGGAATTGATCCCATTTACAATTGCACCTGAACCATAAGATACCTAGGAATAAACCTAACCAAAGAGGTAAAAGACCTATATGCTGAAAACTATAGAACATTTGTGCAAGAAATTGAAGACACAAAGAAATGGGAAAATATTTCATGCTCATGGGTTGGAAGAATAAATAGTTACAATGTCTATACTACCCAAAGCAATCTACACATTTTTTGAAATCGCTATCAAAATATCATCCTTCACACCAGCATCAGCATCCTTCACAGAGGTAGAACAAACAATCCTAAAATTTGTATAGAATGAGAAAAGACCGAAATAGCCAAAGTAGTGTTGAAAAAGAAAACCAAAGCTGGAGGCATCACAATTCCGGACTTTAAACTGTATTACAAAGCTGTAATTATCAAGACAGTATAGTACTGGCACAAAAACAGACACATAGATCAATGGAACAGATAGAGAACCCAGAAATGTACCCAGCCCAAAATATATGGCCAACTAATCTTCAACAAAGCAAGAAAGAGTTATCTAATGGGAAAAGGACAGTCTCTTCAGCAAACGGTGTTAGGAAAACCGGACAGAGACATGCAGAAGAATGAAACTGGGCCACTTTCTTACACCAGACACAAAAAAATTAAAAATGGATGAAAGACCTAAATGTAAGACAGGAAACCATCTAAATCCTAGAGGAGAATACAGGCAGCAACCTCTTTGACCTCAGCCATAGCAACTTCTTACTAGACACATCTCCAGAGGTAAAGAAAACAAAAGCAAAAATGAACTATTGGGACTTCATCAAGATAAAAAGCTTCTGAACAGCAAAGGAGACAATCAACAAAACTGAAAGGCAACCAACAGAATGGGAGAAGATATCTGCAAATGACATATCAGATAAAGGACTAGTATCCAAAATCTTATAAAGAACTTACCAAACTCAACACCCAAAAAATAAATAATCCAGTGAAGAAATGGGCAGAAGACATGAAGAGACATTTCTCCAAAGAAGACATCCAGATGGCTAAGAAACACATGAAAAGATGCTCAACACCACTCACCATCAGGGAAATACAAATCAAAACCACAATGAGATATCACCTCACACCTGTCAAAATGGCTAAAATTAACAATCCAGGAAACAAAAGATGTTGGCAAGAATGCACACTGGGGCGCCTGGGTGGCTCAGTCGGTTAGGCGTCCGACTTCAGCCAGGTCACGATCTTGCGGTCCGTGAGTTCAAGCCCTGCGTCAGGCTCTGGGCTGATGGCTCAGAGCCTGGAGCCTGTTTCCGATTCTGTGTCTCCCTCTCTCTCTGCCCCTCCCCCATTCATGCTCTGTCACTCTCTGTCCCAAAAATAAATAAACGTTGAAAAAAAATTAAAAAAAAAAAAAAGAATGCACAGAAAGGGGAATCTTTATACACTGTTGGTGGAAATGCAAACTGGTGCAGCCACTCTAGAAAATGGTATGGAGGTTCCTTAAAAAGTTAAAAATAGAACTACCCTACAACCCAGCAATTATACTACTAGGTATTTATCCAAAGGATCCAAAAATGCTGATTTGAAGGGGCACATACACTCCAGTGTTTATAGCAGTGCTATCAACTATAGCCAAACTATGGAAAGACTCCAAATTTCCATCGACTGATGAATGGATAAAGATTTGGTATATTTATACAATGGAATAACTACTAGGCAATGAAAAAGAATGACGTTTTGCCATTTGCAACAATATGGATGGAACTGGAGGGTATTATGCTAAGTGAAATAAATCAGTCAGAGAAAGACAGGTATCATATGATTTCACTCACATGTGGAATTTGAGAAACTCAACAGATGAACATAGGGGAAGCAAAGGAAAAATAAGATAAAAACAGAGAGGGAGGCAAACCATGGAGACTCTTAAATACAAAGAACAAACTGAGGGTTGCTGGAAGGGAGATAAGTGTGGAGATGGGCTAAATGGGTGATGGGCATTAAGGAGGGGCACTTGTTGGGTTGAGCGCTGGGTGTTATATGTAAGTGATGAATCACTAAATTCTATTCCTGAAACCAATACTACACCATATGTTAACTAACTTGAATTTAAATGAAATCTTGGGGAAAAAAATAAAAAATAAAAACCATATGTTTAAGGGAAAACAAAATAAGACAGTTTAAATCTATGGAAGATCTTCTCAACAAGTAGTTTCTGGGAACAGAACTCTAATAATCCTGCTTGAGTCAGTCTATTCAAACTCATAAATGACTGACAGCAGATAAAACTCATAAATAACTGACAGCAGATCAAACCATGATCTAAAAGAGTGCAAGGGGTGCCTGGGTGGTTCAGTCGTTAAAGTGTCTGACTCTTGATCTCAGTTCAAATCTTGATCTCAGGGGCATGAGTTCAAGTCTAGGTTGGGCTCTGCACTGGGCATGAAGCCTGCTTAAAAAAAAAATTAAGTAGTGAGAAATGCATTAAAAACACTGGACCACAGAATGGCAGAATAAGAAAAACTGTAATGAAATTAAATCTGTTGACAATAGGGTCTAATATATTCCAGACTCCACCAGACCATTTGAGCCCACTAAAGACACAAAGAAAAGCCCATCATTGTCCCTTACAAAGTCCCTTACTTTCTCTGAGCTGTTTTTCACTGGTAAAATGCCAGACTGACCTCACAAGATGAGTATAAAGAAAGTGCACATGACATGAAAATGCTTTATAAGTGTTGGTGATCTGACTATAAAGACTGCTATTGTTCCTTTTTTTGATCTCCAAGGTGAAAGAGTAAAACTGAAAAAAAAAAAAGGAGTATAGAGGGGAGGTTTATAACATCAAAGTTCCTAATAATTTCATAGCTTTACCTATGGCCATCCTGGATAATATTTAAGGATTAGAAGACAAACATGGGTGTCTGAAGACACAGAAAAGTCCAGATTAGAATTCAACTTTCACAGGTACCACATTCTACTTCATAACTTCAAGGACTGTGAAAACATTTTTCACTTTCTCAACATCCTCTCTGACATAGCACGGTAAAGAACCTTAGCAAATCTTTGCTCTCCTTTATCCTGGTGTCCCACCAAAGTTCATTTCTCCACTGAGAAGTTTTTTTAAATAATGCTATCCTAGGCTGATGGAATTAAAACCCAAAGCTTAATCCAGATCCAATTTAAAATACTCTGCTTCCAAGAAGCTAACACCTAAATTTATATGGGGTAATAAGGATTTTCAAAAAGGTGGGTCAATTGAGAACAGCAGATAGGAAGTGTGGTATGAGCACATGCAAACTGCAGGACACCAAAAGCATGGTATACAGTTTCCAAGGGCTCATGACTACCTGGAAAGTCTGAGGTATAGGTCAGGTACCATCTGCTAGCTAAAGTGGGAAATTACAAGAAAATATCCAAAATATTTACCCTCAACCCTGCCTGATTAACTCCTACTTAATCTTCAGGTTATCATCTTAGACAACACTACTTAGAAAGTGTTCTCTGACTCCCCAAATCTAATTTCTTTAACCCTGGCTCAGGTAGCCCTTACTCCCCCTAAACATGTCACAACACTTATCACACTGCCTGTTTAATCACTTTCTAGTCTACAGGCCTTCAAAGGTTACTCACATAGCCCTCCAAAAGACTTTATAAAAATATGGATGTCTCAACACTTATGTTTTCATGTAGAATGGAGTAGTCTGAAGCATGTAAACGTTACTACTTAACAACTAAAACTTGGATAAATTTTTTAAAATGGCATATTTAAAAGTAAAAAGCTGATAAGGCAATAAGGAATATCAAGGTCAAAATTTCAGAGAGCAAAGAACCATTCACAGGTGATCTAAAGGTCTATGAAGTTTGGGAGGCATTTCCCATTTTGGGGCACAGACTAATGGCTGCGATCTGAAATTGGGCCAAATACAGGAATATAGGACAAAGAAATGAGCAAAATTATTGACAGCTGCTTGGGCTGAGGTGATAAAAATGAAGATTTGAGAAAGGCCAGTTTCTTCTTCGAGGTATTTGCTGAATTCTGAATTCAGCCAAAACATTCAAAAAGCACAGTGCAATTTCCTAGACCACCCATGCTCTCAATGAAAAGCTATGAAGGACTATGTCTTAGGAACAAAGAAAACAAATGTAGGCTAGATCTGACCAAGACTGCAAACCAGTCTTGACCTAAATAAGTTCACAACTGGATTAAGTTGATAAGACACCCATTCTATCTTCTTAGAATCTGACCTCTCTAATGAATGATACTATCACTCTGAAACTTCTAAAGTTGTTGGTGTGTTGGTGTGTGTGTGTGTGTGTGTGTGTGTGTGTGTGAGCTGTAGGTGTATTTTTTAATTAAAACATCTGACATTTAAACAAAAATTACTAAGAATATGAAAACAGAACCACTTGACTGATAACCAATAAACGCAGATATGAGAGCACGCAAGGACTTTAAATGATTGATATATTAAAGAAAATTAGGTTAATTGTGGACAAAAGAAATGAAAGAGATAAAAAATTTCAACAAAGAAGTAGAATTTATATAAAAATCAAATGGACATTCTAAAATAGAAAATAAAAATCTGAAAATAAGATACATGAAATTAAGAACTCAACAGATGTGTTTAAAAAAAATAGATTGAGCTATCAGAAGACAGGAAATGAACTCAAAGGGAAATCAATAGAAAATATCCAAACTGGAGCACAAACAAACAAACAGACTGCTGGTGATGGTAGAGGAGAGAGAGAATGTGAAGAGAAAGAGAACAAACAGAGTGCAGGGACATGGGGGGCGCAGCCAAAAGATCTAACATACATGTAGAGTTCCAAAAGAAGGAGAGAAAAAGCAATATCTGAAGAGATAATGATGGAGGATTTTCTAAAATTGATCAAAGATCCACTGGAATAAAACATTTGACTCTGGGGCTGTTTTCAGGCCCTACCCCTCCCTTTTACCTTCTTGCTAGTCAGTAAGAGTGACAAGTCTTACGGGCAAGTCAGTAAGAGTTCTCCTTTGGCACTGGCAGGAAGTTCAAATCACACAAGCCCTGGCCCACGTGTAACTACTCTCACCCCATCCCTGCCTTATTTCAACAATAAAAGCTAAAGCCAGTGTCTCTTCATTCTCTCACGCCATTCTGGGACCTGCCTGCTCTGCTCTCTTCCAGAAAGCCTCATTATGAAAATAATAAATCGTTTTCTATCCTCATATTCATGCACATAAAACCAGTCTCAACCTCTGAATGAAATTTTTGGTGGAGAGGGTTGACCCTGACCCCTAAAGGGTACTCATAACAAAATCGGTGTTGTGAGCAGGATGTTAAGATGATGACACTGACGCTGGGAGGCGGGCGGGGGGGGGGGGGGCGGGATTGGGGCAGCTTTCTTCTCTTGCTTTAGCTCTGCTGTTTGCTAGTGAACATGAACTTCAAGCTGCTGCCTGCTAGAGAACTTGCACTTAGAGTTCCGTTGTGCTGTTTTATGCTGCATTTTCTGATGCCTACTAAGCTTCTATTTGAGATTTAACTGACTTAAATTGAAAGTTTCAATAATTGACATCTAGAAACAGGAATATGGGAGTGGGTCCCTCCTTAAAGTACCCCAGGATCATATGTCTTGACCAGGACCTATCACTGTGTCTCACACTGAATTGTATCTCAATTCTAGCATAAGCCATCATGAATACTAGACTCAGGAAAATGACTCTTACCCTATTGCCAATGGTTGTGTATCTCAAACAACTGTTAGTCACTATTCTATAGAACACTCAGAGGAAAAAAAAAACAATATACTGTGCAATACATAGCTGACATCATCACTTGTGTGAAAAAGTCATAATCACCATGTAGCATGCTAAGGTCGACTCTCCTAAGAGCACCAGCACCCTATGCCTTAAATATCTCTGAGTCTGCTGATGCCAGCTGCGCCTGTTTCCCCCCCCCCCCAAAAAAATCCTGACCCTCAGATTTACGGAGAAAAAGGACCCCCATGGTACAGCCAAGGAGTTAATTCTAACTTGAGTTAAGCCCAGTATCCTTCAACCAACCAAACTACATTGCCATGGGGTAGGCCCCTAATCCTGATGGTTACGGATTTGAGAATCTCCTGAAAAATAAAGTTACAAAGACAAGCTTAGTAGAGATAACTCCCACATCAGCAATATATCTGGCAAACTACACATACATGGTTACAGAGGGCAGAAACAAAATTCTGGAACAGAAGTTCACACTTTAATCCAAGTGAAAATTCAAAATTTGCTAAAAACAACAAAAAGAAAATCAGAGTGCCAATTGATGGAGTGTCTGGGTGGCTCAGCCAGTTAAGCCTCCGACTTCAGCTCAGGTCATGATCTCACGGTTCATGAGATCCAGCCCTGCGTCAGGCTCTGTGCTGACAGCACAAAGCCTGGACCTGCTTCAAGTTCTGTGTCTCTCTCTCTCTCTCTCTCTCTCTCTCTCTGCCCTTCCCCCACTCACTCTCTCTCTCTCTCTCTCTCTCTCTCTCTCTCAAAAAAATAAACATTTTAAAAAAAGAGTGCCAATTGGCTTTGGTGCCTCTGTAACACAGGTTCTGAATTAACATTAACATTTGCTGAATTATACCAATTGGCAAATCTGTGTGGCATAATTGATACTGAGGCTCAAATTACACTTAAACCTGCCAATCCCACTAAATTTAAATGGGATACTCCTAGGGGACTTACGAAAAATAAAATAGAAGACAAAAGGACAAACAAGTATGCCTTCCTTCCTGATACTGCCAAAAGCTATCAATCCTCTCAGCACCTACAGTGTTAAAAAAGCTTAACATTTTTTAGGCCTTTGGAGGTTCTAGAAGCAACATATTTCTCACTAACAAATTTTACTTAAGCCTACTTACGCTATTGATCACACACTGGCTCACTTAAATAGAGCTCCCTCCAACAAAAGGCTCTAGAATCTGTCCAAATTCCAGTATAACAGAGCCTGTACTGTAGCGGTGTATTAGTTTTCTACTGCTGCTGTAACAAATTACCACAAACTTGGTGGCTTAAAATAACACAAATCTATTATCTTAGAATTCTGTAAGTCAGAAACTCAACACAGCTCTCACTAGGCTAAAACAAGTGGTCGGTATAGCTACATTTCTTTCTGGAGGTGCTGAGAAGTATTCATTTACTTATCTTTTGCAGCTTCTGGAAGCTGCCTATATTCCTTAGCCCATGGAACCTTTCTCTGTATTCAAAATCAGCAATATTGCACCTCTTTGACCATTCTTCCACAATCAAGTCTCCCCTGATTACAGTCAAAAAGGTCCTCTACTTTTAAGGAGTCTTGTGATTAGACTGGACCTTGCCAGATAACCCAAGATAATCTCCCTATATCAATTAAGTCTTTAACTTAATTATACCTGCAAAGTCCCTTTTGCCATGTAAAGTATTCCAGAGATTAGAACATGGACATCTTTGGAGCCATTATTCTGCCTACCACAAAAATGCTTTAGCAACCTCCTCTCATAGATCCTAGAGCTCAGGACCAATCATGATAGCCGTAAACTGTCCGTGAGTTTTCAATGCAAGAAACTGCTCTCCTCAACCCCACACTACACACTATTAGGCAATTATTGGCTCATTGCTGGGCTCTTCTGGAAACAGAGGCTCTCACAGACCCTAACCTAGTTACTCCCCATACCCAGCTGCTCATTATGCCATTGGTCATGGAAGTAGCACCCACAAATTCAGCATGACCAGTGAGGCCCCCTTGCTAAAATGGAAATAGTACCTACAAGTTAGAAACAAATCTGAGCCCTGTGGCATACCCCATTTGCTGGAGTTGGTAGCCTCTCCTGTTCTAAGTCCCTTGACAATGCCACATTGCTGGAAAAGGTCACTTATCTCCCAGATGCCTGGGGAGCCCCTTAGGATCAAACGAGTGAACAGCGAAGAGAGCTCATATACTTTACAGACAGCAGACCACCATCACACATGATGGAGTTTAATGGACAACTACTGCTTTTCATCCCTTAATAGCACATCACTAATAAAAAGGATACAACCCAAAGGTCAGCAAACTTGGCCAGACTTCAGGCAATGTTATCACTGGATGCCCTAGTCACAATTTGCCCCTTTTACCCATTTTTACAGACTCTTGGTCACTGCAAATGGTACAAGAAAACAATTTCTTATCCAAGAGTGCCCCATTTGAGGTAAAGAACTCTCAGAATCTCATGCCTTACTGATACCCAAAATGTGTATCAAAATCGCTCATATCTCTTCACATCCTAACGCCACACTGCAAGACACACTACAAGGTCTCACTAAGACACTTTTTATTCCCTTTGGTGTTCCAAACATTATTTACAGTGACTAAGACACACAATTCAATTCTCAAAATACACAATACTGGGCTCTTGAACTCAAGAACTGTAACTCCCTTACCAGCCACAGGCTGCAGGGCTCAAAAAAACGCCACATGGCTTAAACAAGTTCAAATTCAATCAAATTAAGCATGGAACATCTCAGTTGTCAAATATCAGAGTTGAATTTTTTTTTTTCAACGTTTATTTATTTTTGGGACAGAGAGAGACAGAGCATGAACGGGGGAGGGGCAGAGAGAGAGGGAGACACAGAATCGGAAACAGGCTCCAGGCTCTGAGCCATCAGCCCAGAGCCTGACGCGGGGCTCGAACTCCCGGACCGCGAGATCGTGACCTGGCTGAAGTCGGACGCTTAACCGACTGCGCCACCCAGGCGCCCCCAGAGTTGAATTATAATAAAGAGTCTGACAAAAATGATAAAGAGTCTGATAAAAATGTCCAATTTTTGACATTTGACTACTAATGGCTTTCAAACCCCATATCTGAGAAAGCTGATAACAATGTAGATGAACTCCTTCCTTTGGTACATATGGAAATTTAAAATACACAAGCCCGGGCCCACATATTTAAAAAACCTTACTCTAGCTCAACCCCTAACCACAATAAAAGCCAAAGCCAGTCACCTCTCCTGGTTCTTACAAGTCATTTTTGGACCTATTGGGAGCCTAGCCCTGCTTTCCCTAAAAAGCCTCCTAGATCCCAATTAAAATCCTAGCCAGTATTTTTTTAATATATAATAGACAAACTGATTCTAAAATGTATAAGAAAATGCAAAGGACCAACAACAGCCAAGGCAATCTTGAAAAAAATAAAATAAAATTATTGAATTACCAGAAAACAAGGCCCATTATAAAAGCTCCTGGGTGGCTCAGTCAGTTAAGCAGCCAACTTCAGCTCAGGTCTCATGGTTTGTGAGTCTGAGCCCCACATCGGGCTCTGTGCTGACAGCTCAGAGCCTGGAGTCTGCTTCAGATTCTGTGTCTCCCTCTCTCCCTGCCCTTCCCCCACTTGTGTTCATTCTCTCTCTCTCTCTCTCTCTCTCTCTCTCTCTCTCTCTCTCTCTCAAAAAAATTTTTTTTAATTTTTTTAAAAACTCTAAGAATTAAGACATTGGTGCAAGGATAAACAAAAACTAATATAACAATACATGCTACAATGTGGATAAAAGCAGAAAACATTTGCTAAGTGAAAGAAGCCAATCACAAAAAGTAACACAGTCTATAATTCAACTTAGGGGCGCCTGGGTAGCTCTTGATTTCAGCTCAGATCATGATCTCATGGTTCATGGGATTGAGCCCCATGCTTGGGATATTCATTTTCTCTCTCTCTCTCTCTCTCTCTCTCTCTCTCTCTCTCTCTCCTCTCTCTCTCTTTTTCTCTCTCAAAATAAATAAACTTTATTTTAAAAAAAGGAAAAGTGAATTGGATATCCATATAGAAATAAAAATAACCTTGACCTCTAACACCTAAAAATCAATTCCAGATGGATTATAGACCTAATTGTGAAAAGTCAAACAATAAAGCTTTCAAGAAAAAGAACACAGGAAAACATCTTCATAATCTTGGTGTAGACCAAGATTTCTTAAATAGGACACAAAAGTGTTAACCATAAAGAAAAAAATGGTAAACTGGATTATTTTAGGAATAAGAACTTGTGCTTATTAACAGACATCATTAAGAGTGCAATGACACAAAAAGAAGATATAACAAACTCTTACAAATAAAAAACAAAAACTCAACTTTAAAATAAACAAAAAGCAACATATAAAAAAAGGTTATCAACACATGGAAATCAATGTAATAAATCATATACACATAATAAAGGAGAGTAACCACATGACAATCTCAGTAAATACAGAGAAAACATATAACAAATTCCAACACTCTTGCATAATTAAAGCACTCAACAAACTAGAAATAAAAGGGGATTTCCTCAACATGATAAAGGGCATCTACATAAAACCCACCGCTAACATAATATTTAATGGAGACAGTCTGAAAGTTTTCTCCCTAAACCAGAAACAAGACAAAAATATCTTTTCTCATCACTTCTATTCAACATTTTACTGGAGGTTTTAACCTATACAGAGCAATTACGAAAGAAAAAGAATTTAAAAGCATCCAGATTGGAAAAGAAATAAAATGATCTCTATTCATGATGACATTATCTCACACACACACACACACACACACACACACACACACAGAGGAAATCCTAAGAAATCCACCAAAAACAATTAGAACTAATAAACAATTTCAGTAATGTTGCAGGATACAAGATCGACACATAAAAATAAATTGTGTTTCTATACACTTACAATGAGCCCCTAAAAATGAAATTAAGAAAACAATTCCATCTACAGTAGCATTAACAAGAATAATATGCCTAGGAATAAATTAACAAAAGAAGTACAAAATTTGTACACTGAAAACTATAAGACATTATTGAAGGAAACTGTAGAAGTCCTAAATAAATGGAAGAACATCACCTGTTCCACCATCTGTGGATTGAAAAACTTCACATTGTTAAGCTGGCAATACTCTCCAAATTGATCTACAGATTCAACACAACCTATACCAAAATCCCAGCTGTCTTTTTCTCAAAACTTGTTTTCAGTACCCAGACTGGCCAAAACAACCTTGAAAAAGAACAAAGTTGGAAGACTAATGCTTCCAGACATCAAAATTTAATGCAAAGCTACAATAATAAGGTGTAATACTGGTGTAAGGACAGATACAGACCAACAAAACAGACTGAGAATCCAAAAATAAGCCCTTACATATATAGTCAGCTGATTTTCAACAATGGCACCAAGACCATTCAATGGGGAAAAGTCTCTTAAACAAATGTTGGGACAACTGGATATCCACATGCAAAAGAGTGAAGTTGGGCCCTCACCTGATGCCCTATATACAAAAACTATCTCAAAAAGGATCAAATACCTAAATGTAAGAATTGAAACTATAAAAGTCATAGGAGAAAACATTGGTAGAAACCTTCGTAACTTTGAATTAGGCAATGGTTTCTTAGACATGACACTAAAAAC
Source organism: Prionailurus bengalensis (assembly GCF_016509475.1). Classification (NCBI taxonomy): domain Eukaryota; kingdom Metazoa; phylum Chordata; class Mammalia; order Carnivora; family Felidae; genus Prionailurus; species Prionailurus bengalensis. The sequence continues at coordinate 57,761,525 of NC_057351.1, forward strand.
CCAAGTGACAAAAGAAAAATTAGATAAATCAGTTTTCATCAAAATAAAATACCTGTGCTTCAAAGAACACCACCAAGAAAGTGACAATACAGGGGCTCCTGGGTGGCTCAGTCCGTTAAGCGTCCAACTTCAGCTCAGATCATGATCCCACAATTCACAAGCTCCAGCTCTGCATCGGGCTCTGTGCTTCCAGCTCAGAGCCTGGAGCCTGCATTGGATTCTGTGTGTGTGTGTGTGTGTGTGTGTGTGTGTGTGTGTGTGTGCCCCTCCCCCGCTGTACTCTGTCTCCCAAAAATAAATTAAAAAAAAAAAAAAACTTTAAAAAAAAGAGTATGGGAGAAAATATTGCAAATCACGTATCAGATAAGGACTTGTATCTAGAATGTATAAAGAAATCTGACAATAAAAAGATGGACAAGGGTGCTTGGGTGGCTCAGTCAGTTAAGCAGCCGACTTCAGCTCAGGTCATGATCTCACTGTTCGTGAGTTTGAGTCCTGTGTCAGGCTCTGTGCTGACAGCTCAGACCCAGATGGGATTCTGTGTCTCCCTCTCTCTCTGCCCCTTCCCTGCTCACACGCTCTATCTGGTTGTCTGTCTGTCTCTCTCTCTCTCTCAAAAATACATAAACATTTTAAAAATTGTTTTAAAGATGGACAATTCAAATAAAAAGTGGCCAGAGAATTTAAACAGACATTTCTCCAAGGAATATATACAATTGGCTAATAAGCCAAAAAGAAAAAATGCCCAACATCATTAGTCACTAAGGAAACATAAATCAAAATCTCAATGAAACACCATTTCCCACCCACTAGGGTGGCCATAATGAAAAAAGACAGACAATAACAAACGATGGTGAGGATATGAAGAAATTGGAACCCTTATATATTCCTGGTAGGATTGTGGAATGATTCACCTGCTTTGGGAAACAGTCTGGCAGTCCCCTCAAAATGTTAAACATAAAGCTACCATATGATCCAGCAATTCTACTCCTAGGTATATATACCCAAGAGAATTAAAAGCATACATCCACACAAAAACTTATACATGAATGTTAATAGCAGCATTATTCATAATAGCCAAACTGGAATCAATCCAAATGCCCAATCCACTGACAAATGGGTAAACAAAACGGAATGTTAGCTGGCCATAAAAAGGAATGAAGAAGTGACATGTTACAACATGGATGAACTTTGAGAACATTATCTTAAGTGAAAGAAGCCAGACACAAAAGAACGCATATTCTATGATTCCACCTATATGAAATGTTAAGAAAAGGCACATCTGTAGAGACAGAAAGTAGATTAGTGGTTGCCAGAGGCTAGGAGCAGAAGGAATGGAGAGTAATTGTTAATGGGTATGGTTTGGTTTTTTTTGGTGTTAGGGGGGTGATAAAATGTTATGAAATTAGGTAGTGGTGACAGTTACACAACTCTGTGAATATACTAATGACACAGAACTGTTACTTTAATTTTTTTTAATTTTATTTTAGAGAGAGAAAGTGCAAGCAGGGGAGAGGGACAGAAAGAGAATCTTAAAAAGACTCCATGCCCAGCGTGAAGCCCGACAATGGGCTCAATCTCACAACCCTGGGATCATAACCTGAGCCAAAATCAAAGTCAGCAAACCAACTGAGCCACCCAGGTGCCCCGAATTCTTATTTTAAAAGGATGAATTTTATGGTATATGGATTATATCTCAAATTGTTATTTTTAAAATGAGCAAAGTACTTTAAAAGGCATGTCACCAAAGAGCACATTTAAATGGGCAACACCTGAGGGGCACCTGGCATCCGACTTCAGCTCAGGTCACGATCTCACAGTCCGTGAGTTCAAGCCCCGCGTCGGGCTCTGGGCTGATGGCTCAGAGCCTGGAGCCTGAGCCTGCTTCCGATTATGTGTCTCCTTCTCTCTCTGCCCCTCCCCCATTCATGCTCTGTCTCTCTCTGTCTCAAAAATAAATAAAAATGTTAAAAGAAAAATGGGCAACACCTGAAAAGATGCTCAACTTCAGCCATCAAGGATATGTGATTTAAAACCACAATGAAATATTACTACACATTGACTGGAATGGCTAAAATGAAAAGAACAGAAAATACCCAGTGTTGGTAAGGATACAGAGTAAGGATCAGTATTTTGTAACCTATTTTTGTAAATAAAGTTTTTTTGGAAAGCAGCCATGCTTATTCATTTATGTATTGTCTGCAGCTTTTTTCATGCTACAATGACAGAGCTGAGTATTTGTCACAAGTCCATATGGCCTATAACCCTAAAATATTTACTAGCTGACTCTTTCATACCTGGCCCCAAACCTTGATGCAGAGCAACCAGAACACTCTTACATTTCTACTGAGAGTGTAAATCAGTGCAATCACTCTGGAAAACTGTTTGGCATTATCTACTAAAACTAAACATTTGCATATATTATATACCCTATGTATTTGTTTTCTGTTGCTGCTGTTACAAATTATCATACCCTTGATTGTTTAAAACAGAAATTAATTCTCTCACAGTTCTGGAGGCCAGAAGTCCCAAATCAAGGTATCACCTACTGTGACCCTAAGACTCAAAGTATTAAAAATTTTATTTTTAATGACACTGTCATTACAATTACTAGTGGTACCCAATTGAGCAAAACAGCATAAACAAAATTTATACAGCTATTAAGCTTAAGAAAATTTTTACTGGCATGATATATCTTAGATGAAATGTAGCTTTTACTTTATAAATCTAAGCACTTACTGATAGTCAATGTACAAAATCAATTACCTTCCTTTTTAAAATTTATTTTTAAATATGAGCTCTGAGAAAGCTTGTTCACATAAATAATAGGAATAGTAATCATTTTCTTATGGCAACATCACATAACTCTTTGATCTCCTCTAGAGTTATATGCCAAATCCCAGTGATCTCTTATTAAAAATTACTTTTAATTATCTATCAATTAACAAGTATAGAAGGTGCTCCTTCAATTGTGTTTTAAGAAAGAACTGGAAACCACCTAAATTGTAAAAGTACAAAGGTTTGGGTCATTCATTTCCTAAAGATCAGCACCAATTTTCCTTCTATGCACTATAGTAAGATTAGGAATGGATGAGAAATATGCAAAGGAAACCAATTATATTGAATTATATTTATCAAAATATTTCTTAAATTAGTGGCATAGTATTAAATGTTTCAATGTTAATGCAATGAATAAAAGGTCAGGTTGCCAGTCAAATAACTCATATAACTTCACTGTAAAAAGCAAAAATATTTCTCAGTACCCACAATGTGAAGGACAACATCTGTGATTTCTATGATCAAATGTACAAGTACTGTTACTGCTATGGGATTTCTACTAATGACATAGTCACAGGCACTGCTAATACTTCTGTGGTTTACAATTTCATAATTGATGAAAATGCAAAAGTTGATTTAGATGGATGTTAAACAAAATAAAGATGTGATTTTCTTTTCATCCTAGTTCACGAATCACCAAAATTCTAGGGCTAACGCCTGGGAAAATGTAAGTGATGGAAGTGGGAGCGATGAGGCAACCAAGCAAGGGAAGGAGTGACAAGTGAGGAGGGGAAGAGAAGGAGGGCAAGCAAGAAAAATATATATCTAAATCTCTGGACTCAGGCTAAGCAAATAAGCTTGGATAGTCACTCCCAGTGCTATAGTTATTTCTCTGGTGATTTCATATCAACATCGTAAGACAGAATTAGGTTGTTCAGTGGAGTCCTACCTACTCACCTCTTCCTCAGTTCCACAGTCACCCAAATGCAGCAACTATAAGTCCAAATACAACCAGTATTTTCTGCGGTCTTCCTTTAAGGTGACTATAAATCTGATCCGGTTAAGGCCACACCCCAAATCTTGTGCTTTCAGTCCCCACCCGCCTTATTAACAGGGACTCCATATGTTGTCAGGATACACGCTTCTCTCCTAGTCCCTCTAGAGTCCTCTAAAGCGGGCGGTGCTCATCTGTCCACTGGCCACCACCTGCCGCTCCCTGACCTCAGGGTCCCTCGGCCGGTCCGGGGGTCAGGTCCGTCAGCCTCTTGGGTTCACCGGCCCCAGGGCTCTTCTCCACTGCTGGCCTCCTGGGTCCCTCTTGTTTGGAAGCAGAGCTTTCCCGCGCTTGCCAATCCTGACTTTCCCGCTTACTGCCCGCCCCTCTGCCCTCGCGGGGCACACGACGACCTCCACCGAGGGCAGACCCGCTCTTCTTCCCTGGAAGGGATTTTTCCTGTCAGGGACTCCAGTCAGGCGGCCACCATTCTCCCGCAGGCTCTGTCGGGTCCAGTCCGGTGTCCTCGGCCCCACGAAAGACAAGCGCAGAGGTGAACACGTGTTGGGAGGTCACTGCACATTCGAAGACCTAAGAAAAGTTCCCGAACTTTCTATGACCCGGGGGAAGCTGCCAAACGGGATCATTCAGAGCTGAGGAGGAGGTATTGCGGGCGCTTCTTCGTTGGTGACAAGGTATCGCGATGTTACGGGCCGGGCCGTGAGGTGGGTCCTGGCTGAGAAGTAGCGGTCCTCCCGGGGCTCACAGACGCCCCCTAGGGAAGGTGTGGCCGCACCTAGCCAAAATACCTTTACAGCGGCAAAAAAGGCCTTTGAGGGGAAACACTAGGAGCAAAGCGGTGCCAGCTTCCACCCACCCCAGGCCTCCGTTTGTCTCTCTTACCTGAGCATCTCTGCTGCCTTTGAGTTCTTTCCAGGTTGTGCTTTGATTCGCCCCCACAAGAGAGCCTAACAGGAAAATAACTCTAGTATTACCTTACCGACCCCCAGTGTTAAGCATATAAAAATGTCCACAATAAGAGAATACCCTTTAAAGGCATTGTAAACCTTCTGTTCATTATACAAGTATGTTCCCAGTGCCTACTATGTGGTAGGCCTTGGGGATGTAATGACCCATAAGATAATCACAGTCCTTGAAATCACAGAAACTAAATTCTTGTCAAGGAAGTAAATACACTAGCCATTATAATGTAATGAATAAATTGTATGTCAAGGGAAGAAAGGGGATTTAAAGGAATGTAAGGCAGGGACTTCTGACCCAGACTTAGGGAATTATGTAAAGCTGTATGTAAGATAGGGAAACTTCTAAGCTGAGATCTGAAGGGTAAATAAAGGAGGAGTTTTCCAAGTCAAGAAAAGTAGAGAAAATTCCAAGCAGAGGCAACAGAATGTAGCAAAATATAAAGATAAGAAAATTAGTTCATGGGAGATGATAAAAGAGGTTCATTATGGTTGACTGTTGGGACAATGCAAGGAAACAATTAAGAATATTGGTCCTGGGAAGTCAGTTATCTGGGTTCAAATTCCAGTTCTGTCACTTAGCACTACTGAGAAGTAGAATGATGAAACAAAGAGAAAGCTGTCCACAGAGGACTTTGATAAGCCATGTTAAAGGATCTGTATTTTATCCTAAAACCAATAGAGAACCATTGGAGGCAGGGGTTGATGTAATCATATTTCTGTTTTATACATACATACATACATCTCTTCCCAAACAAAAGCTGAAAGAATTCATCACTACTAGACTTTCCTTACAAGAACTGGAGGGAGAACTCCATAAAAAGAAAGGAGTTTTTCAAGCTGAAGCAAAAATATACTAATTAGTAACCAGAAAACATATGAAAGCTTGAAATTCATGGTAAAGGTAAATATATAGTCAAATTTACAATACTCTAATGCTGGAATGATGGTGTAAAAATTGCTTTGTATTCTAGTGTAAAGACTAAAAGACTAAAGTGTTAAAAATAACTATAGCTGAATATTCTTGTAGTGGATATCCAACGTAAAAAGTTGTATTGTGACATTTACAATATAAAATATGTGTGTGGGAGGACAAGTAAATATGTAGAGCTTTTTTATGCAATTTATCTTAAGATGATGGATTAAAATAGACCATTATAAGATGTATTATGAAAGTCTCATAGTAAGCACAAAGCAAAACCTACAGTAGCTACACTAAATATAAAGAGAAAAGAATCAAAGCATACTATTACAAAAAAAAAAATTACCAATCACAAAGGAAAACAGCAAAGGAGGAAGAAAGGAACAGGTGGACTACAAAACAAACAGGAAGCAACTGACAAAATGGCAATAGTAAATCTTTATCTAGCAGTAATTTTTCCAAATGTAAATGGATTAAATTCTCCAGTCAAAAGACACAGAAAGAGGCTGAATGGATTAAGCAAACAGACCAAACTATATGCTGCCTACAAAAGACTCACTTTAACTTTAAGGACAAACATAGGCTGAAGGTGAAGTAGTAGAAAAAGATATGCCATGGAATTTAAGAAAGAAAACAGAAGAACATATGGGAAAGGGGGGAATAGAAGAGAGAGAGACAAACTACAAGAGACTCTTAATGATAGAGAACAAACTGAGTGTTGATGGAGGGAGGTTGGTGGGAGATGGGCTAGATGGGTCATGGGTATTTAGAAGGGCACTTGTGATGAGCTCTGGGGTTGTATGTCACTGATGAATCACTGAATTCTACTTCTGATACGAATATTGCACTGTATATTAACTAATGAAAATAATTTTTTAAAAATCAAAAAAAAGAAAAAGAAAAGGATATGCCATGCAAACAGAAACTAAAAGAGAAAAGGGGCGGCTACACAAAAGCTGGAGAGGGGATGGAGGAATTGAAGTAAGGTGATAAAAAGGTATAAATTTCCAGTTACAAGATAAATACTAGGGATGTAATGTACAGCATGATGACTACAGTCAATAATGTTATATGACATATATAAAAGTTGTTAAGAGAGCACATCCTAAGAGATCTTATCACAAGGAAAAAAATTCTTGTTTTTCTTTTCCTCCCTACTTTTTTAAATTTCTCTTTTTATTGTGTCTATATGAGATGATGGATGTGAACTAAGTTTACTGCAGTCATCATTTCACAATCAAACCATTACCCTACCATGGAGGGTAAATCAAACCATTATTCTGTTATACCCTACACTTACAGTGATGTATGTCAATTATATCTGAGATAGAATTTATTTATTTAATAATATTTCAAATATATTTTTCATGGAAATATAAAAACAATCAACAAATTCATATGGAACCACAAAATACCCATATAACCAAACTATCTTGAAAAAAAAGCTGAAGTCATCACACTCCCTGATTTCAAAGAATATTACAAAAGTACAGTAGTTAAAGCAGTAAGGTACTAGCATAAACAAAGGCACATGCACAAATGGAACAGGATGGAGAGTCCAGAAATAAACCTACACATCGACAGTCAACTATTCTTTGACAAGAACACACAATGGGGAAAGGATAGTGTTTTCAATAAATGGTGTTGGGAAAACTGCACAGCCACATGCAAAAGAATGAAACTTACCCCCTATCTTACACCACTTAGCAAAACACAAGCAAACAAAAAACAAAACAAAAAACCTCAAAGTGGATTAAAGGCTTAAATGTAAGACCTGAAACCATAAATTTCCTAGAAGAAAATGTATTGGGATAGCTTCTTGATACTGGTATTAGCAATGATTTTTTGGGATGTGATACCAAAAGCATATGCAACAAAAGCTAAAATAAACAAGTGAAACAATGTCAAACTGAAAAGTTTCTGTACAGCAAAGGAAATTATAAAATTAAAAGGCAACCTACATAACGAGAGAAAATATTTATAAACTATATATCTGATAAAGGGTTAATATTCAAAATATATAAGGAACTCATACAACTCAATAGCAGAAAAACTATCCAATTTTTAAATGGGCAAAGAATCTGAATGAACATTTTTCCAAAGAAGATGTACAAATGGACAATAGATACATGAGAAGTTGCTCAGCATCACTAATCATTAGGAAAATGAAAATCAAAACCACAAGGATGGCAATTATCAAAAAGAGAAGAGATAACAAGTGTCAGTGAAGATGTAGAGAAAGGGAACCCTTATGCACTGTTGGTGGAATAGTCATTATGGAAAGTGGTATGGTGGCGCCTGGGTGGATCAGTCAGTTAAGCCTCCAACTTCAGCTCATGACAGGATCTCATGGTTCCTGAGTTTAAGCCCTGTGTTGAGCTCTGTGCTGACAGCTCAGAGCCTGGAGCCTGCTTCAGATTCTGTGTCTCCCTCTCTCTCTGCCCTTCTACTGCTCATGTTCTCTCTCTCTCAAAAATAAACATTAAATAAATAAATAAATAAATAAATAAATAAATAAATAATTTTTTAAAAAGTAAATGGTATGAAGACTCCTCAAAATAAAAAAAAAAAAAAGAGCAAGAGAGAAGATGACTGGATGATCCAGCAATCCTACTTTTAGATATTTATCTGAAGAGAAAAAAAATTTATTTGAAAAGATATATGCACCCCTATGCTCATTGCAGCATTATTCATAATAGCCAATTTATGGAAACAACCTGAGTGTCCAGGTAAACGGATAAAGAAAATGTGATATACACACACACAATGGATTCCACCTTTTTTATTATTCCACCTTTAAAAAACAAGAAAGGAAACTCTTCCATTTGCAACAGCATGGATGAACCTGGAATACATTATGCTAAGTGAAATAAGCCAGATGGAGAAAGACAAATACTGTATGATCTCACTTATATGTGAAATTAAAAAAAAAAAAAAGGTCAATCTCATAGAAACAGAATAGAATTGTGGCTTCCAGGGATTGGGAAAAGGGAGGAATGGGGAGACGTAGATCAAACTTTCAGTTATAAAATGAATGAGTTCTGAGTATCTAACATACAACATGGTCTCTACAGTTAATAATACAGTATTTTATACTTGAAATTTGCTGAGAATAAATTTTCAGTGTTCTCATTGCACACACACAAAAAGAGTTAACTATGTGAGATGACAGATATGTTAATTAACTTGTTCCTGGTCATCATTCCACAATGTATATGTATATCAAACCATCACATTGTACATTTAAATATATACAATTTTATCTGTCAGTCTTAACAGTAAGAAAACGAGATTTTAAAAAGACTTAAATAGATCCCTCACCACAGAAAATACACAGTTGACAAACAAGCATATGAAAAGATGCTCCACATCATATATGTTTAGGGAAATGCAAATTAAAGCTACAAAGAGACACTACCACATACCTATCAGAATGACCAAAACCCAAAACACTGACAGCACCAAATGCTAGAAAGGATGTGTAGCAACAGGAAATCTCATCCATTGCTGGGTGGGGAGGTAAAGTGGTACTGCCACCTCAGAAGACAGTTTTGGTAGTTTCTTACAAAGCTTACCCCTTATCATATGACCCAACAATTGCTCTTCTTAGTGTTTACTAGGTTGTCCTAATAGGGGGGAAAGATGATAAACGAGTAAGTAAAGAAATATAATTACAGATTGAGATAGTGCTATAAACTGGATGGTGGTGTGGGGACGGGGACTTTAGATAACATGTTTATGAAAGGAAGAAAGATGAGGAGGAATCGATAATGCAAGAAGCTGGAGGAATGAACAGCAAATGCAAAGAACATGATCTTGGATAGTTCTAGAAACAGCAAGGACGCCAGTGTGGCTGAAGATTGGTAAGCTCAGGGGAGAGTGGTAGAAGGCAAGATTTAGGCAAACGTCATATTCAGCAGAACAATGTGGGCCCTGTTAAAAAGTTAGGTTTATTCTAAATGCCATGGGAATCCACTGGAGGGTTTTCATCAAGAGAATAATAATCAGATCTATGTTTTGAGAGGACCCTTTCTAGACCTCTGTGAAATGCATAACCCAAGAGCAACCTGCCCAGCCAACAAAATTTTAGCACAGCCCAGGAACTTAAATGTCACCGAAAGTCATCTCCAAATTTCCTCCCTGCTCCAATGATCAACGGTTCTATGCTGAAATTACAGTGAAAAGAACTTCTGATTTCTCAGCAACACAATTTAAGTATAGAGTTTCATTATTCCTCTTTCCCTCTGTGACGTTGTGTCATGTCAAATAAATGCTTTTAATTGTTCCTGTCTCTTGCCTCCAAATTCCCAAATGCTAACCAACAATTTTCCACTAATGAAGTGTCCAAAACTAAAAACAGCATCCCAGGTGCTATCTCACCAGGGCCAAACAGAAAGAAGCATTATCTCCCTGCTTTGTAACAAGAGGCCAGTGTCATATTTTTCTCGCAATATTATACAACAGACATATATCTAATTTGCCATTTAGCATCACCCTTGGGCCTATTACAGCCATTACTACTTTCCAGGTGTTGCCCTCCCCATGAAAAATTTTCTTTCCAATTACTTCTCCCCAGATGCCTCTACCTGAAATTTTTCCAAGTTGAGTGTCATTCTCTTTGCCATATTGCTAATGTTTTACATAATTTCTTTGGCTTTCCTGGTGTTTGCAGCATATCCTCTTTTAGGGTCATCTGCAAATTTCATTAACATGTTTGTGGACAGGATGTAGCTAGAAGGAATTGTTGAGGGATCCATCTTCTGTTCCTTTATTAGTCAGGAACTACTTCTAGAAATGGAGAAGGACCCCCTTCATCAAAAGTAGAAATCACTTCTATTCTTATACACACACACAGGTACACACAGACATACACACACGCACATACACACACTTAAAATTGTTCTCAAGTCTCTAAACTTCTTATAAAAATAACTTTTGGGGCACCTGGGTGGCGCAGTCGGTTAAGCGTCCGACTTCAGCTCAGGTCACGATCTCGCGGTCCGTGAGTTCGAGCCTCGCGTCGGGCTCTGGGCTGATGGCTCAGAGCCTGGAGCCTGCCTCCGATTCTGTGTCTCCCTCTGTCTCTGCTCCTCCCCCGTTCATGCTCTGTCTCTCTCTGTCTCAAAAATAAATAAAACGTTAAAAAAAATAAAAATAACTTTTTGCCAAGGTATAGAACAATACCTCTGTATTGGGGTCCCTAACATGAGGATCATGGACATGATGCTGCTGAGGTTCCCATGAACCCTCTATAACTGTAATCACAACATACTCACATTATTGTGTCTTTGAGTACATGTGCAGTTTTCTAGGGAAAAGGCCCATAGCTTTCATTAAAAATTCACAGGAATGCGTAAATCCAAAAAAGATTAAGAACCACTTCTTTGTATCGCTTGTTCTCCAGAAGTGAGCCAACAGATCAGTTGTGTTGGAATCACATGAGATGCTTGTTAAAATGCAGATTCTTGACCCACAGAATCAAAATGGAAATAGGCGGGGTGCCTGGGTGGGTGGTTCAGTTGGTTGGGCATCTGACTTTGGCTCAGGTCATGATCTCCCAGTTTGTGGGTTCGAGCCCCGCATCAAGCTCTGTGCTGACAGCTTAGAGCCTGGAGCCTGCTTTGGATTCTGTATCTCCCTCTCTCTCTCTGTCCCTCCCCCACTCGTGCTCTGTCTCTCTCTGTCTCTCAAAAATAAATAAATGTAAAAAAAAATTCAAAATTCAAAATGGAAATAGGAATGTTCATTTTTATTAAATATAAATAATTTTGAATCAAAAATGGATGTTAATAGTACTAAATTTAAAAGATCAAAAGGAAAAAGTCTCTCTCCTGTCCATTTCCCAGCTAACCAGTTTCTCTTGAGAGAGGCAACCACTGTTACCAGTTTCCTATGTATTCTTCTAGAATCTGTTTAAACAAAAACAAACCTCCCAGGTGATTTTTACGATTATTACGCCAAATAAAATTAGAGAAACATTGCTCTATAAAAAATTATGTTTTCAGGGGCACCTGGGTGGTTCAGTCGGTTAAGCATCCGACTTGGGCTCAGGTCATGATCTTGCAGTCCGTGAGTTCGAGCCCCACGTCAGGTTCTGTGCTGACAGCTCAGGGCCTGGAGCCTGCTTCTGATTCTATGTCTCCCTCTCTCTCTCTCTGCCCCTTCCCCACTCATGCTCTGTCTATGTCTCTCTCTCAAAAATGAATAAATGTTAAAAAAATTTTTAAATGAAAAATAAAAAAAATATATTTTCCCGCATAAAAGACTGTCCCAATGAGATTGATTTTTTCCCTACCCATCTGAGAACATATTATCCTGAAAAACAATACTCAGCCTGATCACATCTGAGTAACATTCCATCTTCCCCATTTCTTCTCAGTAAAGAAAACATCTTCAATCTTCTTTTCTGCTTACCTAGAGTTTCCCTCTGTTTCCAGATCTTTGTGACCCACTCTAGTACCCCACACTGAATTACCTGATTTCAGTGTTAAATAAATTGATTAGCTGATGATCATGTGGGGTTGACCTTCTGACTGCCCAGATACTGGAGATTAATCATTTCCAAAAAAAAAAACCCTTGACCTTTTTTTTTTGGGGGGGGGGCAGGGGGAGCCCTCCCTTCCCTAGGCAAAAGCTTTTCTTATTAACAATAGAAATGCCTGTATCTCAGAAATGCTGTGCACACAAGTCTGGACATTAACAAATCCAGACTGCCTTACCCCTGCTATACTGGGAAGCTACATATTATGCTTCTGTCTGAGTAGGGTCCACAGCTTTAAGCAGAGTAAAGCTGGGTCAGTGTTTTCAGATACAAACCAAGGTTGAATGTATGTCCTACAAAAGAGCGGGTATACTTTAAATGCAAACCCAAAACTTTAGCCCCATTCCACCCAATTTCACACCCAAAAGCTAACAAATATATGAAGAGATGCTCAAAATTGTTAGGAAGCAAAGACATTCATATTTTTAAAATGAGATAGCACTCCACACCCATCATCTTGGCCACATTTGAAGAGTGAATAATACTAAGTTTTAGCTAGGATGTAGGAAAACAGGAAACTACAGACACTATCGGTGGAGGATAATCTAGCTATACTGAGTGAAATTAAGTGTATATATACACTGTGACCCAACAGTGCCACAGCAGTGACATCCCAGAGGAATCTCCTATATGTCCAGTAGTGAGTGCCCATGGTTTTCACTGTGGTTTTGCGCATGGTAGTGGGAAGTTGATAGTAATCTAAGTGTCCACCACCAAGGGAATGGCTATCCACTGTGGAAGACACCCAGCATTTAGGAACATTAAACCAGGCATACATTTAGCAACATGGACAGATTTTACAAATATAGTGTTGAGTGAAAATGTAGGAAACACGAGTTCCATAGCACATTTAATGAAAATGAAAAGCACGTACACAGACAAATGTATATCAGCAGATGCTAGACCCTGGGGCAAGAGAAGGAGAGTGATTGCTAACAGGTACAAGATATCTTTTGAGGGTGATGAAAACATTCTGGAATTAGATAGTGATGGTAGTTGCAGAACTTCATGAACATGCTAAAAAACACTGACTTGTTTGGTTTAAAAGGGTGAATTTTATGATATGTTAATCATATCTCAATAAAAGACACCAAAAAACCCCAATACTATATATTTCACAAGGATACATATGTTTAAGGACATATCAAAATATTGGAGTAGCTACCTAAAGGGGGAGGTATTGGGATTGGGGATTAGGATGAAGTAAAGAAGGACTCTTTACAGCCCATGAACTGAGGCAAGTGATTAACTCAATCCTCTGGTCCTATGGTAAAACCAACAAATCAACAACAACCACAATAACAATAGAGGTTGAGGAGAGGGTAGTAAAAAGGAAAAAAACATGCTTATAAATACTTTTATTGAAGGAAATATGCCATAATGATGAATGAAAAGAAAAGGACTATTATAATTATAGGAACACTATAAGTGCAAGCTGTATAAAACAATGTAGGTAAACAGGCAAAAATGTGACACGTAGAAATACTATGTGCAGAGTAAAATAGTGTAGTATAGGGCTTATGCCACTGGTTGTATAATCTTGGCTACTAAAATACTTAATCTGTCTGTAGCTTAATTTCCTCACATAAAGTGGAAATGATAATAATACCTACTTCCAAAGGTTCTTTTGAGAATTAAAGGAGTTTATTTATGCCTGATGTATAAACCTTAAGTAAGGGTTCCCTGGTATTACTGTTTTCCTGGTTTTTTAACCTGTAGACTCCAGACTCAGACTGTGTATCCAATTGGACCCCACTACCCATTGATGACATGACTTTCACAGTTACCCAATGAGCCTCAGTTGTGTTTTTTTTTTTATCTATTCTGAGGATTAAAAAGGATAATGTACTTAGCATATAGTAGGCTCTCAATAAATGTTAATATTATTAGGAATGGTATTAATACATTGTCATATTTTTAAAGTAGTACAAAAAGGGATAGAAGGTACAAAATATATTTTTCTTCCTCATGTATAAATTCTTCCATTTTCATTAAATTCCATTTTGGGGTTTAATCTTTACAAACCTTCCTCTTTAAATGAATTCCCAGATTATATACTCACATGGCACTTTGACCATCTCCTTCATAAGAGTAATTAATTAATTAATTAATTAGGGAGGTAAGCAATTTCTGGTTCATGTCTGTCACCTTCAGTAGAATCTTAGCTCCATGATGGCAACCATGGTATCTGTCTATGCACAGTATCTAACACAGGGCTTGGTACTTTGTTGACTAACAAAAATTTACTGAATGAATGAACAAGTAATGAAATAACAAAAGGCATTTTAACATGAACATTCTGAAATAGCATAGTCATGAGATTAAAAGCAAGTATCATTTCCTCCATCTCTCTGGAAAGTGAGGAATTTCTTATAAACTATGAAGTGCCCATTTTATAAGCTAGGAAGATAGTCAACATTCAGATTCCATGGGGCTATTTTTGGCAGATCTTCCTTACCAGAATCATACTGCCTAAACCTGTCTCCAGGTGTCCTTTCAGTTATAGTAGAGCTCTGGAAACCCAGTACTTTTCCAGAATCTCCTGTTCAGCAAAGGAAAAGTACTCAGTCTCTCTAGATTATCTTCACCCAGTGTGCATTAGCCCTTACTCACTGACTCATGAAAGGGTAGGGGCCTTAAAACTGTCTTTCATTTCACAGATGAGGAAATGGGCCCAGAAGAGTGGATTCACCTTCCTACACCTAACACTTGTGAGTAATAGAGCTGATGCCACTGGAAATAGTTTCATTCTCACAGTTCTCTCTCTCCCAATATAATAGATACAGGTAGATATAGTAATAGTATCATTCATTAAAAATTATGTTTATGAAAGAATTTTTTATTATATTCAGGAAAATGCTCTTGTTATATTAAGTGGCAGAAGCAGAGTAGAATTGTATGTATAATATGCATTCAATTATAAAATACACAAACATACTAGGGCGTGTGTGTGTGTATGTGTGTGTATATTTCTGTTATCTATGTAGAAAATAAAAAAGGAAATGTGCCAAAATATTAACAATGCTTACCTTTGGATGGTGAGGTTATAGTTTATTTTTATTAATGCTCTTCTGAATTAAAATTTTATTTTCACATGAGCATGTCATACTTTATAATCAGAAATTTAGGTTTTTAAATTCCTGATCTAATTTTTGAAAGGTTTTATTCTGGTACTGGTAAACACTGAGAGGTGAGGGAGCATCAATCTAGAGGCCAAAGAAGTTTTACCCAGTCATTTAACCTGATCTGTAAAATGGGTGGAATTATATCTACTTCACAGGACTATTGGTGTGTGTGAGTGTGTGTATGAAATAATATATATGAAATTCCTTTGTAGCACTAAAACTTGATAAAGCTGTTAAGTGGTATTATAATGATGGTAAAGTCCTATGGCTTAAATGAGGTGGGAGAACCCTTAGGATAGCAGGTACCTCTGTGCTGAGGAACTTAGGTTGGGAGAAGAGAGAGATCTAAGTGTCAGGAGAAAAATGAGAGCAGTTCTTGCCAATACTTAAGAGAAACGATCACATGCTTGACCCCTCTTCTCCCTTTCCCTTATACTTCCCATACATGCTTCAATGTTCTCTCTTCAGATTAAATCTTCCTTCTGTCTCTTAAGCAGCCCATGCAAAAAGCAGCTTGTGGTATACAGGATCTAGTGCATTTTGAGGCAATGGCAGGTTTGTTTTCCAGTCCCTACATCCTATTTCACATTCTCTGTCCAGTCCCAAACTGGGAAGGGGCTACGTCCACTCTGGATAAGAGTTTGTAATGAAAACAAGGTAACTTTTAGTCAGAACCATTTGTATTGAGCTTTACGCTTTGTAAATCTTTCTGAATATCTTTGGGGTCTCACAAATCCTAGGGAAAATAAAATTTACATACAGCAATGATTTTTAAATTAGTCAAAGGTACCAAAAGTAGTATGTCAAATTACTGTTACTTTTACATATTAAAAAGTGATATAGGGGCACCTGGGTGGCTCAGTCATTTGAGTGACTTGATTTCAGCTCAATTCATGATCCCAGAGTCTTGAGATTGTGCCCCATGTCAGGGCCTGTGCTGAGCTTGGAGCCTGCTTAAGATTCTTTCTCCCTCTCTCTCTTTCTCTCTCTCTCCTTCTGCCCCTCTCCCCCACATGTACTCTCTCTCAAATTAAAATTAATTAATTAATAGTAATACAGATCTATGATAAACTTGCCCAAGAAAAATGAAAATATATATTCACACAAAACCCTGTACACAAACATTGATAGTTGCTTTATTCATAGTTGCCAAAAACTATAAATAACTCAAATGTTCTTTAACTGGTAAATGGATAAACAAACTGTGGTGCATCCATGTAATAGCATATTACCCAACCATAAAAAGAAATGAACTACTGATAAGCACAACAACATGGATGATTCTCAAATGTGCTATGCTAAATAAGGGAAGCCAGATCCAAAAGGCTTTAATTGTATTATTCCACTTATGTGACATTCTGGAAAAGGAAAACTACAGGGGGAAGAACAAATCATTGGTTGCCAAAGGATGGGATTGAGGGAGGGGTTCCACAAAGACTCAGAGTGAATACTGGAAGATGATGGCACTATTCTTTCTTAAATGTTTACTTATTTATTTTTGAGAGGCAGGGAACAGAGAGAGAGGGAGACAGAAAATTCCAGTACAGGGTTCCAACTCACCAACTGTGAGATCATGACCTGAGCCGAAATCAAGAGTCAGAGGCTTAACAGACTGAGCCACCCAGGGGCCCCAAGATGGCACTATTCTTGAGTATGATACATGAATATGTATTTGTCAAAACTCAGAACAGCACATCAAAAAGTGAATTTTACTGTATAAATTTTAAAAATAAATTTATAAGAGTAAAAATAAAGTAACAGGCCCTAGTAAATTCAAACAATGCAAAGAATTCAGTTAAAAAAAAAAAAAGTCTCCCTCCCAGAGCTTTATGGTAATAGAGAAAATTCTGCATTTTGATTTGCAGTGATGGCTACGTAAATCTACACACGTGATAAAATGAGATAGAACTATACATATACATTACCCCAATGGCAATTTCCTGCTTTTGGTATTATACTATAGTTAAGGTGTAACCACTGGGGAAAACAGGATGAAGATTACTAGGATCTCTGTATTTTCTTTGCAACTTCCTGTTTATATATATTTGGAAGTATCTCTCAACCAAACTTCCACTCTAGTCCTGCGCCCCAGAAATTAACACTTAGAAATTTCTTGTGTATTTTCTGCATATAATATTTTATATGTGTATATATGCACATATAAATTTAACTTTTTTTGAGAGAGAGCATGAGTTGGGGAGAGGGAGAGAGAGAGAGAGAGAGAGAGAGAGAGAGAGAGAGAGAGAGAGACTCTCAAGCAGGCTCCACGTTCAGCGCTCAGCCCAAAACCTGGATCAATCCCACCACCCCGGGATCATTACCTGAGCCAAAATCAAGTGTGGGACGCTCCACCGACTGAGCAACCCAGGCTCCCCTAAAGTTAACTTGTAATACAAACTAGCATGTTATACATATTGTTTTGCATGTCGCTATTTTTCAACGATTACTTTGGGGATACTTCCATATCACAAACACATGGATCCACGTCATTCTTTTTTCCTGCTGCATAGTATTCCATCACATAGGAGTGTCACAATTTATTTCAACAGCTTCTTATAGATGGACATTTGGATCTTAACAAGGAGTTGAATTTACGTAATCTGGAAATTTTTTAAACCTAGAAGGTCAGCCGGAGTTGAGACCAAACGCACAATTTTTACAGATTCAAAACTTATCTCCCTAATATCTTTTGACCAGAAGGGGGAACGCAAGAGGCAGGAGAAGAAGCGAAACGCTGGGAAATATCCCTGGCCAATCGGGAAGCACTGGGGCAGACAGAGAATTACTGCCGGGTAGGAGTTCGCGGAGGGGCGCCCTACTGCTGGAGCAGGCGGCCGTGCTCCAAGATAAGCTTTCCTTAGACTGCAGCTCAGATATACCGAAGTGCGTCGGGAGTTATGCATGGTGCAGTGATGCGTGGGCATCTCTCGCCTCCCGCGGGGACCCCGGGCGGGGGCATAGTCTGAACCCCGACCACCTCCAGCCCACATACGCAGGGGGCGTACACGTGGTGACCTGCCCGCGCCCGGGTTCTCGGCTCCGGCTCCTCCTCCAGATCTCGCTCCGTTCTCTGCAGTATCACGTGCAACCACGCCGGGTGCAGGATGGCGGCTGCGGCAACAGCGGTGGGTGTCAGGCTCCGGGACTGCTGCAGCCGAGGCGCTGTGCTCCTGCTCTTTTTCTCCCTGTCCCCTCAGCCCCCGGCTGCCGCCGCTTGGCTGCTGGGCCTGCGGCCCGAGGATACCGCTGGAGGCCGCGTGTCCCTGGAGGGGGGCACCCTGCGCGCGGCGGAAGGCACCAGCTTCCTCCTGCGCGTCTATTTCCAGCCCGGGCCCGCTGCGCCCGCGGCGCCGATGCCCGCACCTACCCTTTCCCCGGGAGAGAACGGCACCGGGGACTGGGCTCCGCGGCTCGTGTTTATCGAGGAGCCCCCGGGAGCGAGCGGCGTGGCGCCCAGCGCTGTCCCCACGCGCCCGCCGGGGCCGCAGCGCTGCCGCGAGCAGAGCGACTGGGCGTCGGACGTGGAGGTCCTGGGGCCCCTGCGACCCGGAGGCGTGGCGGGCTCGGCTTTAGTCCAGGTGCGGGTGCGGGAGCTGCGTAAGGGCGAGGCAGAGCGGGGCGGTGCAGGCGGTGGCGGGAAGCTCTTCTCGCTGTGCGCCTGGGATGGGCGCGCCTGGCACCACCACGGCGCCGCCGGCGGCTTCCTGCTGCGCGTCCGCCCTCGGCTGTACGGCCCCGGCGGGGACCTGCTGCCCCCCGCGTGGCTGCGAGCGCTCGGGGCGCTCCTGCTGCTCGCCCTGTCTGCCCTCTTCAGCGGCCTGCGCCTGAGCCTGCTCTCGCTGGACCCGGTGGAGTTACGGGTGCTGCGGAATAGCGGCTCCGCCGCAGAGCAGGAACAGGCGCGCCGCGTGCAGGCCGTGCGCGGCAGGGGGACCCATCTGCTCTGCACCCTGCTCCTGGGCCAAGCCGGAGCCAACGCTGCCCTGGCTGGCTGGCTGTACGCCTCGCTGCCGCCGGGCGTCGGGGGCACCGGGGAAGATTACAGCGAGGCAGGGATCCACTTCCCGTGGCTGCCGGCTCTCGTGTGCACCGGAGCCGTGTTTCTGGGCGCCGAGATCTGCCCCTACTCGGTGTGTTCGCGCCACGGGCTGGCCATCGCCTCGCACAGCGTGTGCCTGACTCGGCTCCTGATGGCGGCCGCCTTTCCCGTGTGCTACCCGTTGGGCCGTCTACTGGACTGGGCGCTGCGTCAGGAGATCAGCACCTTCTACACTCGGGAGAAGCTGCTGGAGACGCTACGGGCCGCGGACCCCTACAGCGACCTGGTGAAGGAGGAGCTCAACATCATCCAGGGCGCCTTGGAGCTACGCACCAAGGTGGTAGAAGAGGTGCTGACCCCCCTCGGGGACTGCTTCATGCTGCGCTCTGACGCGGTGCTAGACTTTGCCACGGTCTCGGAGATCCTGCGCAGCGGCTACACTCGCATCCCCGTGTATGAGGGCGATCAGCGGCACAACATTGTGGACATTCTGTTTGTCAAGGACTTGGCCTTCGTGGACCCCGACGACTGCACGCCGCTCCTCACCGTCACCCGCTTCTACAACCGGCCCCTTCACTGCGTCTTCAATGATACTCGGCTGGACACCGTGCTGGAGGAGTTTAAGAAGGGTGAGCAGTGGTCTATCTCCTCTCTCAACTGCTTCCCCCTTCAAAAGTAATACCCTTTCATAAACATGTGAAATTTCAGGTAGAGTTGCAAAGCAACTAGCAAAAACCCAAGGAAGGCCCGACCCACCTCATGGCAGCTATTTTCATTTCACTTCTCCCTACCTTCCTTGCAGCTGACTGAGCCCCAGCCTCTAACCTTTTACTTGGCCCTTAAGATGCCCCATATTCCTCATTCATTCCCTCTCAGTATTTTTCAGGATCTAACAATTGGCAGGTATTATTGTGCAGATTGGACTCTGGAGATAGTCCTTGGAGGTCTTTGGGTAGCTCCCACCCAATACAGGAGGAACCTTCACAGCCTCCCATAGCTAGCAGCCTTCCTTTTAAACTCTTCCCAGGGCTGGAGACTCACAATCTCCAGGGCAAACTAACTCTGTTGTTGGACAGCTCCAGCTGCTGATAATGCCCTTCTTACATGGAACAGAAAGCTATGTCTTAGGAACTGCTCTCTGGGTCCTAGTTCTGCCCTTTGAATCACACAGACACCTTAGTTGTTTTTTTTCTCTTATTTAACTTTCCATCAGCTGTTCATTTGATATATGTCAGGTAACCAGGTTGGAGATTAAATGTTGACTAAGGTGGTGAGGTCCTTGTACTTCTGGGAATTGGGGTCCCATGTGATAGGGTAAATGTAGGTGTAAGGAAATATTCTGGTAAAGGGAACCACCAGAAAATTTGCATATGTAAATGAGTGGGGGTTCCTTCAGAGCAGTCACCACCCTGCCAGTGTCATGTGTATAACATGCATGTCTGGGGTTTGTCTTTAGAAACTGTCTTCTGGAGTTGAGTATGATTCACTCAAGAAAAATCAGCTTGGATTCTTTAGGGTTTTCTTGGAATTGCACAGTTTGACTGGTTCTCCTAGTTAACCAGAAAGACACTTGATTGTTTTTGAAAATCAAATCTACCTTCAAGAGTCACCATTGAGTTCAGAAGACTATCTCACAGACCCTGAAAACAATTCCAGAAATGAGTTGAGAACAGTGACATGGTTAGAATAAGTGTAGAACCTTCTAGAATGACCATTTTGAAGGAGGCTTTCATCTGTACATATGAATTAGCATGTTTATTAAAAACAAAACAAAAAAATCAATCCCCTGACTTTAGAATCAAGCTTCAAATGTAGCTTCCTTATGGCTAGCAGGAATCCCATTTGGCACATCTTGACACGTCTTTCTGTTTATCAAAAATTCAATCTCATTACTTTATCATTTGCATTCTTTAGAACTTTCATTCAGAGAAAAATCTTGGATCTTCCTCCTGCCACAATTTTTTTAGAGAAGTAAAATTGTCTTAAGTATCCAAGTCTAGCCTGAAAAGCAGGGGAAAGTTGAAAACTGACTTTCTATCCAAGCTGTAAACTTTGTGTTGGCATCGTGAGAAGGGAAGGAAAATGTATATACATTATAGCTGTTTTAGCCCAATCTGGCCTACTCTTTCCCCCTCTTCTGTCTCCCCTAAGTCCCTGTATGACTTGTTCCCACTGTAACCTAAGGTTCATCCATCCACTCTTAGAATTAGTCTTACATTTTGTAAGACTCCTGCAGAAGGGAGTCTTGGATCTGGGCATAAAAACTGTAAAAATCTGTATATTAATTTGTAAGGACTGCCATAAAAAATACCATAAACTGAGTGGCCTAAATTATGGAAATTTGTTTCCTTATAGTTTTGGAAGCTGGAAGTCCAAGATCAAGGTGTTGGCAGGTTTGGTTTCTCCCGAGGACTCTCTTTTTGGCTTGCAGAGAGCTGGCTTCTCTTGGTGTCCTTTCATGGTCTTCCTTCAGTGTGTGTGAGCTCATTCTTAGAATCTCTATGGTTCTAATAATTTCTTCTTATAAAGACACCAGTCAGATTGGATTAAGGCCCAGCCTATCAGCCTGATTGTAACTTATCTATCCCTTACATGTGATAGTAGGACAGAGTGCAGTTAAGATAGTGTCTCATTGTCATGTGCTATTGGAGGACATTTTTCAGGAAACTATGAACTCATTCATTCATTCACTATTTATTGAGTTTCTGCATTATAGGCAATAATGCGAGACAACAACACTGCCCTTAGAAAGTTAACAGTCTACAAAGGGGTAGTGTCAGAGTAAGGACGGTCTTCAGAAGCAGGAATTGTGTCTCACTAACCTTTGGATCCCTAGCACCTTGCACAGTGCCTTGCACAAGGTAGGCTGCTCAAAAAAGTCAATATTGATCTGAAATGAGTCCTGCTGAAGAATTTTGAAATCTGGTCTGAAAAAGGCTTGTCAGTGTTGTATCATTAGTTCGTAATTAGGCAGATCACTAAAGAGAAGCAGGGAATTATGGTGAACACGATTTGGAAATGTTGGGGCTCAGAGCTGACAGCCAGGAAAGAATTCTTGAGACATCTTTGGTGCAAAAAGGTGCTTTTATTAAAGCCGGGGACAGGACTGTGGGCCCAAAGAGCTGCACTGGGGTCATAAAAAATGGCCGATTATATACTTTTAAGTTGGGAGGGAGTTAGGGATAACACAAGCCTCAAGGTATTTTTGGAAACAAGGTTTCCAGGACCCTGAGGGGGGCTAGCTGTTAATAGGAAAAGGTCATTTATTACTGTTTAGTAAATCCTCAGTCATGAGACCCTTCCAGTGTACAGCAGTGGGCCATTTGCCTAGAGGATGTTTGCTAACATATCTTGGTGGGTAGAGAGTAAGGAAGTTTCCAAAGGAATTTTTATGTGTTAAAGTAGACTTACAGCATCCTGGGGGGGTCAGGATAATGTTAAGCTAAGATTGCCTTTTGCCCTTAGCAAAGTGTCATCATCGAGGCAGCTGAACTCCCAGAGGAAGGTCACTCTACCTGTTTCAAGGACTTGTCAATGGGTTGTAGGTAGTAAGGAAATTTAATTTTTTTCTTTTGCCTTTGTTTCCCACATCAAACGCCATGCCAAGAAAGAGATTTCCACATCTCTTCAGAACATTTCTCCTTCCTCAAAGTGCGGTCCAAAAACTAGCAACATGGGCCTTACCTGGGAACATGTTAGAACTGCAGAACTTCATACATCATTCTAAATCCACTGAATGAAAATCTGCATTTTAACAATCCCCCAGGCGACTCATGTACATTAAAGTCTGAGAAGCACTGCCTTCAGAGAACCCTTATTAACAGTGATTGGTAGACTTACTTAGAATAAATACCAGAAATAAGCGTCAAGCTGAGTGTTCTCTGGCTTCATGCCATGTAACACAGTGGTCATTTTCCAAAAACATTATGTTTGCACCATAGGTTAGTAAAGGAAAAGAGTTGAACGACTTCTCCTTACCTTTAAAAATAACTTTTAAAGTAAGTCATAAAAGCCCTTCTGTTTCCCTCACTTCTTTGCATCTCAAGTAACTTAACTACCTAAACAAACCCATTAGGAGGTAGGGGAGGAAAATGACAAATAGGAACAACAATTACCATTAATTGAGCGACTTGCTCTGCATGGCACCCTGCCAAGCCCTTTACACACTCAGAACAACCCTCCTGGGTAGATATTATCAACTCCATTTTACAGGTGAAGAAACTAAAGCTCAGACCCCTGACATGACTTACTCAACTTTCCACAGTTGATAACTGAATTGTGATTTGAACTAGATCTGTGGACACCAGAATCTGTTCTTTTCCCCACTACACCAGTCTTAATCCATCCTCCATCCCAGAACTCCTGCCACCCGCAGGATTCAAAGCTGGCCTTTCACCTCTGACTTGCTGCCCATGTCTGATTTACCTCTAGTTTTCAAAGGTTAGAAATGGAGCTTTTATAATTACAATACTTGCTAACATGTATATTGCATTTTACAAAACATTTCTACCCATCTTAACTGATCCTTAAAATAACTCTGCAGTTACAGGTGAGGCCCATAAGACCCAGAAAGGTTACTTGGCCTACCTAGGACCTTCACTGAGCCAGTATTCCAAGGCCCAGATTCATATCCAGGTCATGTGACTCAAAGCTCTTGTCCATATGGGATTTCACCTCTATACCTCTTAGGAGCTCCAGGTCTTTAGAAGTGGGGAAAAGGAGAAAGGTCTTTCTAGCTAGCGTGGTAGTTTTACAAAAGGTAACAGTATTTCTCCCCAACTGGACTGTGAGTTCCTTAAGGGCAGAGAATGAATCTTACTTACTTTACATTCTCAGGACAAACACAGTGGCCACCGTGACAAAGGGATGAATAGGTATTTGTTGAATGAATGGTTTTAAGTAGATAATTTCTACTATATTTTTATGTTTGAGTGAGGTGAACCCAAAGTATAGAATAATTAGTGTTGTTCCATTGACCACAACCAACCTTTCCTCTTCAACTTCCCAGATTCTCTACCCCAGTCAGTGGCACTGCTCCTCCAGTCTCCCAGGCTAAAAACCCCCCTTTTACCCTTCACCCTCATGCTACTAACCACTGTCTTACTCTGCTTCAGCTGCCATAACAAAATACCATGGACTAGTTGGCTTAAACAACAGGAATTTATTTTCTCAGAGTTTTGGAGACCAGAAGTCCAAGATCAAGGTTCCACCTGATTTGTTTTCTGGTGAGGGCTCATTTCCTGGCTTGTAGAGGGCCAGCTTCTCTCTATATCTCTACATGGCCTTTCCTTGGTGCATGTATACAGAGAGAGCCAGTTCTTGTCTCTCTTCCTCTTATAAAGATACCAGTCCTGCTGGTTTAGGGCCCCACCCATATGATCTTATTTAACCTTAAATATCTCCTCTGAGGCCCCATCCGAGTGAGTGGGGGGTGTTAGTGCTTCAACATATGAATTTGGGTGGTGGGGAGAGAGACATATTCAGTCCATAACAATCACCAAAGTCTGCCAAAAATTGGCCAAGATTGCATCTAAAATATTTCTTGTCTATATATAATATAGTCCACTATTTCTTTCACTTAGGTGAGTCATTGAGTTTATTCAAGAAATAGTTACTGTGTACCGTTTAGGCACAGTGGAGGACATACAGTTCCTGTCTGCACAGAGCTTTCATCCAAAGTGAGAGACTGAAATTAAGCACATGAGGTAGCGATGAAGAGCATAAGCTTTGGTGCCAGACTGCCTGAGGTTTGGGACAGTTACTTATTCTGGGACTAATTACCTATTCTGTTAGCTGTCAAATGAGGATAATAATGGCATTTACTCATAGAGTTGTTTGAAATAGTAATACAGTATTGCTTTATAATGCATATTTAGTAATTGTCATTGTAAATGTTAGCTAAGATTCTTAAATACAAACACAAACCTGTTACTCCTCTGTGCAAATGCCTCCTAAGAAATTTTGTGTCTTCCAATTTTTGTCTCCCTCAAATCCGTCCTCTGCAGTGCCACCAAAATAATCTCTGGTGACGTCATCCCCTTCTTAAAACCCTGCTGCACTCCCCACTGCCTGCAGGATAAAGTCTAAGCTGTGCTCTCCTGACCTCCTCCTGCCCTCCCCTCCAGGCCCATCCCTCACCACTCCTGCCACAGCTTTGTGCTCCAGCAACTGAATTTCATGGCCCCACTGCTGTCGTTTGCCTTTGTCTCTTTCCTCACGATATGCATTGCCTGATTAATCCCTATTCCAGCTCCTCCTTTAACACTCAGCACAGGGTCCACGTCCTCTGGAAAGCTTCTCCTGTAAACCCCAGTTTGAGCCAAGTTAATTGTCCCATATCTCTCTTATTGAACTAACAAGTTGTATTATTGGTTTTTTGCTTATTAATGCTGCTCACCCCCAAGATGAGCAAAGACTATCTTATCTGTCTTTGTAGCTGTAGTACCTAACAATGGATAGGAAACATGCTAAGTTTTCAGTAAATGTTCGTTGAATGAATGAATAACTGAAGGAGTTAAACTTTGATATAATAGAAAGGCTCTGCAGAGCTCTAGTAAATGAATCATTAATGATCTCCAGCCAATCATTTTGGACGATGCAGGACAAAGGCAAATTTTAAGTCTTAGAAGAAATGTGCTGCATGTATGCTTCCTCCACATTTTTAGGTAAATCTATATTGTAATAATTATTTATCCTTTTTCATGTTCAAAGCACTATGCTCAGAGTTGGATGTATGAGATATAGTCCTGCTCCCAAAGAGCCGACAGCCTGAAAGAATACTGTTCTCCTTTGGAAAGGTAGGAGGCAGGTTGGACTCCCCTTTCCTCCAACTTTAACAACGTTACAATTTACAAGTTGTGGACCTATGTGGATAAGACAGACCCGTGTATAAATCATTACAATAAAAGTGATAGAATAGAAACATAAAAATTCAGTGAGAACATGGAGAAGAGAATGACTATGGTTAGGTTATAAAATTTTTATAAAATTTTACTTTTATAAAAATTTTACTTAAGTTTATAAGTTTCTATACTGCATGTTCGTTACAGAAAACTGAAAATTTTAGAAAGCATGAAAATCACCTGAAGGTAATCATCCCACTATCCTGAAATAATGACTCCTAATATTTTGTCATGTTAAAAGTGTAGCACCCGGGGCGCCTGGGTGGCTCAGTCTGCTGAGCATCCGGCTTCAGCTCAGGTCATGACCTCGTGGTTCCTGAGTTCAAGCCCCGCATCGGGCTCTGTGCTGACAGCTCAGAGCCTGGAGCCTGCTTCAGATTCTGTGTCCCCCTCTCTGCCCCACCCCTGCTTGTGCTCTGTCTCTCTCTGTCTTTCAAAAATGAATAACATTAAAAAAAATTTTTTTTAAGTGTAGCACCCAAACTAACAACCTTAATTCTTAAAAAGACAATAAAGAGGAAAACCCATGATCTTGCCTTCTTCCACTAATAAAATATCCTGTTTTAATCCTAAAAGTGATTTTTTTATATGATGATATTATTTTCACTGTAGCCTCCTTGGGAGTAAGTCCTATAATTTGGGAAGACAAATTTATGAAATAGATCCTTAAAGATTTGTTGAACTTAATGTCTAAAGTTCACTACTCTGCTTATCGGATTGTTATTAGGAGAAAATCAACCCTATGCAGAAAACAGGGAGAAGGAATAAAGCTTTTTTCTGAAGTCAGAGGCCTCTAGGTGCAATTGCTGTAATATTTAACAGTTAGACAATTTCGCTCTGCTGGGTTAGTAACACCATCTTCCTAAACAAAAGATGGCACAGTACACATACTGTTGGGTTATTCTATCTATAGACTAATGTGGCTGTAAAGCGGCTTATTGCAGTTTTCATACTCAGTCTTTGTTCATTTGTTGATTCATTCTTTCATTTATTCAGTAAATATTGAACTGCTTTGGACCAGGCACTGTACTAGGCCTTGGGAATACAATGGTGAACAAGACAGACACTGTGGAGCTGAAAGGTATCCTCTTCAAGCTTTGGTTCTACCGCATGTGATCTGTTGTTCAAAAGACATCCAGCCAGCTAGTAAATGCTGCTGGCATAGATATGCCACGTAACATTTTCACTGATCAATAATCTGGTTGGAAAGTCAGTGTTTTGCTTTATCACTCCCAATTCAGGTGTGATATTTTAGCAGGAAGAATAATCCTTCAGGGCACCTCGGTGGTTCAGTTGGTTAAGGGCCTGACTCTTGGTTTTGGCTCAGGTCATGATCTCATGGTTCCTGGGATCAAGCCGTCATCGGGCTCTGTGCTGACAGTGTGGAGCCTGCTTGGGATTCTGTCTCTCCCTTTCCCTCTCTCTGCCCCTCCCCCAGTTATACATGTGCTCTCTCTCTCTCTCAAAATAAATAAATAAACTTTAAAAAAGTTTTAAAAAAGAATAATTATCCCATTGTTTTATTCTATAAGAAGCTGCTAAAACATTAGCGCTACATTTTTTTTCTTTCATAAAAGAAAATAAAAAATTCTTTTCACTCAAAATTATATTTTGCTGATATAATTAAGTGTAATATGTTTAAAAATGTGCTAAACATTGCTAGATAGTAATTAGTGAAATTTAGAATGTTTACCTTCTAAACAATAATTAGAGCAAGCAGTAAACAGAGCATAGTCCATCATGTAGAGGGAGGCAGAACAAAAAGGAACAAGAAAAAGTAGAAATAATTAAATATACAAAGTGTTCAATTGTTGATTTATATTTCTTTCTTTAAAAATTTTTATTATGATTGTTGTAATATGGTTCTGAAATAATTTTTTTTTCTCAGCCTGGCAAAAAAAATACCAGGTAACAGTAGAATTTAGCTGTAAGGGGCACTGAAAAACCTGACAGAGAATCTAATTCACGCATTCATTTTTAGATTTAGTTATCTTTTCCAGAATATAACAGCCTTCATTGTCAGACTTTTTATCTAATCTAAATCCCACAGGCTGCAGTTAAATTCCATTTCCTTGTTTTACCATCCTTGTTGAGTCCTCTCTTATCTGAAGAGTATAGTAGCTCACCTCAATTCCATTTTTTAACAGTCAAATCCATTTGGTTGTGTTTCTGGAGCCCTTAAAGCATTTGGGTATCACGGTGGGGGGTGGGGGGGTCTGTAAATGTTCCTGGTACTTTCTTCTACTGGTTTACCTCTAGGCCCACATTTGGGGACCCTTGGACCTTCCATAACAACTCTTCAATTCCCTTTTTATTTTCTGCTGCCTGTTCCTTTCCAAATTGGGATTCTTCTCAATTCATTCTTTCCTCTCTTTCTCCCTTCCCTCCTTCCCCTCTTTCTTCCTTCCTTCCTTCCTTCCTTCCTTCCTTCCTTCCTTCCATATGACATCATTCTATATCAGGCCTCCTGCCCTCCTGGCACTTGCCATGCAGTTGGAAAATATACACTAACCAGTAACTGATTACAAGTGGTAACAAGTAATTTGAAGAACAAATAGAGCCATGAGAGCGTATAATAGGGGCTCTGACCTGGTCTTGTGGCTAAGAATAGACTCCTCCCTGTCCCCAAGTGATATTTGAGCTGAATCCTAAAAGGGTGGCAAGAAGAAGTTCACTAGAGGAAGAGCTTTCCAGAAGGGAGCAGACATGCAAAGGATCCAAGGAAAGGGGGCCAGTGTGGGTGCCATGTGGGTTCCTGAGCCATTTAATATCCATTAGGGAAAGTGCTACCTTCCCAGCCAACCTCCCCTCTACCCCTCGGGATTGTGTAGACAGTTGAGTTCACAAATATTCACTGAGTGCCTGGCTGCCAGGGCTCTGGGAGATGGCTATGGATATGAATATGGGAAAGAGCCTGGCCTCCAGGAGCATGAAAGTAGGAAGAGCCTTGATGGAAATGATATCAAACAGCCTGGCAGACAGGCAAGGGCATCCAGACCTCTGTGGGGGAAGGGAGAAGGCAGAAATTCCCTGGGAGGATCTAGGAAAACTCTGAGGAAGTCAACGGAGAGGGATTCTGATAAGCATTTATGAAGGGAAAAGGCATTCCAGCTGAGGCAGGAGCTTGAACTAGAAAAATAAAAGCAGAAAGGGAGCCAACCCTGTATTTGAATGCTGGTAAAGCAATGATCTTAATGCTGCTTTTCTCCCAGCAAAGTGGGGAACTAGGCAGAATGGGATATTCACCAAACATAATTTCTGTTCTCTCCAAAGGCCAAAACTGTATATTTTAACCATTTTTGGTGGTGATATTTCTAAAATGTTTTATGCCCATTCCTGCCTTCCTTAGGAAAGGATCCTAAATATAACTTAATCTTTTCTTGATGACGCAGGATCATGGTCATGAGAATGTGGTTATTTTATGCTGTATTATAAAGCAGTCCACTGTTTACTTTTTCTCTTTTTCTCTGTCCTCTGGCTCTGGCTATCAGCTGCTATTTCTCTCTGAGTCAGCCTCAAGCAAATCCATCCCCCAACCTCACCCATCACAAAACCACTCTTTCTGTGTCTATTTCAGAGCTTCTGTTTAACTGAGAAATCAAGTAAATACACGTGTTGGGAATTATGTGCCTGGTATATAGTAAGCTTCAATAAGTATTTGTTGAATAAATGACTACTTAGGCCTTGACTGGGAGCCTAGTAGTGCATGAGGTTGGTGTATGGACCTGGGGTAGTTCCTTCTGGGCAGGTTCAAAGCTGTGCAAAGTCATATCTTCAGTTAATGGGTTGTTACACTGCTATTTTTGAGTGTTGCTTAGCAAGCCAAACTGCCAACCAGCTTAGATCCTAGTGACTAACAACTATGTTTTCATGCCCTGGTGATGCTGGTTACCATGGTGTTCTACACTGTTGGCTTTTTTATAATTGCCTTTTAGTGGCTCGAGAACATTTTTTGTGATAAGTGTATTGATTATTCTATTTTAGATGAAGTAGAGTAAGATAATTACTACAAAGTACAGCCTTTTTATTTTAATAAACTAGAGAAAGGAACTGTTTTGTTTTTCCAAATCAAGGTGGTTGCTACAAGGCTGGTTAGGTAAGGTAACATTTTTGTGCTTCTCTTCCTGATTTGATAGAAAGTTATTTGATTTGATTCTGTAGATTTTTTTTTTAAAATCTATCATGTGTCAAAGCATCTTTTTCTCATCTTACTCCAATGGAATTCTTCAATATTAAGATATAAACGTTAGATAAACATTAGGAGTTCACAACGCTTTGTAAACGCGAGACACTGTAACTATTGGCACTATTAGAATTCCCGTGTTATCATATATTATCACAAAGAAGCATCCTGTAAAACAAAACTGTTTTTGTAGCCCCAGGACCGTTTAGACTAATAAAAGTAGAGAATTTTAGAGACAAAAAAAGCACCTTGGAGGTCACCTGCTCTCATCCTTTAATTTTCAGGTGGAAGAAACTGAGGCCCAGAAAAGACAAATAATAAAAATAGTGATGATAATCCCTTATAGTTAATCTTTACATTTGCAAAGATATTTCCAAAACAGTAACTCATTTTGTACCCACCGTGCATGTGAAGTCAATAGAATTTTTTCCCTTTTTGTATATGAGGCACCTGGGATCTGGGGACAGGAGTGTCCTGCTCAGTGTTAGTGACTGAGGCAGAATCAGAAGCCACATCTATGACTTAACTACCTCAGACCACGGAGCCACAGACATAGATTCCTAAACACCTGGGCTTAGATCCTGGCTTCTATGTTTCCTGGCTGTGTGACTAGGGAAGGTCACTCTACGACTCTGAAAGAGGCTTATCTCCCTTCTTAAAATGGGAATGATGATACTATATTGTAAGTTTACTGCAAAGGCTGAAGATAATGCCTGTACCACATTCAAGACACTCCACCATTTGCCTTCTACCTCCCTGATCTAATTACATGAATTGTATCTAGTTAGTCATTTGGTGTAACAAGTGCTTTCTCTGATCCAACCCATGTAAACGTGACTGTACATAATGAACAGAAGTGAGAGCTGCTTAGAGACAAGTCACTATTTCTCTGAGTCTCCATTTTCTCATCCATATAGTAGTAGTAACAATCCCTATTTGGCAGAGATACTATAAAGATTAGGGTTTAATAGGTATGGCAGTTACCACTAGGGCAAAAACTGGAAAATGGGGTGTGCTCTCGGGAGTCAGCTTGATTTAGATCAGAAACAGTGGAAGAGAATGTTGGAGTAGCTGTAGACTGTCTTTACCTGGAATGAGAACCTTCAAAAGGGTGGGTTTTAAGGTTACCTCTGGAGTCTGGCTTACTTCGAATGGAACCCCTGAGAGCCACATCTCTCTCCTCCCTAGGACCAGCCTAGTTGAGTCATAGCCCCTGGGCTGGCCCAGAACTGTATGATCTCTAGGCAACTTAGGCAGGCCTATTTGCCTTTCAGTGTCTTTCTTCATGTCTGAGGTTGGTTCATGGCCTGAGAATGTCACCATTAGTCAAAGCTTAGCCAGGTCACTTAGGGTCATCATGGTGATTTTTAAGCTAAGGACTCTGGTTATGTTTAGCCTGAACCTGGAGAGAGACAAACTGGCCCCATAGGCTGCCTCCAAGATAGGCTCTGGGTCTGAGAGGCTTGAAGTTCAAGTATCCAGTCTCATTTACTTGTCTTGAAGCTTTTCTCAAACCCCAGCTAGGTGAGTCCTGTTCACTTCCCTGAGCTCAATATTGGCTCTACCACTTATTAGCTGAGTATCCTTGGACCAGTTATTTTCTGAATGGGGAATAAACACAATCCATTTTGATAGAGTAGTGCGAAAGAAGGCAAGGTATATACCAAAAACAAAAAAAAACAAAAACAAAAAAAACAAAAAAACTTACACATGGAGGCCATTAATGGCAGCAAGAAGACTTCAGGAATAATCCTCCCTGGTAACTTGTACATGTTACTGAAGCGGGGAGTAAGCTCATAAATGCTTTGTGGGGGCAGTCAATCTTGTTTTGTTGGATAGAATGGATTGGAACTAGAGAAACCACAAGGAGGATCGGTTAGGAAATTAATGCAGTTGTCCAGGATCCAATGCAGAGGTGGAAACTAAGGACTGTGCACTTGCATTGTAATGGAGAAAATCTCTTAGAGTTCATTACCTTCAGGATGCTCCTTCTCAGGCTTCTTTACTGATTGCTCCTACATCACATTCACTGAGCAGGGCCTTCTCATATCAGATACTCAAATATTTGTTGCATGAATGTTGCATCTGTGACCTCTAAATGTTAGAACACCTCAGGGCTCAGAAATGGATCTTTGTCTAGTCTCACTTCTATGGCTATTTCATTCATTCTCCCAAAGATATCATAAGTCCCAGATTTATGGTTCCAGCTACTACTTGACATTCCACTTAGAGGTCTGAAAGGCATCCCAAACTTACACTGTTCAGAACTGAGCTCCTGCTGCCTCTTCCAAGCTGACTCCTTGCACAATATTCCCAAACTCTGGAAATTGCAGTTCCATTCTTGTCATTCAGGCCCAAACTTCTCTTTCACTGTTGCTCCACATCCAGTCCCTCATGTAGGCTCTGCTTTCAGCATATCTGGAGAATCTGCTTACATCTCACCACCTCCCCTACTGCCTCCCAGCCAAGCCACCACCCATCTCTCACTTGGTTGACGGCCAGAACTTCCTATGATGTGTCTCTGCTTCTACCCCCACCCACTTTGTGTCCATTCTTAACACAACAGCTAAAAAGAGTCTTATAAACATAAGTCAGGGCTCCTGGGTGGCTCAGTCGGTTGTGCATCTGACTCTTGATTTTGGCTCAGATCATGATCCCAGAGTCATGGGATTGAGCCCTGTGTCAAGCTCCCCACTGATCATGGAGTCTGTTTAAGATTCTGTCTCTACCCCTCCCACCTCCGCCCCCCTCCCCTCTCCTGCGCATGTATGCACATACAGATGCATGCTCTCTCTCTCTCTCTCTCTAAAAAAAACAACATAAGTCAGATCATATCACTCTTTTGTCAAAAAACAAAAACACACCAACACGGAACTCTACAATGACTATGTCACTTGAAGAACCAAGTCCTTACAAAGGCCGTCCAGGCTTTATCACAGGTGTACCTACCCTATCCCTTACCTCCCTGACCTTGGCTCCTACTACTGTCCTTTCCCACATTCAGCAGCCACCCCACTGGCATCTTTGCCATTCTTTAAGCACATCAGTTGTACTTCCATTTACTACAGGCCTTTGCTTTTTGTTCTACTGCAAAGGTATCCCCAAGATATCCACAGGGCTCCCCACCTCACCACCTTCAGATCTTTACTGAAGTACTACCTTCTTGGGGAGTTAATCCCTGCCCTCTGCTACCTAAAATTGTAACACCTATACGCTTCCCCATTGCCCTTCCCTGCTTTGCTTTTTATCTTAGTGCTGTGATACTGACTTTACGTAACACTATTTATCTGGCTTATTATCTCTCACCCCCAATTACTAAAATGTAAGCTACAGAAGGAAAATTATTTTGTTAGTTGTGTTTATTGCTGCATTTCTAGTGCCTAGAATAATGATTGGTACATAGTAGTAGTCATTTATCAACAATACTTATTGGTAAAATGAAGGAAGGAAAGGTGAATTGCAAGAATGTGGGGATTTTTTTTCCTAACAGGAAACAAAGAAAAAGAAGGTAAAAAATGACTCCTGAGTTATGACCCTGGGTAACTAGAAGGTTAATGGTACCATTTACTATAGTGAAGCGGCAGGAAGATCGGGGATAATGGCTCTTGAAGATCACGTGTTCCTGTTGAGATAAACGATTTTGACAAGACAAGGAGAGAGCTCAGGCAAAATGTGTAAAGCAGGATAGGAGTTCAAAATAGACACTGATGTTAAGATATAAATTTAGTCCTCAGGAAAGAGGTGGTGGTGATATTTAAGGTGATGGGCTCTGCTGGGATCTGTAATCAGGAAGAGAGAGGAACAGAAGATCAAGGACCAGAGCAAAGGCTCTTGACTGCAAATGCCCAGTAGAGTCACCTGAAGAAGTTTGAAACATAACATCCCAATGCCTGCACTGTACCCTAGGCCAGTTAGATCAGGACTTCTGTGAGTGGCACCCAGGTAATCAATAGGTTTTAAAGCTCCCCAGGTGGCTCCTACATGCAGCCAGGGTTGAGATTCACTGAGCTAGAGACTTTGACATGTATTTATCTTTAGATGAAGATAAAGGAATCCTCAGTGGAAACAGAAAAATGTCAGCCATAAAGTTGGGAAGCAACCAGGGTCTTAACCAATTCTTCTCATACTTCAATGTATGAGAGCCCATAAGAATTATCTGGAGGTCTGAGGACATGCAGACCCTGACTCAGACCGCTGAGCTGGAGGCTGAATGGCTGCCTCCACGGGCTTCTCAGCAATGCCAGTGCTGCTGGTCCAAGGGCCACACTTTGAGTAGCAAGTGTCAGAAGCAGTGCTTCTCAACCTTCAGTGTGCATGAGACTCACCGGGGATATCACTGAAACGGCTGTCTGGACGCCACCTCACCACCTGAATCCTGATTCTGTAAGTCAGTGGTAGGACCTGAGAACCTGCATTTTGAAGAAGTGCCCAGGTGATGGTCAGTGCTGCTGCTTCAAGGAACACGCTTCAAGTTCAATGTAACCCCAAGGTAGAATGATATACCATGGGAAGAAAAAAGAGTCAATACTGTCTACTAAATGAATGAAAGATGCTGCAGTGACACCAGGGAGGATAAAAATGTAGCAAATGTCAGTGTGTTTTACAAGGTGAAGGTCATAAGTGAGGCAGGAACCATGAAAGCATAAAATGATTTCTGCTTTCCTTTGTTCTCTATTTCCAAGCAATTATGCTTTTGTCCTAGCTTCTATATTTTATCTTGGGAACAGTTACCTTACCAAAGTGTTGTAGCTATTTTTAAAAGAGAGAGGAAGCAAATCAATTCTTCGCTTTTTTTTTTTCAAGGCGCATGCTAACAGGGGCCTTAGGAGCTCTTCTCTGTGATGTGCCGAAACCATCTAGAGGCTATATCTATTAAATACCCTTGGAGAATGTTTCAGCTTCTTCAAATACTGAAATATAGTTGTGATGTTGCTGCCACTTGCTAACTTTCTGTCTCTTTAAAGCAAGGTTTCCAACCTCAGCACGATCGATATTCTTTATTGTAGGGCTGTCCTGGGCATTGCAGGATGTTTAGCTGCATCCCTGCCCTCTACTTTAAAAGCAATGCCTGAGAGGCACCTGGGTGGCTCAGTCGGTTAAGCGTCCAGCTTCCGTTCAGGACATGATCTCACGGTTCGTGGGTTTGAGCCCCATATCGGGCTCTGTGCTGACAGCTTAGAGCCTGGAACCTGCTTCAGATTCTGTGTCTCCCTCTCTCTCTGCCCCTCTCTGCCCCTCCCCCACTCACACTCTGTCTCTCTCTCTCTCTCTCTCTCTGTCTCTCAAAAATAAATAAACATTAAAAAAAATTTAAAGCAATGCCTGAAAACCTAGTTGCCCTTCTAAGAAATCTGACGTGTGGTTTGGGTATGTTGATGCAATTGGTGTTGAGATAGACTACTACCAACAACCTGTACTAGCACTCATCCTTTGGATTTGGGGGACAACAGAAATGACTAATTTGATTTTCAGTAGTGGGAAATTTTATTGACCCAAGATACATCAGAAGCCTAATAGATAGTGCGGCACCTCAAGCTTGTTTCAGAGGTGATCGATACAAAAACTATGAGAAACCCATTTTCAAACTCAGCATTAAACAGCCAACACATACTCCCTGCCCAATGTCAGCAAAATACCATAACCACCACATCATATGAGAGAGAGCACTCATCAGCTGGCTACTACAACTACCCTTTGTTCCAGGCAGTTCTTTTCTGTCTTTTAGTAAGTTCTTAGCGTCTGGTGACTTAAACCAGGTACACCAAAGAGACTAGGATTTTACTAGACATCTCAGTGCTTATTTTTTTTCCTCATTAGTAAGTCATCAGGCAAAGAACCAGAGTGCCATGGAGCCTAGCCATAAACCAGTGGTTTACAAACTTCAGCCTGCATCAGAATCAGCTGTAAAGTTTGTTAAAATCACAGATCACTGGGCACAACCCCTGAGATTCTGATTTACTAGGTGTGGGGTGGGTGTTGACAATTTGCATTTCTAACTCAGTTCTCAAGTGATGCTGATCCTGCTGGTCCAGGGAGCACACTTTGAGAACCGACTATTAGTTCTCAGCCTTGACTGAACATTAACATCACCTAAGGAACATTTTAAACTATTGATGGCATGGCCCCACCCCATACTGTTGAAACCAGAATCTCAGAGTGTGAGATCCGGTCTTTAGAATGTATTTATAGCTTCTCAGATGATTCAGGTTTTTTTTTTTTTTATTTTGGAGAGAGAGTGCAAGTGGAGGAGAGAGGCAGTCTGGAGCCCGATATGGGGCTCAATCCCATTTCCCTGGGATCAGTACCTGAGTCAAAGTCAAGAGTCAGAGACTCAACCAACTGAGCCACCCAGGTGTCTCTTCTCAGATGATTCTCATGTACAGCTAGCATTGGGAAGCACTGAACTAGTGAAGTGTATTCCAAAACATTGGGCTTGGAGGGTCTCTCCAGATAGCCCTGTTTAAGATCCCAGAAAGTTATGACTGA
This sequence comes from Prionailurus bengalensis, assembly GCF_016509475.1. NCBI lineage: Eukaryota > Metazoa > Chordata > Mammalia > Carnivora > Felidae > Prionailurus > Prionailurus bengalensis. The sequence continues at coordinate 57,798,475 of NC_057351.1, forward strand.
CCCCTTATGTTTCATTGAGGATAGAGTTCCAAACAAAACCATCCTAACGCTGTGGTCCAATCAAGGCTCAGGCCATAGACATGTATTCTCTACTTTGTGTTTCCAGGATGTGGACAGCATTGAAACTAGAGGCTGTAAATCCAAAGCTGGGAGAAAGTAGCCCAGGCTGGAGGGAAACAAACCAAGGCTTAAGGAGCTTACAGCTGCTAGAAGCTAGGAAAGGTATGTTGGCAAGTCAAACCATCAGGACATAGATGGGGATTCTGCTGAGGCTGGACACTAGGAACATGTTAGGGATTCAAGCCAGAGGCCAGAGACTCTACAGTTACCAGTCCAGGAGTAGAACACCAGTAACCTGAATAAAATATACTCTTTTTTAAAAATATTTATTATTTATCTTTTTAAATATACTCTTTACAACAGAGGCAAATGTAGCCTTAAGTTTTAGAAAAGTGCATTGCATAAAACCCACTGTGTCTATATCTTTCAACTCAGCTCACAGATTTCCCATCTGTTGGTGTTCAGTGCTGCAATAATATGGTCCAGGGACACGGACCTCATAATACCTCATAAAGCAGTAGCATTCATGAGTTTTCCATTTAAAACATTACCTTACCTTTTGCCTCATTATATCTTAATGATATCTTTGTTCTTAGATTTCCTTCCTCTCAGCTGTGACAAGCCCTCATCCCTGCTCAGCTTTTCCACAGCCACCGAAATTTATAAGGTGGTGCCCTCTTCCCCATTCCTATTCCCCTGATGGCCTTGCCTGTGCCCACTTTTGGTCTTTGCCATGTCCTAGAGCACAAAATGACGGCAAGTACTCTAAACTAGCATTTTACCAGCAGCATCACCACCCGTGTCCAAACCAGTGTTGCCCTTATATTTCAGCCTATTCTCTTTTTGTGAAACAGTTCCTATTTTTACTCACCCACTCACTTCCTGTTCATTCAAGCACTGGTTCTTTCTTTCCAGTTCGCTTTAATAAGAGCTTTATTGAGGGGCACCTGGGTGGCTCAGTTGGTTAAGCATCTGACTTTGGCTCAAGTCATGATCTCACGGTTCGTGAGTTTGAGCCACGCATCGGGCTCTCTGGAGCTGTCAGCACAGAGCCCGCTGTGGATCCTCTGTCCCACTCTCTCTCTGCCCCTCCCCCACTCGGTCTCTCTCTCTTATCTCTCTCAAAATAAATAAACATTAAAAAATTAAGAGCTTTATTGAGATAAAATTCACATACCATAAAATCCACCCTTTTAAGGTATACAATTCAGTGGACCATCAGTTGTGCAACCGTCACTGTATACTTCTAGAACGTTTCATCACCCTAAAAGAAACCCCACAGTTTCTCCCCACCTCCTTCTTCCCCTAGCTCCTGGACATTACTAGTCGACTTCCTTTCTCTATAGATTTAACCTATTCATAGGATATTTCATATAAATGGGATCATACAAGGTGTGGCTCCCTTGGGTCTAGCTTCTTTCATTCAGCATAATGTTTTCAAAGTTTGTCCATGTTGTAGCATGTATCAGTACTTCGTTCCCTTTTTATGGCCAGATAATATTCTATTGTCTGGATATACCACATATTATTTATCCATTCAGCAGTTGATGCACGTTTGGGTTGTTTCAACCGCTTAGCTATTAAGAATAATAGGAACCTTTGTGTACATATTTTTGTGAAGACATATGTTTGCAGTTTACTTGGGTGGTATATGCTTAAGAGTGGAATTGCTGAATCATATGACAATTTATGTTTAATATTTTGAGAAACTGCCAAACTGTTTTCCAAAGCAGGTGATTCTTTTACAATCCCACCAGCAGTGTCTAAGGGTTCCAGTTTATCCGCATCCACATTTGCTGTTATCTTTTTTATTCTAACCATTCTGGTGGGTGTGAAGTCTTGTCTCTTTAGGGTTTTGATTTGCATTTCCCTAATGATGAAGATGCTGAGCATCCTTTCATGTGCTTATTGGCCAGTTGTATATCTTCCTCAGGTAACTATCTACTTACATCCTTTGCCCCCTTTTTAATTGAGTTGTGTTTTTTGGGGGTTTTTTTTTGTTTTTTTTATTTTTATTTTTCAAATTTTTTTTTTATGTTTATTTATTTTTGAGACAGGGAGAGACAGCATGAACGGGGGAGGGTCAGAGAGAGAGGGAGACACAGAATCTGAAACAGGCTCCAGGCTCTGAGCTGTCAGCACAAAGCCTGACGCAGGGCTCGAACTCACGGACCGTGAGATCATGACCTGAGCCGAAGTCGGACGCTTAACCGACTGAGCCACCCAGGCGCCCCAATTGAGTTGTGTTTTTATGTGTCGTACACTTTATATATTCTGGATACAAGCTCTCTATCAGATGTATGATTTTCTGGTAGTCATTAAATACATCCTAAAAGTATTCTAAAGTCCAGCTTATCTATTTTTTTCTTGTTTTCTTGTATTTATGGTGTCTTATCTAAAAAACATTTTCTATTCCAAGGTCACAAAGATTTACTCCTATGTTTTCTTCTGAGAGTTTTGTAGTTTACACTGTTACATTTAGGCATTTGATCCATTTTGAGTTAACTTTTGAGTCATAATGTGAGGTAGGCATCCAACTTCATTCTTCTGCATATGGATATCCATTTGTCACCTGCTAGTTATGGAGTTCTTACGCTGTGCCAGGTGCTATTCTTCGATTCTGGGGAAATGGAGATTAAGTAGAACATAGCTGTTGCCCTACAGAAAGCTTATCATCATAGTAGGGGGAATCACTTGTAGAGAATAACAGCATGGTGAAATTATGTCTCGCCCCTAGAGTGGATATAGCAGATGGTAGCTGCTATAATAATAATACTATTATTGTTGTTAGTATAAATGTCAAAAGAGAGATTTATACAAAGTACTATGGCAGGAGAAAGTGACTACATTTTCCATGTTTCAAGATTGGCTTCACTGGTAGCCACCCCCAACCCTTCCGGGGCCCAGGAAACAGGAGTATAGGGAAATAGGTCTCTTAAAGGGCAACCTTTTTGAGAGAGAGTGGACCTCAGGTATGTGTGTTATGGACATAGCTGGTCTCTTGAATAGAGGTTATGTGAACAAGGCTATGTGATTTCTGATTCCTTTTCAGTCTCTTCCCAAGAAAGAATGACTTCCTTCATTTGTGTGTAGATCTCTATAGGTATTTGAGGGAATCAGAAAGGCCAATTGTGAATTACAAAGTATTTCTAATCAAGTACATAAGAGTATTGTCTTGAATATTACGTAATTAGGACTTAAAATCTGTATTCCCTGGCAATCACATGGTGTGTCCTCAAATCAGCCTCATAAAGTGTAGACCAGTGGCTGATTTTCAGATGGAAGTTACGGTACTCTTTGTGAAACATCATAAAATGTTAGTATTTAATCCCATTATATGAACTAATCTCTTAGCGGCCAGAAGTATGGCTGTATGGCTGCATTATATATATTCTGAGCTCCACAGTATAAAAATTATACAGTTTTACAGAAAATAGTTTTAAGAAATCACTTTTCCGAGTTCTTCATTATACTAGCCATTTGTTCTGTCATCTGTTAGCACGTGTTAGCATAAAAGTGAGAACAGGTGCCATAAGTTTAAGAACAAGGTGTTGAGGAAAAAACTCCTTTAAATTGATCACATTCTAACAATTAACATAAGCTAATTTAAGCTATAAAATGCAGTTGCAGTTGTTTCAAAGAAGGATAATTTTAGAACCACTGGTGTAGAGTTTAAATTTTAACTTAAATACATTGTATTTTATTTAGAAAATAAAGGTTTTAGTGTCTGGTTTTAATATCATCTATTGTATCAACTATGGATTTTCATTCAGTCTCAGTTCCATTCATCAAGCATTTATTTGCCTGCCTGTTATATGGAAGGTACCCTGTCTTGGTGTACATCCTGAAGGATCTTATGGCCTGAGGAAGAAACATGGTCCAGTAGAGAACACATACATTGCTAGTTATGCGAAGCAGCAAACTGACAAATGCTCTAACAGTTATCAAGGGCTTCAAAAACAGGCCAGGAGAGATGCGTTCAGATTCAGAATGGGGCAGATCTTTCTTGAGGACTTTCTTGAGGAGCTGGCCCCTGAGCTGGATCTTGAAGGGCCAGTGGAGACCATGTGCACGAAGACTTTGAAAATACACATAGACAGGGTTGAGAGAGTGAAGTTAACATGGTGCACCTGGAGTATAGAATGAGTAGGGAATGTAGCAGGGCATTTTGCTGTCTTGATAATACCAAACCAATGAGTCTGGATTTGATTCTGTGCATATTAAGGAGATTTGGAGGGTTTTTGAGCAGGGTAGTGGCATGATCAGACCAGTTTGGGGATAGTTGAAGGATAGGTTGAAGGTGGAGAAGAAATTAAAGACCATTCTTGAGCGATACAAAACCCATCTCATAATTAAAAAGCCCAAAAGGTAGCTATCTTGTGATTTGAGGTATCTGAAACAGAAGTTCATGTGTTTAGATTTCAATGGTTAATTATGCCTCCAGCGAACTGACTACTCCTCTTATCTGATATTTTTAGCATTGGCCAAGCTTATAAAGGATAACACTGATAAAGCATGAACTTCCTTTTTTTTTTTTTTTTTTTTTTTTGGCAAGAATATCTTCTAAGTCAGTACCCTAGATTTTCTCCTTAAATGTCTCTTAGCCAAGGAAAAGAACCACCCAGATTTGCATTTTAAAAACAGGACCAGGAAATGTGTTTATCAGCAGATAAAAACAAACCAAGGTGAGGCAGTATTGCAGGACTGTTAGGTAAGACTCAGTCCTTAGGTTAGGACTAAATCCAGTTACCTGGGTTTGCAGTCCAGCTCTGCCACCTATAGGCTGTGTAACTTTAGGCATGTCACTTAACCAATCTGTGCCTCAGTTCTTTCATCTATAAAATGGAGATAGTGATAGTACTTGTCTCAGGGATTGTTAGGAGGATCAGATGAATCAGTACACACAAAGTGCTCCAAATAGTGCCTGACACATAATTAGAGCTCCATACGTGTTGACTCTTATTATTCATTGTTGGGCAATAAAAATTAACTGCCTGTGACACATTATAGTTCACAGAGCACTTTCACACACCCACTAAGTCACCCGAGCTCCGTGATCACCTTATGGCTACTGGTTATCCTAGCTGCCATGACTGCTAACAAACCACCCTGAAACTTAGAAACGTAAAACAACCATTTTATTAAGCTCACAGGTTCTCTGAGTTGGGAATTTGGACAAGATACAGCAGGACTTGCTCACTTCGGCGTCACAGTGTCTATACCTGCAGCTGGAGAAGACTCTCAAATGGCTGGCAGGGGTGGGGGTGGGAGTGGGGAAACCCAGCAGCTGGGGCTGGATCAGCTGGGATGGCAGATCCACTAGACACAGCTTCGCTCACCTATCTGGCACTTTTGGTGGGATGGCTGCAAGACCAGGCTCAGCTCGAACAGTCACCTAAGCGTCCACATGTGCCCTCTCCACCATGGTGGCCTCAGCCTTCTTAGAGCATTTCTGCAGCAGAAGCCATGTGCCTTTTATGACCTAGCCTCAGAGGTCACATTGCAGACATGTGCCTGTCCTCTGTTGGTTGACTCAGTCACAGGCCCACCCAGATTCAAGGGAAGGAGACAGAGACCACACCTTTCGTTAAGAGATGTATCAAAGAATTTGGGATCATGTTTTAAAATCACCATACTGGTAGGGCGCCTGGGTGGCCCAGTTGGTTAAGCGTCTGACTCCAGCTATGGTCATGATCTCACATGTGAGATTGAGCCTCACATTGGGTTCTGCACTGACAGTATGGAGCCTGCTTCGGATCTTCTGTCTCCCTCTCTCTCTCTCTGCCCCTCCCCTGCTTGTGCTTTTTCTCTGTGTCAAAAATAAATAAACATTTTTTTAAAAATCACCGTACTGGTATTATTCCCTAATTCTAGATGAGAAAATTGAGACTCAGCAGAGGTTAAATGATTTGCCTAGGGTCAGTTGCACATACAGTAACCAGAATAGTTAGGGAGAAGGGATAGGGGAAGTTTGGAGGAGGAGAAGGGCTTCAAACCTAATTCTTTTGATTCCAAATTTTCATTCTTTCAATTAGATTATTCATCCTCCTTCAATTTAGATACACTTACTAATCTGTGAAAGTTCAAAGAAAAAAAAAGTAACTGCCTTTATGTATATTAGGTAACTTTCCTAAAAAAGAAACAGATCCAAAAGTAAAAGGTTTGCATTTATAAGAGCTTGTATACAAACTTCATATTTCAAGGAGGTCCTAAGATGAGTTCAGTCCCAAGATTGGTCACAGAGCAACTTTGTGTAATTTCTCATCAGGAAAGATTTCTAAAAATGTACCAGAGCTTAACTGGGACTTCATTTGTTCTCTAGGAAAATCTCACCTGGCCATTGTCCAGAGGGTGAATAATGAGGGAGAAGGGGACCCCTTCTATGAGGTGATGGGCATTGTCACTCTGGAGGACATCATAGAGGAGATCATTAAGTCGGAGATCCTGGATGAAACTGACCTCTACAGTAAGTGCATGGCCTTGGCTGTTGTCTAAGGTCATCCTATTTCTTCTGAGACTGTCAGAGCTGGCTTAGTTTGATATAGGCTGTGAGAGGGTGTCAGGACAAGCCTATCATTACTGTGTGTCATCCCCCAAATGCCAGGTGCTGGCATGGCAAGATACCCTGGCTTGAATCACCCTGAGTCACTGAGAACATGCTAGCTAGATGTTTATCAGGAGAGAACCTTCAGGAACCGAGCCAAGATTAAGAAGGGGACCTCCTGGCCTTTGGATGGAAAAAGAACTAGAGGAAACCAAGTGTGCCTCAGGTGGCCACTCTGCCCTTGTTTTTGTCCCCGGTGTTGTTTTGTTTTGTCTCTTCATCCGCCTAGACGCAGAACCTAGCACTCCCTGGAACTGTTCCCACAGTCGGCTCACACCGCAGCGTCAGCATGCGTGGAGACTGCCATGAGATTGCCCACACACAACCTAAGCCAAAACCTTAAATACCCCTTCTTTGATACTGCTCTTCTCCCTCATGCTTTTTCAGCCCTACAGCCTGGTTTCTCATTCTCCCTTCCCATCCCCAACACCCACCCTATCTCCTTTCTCCTCACCCTCCCACCCCCTGAGCCCTCAGGAACAATATGGACTCTATGTAGACAGTGACACTGCTTTTGGTTACTGAGCCTTGTCAAAGCTTTGGTTGCAAACACTACAAAGGCTTGCTGTGTCTGTGGGATGGGAGTGTTATCTAAATCTGTGGGAATCCCTAGGCCAGGAAGTATTTCCTCCTCCAAATTTCACTTCATGGGACAGCGGTCCCTTTTCCTTGCCTTGGATAGCCCATTCCATCCAGACCCTTGCCCTTATTGGCTAGAAGCAGCCATACAGAAACTAGCTCCCAGTAGAAAAAGCTTTCATGCTGTAAGGCAGTAAGTGGTGCAGAAAGATTACCTTCCCTTTAGACTTAGAAGAGATCAAAGTTAAAAGGTGGACCAGGCCTTGACAAAACATAGCAAGAGTGTCACAGTATCTGGTTTTATTGTGATACCATGGCCAGGCCCAACTTCTTCCAATAGGGATTAACCTCTACACCCCCCACCCCCATTCCCTTCTCCCTTCATCTCTGCCCGCCACTCTTGATTAAAAATTCCCAAGTGTCTCAGGAGATATATTGAAGAAGGCATTCACACTAAAGTGTTAGTGGCTAAGTAATGATAGTAGTCTAAATGAGTACATTCCTTCCTCCAGCATTTAACAACCTCAGCATTTAACAACTTTAGTGCTCCCAATACTCACTGTTAAAATAATGGGAACAAAGAGGAAGATCAGATGAATGATTCTCCAATGATGAAATGTTAAGTGGCATTCTGATGGAGAAGGGAGAGGGGATAGTTACGCAAGCATGTCATATAAATCCGAAGGTTGTTCACCAGTGAGAACAAAAAAATTGATCCGATACATGTATTTGCTGCTCTCTTGCTAAGCAATCCTCTATCTAAATGAGAAGGCGAGGGTTTTCCTGCCCTTATAAATAAGCTTCTGGCATGATTCCTTAAAGCTGTGAGAAGGCCAAGGAACCGGGAATACGGTGTTTCTACTCACTTGACCCTGACCCACAGGACAGCCGGGTCTGCTTCTTGCCACTGTTGCTACCCAAGCAAAAGGAGCATTCAAGCAGCAGCCCAGAGGCCAAGATAGGCCCACAAGACAACAGCACGATAGGAGGGCACCTTCTGACTTCTAAAAGGAAACCCAAACAGCGGGGCTGAAGTGAGCTCCAAAAGGAGAAGGACAATACCAGGGAGCCAGATTCTGGGGCCCTGGTTCTTTTCCTTGGGGTTCATTCCCTTTAATTTACACTGCATCCACTCAGCCTGCACTGAAAGTTCCCTGCAGCCCTTTTTGTCTCCAGGCCAAGTTTGGAGAAAACCCAAAATCCCTTTCTCTGCCCCCCCTTAGCGCTATGAAATAGGTGAGACAGTTCAAAATCTTACCCAAACCTAAGGGAAAGCAAAAGACACCTGACCAAAGAAAACATTCTCCCTACCCCTAAAAAAATATCTTTTAACACAAGCTTTAAAAAATAAGGGAGAAAAAATTAAATTGGAAAAAGCAGATATTCTCAATCAATATCACAGACTGTCTAGGGTCCCTCTAGGTCGTCTGAGAGCCCTGCCTAGAGAACCCCCTTTGTAAGTTATAGGGCTCTCCCCATTCCTTCTCCTTTCTTCTTCCCTTGATTTTTTCTCAAGTCTCTCCTAGGGGAGAGGCTAGGGTTGGAGCAGAACTGTCAGTGGGAAGAGGTGACCACCTATGTCCTTTGGGTGACATGCCTTGGGTGCTCAGGGTGTGGTTTAAATCAGCAGGAAGAGACCTGGTGAGCCCAGCTCTGGGGACGAGAGAAGGGCAGAGGCAGAAACCTCGGGCTCTGCCAATCCCCTTTATGCTGAGAATGCTAGTCCCTCATGTATGAATGCCATTTTGTAATCATTTCACAGGTAGGTTCTGATTGGAGTCTCATAATAACTGCATGGCACGCGTAGAAGTGTTATTGCTGATTATTAACCTCATTGTATTGATTAAAACACACACACTCTGATGCTTAGAGAGGTTGCACAGCTTGTAAGGAAGGGAGCTGGCACTAGAGCCCCAGCCTTGGGGGTGCCAGGCCAGCCTGTCCCCTTTTCCACTCTACACCACCTAAGTGTGAATAATACTGAGACATGGCAGCATCTGTCTCGCACCTTCAATCAACATCCTTCTGCTTCCTGGGAAAGAAGTTGTGATGTCACCTACAGTTGACACTTTGCAGAAATTCATGTGATCCCAAAGGATCTATTTGTCCCATGTGACTCTGGGGAAACTTCCAAAAATCACCAGCGATTCTGAGATAGTGGCCATCTGTCTCCTGTGATCCTACAGCCGACAATCGGAAAAAGCAGAGGGTCCCACACCGGGAGAGGAAGCGGCATGACTTCTCCTTGTTTAAGCTTTCCGACTCGGAGATGAGGGTGAAGATCTCCCCACAGCTTCTGCTGGCCACGCACCGCTTCATGGCCACAGGTATGACTCTGCCCACCTGTGTCTCCTCCCCAGGCAAGTAAAGCAGAATCTAGAAGGTGAAACCCACATACCAATCATTCTTAACCTAACCAGTGTGCAGCACAGACTGAGAACCACTGTCCCAGGGGATGGGGTGCCTTAGGTAGGGCCACAGGATGCCACGTACTTTTCTTTTTCAGCCCCAGGCCTGATCTTGGGTGGAAGTGAGTACAACTCAACTCTGCTTTTCTCTCCTTTACTCTAGAAAAGAGCTAAAGGAACCACTGCTGCTCTTTTCCCTTCCTCCACCTGCTTCCTGGCAGGAGCCGAGCTCCATCCTGTTGAAGCTGGGGTGCCCCCAAGGATCTTCCTGTTGAAGAGGGAAAGGCCCTGTCCCACCTAGCCACAAGGCCTGGGGTCCCATAACCTCCTAGGACCAGATAGGCTTGTGACCTTCAAATTCTTAAAATACAGAAGTCAATTGTGAATCTTGAAATCTCTAGAAAGAAAAAAAAAAAAAAGCGAGAGGATCCAAATACAAATTTCTCCTTCTTGTAAAGCAGCTAAAATGTGTCTCTGATCCAGGCCTAATTAGGGTGCTGACTTAGAATGATCACACCCATGACTAAGTTCTGTTGTCAGTTAATCCAACATAGATTTATTGAGAATATAATGAGTGCTAATACTGTTCCAGGTGCCAACAAGTAGAAAAGTTTAAATTGGAGCTTCTTTAAAGTAGTTTTCAACATGTTTTCTGGTTCTGAATACAGATTTCACTACTGTCTGCCTGTTTTCCATCACATCACATCACATCCCATATAATATTTGTTAATATGTAAATGGGGTACAACAGTGCTTCACATTTTTGATAACTTATCCAGTAATTAACTCTCTGTATTATTAACTTGGAATTTCATTTCTTTGTTTTTAAATTTTTTGTTTTTTTATTTTTGAGAGAGAGAGAGAGAGAGAGAGAGCGCACAGGTTGGGGAGGGGCAGAGAGAGAAAGAGAGAGAGAGAGAGAGAGAGAGAGGGAGACATAGAATCCAAAGCAGTCTCCAGGCTCTGAGCTGTCAGCCCAGATTCCCCACACGGGGCTCAAACCCAGGAACTGTGAGATGGTGACCTGAGCAGAAGTCGGACACTTAACTGACTGAGCCACCCAGGCGCCCTGGAATTTCATTTCACTCAACAAATACATGTCCTACAAATAAGCCAGATTGAATTTTCTATATTTCATTTGTTCATAGCATTAAAGCCTTTGTTGTTCACATGGCTTACTTATCTGTGCTCTTTTTATCATTACTCTTTCTTCTTAAACCACTTTATTGAGGTATGATTGACATATAAAAAGTGGTTCATATTTAACACAAACAACTTGAGTTTGGAGATAAGTATACACCTGTGAAACTATTACCACAGTCTATGCCATAAACATATCCACTACCTCCAAAAGTTTCCTCCCACCCTCTTTATTTATTATTATTTTTTATATGTTAGCATCAGATCCTATGCTTTTAGCACAATTTTAAGTATACAGTATAGTATTGCTAATTATAGGCACTAAGCTATGCAGGAGATCTCTAGGACTTATTCATCCTGCATAAAAAATTTTGCACCCTTTGACCAATACTTCCCCCAAGTCACCCTCCCACTAGGCCTGGGCAACCATGCTGTTACTCTCTGCTTCTATGAGTTTGACTATTTTAGATTCATCATGTGAGTGGTATCATACATAGTTGTCCTTATGTGTCTGGCTTATTTCATTTAGCATAATGCCGTCCAGGTTCAACCATGTTGTTGCAAATGGCGAAACTGCCTTCTTTTTTAAATCCACGTACAACTGTAAATAAAATCAAGAAAAAAATAAGTAGCAAAACTGACATTTCCAAAATGGTGACCTGATTCTCCAGTGTGCCAGCACGGAGATACACTCCCCAGAGGGCATGGCAAAAACCTGAGGCACACACTCAGGTTTAAGAACCACCCTCACCCCTTCCACCTGAGAGAATCACAAGAGCCCTGCCAGCTTGGTGCCCAGGAACATGAATGGAGGTGGCCCTAGATACATGCCCTGGTTTTGCCCATCCTGATTCCTCCACCTGCGATTCTTCCTCCTTCCCTATCTCCCCTAGAGGTGGAACCCTTTAAATCTCTGTACCTTTCGGAGAAGATCCTGCTCCGGCTCCTGAAACATCCCAATGTGATCCAGGAGCTAAAGTTTGACGAGAAGAACAAGAAGGCCCCAGAACACTACCTCTACCAGCGCAACCGCCCCGTGGACTACTTCGTGCTGCTTCTCCAGGTGAGTGGGAAATTTGGAGACCCTCTCAGGGCAGGACAAGGGCATCTCCAGGCTGGAGAGGAATGGCCGTGACTCCCCAGTGCCAGGTTCGACGACTGAGCTTGCTACTTCAGGGCAAGGCCAGTTGGGGAGGACGTTTGTTCATGACCCACAGAAGGGGCCGAGTATGATTGGCTGGTGTCCTGGGAGTGGTGGGATCTTGATGGCATTTAGTCTAACCAGTCAGCAGTGTCGATGGTGGGGTGGGGTGGGTACTTTTCCAGCAGAGGGGTTCTGTGGCTGAACTTCCAAAACCATTGTCCTATAGAATCCCAAATGCCTCCTTGTCTGCTTAGAAATCCCCAGAAATGGAACTGTCCATTGCCCCCCCTCCCCAACCTGTAGATGATTCTTGTTTAAAGCCCTTCCCTCTGTCACACTGAAATCTCACCATATCGGACTCCCACCCACTCCTTGCTCCACTCCCTGGAGGCATTGTGGAACACATCCATTCTCTCTGCCACATGTCAGCCTTTGCACTCTCTCAGATCTTCTCCTCCTTAATAGGACCAGGAAGGGAACTGAAGACCAGATGAAAGAGGTGTGGCATCTTCCTGGTGCTCACATAGGTACCATCGCCTTCTGCCTGAGTGACTGAATAGGCCTGGTGTAAATACACGTCATGTGTGGTTCCAGCTTGTGACACTGCTGGCTCTCTGGCCTGGCTCCACCCTTAGTGCTGTCACTATTTCCCATCTCTCCTCAACAGAATCTTATGGACCCTAAATATAGTGATTACCTTAAAATCTTAATTAAACTCAATCGACTTAGACATGGCCTCCCTTTGTTACAGTCCACCTACGGCCTGTCTGCTCTGACCCTGTGATGGGCTTCACACGCATCCTTCCAAATAACCTCAATAACATGACCCCCCTTCTCCAAAAGTAGAGATTTTCACTGCTGGAAATCAAGGAGGGTCTTGTTAAATTGTTGATATAACATAATAAACTCATGTAATCTATTTTATGCTTAATGTAAACTTAACCATTTTCAAATAAAAGCTGGAGGGAGTAAAATGTAGTGGCAAGAGTATTGCTTCAGAAATTGGAAAGATCTGGCTTTAAGATTCCCGTATTGCCACTTCCTAACTAACCTTGACCAAGTCATTTAATCTCTCTGAGACTCTAATTGATTCTTCCGCAAACTGGGGATAAAAGCAGTATGGGCCTCATAACGTTGTGGGACTGAGTGAACAAGAATCTATGCGTGTGCATAACACTGTACTGGGCCCATAGACACACACTACATGCTACCCATTAGCTGTCATTATCACTGGTAAGAAACAAGCTCCACACAGAATCAGATTTTGTCTCAACCAGACTTAGAGATGGTCTACTCAGACCCCACTAAACCAGTGGGACAGTTTACAGAGCCCAGGGCTAGCTGGTGCCTGGCCATTCATCATGAAAGGGCCATCATAGCATGCAAAGAGAGCTTGGTTATTCAGGACTGGATGCTCCTTTATGGACTAAGCAGTTAATTTACTGCAAAGGGCTACTGAGGTTGGAGGCACTATTTTTGAAATGAGTCTGGACAGACTTCACATCTCCCTGGGATTAGAACGTAAGTCCACTTGTTATCCAGACAAAAGTGCTTAGGGTCATAGTCAGTAATAGGAGTGGAGGTGCTCGTACACACCCTTAGCACAGTTCCTTCTCTCTCCAGGGTAAAGTAGAAGTGGAGGTTGGTAAGGAAGGCCTTCGCTTCGAGAATGGAGCCTTCACCTACTATGGTGTCCCAGCCATCATGACCACTGCTTGCTCAGGTATTCCTGTTCCCAAGTCTCAGGTTATTGGGGAAGCAATGGAATATTATAGGAAAGAACATCTGGGTTCAAGTCCTGACTCCTCTTAGGGACCCTGAACAAGCCATTTAACTTCCTAGGCTTTAGTTTCCCCCTCTGTAAAATGGGTATGAGTCATTTTTTATTAAGAGAGTTCGTTTGTAGAAGTACATAGTAGACTGTAACATTATCAAGTGTTAGGAGTGGATAGTGGATATTTTTCCATCCAAAAAGACAAGTTTCTTTTGCTTTTTACACTTCCATCTGATTGCCTGGTTTTTGCAGGGTTAATTGGTACTGGGGGTGGGGTGGAAGAGGGGGAATTCCCATAAGAAGGCGTGTTTTCTGAACTGCCTCTGAAACACACTGCATCCTTCTGTCCTTAGATAACGATGTGCGGAAGGTTGGAAGTCTGGCTGGATCCTCTGTCTTTCGTATGTATCTCTCAAACCCCTCCCTCATCTGCCCCCATCGTAGTCCTGCCTCAGCCCACTCTGGGGACCTGGACTGAGCACTTTGAGCCTGGGCTGGGGCTAACACAAATGTTGGCAGCCTCTTTGTAATGCTCTGCCAAGAACACTGCCTCCTGCCAGGTACCCACAGACCACAGGTGCTTAGTTTCTGCGTTTGCAATGTTTTCTGCTGCTTCTCTGCTCATGGGCAAGTGATGAGTGACGGGGAGCAAAGTAAGGGGGGGGAGGAGGCGGGGCAGGACACCATGTGTTGTCACATGCTGGGGAATGAAGGCAGGTGTTTGGCGTGCTCTGGTGGAGGTTCAGCCTTTCCTTCTCTGCTGTGATATAATTCACCCACTGGCCTTTATTTGAAAACCCTAGTAAGTCATTGCTGTGTCTGTGGGGTCAGTAGGAAGTGACTGCAAGATCTTAGGATGTAAGTCCCAGGCTGGTGCAATATGTTGCTTATCTACATCTCTTTCCTTGTCACCACATCTTAGCTGGTAAAGAGCTGGCTGCCAGCTGGCTGTGCATGTGAATGGTTGGGGGCTGGCCCAGGGCTGATGGCTGGTCTGTTCTGCCCCTTCTGTGCTCTACCTTCTTGCTGTTTCATGTGTGTAGTTATTGCCCTTGCGTTTAGAAGGCATGGCATTTATTGGAATGTAAGTGTGATCCAGAAAGAATTATTTCTCTAGATTGCCTATTAATTCACTGGTCTGAATTTTGCATTGCTTTCAGCTGTTGGTGTTTACAAAGGTGGCTATTTTAATGCCAAATGGGGTGTTTTCTCTTATTATAAAAGATACTTTACAAAGTGCACTATATCAGTATTTATCAGAGGGTTCCAAAGTTTGATATCACAATCCCTGGGATATGAAAGGTAGATACCATTTTAACACAGAGATACTGAAGAATTGCTCCAAATTACCCAGTGAGTTGATGACACCCAGATACATTCCAGTGTCCAGACTAGTTCACATAGCACAATGAAATACACATTTGAGACCCAACATGTTCCAGAATGCAACTTCTGTGTGGAAAGATTGGAACACTTTACAGTGTAATTCACAACCTAGCCCAGCAGGAGGCTGAAATGAAGTTGAAGTACCTGCCCATACCTAAGACATAGCCCACCATGAGCTGAAGATCTGTAAAATGTAAGATTATATACTTATATAAGCCAACAAATCTCAAGTTTGATGAAGGAAGCTCATCATCTTAGAACAAGAACCCTGGATGGGTGAGGCATGGGCTAGAGGACCAGGTAAATCTTGGTTCTTTAAAGATTTCCATCCATCATATTAGGGATTGCTCAAAGTGGAGTAATTCCTAGGATTCTAAATGTTACTTACCTCTGTTGGCCTTGTTCTGGCTCTTTCAGAAGACCAAAGGAGGTGGAAACAAAGAGCTACATGAGACTTCCCAGCTCACCTAATTTGAATGGCTTTTCTTAAAAAATATATGTGTGTGTGTATATATATACACATGTATATATTAGAAGTAGTAGAAAGATGTTATCTGGTTTCCTCCCTCCCTTTCTTCCTGTCTCTAGTTCTTTCTATCAAAATCCTTCCATTTTATAAGTGAGACAGGAGTAAACTTGCAACACTGACCTCTCCTTCAAAACTGGTTAACTAAAAAGTAGCATTAAACTCTTTCCCTCGCCTCACTTCTGAGCATCTTTATAAATCTTCAGAAGGAAAAAGAAATCGAATTAGCAGTATGGGTATGGAAATATTTTCTGTTGTCCACCCCCCCCCCCCAGCCCTCCCCAGTGTGAAATACCTGCCAGGGCCTCCACACCTCACAGTTGTCCCAGATGCGTCCTCAGCCCAGGGATCCAGCCACCTGGCATCTTTCACTGGCCAAGAACGTCAACCTGAAATCAAAGGAGAGCTTAAGGCAGTAAATTCTTATAGGGTCTTGGTCTAGCAAACTACCCCTGTCCTCAAAGCCAGCCTGTAGCTTTGTTAGCCTTTGAAGGAGATAAATGGGATGACAGATTTGCCAGAGCACTCGTCCTGGGACCTATGCCTCAGAATTGAACTTGAGGTTATGAGTAAGTCCCCCTGCTTTTCCTGTGTAGGGCAAAGGGAACACAGCCAGCACTGTCTCCTCTATCTTGGGTCTGATTGCCAAGAACCCAGGAGGACCACAGTGAGCCTAGAACTCTGAAGGAACCAGGCTTGAGCTCAGGGTAGAGGGAACGGCTGCCCACAGGGTGAGGTAGGCAGGGATAGACTGTCTCCCACCTGTTTGGTGGAGTATACATTTAATTTGCAGCCCAGGAAGCTCTAGGATGCTTCTTGAGACTATGGAGTTTCTTATTCCAGTATGTCTCACTACATTAGGAGCCAATATTCTTCGACATCTGGTGTTAGAGTAAATGATTATCAGGTAGGTATAAAGCTCTCCCACTCCCCTGCGTATATGGGTAATTTCAGTAAAATCATCTGGTGCAGCAGATAAGGCTACAGAAGTTGCATGTTTCAGTGTGCTGTTACCTGCAGACTGATTTCATTTAGTCCCCAAGGAAGGTGGCTCTCAGAATAATCGTGTAAGAACACGGAAGACAGATTCCCAGACAGAAACACCCCTCGACCTAGCAATGCACCATTCTTCCCCAGTGCTGTGACCACCGAGGAGCTCCTAGGAGCCTGAGGCAGGAGGATTCCGCTTCCTTAAGGCCGCCCCTTGTAGGAGCGTGCACTTTGCTTTTAGCCTTCCCACAGGTCTGGCAGTTGGGAGAGCCTGGTGCTGATGCGGTGCTGGACTCCCAGTGCATTTGCTGGCTCAGAGAGAATGCTGCATACACACAGTCCCTGCCAGGACACTGCCTGTTCTTGACAGGTCTCATTCCCTCTAAGATTACTGCACATCTTTTGAGAAGACTTTCAACAAACTCTGTTTTATGTTCCTCCTTCTGGAGAGTGACTTTGTGAGAGGATGCAATTTCCCTGTTTTCAGAAGTGGAGAAATGTAATGTTGTGAAGATTCAAGAACAGCATGACTTACACACTTTGCTCTTTGTCTTTCTTTTATGTTTATCTTCCCTTTTGCATCTCACAAATCCTTGGCCCTTGACTCTTTAGTGCCTGTCTCTGTGTCTCGTACCTTCGCCTTCAGCAGAGGGGACTCTCTGGCGGGCTCCCCAGGTAAACATGCATGGGTGTTTCGGGTGTCCGTAGATCCTGTAGGGTTCGCAGGAGGCCTTTGGTCTCTGTCACCATCCTGTGAGAGAACTAGTCTCTCCCAGCAGGCACAGCCATGACTAAGGCATAGCACGCCACACAGGTAACACTCATTTGCACATACAGCCCAGGGATTGCTGGTTCAATCACTTGGGTTCAGCTCCCCGGGATGTCTTTGTGTGTGTACAGGGAGAAATGATGGGCTGAGAGATGGTGTGAGCTTTCTTGTCATTTGTCTGACTGCAAAATGGAAGATGAGGAGTGCAGCAGGAGAGAAACAGAGACAATGGAATACTGTTCTTTATTACTATCTGTTTTTCCTCCACCTTTTGTTCTATGTGGTCTCTGCCTTTAGCTAACCCATCCTCCTCCTCCTCCTCCTCCTCATAATGTTACCCAGTAGTGACCATATTCTCTCTGGCCTTACTCATACAAAGAATATGTGTAAAATTTCAAAACAACTTTTCGTTAGGTTTAACCTCTGTTGTTAATTAAATAAAAGATGCTGGGTTTCTTTTTAACTGGGTCAAGCAGCTCCTCACAGAACTATATAGTAACTCAAGGACTGAGTAGAATGTAATACATCTAAATAAGCAATTAAGTGTTTGTATTGTTTTCATCTCTAGAGGTTGCTCTCTTAGGCTCATGGAGTAAGTAATGACGAAACCAAGAATTTACTTGTTAAAAGTTAGAATGTGAAAACACAGTCCAGTTCCCTGTATCCTCCACATCTGTCTCCCTTATCCCAATGCTACAGTATGATTCTGAGGCCTTACCATAACCTCAGTCATCAAGAATCCAGTTATGTTTTGCTATCTGTACACCCTCAACTTTCAAAAAGGCTATGCCCTGACACCCCAAGCCCCCAAGTTTGCAATTTCAGAAATATTTGTGTTGACTCCTGCTTTCTCCCAAATCACATTTTTCCCATCAAAAATCATCTGGTTCCCATGTTTATCTGTACAAGACAAGTCAGTCACCTTCTCAGATTTCACCAAGGTTTCCTCTCTCACTTAATGGTGATCTTCCACCAAGAAATAAAATTTTTCTCACTTTGTGAGAGCTCATGCCTTCATGATGACCATAGGCCAGCTCAGTCGATGTGGGATGCCAGGCTGGTGCCTTCACCAGCTAACTGGTCTGCTTCAGCCTGCCGGCACAATTAGAAATGACCACATCATGGACCTTCAAGATCCTTCACACTCAGGGAGTTTCAGCAAATGAAGAGTGTGTTAGGAAGTTTCAGCCGAAACGGAAGATGCACATTTTTCAACCAAATAGGATCAAAGCAAGGTTGTAGTCTCCTTTTAAATAACCCTCAGTTAACCAGACAAGCCAGTTCATTTTAACTTTCCGGTTAAAGGAAGGTTCACGTTCCTGCTATGTGACACACACCCTCTCAGGAGCTGTTGCTACTTCTAATGCAACCCTGGTTGGCGCCATCTGCCCCTGAGAGCTCTTTTAACCACCCCCCGCATTTTCCATGACTGGCTGTTCAACCCAAAGGAAACTGGTAGGCCACACAGCATGGCCAGCTTCTTCCAACCTTCGGTTTACCTCTGCAGAGTGGAGCAATGACTGTGCAGGAAGAGGAAAGAAAAGTCATGGGTGCCTTGCTTCTCCTTTGATTCTTTCCTCCTCACCTCCTTTCATCCAGTCCCCTTTTGCCTGGCCCCATACTTGATTTATGATCCAGATACAGTTATTTACATATATTATGTCTTACCCCCATCTTACACAGAGGAGATGAGAAATCGTGGAAGTCAATAGGGCCTTTAAGTTTAAAAAGAACTCTATCATTTTATTTGATCCCCACAACCACCTTAGGAGATGCGAAGGAATTATTGTTGGAAAACAATAGATAAGGAAACAGGCTCCGAAAACTTAAAGCCATCGATCAGTATCACAGGTGTGGTGACGAGGTGGAAGGGTGAGAACTGGAATCCAAATCTCTCTCTATTTTTTAATTTTACATTTATTTTTTTCAAAATTTTCCAATTGTTTTTTATTCTTAACCAAAGTTTCCAATTGGAAAGAATAAGTCACAGGAATCAAAGGCAGAGCATACTCACATGCAGTCAGTGATAGTGTGATAGCGATGTAATGAGACAGATGGTGGCTACCCTTGTGAACACAGCATCAGATATAAACTTGTCATCAGATATAAACTGAATTGTTCACCTGAAACCAGTATAACCGTGTGTCAGCTATACTCAAAAAAAGAAAAAAGTTTCCAGTTTTATTGAGACATAATTGACATACAACATTGTGTAAATTTAAGATGTATGTGATATATACGGGTATGTATTGCAAAATTCTTTCTTATTTTAAATCCCAGTGTAGTTAATGTACAGTGCTATATTAGTTTCAGGTGTACGATACGGTGACATGTGGCATTTAAGAAACAACAAATGAGCAAAGGGAAAAGAGACAAATCAAGAAACAAACTCTTAACTATAGAGAACAGTTCAGCTGATGGTTAACAGAGGGGAAGGGGTGAAGGAAAGAGGGAAATAGGTGATGGGGATCAAGGAATGCACTTGTCTTGATGAGCACCCGGTGATGTATGGAATCCAAGTCTTCTAGGTCCCGCTCTCCTATTGTCTGCACCTGGCTGCCCCTCTGAACATGGGCATTTTGTGCCCCCTAGAGGGCTGTGACTTATTAGCATTTTGAAAGCAGTTGTGCTAATGAATTATGGTGCTCACAGTGGATGGAGGCTACCAGTCCCTGTGCCAAATATTGCCACCGTTGTCCATAGCAGTTTCTTTCTATTTGAACTTTAGGTTTGAAATAAGGAGAGCGGAGTGGTTTTGTGCATTGCTGGCAGTGCGTGATGTAGTTAGCCAGCTTTGCAGGTGCTTTCATTTAAAAAGTAAACTTCTGATCAACCCACTGAGAGTACACGGCTCCATTGCAGCTACCATTCCCTCTCCCCAGAGTCATCCATTTTTTCTTTCCTCAGGGGAGATGATTTTGAGTTCCCCATGACAATCCTTCCAAATCCACAAAAGCACAGAGGCAGGAGAGAGGTCAGAAGCAAGGAGTCTTTTTCAGTGTTCAACTGACCATCTGAAATGCGCTTTGAGATCGATGGGGACAGTTTCCTCCCAGAATATATAGGGAGTCTCTAAAAATAATCCTTTTACTTTGTGAAATGTGGTAAGTGGAAATATTCCTTTGGTTTGGCTTTTGTGTAGTAAACATTTGGGAACCATTAAAGCTCCATGTAATGTGAGCGAGTTCATCTGGGCTCCTAACTCGGGCTGATTTGCAGAGTTCACATTATAGCTCTGACAGAGAGCTTTTGGCATTTGGTTGTCTGATGTTGAATATTACCCCAGAATGATGAATTTTAATATTCCTAGTTTGTACTATTCTAGGTCTATGTAATTAAGCTCCCCATCCAGTTTGGGGAACACAGATGGCCCATGGCACAGTGACCATGACCAAAGAGGGCTGTTCCTCCTTGCCCCTCACTCATGCTCCAAAAGATAGAAGCAGGAAGCCACTGAAGCCTACTTTCCCCTTGGATCCCCAGACTGAAAAGGGAAGTGGGGTATTCTTCTGTATCATGGGTTCTGCTCCAGGTACAGGTGTCATGAGTGAGGCAAGTGTCCCAGAGCTGTGTATAGAGTCATGGGGCCCCATCTATCGGTGCAGAGGAGATTCCATCCAGCCCCAGTTACAGTGTAAAGTCCTCTTCTGCCCCCTCTCCAACTCCACACCCAATTTTACCCCAGGGCCTTCTCCACCCAACCTCAATAACTCTAGCTTACTATCTAGGACAGATATCCCTTGTAGACTTACCATGAAAAGGCTGTAGGAATGAGGTCTATCACACTTCTCCCCAGCACTTAGGAGTCTAGAGCAGAAAACCCTGCTCCCCACCACCCAGTCTCTCCAGGGCCAGCTCGAGGGTGTAATATAATAGCAACCGTGAACAAGGGATATGTTGGCTGTTCCCTCCTGTTGAGGGATTCTGTGGTCAGTTTTATGATCACTGTTTGATCAGTCCCCTCTTAGACCTCTCTGACTGTAGTTAGGATTTTCCTCTTTACTCCCCCAACTGGGCCCCTGCTCTTAGGAAATGCCAAGGGGAATTATACAACTTGAACTAGTTTGCCATGCTGCTGGGGCACTCGTCTGTTACTGATTTCTTCTCTTTTTTTTTATTAAAAGCATTTCCATTCCCCTTGCTCAGAAACCTCTGAGTGTATGTGCACAATTACCAAGATGCCGAGTCATCAGCATCCTACCTATTGAGGAATGTCAGGCTCTGGGACACGAAAACATTGATCTTGCACAACACTCAGATGAGCTGGGACTTTCTTTGTCATGAAATGAGGGCTCTTTTCCTTTTAAAAATTGCTTTTATAGGCCTGACCTTTGTAAGACAGTTGTATCTTTTGGTGTTGGGAATCCTTTGGGATTTTGAATAAACCTTCAATAGCATTGTTCTGACTTTAAAAAACAAAACAAAACATGTTTCTCCTCCTAGCCCAACTGCGATCTTGCTTGCATGTGACGTGTGGTCCCTGTGAGTGACAGCAGAGTGGCAATGAGGACAAGAGCCCTGGGGGGAACGGGGATATAGTGGTGGCCCCTGTGTCCAACAGTGTGAATGTGGTTCAGGCAGAACCTTCTATGGATGGAAGTGGTCTAGTACATAGATGGGCCTGTGTTTCTCTGCCATCCTTCTGGAATGTGCCTGGGATTGTGATATAAGGGATGAGGCTGTGGAACAGCAAATGTGGGGTATGTCAAGAATGTGTCCCACCAGGCAAAGTGGATGGTTATCGGGGAGAGATGGTTATTTCTCAGGGAGGCTGCATCTACAGCCCTGCTCACACTCTGTCCCCTTGTTCCAAATGGACTTGAGGTAAGGTAGGGTAGGGTACTTGACCACCAGGTCAGGGTAGGGTTTTCCACACTCCACCCACACGACAAAGAAGTCCCCCTCCTGCAGGACTGCTGGCCCTGCTTTTCCACAGCAGCTCCCCTGAGGAAGCACCATCGACTTACTTAGCAGCCACCACCCCAGAAAAGCCACAGAGGGTCTGGCCACACCAGAACCCATCAGCTTGTTTTCAAGGGGCCAGAACAAGAAATGAAATGCATATTTATTTTTCTGCCCAATCACCTGGGTGCTTTGCTCTGTTCTTTGTGGCACCACCACTGTCCTTCTCAGTCCTTGGTCACTGTGGAGGGGGGTCTGGCCTGCCATCAGCCAGTGGATAGGTAGGGCCCTAGAGACCTGAGTCCAGGATTCCTGGTTTCACATGCTTTTATTAAACAGACAAAGTCCTCATTTTCCCTGTGGCCTCTTCCTCGAGTTACTGGGCCAAAGCCTGAGGCCTCTTGGTACCCTGGATTCTCACTGCCCACTCTCTGACTCTCTCCAGCTACAGTTTTGGAGTGTCCTTCTATCCACCCCTAGCTTCTTGGAGAAGTCAACTTCCCCAGAATGGCTTTAAGTTGCAAAGGAAAGGCTTTCTAATCCAGGATGATTTGAGAGCTCTGAAATCTTTTTTTAAACAAAATTTAGATTCTAAATAAAACCTCTTCAGTGGACCCTTAGGTGCTGATTCATTTATTCTGTACATTTTTATTGAGCACCTACTCTAGGCCAGGCACAGTGCTAGGTACTGGGTGTACAACAATGACCAGAAAAGACCAGGTCTTTGCCTTCACGGAATTTAGCACTGAACTGAGTAGACGTAACAAGTACAAACACATGATGAATTAAAATGTGTGAAAAGTACTTTGAAGGAATGAACAAGGGACAGTGATAGAAGAAAACGGGAAACCTCAGTTCGGCCAAAGTCTTCAGAGAAGTTGGCTTTCAGCTGAGACCTAATGACTGAGAGCCAAGCAGTGGGGGTGGGGGTGAAAGGGGCAGGGTGGGCAGTAGAAATGCCATCCTCTGAGGTGGTGAGGGAAGGGGAACACTTGCATGGTTGAGAGGAGCAGAGCAAGCAGGGGAGGGGAAGAGAGTTCCCAAGATGAGACCAGACAGGAAATCGGGAGTCAGGTCATGGGGGACATTAGGGATGAAGCAAGGAATTTAGATTTTATTCAGACTAAATAAAAGAAAGCTTATTTAATGTGCTTCTGGCAGCTGAGGTGATCATAAGCTTATAAGCGGGGAGATGGGACTGTGGTCCAGGTAACTGGGACTTGAGTGGGGACAGACATAGATGCCCAAGGGCTTATTATGTCAGAAGTAGAGGTGAGAGGGCCTGGTGTGGGACTGGGGAGCGGCAGGAGTCAAGGGCACCCCCCAGGTTCCTGGTATAAGTGACAGAATATATGTAAAGGGCACTTACTGAGAAGGGGAGGCTGGAAATAAAATCCTCAATTCTATAATCCTATCAAGGCAGCGATTGTTATGGCTCTAATGAGAAAAAATGATTCAGCCTATTGTTATTTTACCCTTTGCACTAGTTTGCCAGACAACAATAACAGCTTGCAGCTAAACAGAAACATCAACCCTCAAGGACTCGGCTCCAAATACATGCTAATCAATTATCTTGATTGATGGCACCATTATCTCAGGAGACAGAATTAAATTCCCGAGGTCCTGCCCTAGAAGAACAAGGAGCAGAATCTCTGAGGAAGCGGACTCTGCATTTGAGCCCCTGAACTAAATCTGTCAGGAGAGGCTGACGGCACACCCTCCCCTTTCTGGGAAGAAATGCAGAGTGGCATTTGTTGGGAAGCAGAGGGGTGGAGGGGGCTTGACAGTCTCTCCTTCAGGTTTATTCTGCGGTTGAGATTCTGCTAGGGTCACCACAAGACCCTCTCTTCCATTGATCTGGGGAAGATAGTTCACACAATCCATTTTGAAACCAAGTGATGTGGTCTTAATTGAACTTTCCCTAGGAATGGTTCTTGAAAGTGGTTAAAAAAACAAAAAAGCAAAACAAAACAAAACAAAACAAAACTGACTCTGAACATTGAGATGCCTTTGGCAGAAGTCCTGGGGGTTATTCCAGTATTCTGTTCCCCCACCCCCACTTAGGCCTAGATGGAATCCTGCCCTAGACACACTTTAGAGGACCCCCGTTTAGTCCTTCTTAGTCCCACCCCTCCGTGTAGGTGAGGAGTTCATAGGGCCAAAGAGATGTGCCCACTGAGAGCCCTTGTTCTTCCTTCAGGACCACATTTCAGATACAGAATCCTGAAATTCCTCACCTAAACCTCCCGGTGGGGGCAAGGTGGGGTGGATAAGGAGGCTGGGAAGCCCCTAGGGTAGGGGCCATTTGTCCCCATACAACCCTGTTTTATGTTTTATATTTTAGCAGAAAACTCTAAGGAGTTGGAGTTGGCCTTCCAGGTTATGTTACGTTACGTTACGTTACGTTACGTTACGTTACGTTACGTTACGTTATATTATGAAGGTATAGTTGTCAAGGACAAGGATAGAACAGATTTTAACAGTTTATTCATGTGATTTGAATAGGTACCCATGTGATTGAATAGGTCTGTGGGTCTCCGTTTGTCCAGTGTCCTGACAGTGTTAGGGCAGACCTGAGTTATCCCTGCCAAAATGGCTCACCATGGCAAGGGTTGGTTCTATGTGCTGTCAAACCCAAGGCCTTCGCCTTTGTAAAATAAGGTTCGTGAACAGACTTTATATCCTGATAGAGGATCTCATGCTTTGGAGTAGCTAACCACGCTCACAGCTCGGTCCTCATCTCCAGCACTTAACCCAAAGACCAGAACTGAGAAAGGCTGTGTACCCCTCTGCCCCAGCCCCTCCCTGGTGGACGTTGTGGGGAGCAGGAGGAGCCTGCGCAGAGTGGAGCCGTGAGTTCCTGTAACAAACTGAGCATCTGGGCTCTAACGGGAAGGGTGAGGGCCTGGTTCTACCACCGCCTAGAAGTCCTGTGGGCCCTTAGTAAACAACACCTCTCTCTCTCTCTCTTTCTCTCTCTCTCTCTCTCCCCCTCCCTCTCCCCATCGCTCTTTCTGTTCTCCTGTCTTTTCTCCCCACCCGCCTCTCCTTGCCTTTTCTCCCTCACCTCTCCCTCACTGTCTGCAGTAAACCGGTCCCCTTCTCGCTGCAGCGGGTTGAACCGCTCTGAGTCTCCAAACCGAGAGCGCAGTGACTTTGGGGGGAGCAACACCCAGCTGTGCAGCAGCAGCAACAACCTCTACACTCCCGACTACTCAGTGCACATTCTCAGCGATGTGCAATTTGTGAAGGTAACTGTCCCGGGAGGGCCATCCCCGGCTTGCCAGCCGGCTGGGGAAGCAGGACAGGATGTGCAATCCAATGCGCCAAGATAACGCTGGGTGCTAATTGTTCCCTGGCTTTACAAGGGCCCTGTTTTCGGTTAGCTTGATTACTAATTTGTCACTCTTTTAAGATCTCCTGATCCCCATTTTTTGTGTGGGGAAACTGAGGCATAAACCAGTGCGGAATTAGGTTGCCTGAGACAAGTTGCCAGTGAACTGTTTCTTTTGAACCCCCTGCCATTGCCACCAGGTTGATTTGTTTTTCCGAGATAAATTTGCAGGTGATTAATAAACCAAGTATATGGAAGAAACCATGCTGTGATTTTCCATAAGATAGTATATTTTTATGTCTTTCTGTTTCAAGTCTAAAATGCAATTTGGCAGGTATGTTAAGCAAAAACCCTTTGTGTAACCATTACACCCTTAGCAATCACTGAGCTCAGTGGAGCTCGGAACATCCATCACTTTGCACATGCAGGAGAGAGAGGCCACAGTGCTCATTGCCTTGTAGTTAAAGGGTAGGGGGGCCATTGCTTCATACCTCACATTAAGATTGGTATTGCACAGAAACCTTCTAAAATGTCCTCCTTCTCGTGCTTTGATAGGTTTTATTTGCTAGCATTCTGCAAACTGTTACATGCCTGGAGTGAGCCCCATTTATCCAAGTCCAACAAAACACCCAATGAGTTGAGTTGGTATATCTTGTCCAGTCGCAACCTGGATTATGAGAGATATATTTATCACAAAGGAGGGAGGAGGTTCTCTCCTTCTGTCCAGAACACAAGCTCTGATAATTTGAGAGCAGTGTGCACTGCCTGGCTTTCTGTGTTCCAGAACTCTGCAGATACCCTGAGGTGAAGATAGAAACATAAAGATAGAAAGTTACCAAAGGGAGGGGCTGAGCCTGGAAGGTGGGGTGGGATAATAACTGTTTGTGGGGTGCTCTGTGCATGCGCTTTGGGACTCCTTTGTCTGAATGATCCAGGTGGTCTGATCACCACCCTGTCAGGTAGGTACTACTGTCATAACCATTTTAGACATGAAGACATTGGAGCTTGAGGAGTTTAAGTTCATATGGCTGGTGAGTGGCAGAGCCAAGCTTTGGAATTCAGTCTCTCTGTCTCCAGAGTCCAAATCCTCAAAACCCCAGTCTTTAGGAAGAGTTGTGGGAAATCAGAGTTGAAGGAACCCCAGGAAGAAATAACTTGTGGCAACTAACCCAGCAATACTCATGGGTGTGTGTGACTGGGGACACTTAACAAATCTAATGTGACACTAAAGTTAAACCTCAGAAAACTAAAGTCCATGATTCTCCTCCCTGCCTCCTTGTCCTGAAGCCCTCTCATTGCAGGCCTTCCTCAGAAGTGGAGATAGGAAAAAAATGAGAACAGAGAAACTCTACTGGGCTAGCTCTTCCTGGTTGGTAGTACTGGTCACACGGTTTGTGGAAAAAAGAACTTGAAAGTCACAATATGAGTAAGCGGTTCAACAAATGTTGACTGAATACCTACTCTGTGCTTGATATTGACAAGATACTATGGTGAACAAGACCATAAGCTCCTGCCTTCCTAGAGTTTCTGTGCTAGGAGGGGGACAGAGAGAATAAACAAGTAACCGCATCATGAAGAACCTAATTTCAGGTAGTGATAAAGGCTAGGAAGGTAACAAACAAGGTAGTGGGATAAACAGTGATTGGGCAGAGCTGGCAAGGGGTTTCCTTTAGGAATGGTTATCAGAGCAGACTGACAAAACGACATTTTTTCTGGGACCTGAAAGGGGAGGGGAGGAGAATGTTCAAGAGAGAAACCACAGAGGCAGGAAAGAGCTCGGTGGTTCGTGGATCTGAGTGCTGGTACGCAGCGTGCAAAGACAGAGGCCAGCGTGAAATGACAGTGGACGGTCAGCAGCAATGTTGTCTGGCATCCTTAAGCCAGAGGAAGGCACTTAATTCTACTATAAGTGCACTGGCAATTTTCAATTAAGTTTGTTTCTTAGGTCTTCGCATTTGTCTTAGTTCAGGCTGCCATAACAAATAGTCATAGACTGGGTGGCTTAAACAACAAACACTTCTTTCCCACAGTCCTGGAGGCTGGAAGTCCAAGTTCAAGGAACCAGCAGATCCAGTGTCTGGTGAGAGCCCACATTCTGGTTTGCAGATAACCATCTTCTCCTTGTATCCTTACATGGGGGAAGAGACAGAGACAGGAAGCAAGCTGTCTTCCTATTAGGACACTAATTCCGTTCGCAAGCACTCCACCCTCAGGACCTAACTTCTTCCAAAGGCGCCCCCTCCACATGTCATCTCGCTGGGGGTTAAGATTTCAGCATAGGAATTTGGGGCGGGGAGCGACATAGACTTTCAGTCCCTAATGTTATTTACATCCTAAGTTTAGGAAATCAATATGAAGATTTTGCTTGCTGGTTTGGGGAGGAGAATGAATGAGAATTTGAGGCATCCTATTTAATGATCAACTGGTGAGCCCAGAGTTTTCTGGAACATGTCTAGGTGTGCCTGGATTGGGGAGCACTTTCAGGGGATGTATTGGACAGCTCCACAAAGAGGAATGTGTTAAGATGAATACCTGGCATGGAGTTTGTAAGGATTTTCTTGAAACTTACAGATGAGCTCATGGATATCCATGCCTAGAACATAAAGAAAGGGGACATTCTACAGCTAATGAGGAACATAAAAGGGAAGTGTCTTTCCTGATGTTGAGAACCCCAAACCCGAGGTCAGTTCTCAGGTGCAGGTGTCATCCTTTTGGTCAGGCCAGAGGACTTTGCTGTGACCCAGGGCGGCTAAGTGGCACAGAACATGGTCCCTTTTCCCACCTCGACATGTTGACATTGAGAAGACTAAATGTCAAAAGTAGACGTTGAGGGGAGGTTAGAAACCAATTAAAGTATTATTCAGAAACCTCCTTCAAATCCTTGCCCCAGTCTCTTAAAAACTTCAATTGTAACAATTCTGTAGAAGGGAACTTTGGGAGTTCAAGCTCTTGTTTGGAACGTGCACTTGTTTGTTTATATATATATATATATATATATATATATATATATATATAAGTTGATGCCTTAGACTAAAGTTGAAAATTCCCTTCTGCTGATGTAATAGACTTGTTAGGGCTGCCCTTTTATTCCCCTCACCCACCTGCCCCCCTACCTTTTTAACAGAGGGGGAGCTTTTGAGGAAGCTAAAGACTGTTGAAGAGAGGTGTCCTCACGGCCCAGGCTCCTGTGATTGGCTGCATGGAGAGCTTGCAAGGGGTTTTCATGTCCAACAAAAGTTCCAGAACGTTATTAAGTCCGGAAGTAATTTGACTTTAAGATAAGCTTCAAAATTAGAAAGTTGTATCTAACGATTATCTGGGAGAGATATTAAAGCCACGATTAGTCATAGTTAGTAAATTATGAATGAAGGTACCAAAGAATCCTTATAAATTTTTTAACAATGCTTTTGGTAAATATCATCATTAAACTAAGACTATTTGGCCGATGTCTTATAGTCTAGATTGTGTAACCGTGACCAAAATGCCCCATCACCATCTGGTGGCAGAATCCCTAAATTGCAAGATGGTGTTGTGAGAGTTGAACTTCATTAAATGATAGGAGTTATCACACTGGTTGAAGGTTAACTTCTGGACACGTTGGCTGCCAACTCAAAATGTCCAAAAGTGTACAGTTACTTCGGTTAGTTTCAAGGTAAACAGGTCTCCATTCCTTTGTAATTTAGAGGATGCTTGAGTTCCTAACTGGCTGCTGTGTAAGAGAAGACAATTTGAACTCAAGCTGCACTAAGAAATGCCTGTTTCTACAGTAATAAAGAGAGAATAAAAACATGTTGGCTTTTGAGCAGTGGTTTGACTTCCTCAATGAGCCAATCAGTAGGTTGAGCATTAACGAGGGATCTAGACACCAGTGGCAGTGGTTTGACTTCCTCAATGAGCCAATCAGTAGGTTGAGCATTAACGAGGGATCTAGACACCAGTGGCAGTGGTTTGACTTCCTCAATGAGCCAATCAGTAGGTTGAGCATTAACGAGGGATCTAGACACCAGTGGCTATACTAAGAAATGTAAAACATATCCTCTGCCTAATGAGTTTAAAATCTAGTAAGAGAGAAGAAATGTAGGTTAAGCAATAGTGACCAAAGCAGGGTAGTATCTAATTGATTAAGAGTTTGTGTGACACTTATTTTAAGCACTGTGTTGCTGCGAATGGACCAGACCTTTAAGAATTAGGAAAGAACAGGAGGAGGGATACCAATAAACAGGCATATGGAAGATGAGTAAGCACAGTGCATTCAAGGGAGTGTGAAGAGAGAAGCTGGGCTGGCCCAGTGGTTCTGCGTGTGCGAGCAGTGGGAGCACCATTGGGCACAAGGCCGGATTATCAGAACTGGGCAGAGAGATTCAGGTTGATCTGCTAGACCTCTGCTGCCCAACATAGTAGCCAGTAGCCACATGGGGCTGCCAAACACACTGTGGTCCATCCAAATCAATGTGCCGTGCATGCAAAGTACACGTTGGATTCCAAGGACTTAGTACAAACACAGAATGCAAAATTCCTCATTAATACTTTTATATTGATTCTGTGTTGAAGTGAAATTGTTTTGGATATGTTGGCTTAAACGAAACACTATTAAAATTAATTCCCTCTATTTGTTTTTACTTATTTTTAATGTGACAAGAGAGTTTTCAATTACTTATGCAACTCATTATATTTCTATTGGACAGTACTGTTTTAGATAGTAAGAAATTCTCACATGGTTGAACAAGAGAAGCAAGGTGATGAAAAGTGATGCTTGAATCAAAAATGTGAAAAAAATAGTAACAATAAAAGAACTGAATTAAAAAAAAATAGTAATGCTTGAATCTAGAAAATGCAGCTGGTGAGAGGTTGTTTCCTGAACACATTTTCTAGAGTGGTGCCTTATCAACAATTTCTTTCAAGGCGACAGATTGACATGTCAGTAGTTTATGATTATGGGTTTTTTTAATATATATATTTAAAAAGAGGAAGCATTGTGAAAACAAGGCTGTGAGACTTAGGGAGAAGGTAACTAGTGGGTAGTACCTTTCCTTCTATACAACCATCCACCAACAGTATAGGCCCGCCCCCAACCTCTGCCCCTACCCCTGTACTGGGCAACCACCCTTCTCCCCCTACGCAGAACCATGCTTCTTCCCTCTAATGTTAGGTCCTGGCCGTAGCTGTCTGAATCTTCCCTCTGACATCATTGACAAGTGGTTATTTAACATCTGTGTGAATGCCTCCACGACACGGAACTCAGTACCTTATAAGGAAGGAGTACATTTACTCAGGATTGTTACCAGATGTAATGCTTTATTCCCAGCTCGTTCTTTTGCTCCAGAACAATGCTTAAAGAGGGTTAGAGTTCCCGGATCCTTGCTCCCAGGTTCCTGAAGGG
The DNA here is from genome assembly GCF_016509475.1 of Prionailurus bengalensis. NCBI lineage: Eukaryota > Metazoa > Chordata > Mammalia > Carnivora > Felidae > Prionailurus > Prionailurus bengalensis. The sequence goes on from NC_057351.1 coordinate 57,829,471, forward strand.
ACATATCACTTTTTCTTAAGAACAAAGAGAGAATGGTACAGCTCACTGTGCATGTGGCCTGGACAGAACCTGTCCAGAAATAAACTAAATACAGCACTTTGCAACACTCCTGAGAGGCTTCTAGCTTGGGCAGAACAGCTAATGTCCCAACTGAGCCCATAAATCCATCTCACAGTCAAACAAGAACACACCCCCTTCCTTCTCCCTTCCTCCCGTCTTCCCTTCACTCATCATCTCTGCCTCTCCATCTTCCTTTTGTCATTGTCCCTACTTGGAATCTCCTTCCTTCCCCTACTTTGTCTTTCACTTTATTTTCTTAGTTATGGATTTACTTCCCTAAGACCTCATCCTGCCTTGACAATACCTCCACTCACTCCTACTCCGGGGGCAGAGGGACCATTGCTCCTGCCCCTTCCCCACCTCATCATGTGCCATGCACAGCTTAGATGAAATGAGATGATGATAGATTTGATGCCTTTCTTTGAAATGTATGCCCATTATAAAGTTAACTTGTGAGAGATCAATGTGGACGTGTTTTAAACAGTCATTTCTAACAGTTGGATGGCAGGTTCAGTGGCGTTATCTCATTATCACTGGGCCTCTGTTACAGGCCAGCTTCAAAGTGGCAACACTGGGACTAAACTAGAAGCCAAATCTAAACTAGTTAACCCAAAAAGAGTAATATCAAGTACTCTGGTGAGCTTATCAAGAGTCGTTTAGGAAATGTTTCTGTCCTTTAAGCCAGAAGAACCTGTAAGACTCTAAAGAAAGCTCCACCTTTGGGAAGCCCATGGACACATTAGAGAATTGGGTTTGATGGTGACACTGGTTCCAGTTGTGTGCCAGCTGGCTTTCGGTCATCAGATGCCTATAGACCCCAAGCTACAAAGCAGTTATTGGGACACCTCCTCTAAAGGATTGTAAAAGACAGCCTAGTGCAGCCAGGCACACCCACTCACAGTGCAGAGCCCAGGCTGAGATCGTTGTCCCTGAAGAGCAAGACTAAAGGCCTTTAAACTACAATATCCAGGTTACAGGGGCACCATTGTTAGGCTCTGGAGTTTCTCCCTCTGAAAACTTGGAGCTTCATAGTCTCACTTCCCCTGCCACCTCCCTGGCTCCCATGAGTGAATAGCACTTTCCCAGCCAAAACCCATACAGTGGAGACAGTGCCCTGGCTAGGACTCTGAAAGCTTGCTAACTGTCAAACTTGAGGCAATCCCTCAACATTTCTGGACCTCATTTTCTTATTTGTAAAATGGGGATCAAAAGAGCCCTCATGCCTACCCAACACAGTCACTATGAAGAGCAAAGGGGTAACACATACCCAAGTGCTCTGTAAGCCATAATATACCCTATGGATGGAAGGTTCCACCCTCCTATCCCAACCTCTACCTGCAAGAGCAAGCTCTTATGGGTTAGTAACACTAGCACTAGACCTCCCACCCACATCCTAAAACCTAATATCCGTTCCATCTCTTTTATGAAATTGATAGCACTTCCAGTAATATATATGATTCCAAAAATGATATATAATATTTTAAATAAGAAATTAAAAAGAAATTGCAAACCAATTTGGTGAAAAAGCAATAAGGCATGAGTTTGTTACTGTAAGTAAATAATAAATTTATCTGTGAGCTTCCTGGTCCTAAAAGCAAAGAGGGCAAACGTAGTGGACATTTGTGTTCTCATCAAGTATATCATTTTTCTAGAGAAAGGAACTTTTTCCTGGCAGTAATTTCTTGAAGTATTTATCAAATGGATTACTATAGGACTATGGAAGACATCAGAAAAAAATAGTACATATTGGCCTCATCTGCAAGTTTTGCCAGTTTATGTTCTTCATATGGAGCTTTTTTTTTAGTTCAGCCCTGTATGCAAGCTGGGGGTCCACTATGAAAATCAAACATCAGTGAAGGCAACTATTAAGGGGAGTGTAGATAATAATTGGTTACAGGGGCATTTCCAAGAGTCCAGAGCATTGGACTCACCCGTGGTGTGCATTGGGATCACCTGGGGAGCTTTAAATAATCCAGATGTCTGTGCCCCACTCTCAGAGATTTGGATATAATTGCTTAAGGGTGTTGCCTGGGTATCAGGATATCTTAAAGCTTCCCAAGTGATTCAAATGTGCTGCCAAGGTTGAGAACCACTGTCCCAGGAGGCATGAATAATTAGCGTGTCACTTTGATCCTTTCTCTGAAACACTGCAAGTCCCTGAACCATCAGTATGGGCAGCATCACAGTCAATTGATGGTGAAATCTCTAATACACGCCTGATGTTCTGTGATTGACTCAAGGTAAGGTTTTAGTCTGAGGGTAGGCTCCAGAGTTGATACCTCTTGGGGAAATTTTGGAACCTGATTTCTCACTTCCCAACAAAGGGGGCTGTAAAAGTCTACAGTAACATTGAATCTATTGAAGACTTTAGGCAAATGCTAAGTTGAGACCCCCATCGTTGCATGCCATAAAGCAGAGAACATGCCATTTGGGCCTGAAAAATATCAAAGCCAGTTAACACTTTGCCACTTTATCCATTTGAATCCTTTAAAGGATTCAAAACCTGAGTAGGAGGACTGTGTTTGATTTTAACTAGGTCTTAAGTCAGTGGTGCTCAGAGTGCAGTCTCCAAACCAGCTGCATCAGCATCACCCGAGGACTCGTTAGACCTGCAAACTCTCAGGCCCTACTCCAGACCTAGCAAATTAGAAACTCTGAGAATGGGGCCCAGCGATCTTGTTTTTAACGAGGCCTCTGGGTAATTCTGATGCTGAAATTTGAGAATAACGGTTTTAAACTATCAAGAGAACTATCTTTGTCCCCTCTAATGGGCAGTAGTATAGCTAGAAGCTTGGGATCTCTGCATGTGGGTCTCCCATACAAAATGCAAAAAGACATACATTCTTAATTGGTGTTTTGTGATTAGATTAGCTGTGCTTGGAATTTGCTCGATCCTCATGCAAGACATCCTGAAGTTTGTCAGAGAAGAAAAGATTGATAATGTCCAACAAAGTAATGAGTTCCCAACTTGAGGGGAAATAGAAGATTTCTCTTTATGATGAGAAAACATTGCCTGAATGGTTGTCGAGGCTAGATATTTTGGTGAAGACTATAACCTAACATTCAGGATGAGTGCTAAATTTTTTAACATTTTGGGGTAATTGGAGGACCATAGGATCTAGAAAATGTAGAAAGAACATCAGAGGATAGTAAAGCAGAATAAAATACTCAATAAAAATGACCAGAGCAACAGCCTGTACAGAAAGGAAAGGAGAAACATAGGTGTATGAGGAAAGCAGAAGTGGGATGAGCCAGAAGTGATGGAGAGTCACCCCCCTGAGAATGTGAGTACTGAGCTGTCTAGGATTGACTCCAGGACTTCAGTTTGAGCATCACCCACAGCCCCCGGGGAGGCCAGGCATCCAAGCCACCGGGGAAGGGAGGGTCTAGAGGGCAGGTGCTGGAGAGTGGGCAGTTGACAAGGGGCCACTGTTAAAAGAGCCCTTGCCAGATACCAAACCAGCTTCAAGCTGCCTCCATTCCAACGTGGAAATCTTAACCATTCCCTCTCCTATTACCAGCCACACAGCCTTACTGTTCCAACATGTAATACCAATCCTGCCCCAAAAGGAAAGGGAAGGAACATGAACAGTGTGTGGTTTTGCCTGTTCTCTAGCTAAATGCAGTGAAGAAGGGAGGAAAACATTTGAGGTGACCATAGTGCTTGAGAAGACATGGTGTGGCACTAAGTGCCATTGTCACTTTTCACCCCGTGCCATTCATGGATTCATGGTAGCACATTTCTATCCTGGGTGGCACAAAAACTAGCCAGTTTTTACTGGACACAAGGATGCGAGGCATGAGTCTGCAACATACACCCAGAGAACAGAGATGACAGATAAACCTTTCTGTATTCCAGAAAACACATTTGATCCATGTTGTTTCCTTCCTGGAATTATGGGAATTCCCTTCTGGTCTGGCTAAGCCTGATTCTCCAGATGCTTTTACTTGTGGGTGAGGCTTGACACATCAGGAAAGTCGCTAGGAAGACTCCCATGATCTGATGAAGGAGCTCGGAGACCTCTGCTGTGGACTTTTCCCACATAGGAGCATGATCCCACATCCGGTGGCGGGCCAAGTCCAAATGAGAAATGACTGTGCACTCTCAGGCCTCAGCATCCAGCTTCCTGACAGCGGGACGTGGAGCAGCAAAGCTTCCCTCACTACACTCCCTGTGGACCCTTAGGAAGAGGTCCCTTGGCAATAGTGGAAGCACGTATTTAAAACTTCTCTGTGGGCAAGTACTCTGCTACCTGAAGGTGTCCTCCAACCTCCTCTGAGGCTCAGGAGAAGGCTTGGCTCCTCCAGGGGCACCGTAGAAGTCCAGAGCCAATAAAAATGACAGTGGGGACTCATTGTCCCTCAACTGCTAGGCTGGTACAGCTTGGGAAAGGACCCGGTTCATGGATCCTCACCCACAGAGGTCAGGGGTTCCAACGCACCCTAGTAGGGCTGCTTCTGAGCTCGGAGAGGCTGACCACATCCAAGGAGGGCTCTGTCCAGCCCCTCTTGAGCTTCCTCCCCTCTCTGCCTCTTCTTTCTAGATCACTCGGCAGCAGTACCAGAATGCACTCACTGCCTGCCACATGGACAGCTCACCCCAGTCCCCCGACATGGAGGCCTTTGCTGACGGAGACTCCACCAAAGCCCCTACGACCCGGGGTACGCCCCAGACCCCCAAGGATGACCCTGCCATCACCCTCCTGAGCAACAGAAACAGCCTGCCGTGTAAGTCCGTTGGGTGGATGGGCTGGGCTGCTACGGGGTGAGGGCAGCCCCACCTTCCTCCTTCAACCCTGCCCAGAGCTGCCATCCTGTAGCAGTTGGAGCCACAGGTCTTCTCCAGAGCAGATGGGCACACACTTGCTATCCTCCCCAGGCAGCCGCTCAGATGGGCTGAGAAGCCCCGGCGAGGTCGTGTACCTGAGGATGGAGGAGATGGCCTTCACCCAGGAAGAAATGACGGACCTCGAGGAACAGAGCACACAGCAGCTCTCACTGTCTTCTGCAGCAATTCCTACGACAGCAGGTCGGGCAGGGAAATTGGGGTCGTCACCGTCGGGCACTGGGATGGCCCGGGGGAAAATCAAGGAGGGACCCCAGCCCCCATGTAATATTACCACCTCCTCACAGTGAGCGAGGGAAGGGAAACACACTTTTCTAAGCGCCAACCCCTCACCAGGCCTGTCGATCCATTCTCCCAGGAAGACCATGTGTAGGGTGGTGTTAGGAGCTAGGTTTCCATCTGGATTCAGATCTTGGCTCCTTCATTTAGGAGCGATGCGATTTTCAGCAAGTTACTTTAACCTAAGATGCAGTTTCCTTATCTTAACAGATAAGTTTCTTCCTTATGTTAATAGATGTAAACCATGGTGGCTAGGTCATGAAGTAGCTTGGGGCATAAATGAAATAGCTTATACAGAGGGTGTATCGCAGTGCGTGGTACCATGCTCTGTATTAGGTAGTTCTTAAAGACCTGCCTTACAGATGAGGAACCTGAAGTCAGCCAGCACTCTTACTGGCAGCACTCTTCCCCTCTTTTGGGCCAGAGGAGGTAATCTGTAGAACTTGTCCTGAGTTCTGAGAGCATATCATCTCTGAGTCTCTCAACGCTTCTGTCTTGGCAGTGGTGTTGCTCTGAGCTCCCAATGTCCCACCTGTCCTGAGATCCTCCTGTCCTTGCCCCACTGAGATCTACTTCCCCAGGCCTTCAGCAGTGCCTGTGCCCCCACACCTGACCTCCCAGACCTGCCCCAGTCCATAGTCTGAGACCCCTTGAGTCCAGAGCAATGACCCAACAAGTGCTCATCAATTTTTGCAGTCAGTACAACAACATATTTGAACTTGTGGCTAACTCAGAATATCTGGGACATACATAAGCACCATGCAAGGGCCGGAATTTAGAACTGGTGTTCTTTTTCTCCCTCACACACTGAATTCAGTAGCTAAATCATGTAGCAAGAAATTGTATCAAAGGAGTAAGAATGGAGAAAATAGTCTTTGGAGTTCATCTAGTCCCTCCTCCTTGTATGACACAGGGACCTTGCATGCGGACCCTGAGGCCCCGAGAAAAGACTTGTCTTGTCTATATACTGCACTAAAAGCAGGATCAGCCTCATGGCTTTGCCTGCAATGCTATTTCCACCACCCCACTCTGCCTCCCAGGTCAGGTTCTTACCTCACTGGCATTAAGGGCCTGGGCCTCTTCCTGGCTTTGAGATTCTGTGCCTCTCTAAATCCCCACTGGGTTCGGTGGGAAAGATACAGACATGTGCTTAATTGATACTGAGTCCTGTGATTTCCCAGGGTCTGAGTAAGTATCTCCACCTCAGGGTCCTCAAATGTGCTTTTTGTCTGGCAAAGATACTGAACAGAGAACATTTTGTCCTCTTCATCTCTCTCCTGCCGAATAACATTTATATTGTTAGATTCTCGCTCCTGGTCTCTTTGTTCCTTTTGTGGCACTAAACTGCCCTTTGCTAACTAATGAGAGCCAACAGCTTCCTGGACATCCCCTCCTGTTATAGCCACCGCTGCCTTGGCTCTGGTTTTGAACTTTCACCTACTGAGGAACATCACTCAGAATCACCCTTCCTACATCCCTGGGTGTGTAGGTTGGGAAGACTTGAGTCCTTTCTTCTTTCCTTTCTCTCAGCATCAGATAGTGAATGTTGCAATATCAACCTGGACACAGAGACCAGCCCCTGCAGTAGCGACTTTGAGGAAACCGTGGGCAAGAAGCTGCTGAGAACCTTGAGTGAGTAGCTCTTCACCTAGATGAAAGCCTCCCACCAGCTAGTTAGTAGAAAAATTATGTTAGGATATTACCCCTGGAGGAAGAACCATTGACTCCTTGTGGGAACCTAATGAGGTATAATCATGGAAATCTGTAACAGGGCTTGGGCCAGTACTGTGCCCTTGATAATGGGGGGGGGGGGGGGGAGGGGGATGCATCCCATTCAGTTGGCTGTCATCTAGGACAGAAATCTGCAAGCCATGGCCATGGCCAAATCCTGGCCTCCCTCTCCTGCCCGTTCTTGTAAATAAAGACTTACTGGATCGTAGACCCATTTGTTATCTGTGGCCACAATAGCAGAGTTGAGCAGTTGCAACAGGGACCAAATGGCCTGCAAAACCTGTAAGATTTACTGTCTGGTCCTTTAAAGAAAGAATTTGTGTCCCAGAGACTCAGTAGAAAGGAAAGCAGTATCTTTCATGGAAGGAAGTCAATAGCAGAAAAATACTCCTCCCTAAAAACAACAGAGCTGGGAACACAGTGCCCTTCCATCCTTGAGGACAATTGTATGATTACCCCACCTGCCCCAATGCAGAAAGAAGGTTGTTTCCAAGCTACAGAACGTAGGTGTGTGGGAATGGCCCCCAGCTACACCCACCAAAACCCTGGCTCATGGAACACCAAAGGCTGGGAGACCAGCCTTCTCACAGGAGGTGTCTGCCAGGCAGTTGGGCCTGGTTCTGAGGAGATGGAAAGACCTGGTTCTGAGGCATTACCTGCACTTTACTCAATCCTCTCAGGAAATCTCCATTCCACTGGCACTAGCCTGGCTTTTTGGAGATGTCATCCCAGGTAAATGTAAATATGCTGATATCAACACCAGGATGCAATGCAGATTACTTTCTGTAAAACTGTCAAGGGCTTTGCCACCATTTCCGCATCTGTTTTGGAGAGAGTCCATATCAAGGAATGTCCTCCCAGCCAGAGATTGATCCTTACAAATTGTTTTTCAGGTGGTCGAAAAAGGAAGAGGTCACCTGACGGAGAGAGAGCCTCTGAGGAGAACTCCAATTTAATGCCTCTGATCACATGACAGGGCAGACAGTGTTTGCTGGGTGTATGAGATTCAAGAGCTTTGAGGGAGAACCCACCCTCCCATCTTCTGTGTCTCCCGAGGCCTCCCACAGGTGACAGAGCATTCTGCTTTCCTTACCACCTCTTCACCCCTAGCAGTCAGTTTGGCAGATTTCCCCTTGTTGCCTCCAGTTTGACTCAGAGCCTTGCTGTGCCCATCATGGATGGAGGGGCCTCCGGTGGAACATGCTAGAAATGATCTTCTCCACGGCACAGTCTGGGACTGGAGAAGAAATGACCCCAAGCTGACAATGCCACTCTGGGACCCGACTCCCTTTTTGTTCTTTGGGATCCCCCCCATGCCATATTTCATGCTTAGCTTAGCTCAGAAGGCGCCACCGACAGACAGGAGTATAGGCGGCTGGAGCAGCAGGTATGAAGGTCAGTTCAGGAGATACACCAAGAGTTTCTCCAGGACTTTAGAGCTGTGGGACTCGGCAATGGTGGCATGTGATGTTACAGAACAGAAAACTGTCGGTGACCAGTTTCCTGTTAGATAAGGATTCTAGCAGCCTGGGAAGTGTGTCTCAGCTGGAATGGAAAGACAATGAGATGGAACATCAAGTCACCGTCTTGCCCAGGGACACATCTTTTTGGCTCCCTATCAGCAGTCATCAATCCATCAATAAATCTGCTCTGGAAGAGAAGGAGCAGAGAGCAGAGACCCAGTTGGGAGCCAGAGATGGAATTTCAGGTTTTAAGTTCAAATCAAAGCAAACAAACAAAAACTTATGTAGAAAAATTCTAAGCTGTTAAAGCAAGTATAGCCATGACAAACCAAAGAGTGCCCAGGTCAGCCAAGAAGGATGCAAGCTCTCATGGGACTTCAATGTGCATTAAACAGGAACATTGAAGAATCGCTGTCCTTTTTCATCTGTTCCCCCCACTCCACCCCTTACTCCTCCCCAGCAGGTCAGCTAAGTGTACTTCACTCCAAGAATTTACTAGATCTCTTTTCACCCGGATGATGGGGCATAGTCAATTCCAAGTATGGCCACTAGGTGGCGAAATAACTCCATATACCTAATTCAAGAATAAAATCACTAATCACACAGACCACTAACCACACAGCCAACCAACCTTTGGGAAAATGTAGAAATAAGTGAAGGTTGTCTTTGGGACACCTGTCTCCCTTTCTGTCTCCCATTCCCTGAGTTCCCTCAATCAGGGATCCAGTGATCCCGTGGTGCCTGCTCAATCTCCAAACCTTCCCCTGGGGTATACTATCCAGGCTTACCCCCTCTTTCCCCCCAAACTGTCACTCCCACACCCCCATACCCATTCAATCAGTAATCACACGGAGAGGGAAGGAGACTGATAATTCATTCCTCTGGGTTATTTGCATCTCAAAAGAAAATGCTTACCCATAGGAATCTTTAACTCAGGGGTTCTTAATTTAGGGGTCAGTCACCCCAGGGGTTCCATTATTGGACTTCAGAGGGTCTATGAAGCCCGTGAGACTGCCAGAATTTAGTGTATGTGTTCTTATGTGTGTTTTCCAGAGGGCTAACGCTTTCATGAGATTCTCAAATGTCTCAGACCCACAAAGAGTTAAAAACCACTATTTGAACTCAGTGGAACTTTCAGCCCAAAGTTTCTGCAATGCAGAGTGAAGTGAACAGTGGGCAGTTCGAGACAGATACAAGTGGTCTTCTCTAGTGTCTAGCAAATCAATGGGGAAAGCTAGGACCTGCCAAGAAGTGGAAGTCTTCAGAGATCCTTGGCACAACCTAGGGTATCATACCACACCCCCACACGTTTGTCCCTGCTTCCCCACCAAACCAGAGCAGATGTTGCAGACAAGAGGGCCACAGCATTTGGAAGTAAAGATTTTCCCACTGGAGATGCTCTTTCCAGCAGTGTATGCCTGACTTCTCACCCCTTGCTCAGTTCTGCCTGAGGCTCAGCAGTGCATGACTCCTAGATGATTCCACAGCTGCCACCTACTCCCAACACCTACTCTTGCCTAATAGGAACTGGCAAAGTGTCAGCCCTCAGTGCTGGGCACCTCAAACCCAAACCGGTGAACACTGAGTTTCAACAAGAACTGTCATTGTGCAATTTTCCTGCCCAGCTGGCCACTGGCCCAAGGGGGCCTGCCTGGCTAGTCTTCCTGTCATTATTGCTTAGGCCATGGGGCTCAGGCCACTGCTGTTGCATACACCCATCCCTTTGCAAATTCCCAAAGGAGCCTGTCACCACTCCCCTCCCTATTCCCCACTCTATTCCCCAAGATTTCCTTCAGGTTAAAAAAATTAAAAAAAAAAAAAAAAAGGATTTTAAAATAAAGCATTCATGAAGGCTTAATTGTAAATAATTTTTAAATAAAATGAAAATGCTTTTCCTGGAATGTTTTTCTTGCCCCTGAAATAGCTCAGTTCTCAAGCGGTTTCACATTTGAGATGCTGGTTGGGTCAGAGCACACATGGAATGGTCTCACCTGAGGCCCACCTGCCTCAAGAGGCAAGGCTCTCAAGGCCAGGTGCAAAGCTGTACTTAAGGTTACAGGAAAGCACTGGTGCTCTACTTTGGAGGCCAGATGGGTAAGATTTTGCTGGAACAAATGCCAGCAATGGAAAGTAAAACCCAAATGAGAAGCCCAAGTGTGAATGAGGACAGGAAGTACCAAGCCGATAATATGAAGTGGCTGGCATTTGTTGAACCCACGTGATGGGTGAGGCACTGGGCTGGGCATCTTCCAACTCCAAGGTCTTGGGGGCCAGACCCGGGAAAGCCCCTGAAACAATGTGTTGGTCCACACTGGCTCCCTTCTGCAGACCCTCTGGAGAGGAACCAAAGTGGTACAAATCCAGTGTTTTCCAACCAAAGGCTGAGAAAAGGAACAGGAGAGAGCTAGGCATATTGATTTTTCAACCAACTAACGTAAGGACGGAGCAGCCAGACAGGTAAGAGGGTGTGTTTGGGCATTTAACATCTTTGTGGAAGGAAGGTTGGGATTTGAGACTTAGGTCAGTTAGTGGCCTATGGACAATTTAAGACTCTCCAGTCTGTTAACCCTACTAGCAATAATAAATGAAAACACCAGCTGTTTTGGTGAAGTCTTTATGTGCCAGGTATTGTGCTAGGTATACATTTACTCATTTCTGTCTCAAAACCCCCCTGTGAAGGTTTTAGTCTGTGAAACAGGCTCTGAGCCATCAAGTGGCTTGCTCAAGGTTACGCAGCCAGGAAGTGGCAGGCCCTGGAGGTAAGTGTCCTCCTCCTGAGCAAAGGAAACGGAAAAAAAAAAAAAAACAGTCCTACCTCTGAACTTCGCAGGGCACACCTGCAGAAGAGGCCCTGAGAAGCCCTACCGCAAAACCTATGGAACTCACTAAGCCTAGCTTTTCCCAAACTTTAACACAAAACCCTTTTTCGGGTGAGCATGGGGACAATGGAACACACTGAGAGAAACACTAGCCTATATGCCAGGGTAGAATGAGAGCCAAATTCCCATTGATTGGGGCTTTCTTTTATGCAAAAATATTTCAGCATTTTCATAGGGACGTTCTGGTTTAAAGAAGTGTTTTTAACCAGTTTTTGCACTAGTGTCTTCCCCCAAGAGAAAAATTGAATTTAAATTCTCCCTAACAAGAGAAATGAAATACTAAGAACTAAGACTTTGTGGGGTAGGACTGTGCTTTGGAGGGCCACACACCATTTTACTCTCAGACTTCTTTTGCTCCCTTGAGGTACTATACCCTGTTGAGAATTCCTGGATTAAAGCTGTGCTTAGAGAAGATGACAGAAGAGTGACAGCAGGTAGGATTACTGATCCCGGTTTTGTGTCTTCCCTTACAAATGACCAGCATCTTTAAATAGGAAGAACAAACACTGATGAAAAGGAAAATAGGACAGGAGGTAATGAAGAAATGAGTGTGAGGTCATCTCTTCAAATCTGTCCACACCCACCAGACCCAATCACACAGTGTTCTCTGAACGACTGCCTGGGATCCAGCTGGATCCTGAAGGATCTGGAAACAGTATCCTGTACAGAAACACTGAAAAATGGGGGGAGGGAGGAGTTTCATGGAAAAGCAAAAACAAGGAATAACTGCTACTTTCAACTATTTGAAAGGTCCAACCTAAATGCCAATAGACGTGGTGTCCATTGTCTAAAGGAGGGGAGGAGGGGACAGAGGAGCAGGACAGACAAATCAAATTCTGGGTCAAGGTAAAGGTCTTTTTAATTAAGGTGCTCACCAGTAGAATGGGATGCTTCATCAAGTACTGGAAGAATCCATCTCTCACCCAGTCCAGTTGCAAACGAGGAGTCAGGGATGATACAGAAGAGACTTCCACACTGGGGGAGACAGACTGGAGCTGAGAAGACCCCAGTCATAGCCCAGGACTGTAGAATTTTAGAACAACTCAAAGGTATCCCAGAAAAGGGCAGATCCTGTTATAATAAGAGTTATCTTTCAATATTTAAAAACTCCAAGTAGTAGCCCTCTTATTTTAAAACTCAAAGTCTACAAAACTGTCACTTGGAGAGTCACTTGGACTCTCTGGAAAATGTGAACTGTATTTATGTGGCTCTCATTGTTTCAACAGACCAAGAGGTATCCCACCTGCAGTGGGAGGGGCTGTGTTCTAGAATCACCCTGAGTGATGCCAACCCTTCCATGAATCCACGAAGTCCAGTTTCTTAAGTACAGAAGAAGACAGCTGGCCTTTGAAAGACAAGCCCACCAAACTACCAGAGTTGTGGTAGGTGAGGTCACTAAGGGGAGGCATACTTCAAGAATGCAGTTTAGTTTTTTTCTTTAGCAACTAGCAAATCCCTCTAGAGCATTCATTTTAAACTATGAGTTACAACCCATTAGTGGATCACAAAATCAATTCCATGGGTCTCAATCAACTTTTATTTCTTTAGTTAGAACACAATAGAATGGAAAACATCAGAACGCACTGCTCCCAGCAAGGGTAAATACTGTTTGCTTAAACTTCTGTGTCAGTTAAGTGTGTGTGTGTGTGTGTGTGTGTGTGTGTGTGTGTGTGTAAGAGAGACGTAAATCTATTTCTTACCTTGATCACCCTAGAGAACTAGAGCTTAGGGCTAGGGACACAACCATGCAGAAAGAGCAGGAGACAGACACTCTGAGTAGAGATGACGAGTTTTAATGACATAGCCAACACTCACAATCACAGCTGGCTCTTCAGACAACTTGATCTTTGGGACAAGACTTTGTGCAGAGTCAAGTGATACACAGAAGCACATGAGCAACAGAGGCAACATTCTGGCTTCTAGTGAGGGGGCAAGATATCTACGTGTCATGATCAAAGTACCTTTTTATTCTTCGTAAATTAAAACCTTAATATGCTCTGGCCTCCTAAGGGGTTCTAATCCCTGGCCCCCATTTCTTTACAAGGGACATTCTCTTCATGTGGGGCTGCCTCACCAGAGCAGCCTTCCAGCCCTCCGTAGTCTCTATCCATGACACGTACAGCTAGGCTTGCACAGGCAGGGAACACACGTGACAGGACTGCTTTGGTGGTGCTGGTTGGGGAGGTGTTTCTTCACTGGATTTTGGTGACTGCTTCATGAATGGAGGTGGCCACATAATCTAGATTTTTAGTAGTTAAGCCACACATGTTGATCCGACCACTTGGCAGCAGATAGATGTGCTTTTCGTTAACCAGATATTCAACCTGCTTGGCTGTTGAAAACCAAAAGAGATATAATGAGAGTAGTAGGAACCCTCTCAGCCATTGAGGGTCAAAGATTCCACAACAGTTTCAGGTTTCCTTCTTTCCCCCAACACAGAGAAGCAAAATAAAAGGAGCTATTTTGTCCAATTAAAACATAGGGAAGTATGCTGAATTGATTCTGGAAACCACTTATTAGCTAACTTTCTAAGCCCCAGGAAGTTTAATACAGCTCCTCCCGATAGGAATTTTCACCTGGGACTACCTCCCGACCGAAGCTTGCGTGTTACATTCACCAGAACAACCTATTAAAACAACCCTCAGACTTAAGAACATCCCATTGATATGAAACGCTGGTATGAAGTGCTTCTTCTTCCTTAACCTGTATCCCAGCACACAGCAGCAAACTTCCTTTAACATTTCCTTTTCACAGCACATTGTACAGACCCCGTGCTAGAGGGACTGGGCAAATGCTGTGTGCGTGAACCAACAGGCTGAAAAACTGGTAAGACGCTTGTGATCTGGCACTTCTCAGGTCCCCTGTTCAAACACACAGGAGGGCTTTCCCGTATTTGTAGAAATGCTTGTGTAGGAAATAGGAAGGAACGGCCTATTCTTCCCTTATGCCACAATCTCTAGAGATTTCTGGTTTATTGCAAAGCCAAGAGACAATTTTATTTGATTTTTCCCTAAATAAATAGCACCCTTAATTAGCACCATTAATTTGAGGGAATGGGATAATTGTTATGGACTGAATATTCATGTCCCTCCAAAACTCATATGTTGAAACCCTAACCCCTAATGTGATAGAATTAGGAGCTGGGGCCTCTGTCAGATAATGAGGTTTGGATGACGCCATGAGCGTAGAGTCCCTGTGTTGGCAGGAATGCCCTTAGAAGAGACAAGCTGGTGCAAGCATGCATGCACACTCTCTCTCTTCCCTTCAGCCCCACACAGCAAGAAGGCAGCCATCTGCAAACTAGGAAGAGAGCCCCCACCATAACTGACCATGCTGGTGTCCCGATCTCAAGCTGCCTGGCCTTTAGCACTGTGAGGAATAAATAAATAGCCTATGCTATTCTGTTATAGCAGCCCCAATGAAGATAGTGATAAAATCATAATAATCACAGGAGCAAACACTATGTGCCAGGCAGTATTCTAAGCACCTTATATTAACTCAGTCAATCTTGATAACCTTATCATTCCCATTGTATAGATGGTACACAGGGAAGTTAAAAAACTTTCCCAAGGTCATGTAGCTAGTCAGTGGTAGATCTGGGATGTTAAGGCAGGCCATGTAACTCCCGAGTCTGAGCTCTTAGCCAGGATGCTGAGTTGCCTCTGTATGGAAATGGAAAATCTGGACCCTGTAGTCAGTGCTACTCTGGACCCCTGCAAACAAAGTGACCTTCAGAAGTAGCCTTGACCAGGGGCGCCTGGTCAGTTAAGTGTCTGATTTCAGCTCGGGTCATGATCTCACAGTTTGTGGGTTCAAGCCCTGCGTTGGGCTCTGTGCTGACAGCTCAGAGCCTGGAGCCTGGTTCAGATTCAGTGTCTCCCGTTCTCTGCCCCTTCCCCACTCGCACTCTGTCTCTCTCAAGAATAAACATTAAAAAAAAAAAAGAAGTAGCATTGACCAGCTTTAACCGTGTGAATTACAGTCACCCAAGGAGATAAAGACTAACCTCAACCACCCACAGAGCCACAGGCACACCACCACCTGTAAAGATGTAGTTATAGGGCTCCAACCTTGGGTTTTTTGTCTATTTATAAGATTTTATTTTTGAGTAATCTCTACATTCAATGTTGGGCTTAAACTCACAACCCCAAGATCAAGAGTTGCACTCTCTTGGGGCACCTGAGTGGCTCAGTCAGTTGGGCATCTGACTTCAGTTCAAGTCATGATCTCACGGTTCGTGAGTTCGAGCCCCACATCAGGTTCTCTGCTGACAGCTCAGAGCCTGGAGCCTGCTTCAGATTCTGTGTCTCCCTCTCTCTCTCTGCCCCTGCCCTACTCACACTCTGTCTCTCTCTCTCCTTCAAAAATAAATAAACATTAAAAAAAAAAAAACTTAAAAGAGGTGCACACTCGACCAACTGAGCCAGCCAGGCACCCCAACCCTGTTTTC
Organism: Prionailurus bengalensis; assembly: GCF_016509475.1. Taxonomy (NCBI): domain Eukaryota; kingdom Metazoa; phylum Chordata; class Mammalia; order Carnivora; family Felidae; genus Prionailurus; species Prionailurus bengalensis. The sequence goes on from NC_057351.1 coordinate 57,845,179, forward strand.
TTTTTTTTAAATAAAGATGAAACCTCTCCACTTTTGTCAGGAAAGGAAGCATCATAACTGAGAAACTAAAGTTATGAACTCTTTCCCTAGAAAAAAGCCAATACACACATACACAATGTTTAAAATATCATTTCAGGGGCTTCAGAGATCTCTTAGAGTACACCACAAATGACAGGCTGCAATCCCCTGTTCTGATGGACAGAATATCATAAAGGAGGCACTGTGGCATGAGCCCTGTAGAACCCAGGTGGTGGTATATGTGGTTCACTGTCACAATTCCTCCAACTGTTCTGTTTTAAAAGTTTTCCTTAATAAAATGTTGGGAGGGGAAAAAATGTTTTTAAACAGAGTAAGTAGTGCCAAGTGCTAAAAATATGACTTACATGTTATGAGCACCCGTCTATTCTCACTGTTTTCTAATTCATAATAAAACAAATTTCCTACTCTGGAGAGTGGGGTAATATATACATCTTATGGGGAGACACACCCACCTTCTGAGCCTTTAGAATACTGCTACTAAATACCACTTCCATTATACCTAATATTTTTTAAAATTGCAAAGGATGATTTTACTAAGTGAACTAATGCCCCATTCCAGAATCAGGAGGACACCTATGGCTAACTAAGACATCCCTTTACTTTTTGGGTAGTCTCATTCTCCCCCAAAGTATTTCCGGAGGTCTACCAAATACAGTACCATCTTTCTTGTTTATATTTCCTTTGGCTTTTTCTGAGCCCATTTCACACAGGCACTCTGAAGGCCCTGGTTTACAGTGCTTCCTAGCACCTCTGATGTCCCACTCGCTACCCAAGTCAGGCATACAACTGTCCCCAGAGCCACTCAGACACAAGCTCCACACACAGTGAGGAGCCACATCTGTACCATATGACCCGTGGCTTGGCTGGCAGGGGTTCCGTAATCACATATTAAATGAATGAATCCTCTATCATCAGAAGGGACAGCCAATGGCTGATATGCCCTACTGACCGCTGACCAAGATCACACATAGCTGCCCGCTAGACTTCCAATCAGCTCTCAACTCCAGCTACCAACCTAAGTTCTTATTTGTGAAATGGAGAGAGAACTTTGTAACCTCTTTTTTGAGGGTAATGCTTGGAGACTAGGAAAGACTTGTTAAGAAATCAGGTCCCTGGGGCGCCTGGGTGGCGCAGTCAGTTAAGCATCCGACTTCAGCTCAGGTCACGATCTCACGCTCCGTGAGTTCCAGCCCCGCATCGCGCTCTGGGCTGATGGCTCAGAGCCTGGAGCCTGCTTCCGATTCTGTGTCTCCCTCTCTCTCTGCCCCTCCCCCATTCGTGCTCTGTCTCTCTCAGTCTCAAAAATAAATAAACATTAAAAAAAAAAATTAAAAAAAAAAGAAATCAGGTCCCTGAATAATCATGTATGATATTTATACTTAGGATTAAAGAAAAACCAAAAGGTACCCAAGCATTTATGAGAGACCTTTCATAAAGCAAGTCTCCAAGCTATAAATCCTGTTACTTCCCAGTCCACAAAAATGAAACTAACTTAGTTATGGCTCTGCAGATGAGTGGGACACACTGAGAAAACCTAACTTGTTCTGGCCCACAGTTTTATGGCTGACCAAATAGGTAAAGGGGCCAAACCCAACAATGAGAGGAGGGAGCATTCCAGGTAGCTGGGGGGACACTTACGGTTCAAGCCGGTGAAGCTGAACATTCCAATTTGCTCAGTGATGTGGTTCCAGGTTCCTGGAGTCTTGAGGGCTTCTAAGCGTGCCCTGAGTTCAGATCTCATGGTCAGAATCCGGTCAGCCATTGTCTTCACATTACCTGTCCTGAGTGGACAGCAGTATAAATATCAGTCCAGACAAGACAGATGGCACACAGAAACACATAAGTTTAAAAAATATAATTTAATCTATAAACTGCAGATGAGATCATGACCTGGCTATGACAGTACGTGGAGGCCTAGATGGGTAGATAAACCCACAGATAAAGACCACAGAGAGACTTACCAGGCAGAACGAAATAACTGAGCTTCTGATGGGAATTTAGCACTAGTCATGGGTATAGTGGCTGTGATACCGCTCATGTTTTAACCCAGAATTCACCTAGGGACTGACCCAGACAGGCTAATGTATTTTATCAGGCCTAATTAAGTAGACTGTAGATAGCTACCACATAAAAATTGTTTCAAAATAAGGCAAAATATATGCAAACTAGATACAAATGAAGAGTCCCCAAGTTGTCCCACTAACTTGCAGTTGGATATTCTAGACTATCAGGAATTCCTTCCTGTGTTTCCCAACTTTTAGGGGAGAAGCCTGGGTGGTGGGAGAATGGAGAAAACGCCCCATTCACTGAATGGTTCCTCCTATGTTCCTGGTTCTGTGTTATTCACGTGTGTTGTATTACGCTCATGTGAGCAGGTGCCAGCCTTATTCTACAGAAATATCTGTGACTCAAAGAGTTCAAAGTAATTTTGTCCTGCCTCTGCCAAAATAAAAGGAAGAGACGGTTAAATGTGATGGGACAATTACTGTCCTATGTTCCCACAACTCACCCATCAGGCTTTGCGCCCCTTACCATTCTTTAAAGAGCTCAGGGTTAGAGAGGGTACAGGCCACAATTCGCGCTCCCTGAGCAGGGGGATTGGACCAAGTAATTCGCACTATCTTCTCCATCTGGGAAAGGACCCGCAGGATGCTGTCAGGTTCTTTTGCAACCACGGTCAGATTGCCCACTCGCTCATCTAAAGGGAGGGATGAGAGTCAGCTTGGGAGCTGTGATGGGGGTGGGGTGGGGCGGGACAGGGCTGTAACTCAGGAGAGCACTCACTGTAGAGCCCGAAGTTCTTGGAAAAGGACTGAGCACAGAAGAGCTCAAATCCTTCAGACACAAAATAGCGAACAGCCCAGGCGTCTTTCTCAAGGTCTCCAGATGCAAAGCCCTGATAGGCTGAGTCAAAGAAGGGGAACAGAAACCGGCGCTGTGAGGAAGGAAAGTGAGTCAGGCCAGGAGATCCTTCTGGAACCAACCTCAGACACCAGCCTTCTTTCCCCAGCTGGTGCCTGCACAAAATTTCTAACACTACCCATTTCTCCTATCTCTCCCCTTTCTGCATTCAACCGCCACTTACATCTGTTCCTCTGTTCAGCTAAATACCAGTATGCAGTTGGATATTCTAGACTATCAAGCTAACAATAAGTCTAACAATTTCAGTAAACCTTATTCTTTTAAAGTACACTCTCCTAGAGTATCATGATGCTGCTTTGCCAAACAGGGCTTATTTGTGAGGCGTGGACGTAGTGTCCCATGTTGGTGGAGGATTCTTTCCTCAGAATTCCCGGTGTGATAAGCTTAGTCAGCTTGGTCTCCCCAGGGGTCCCTGACAACCCCAGCCCTCGTCTACTGGGCACTGAAGACAAAGCAGACCGTGTAGTCCCTACTCTCATCCCTCCAACCTCCTCAAAGAACTCCCCACAACTGAACTGGCCCCTCCTACTATGCTTATTGTCTGAGAGGACACCACTTCTATGCCCCCAACTGTCCACGCCAGAGGCCAGGGTACATCCTCCACTCCTACCCCAGCAGCTCATCCCTCACATCCAATCACATCCCGATTCCCATCACCCCCATCTCCTGGGGGCTTGAGAATCCTTTCAGGTCTGCCCCTGCCACTGACTTCATTCAGATCCCCAACAGCTCCCATCTGGATCATGACAACGGCCTCCTAACTGCTCTCTCAGCCTGACTAACCTTGCCTCCCTTGGATCCACTCCCTGCTATGTAGCCTGAAGACAACGCAAATCTGCTCACAACACAGCATGACATAAATGTTCTCCAGTGGCTCCCCACTGCCCTCCAAATAAAGTCCAATGGCTCAGCACAGGATCTTGCCCCCATTTACCTTTAACTCACTTGCAACCCCTTAGAACTCTTGCTGTACTGAGACTTATTCTCAGTTCCTTAAATGGGCCATGACTTCTACCTTGGGCTTTGACCACACTCCTCCCTCTGTAGGGAACATTCCTTCCCTGCCAGCCCCCACCTGTCCTCATCCTTCAAGTCTCAACATGGCTTCTTCTGCCACTACTGCCTTATACACACACACACACACACACACACACACACCCCAAAGTCTGGGCTACGTGCCTCTACATAACCCCATCAACACTGCTGTCCCACAGTATTTGGCTGTCTGCCCAAACAGGCTGTATGCTCTTTGAGAGCAGAGATGGTCTCTGCTGTACTCACTACTATATCCTCCAGATGCCTGCTGCATAGCAGTTTCTCAATGAGTATTCTTTAAACACATTAATTAAGAATATATACCCTTTGAGATAGAAATTCCAATCTAGAAAGTCATCCCAAAGAAATAATAACAAGGAGTCTTATACACAACTGTTAAGAAGAACAAGAAACCTGAGATCTAAATGTCCATGAATTGATTTAATCAATCCCTAATGGCACGTAGCCATGCATGGAAAATGGCGCTATAAAACATTCCATGGCACATAAAGGAATCCAAATGAAAGACAAAGTATGTTACAAAACAGCATAAAGAAAATGACCCCATCTTTGTGAAATAAATATATTTACATGTGTAACATATTAACAATGGCTTTCTTTGGGTAATAGGATTTACAGTTAATATTTATCTTCTTCTTTGGGCTTTTCTCCATTTTCCAAACTCTTCTGTGAACAGATATTGCTTTTGAATACATAAAATAATAATACATACTATGTTTCAAGAGATGCTCTGGAAAGGCAGTTACCTTCATAACGGCGGCGATCTGCTTCCACTGCTCCGGAGTTGGGTCAGTCCCAGTTGGGTTGTGTGCACAGGCATGGAGGACAAAGATGGAGAACTCGGGGGCATTCTGAGGGGAAGGAAGCTATGTCAGCTGCCACACTAGCAGGAATATGGTGGGGGTGCTGTCAGAGTCAGTGGCACACTGGGCAAGGGGCAGCATATTTCTTCCTTATGTGCTAACTCAGAAACCACCATCTGGTTTGGGTAGGATGTTTCAGACTCTCTCCCTTATCAACTGATCCAAAGACCTTTCCCTGCTCCTCCTGACACCATGGGGGTCTGTTTACTTTTCATCTAATCGCCCACCTCCAGATCATTCAGGAAACCCTGGAGATCGAGTCCTCTCTTCGCTGCGTCCCAATAGTGATAGGACCGAATGTCTTTAAATCCAGCGGCAGAAAATACACCATTATGATTCTCTGTAAGCAAAGGGGTAAAAAGTTAAATGCTTTACAAATACAGAAGCTTAATTGGAAAGGACACAAGTCAGCTTCCAGGGCCCTCACAGGTTCAACATTCCCTGGGCAACATCGAGGTAAGGAGTTAAGAAGAATGAGGGGCGCCTGGGGACTCAGTCAGTTTAAGCCTCCCACTTTAGCTCAGGTCATGATCTCACGGTTTGTGGGTTCGAGCCCCCCGCATCGGGCTCTGTGCTGACAGCTCAGAGCCTGGAGCCTGCTTTGGATTCTGTGTCTCCCTTTCTCTCTGCCCCTCACCTGCTTGCACTTTTTCTCTCTCTCTCAAAAATAAACAAACATTAAAAAAAAGACTTAGAAAAATGATTGTAACTAAGAACAAGTTCAACTGGTCAGTCATGCTAAATTTATATCCTACACCACAATGGGACTTCCTGTGTCTACATTTTATACCTCCTCTGGGAAATTTCAACATACGCTAAAACACAAGTCTACCAAGAAACTTGAGAATGAGTCTTGCTATTCTGAACTGGAGCATCAGGTTACTCATGTACTGCCATAATCCACTGCTCGAGCCATCCACAAATGTCAGTTGATCCAGGCTGGGTTACATCTTCTGCATAAGCGGTGACATTCATGAGGGTAATCCCCCCCGGGCTCCTCTGTTTCTCCTCTCACTACAGCTAAAGGACTCACCCCAGGTTGGTGAGGACACGTAGACGGGCGTGTCCTTGTTGTTTGTTCCATTGTACCATCGTGCTAGGAACTCAGCTCCGATTCGAAGTGCACCTGTCCCCCCCAAAGACTGGACACCTCCCACCTGAAAGAGAAGCAAGGTCACTGGTTGATAATAGTGAAGTCAGATGATTATTAGGAAACAACGAGCACTTGTTATTAGTACCAAGGAGCACTTACTTTGTGCCTGATCTGTGCTAAGCCCTTTAAATGTATTATCTTATCAAAACCTCACAACTATATTTGCCCATGTTTACAAATGAGGAAACTGAGGCTACGGGAAGTGAAGCACTTTGCTCGGTTACCAGCCTCTCAAGACAACTTTCCTTAACTTCCTTGCATCTTAAAATGACCCCACATGGGCAATAATAGAGTCCTATGTTGTCCCATTTACAAAATACCTTCACACACATTCTTGTTCAATCCTTGCACAACTCTATGAAGTAAGCTATAGATCCCCAACTCATACATGAGGAAATCGATGCAGAGAAGGGGTCTCTCAAAGGGCTGTGCGGCTGTGAGAGGCAGAGCTGGGAATGATTCCAGGCCTTCTTGCTTCAGATCTAGTCACCTGCCCTGCTTCTGCTGTTCTGCCTACATGCCTTCCGTTCCGCCCTCTCACAATTCTTAGTAGGCTTTGGCATGACTCAGTAGAGAAATGTCATAAATTGCTCAATGTGTCTAAAGGATTAAGGAGAAAGAAAAAGATCACCTGAGAAAATCTATCTAAATAAAAGGAAGGGCACAGCAATCTAACAACACTGGCAACCTCTGGGGAGGGGCCTGGGACGGGGGAATAGTGATCAAGGGGACTTTGTTTGGCCTAATGTGTAAGTGATTTTCTAAAAAAAGGAGAACATATTCATGTATTATTTGCAAAATTTTAAAATAATTTTTAAAATATATTTAGATGTCTGGGATTTGCTGTACAATAACTTACCTTTGGCACGGGGGTGGGAGGGTATACAAAATTGACCAAATACAGATCACTGTTGAAGCTCGGTGATGGATACATGGGGTTTTTTCATCACACTGCATTATCTATTTATGTAAATATCTGGAATTTTCCACAATAGAAAGGTTAAAAAAATCTCCCTAGACAAAGTAGAAAAGCTCCTGAAATCTTCTTTAAAACAGTAACAAAACTTTGATGCTAAAAGATAACAAAGGAAAAAAAAACAGAAAAAAGGGAGACCAAACTCATTCATGAACACTGATACTCACTTTCCAGATAAACATTAATGAACAGCATGAACCCAACAGTACACTAAAAAACACCCCCTTTCTCAAGTGACAGTCATCCCATGAATGCAAGATTGTTAAGAGATATAAAATGTGTCATGCCACTAAGGTACAGAAAACCCAAATGATCTTCATGACAGATAAGAAAATCATAGACATCCCTGATTTTGATGCTCAGTAAAACAGGAAATAATGGATACTTCTCGAAAGTAACAGGAAAAATTCATTCAGCCATGATGAATAAGTCAGCTTTTTGATGAACAATGAGTCATTAGCAGAAATCCTCTTTGAGCCAGGAACGAGGCAGTGATACCAATTATCACCACTTGTTATTATTCCCCAGTGTTCTATTTGTATTCAGAGGTCTGAGCATCTGTGAAAGAATATGGTCTGAAATGTGAAACAGAAGCCAAGTGGACGTTCAAGCAAACGAGGAAGTGAGCATGGTTGTGCGCTGTAGGAACGCAAGGGCAGTGGACTGGGTGAAAACGGTCAGTGCCGGTCAGATGGGGCACACCAACTTCTCTGTTCTCCACAGTGATCCCCACTGAGCACCAGGCCCCTCCCATTACTTTATAAAGGTTTTGCGGGCTGCCTGGGTGGCTAAGTCGGTTAGACGGTTAGTCAGTGATGTTAAGCCATATGTGCATTTATTTTTCATGGACCTGGCATGAGCTAAGTTGAATGTCAACTTTATTCATTATCTCACATTTCAAACACCTAGGCAATTCTGGAATGTTGACACTTTCTATACAGATGAGCAAGGCTTCCCTTGAACCTGGTTTTCAGTTATCACGGGTATGTGACGGGTGTACGTGGACATCAGTGAAAATGTTCTCAGGTGTAATTTTTTATTTCCTTTCTCTCCCACTCCAAGATGCAAATTCATTAACTAAAAGAAGTCAAAAAGCCAGTAGATTAGATTGAAAACATGTTCGGAAGAGATACATCCACTTCACTAACGTGACCTAATCCTTTTATGTAACATTTGACATCAAATTCTCAAGAAATTATCATTCCCTAAAAACATACTGAATACTGGACGGCTTCAGTGAAACACAAACTGTATCAGCAATTAAAAGAAAGAAATTGGGGGCAAACCAATAATGTATCAATTTGGTCATTCTGTGAACTGAATTTTGGCAAACTGTTCTAAAGTCCAGGGAAACCCTACATTTGGGATGAAGGAAACAAGTTCGAAGTTCAAAACGAACCAGGCAACCAACCTGGCGGCTAAACTAGGGTGTCCAGAACTAGAAAAATCCAGTAACATGTGGTGTGAATGATGCCAGTAGGTAATCTGTGATCTTGATTTAGCTACATGGCCTGAAGAAATCCCTGCCAGACTCGACAACATTTGTCTGAGATCACAGTTTGCTGATGTAATGAGGAGCAGGAGAGCTGAGCAGAAGCTGCTTGCAACCAAGGCCATGATGCATGAACCTGGGCACTGCTAGCAGTTCACACAGGTCTCTGGCACAGGGTGCTAAGCATGGGCAAACTGGATGAAGAAGACAACGGTGACAAGATAAGCCACAGTGAAAGCCTAAGCCTCCTAGAGGTGACAGTCAAAGCGAGAAACTGGGATAGCATCACATGGCCTACGAGCCCTCCTACCGATGGTGGCTTGGGAATTCCCAAAGCTGAAACATTACAGTGCTGGAGATGAAAACTGGACATACGGTACAAGGTCTGAAAATAGAAAGCAGTAAGAGGCAGTGACGAGTGTAGAAAATAGGTCTCCTCAAAATGGTTGATGGACCTGGTAACATTGAATCTTGAGAAGAAAAATCTAGGGGAAGACATGATTATTATTTGTTTTCTGGTTTACTCATTCACGCCATATTTCCTTCAAGTTCTGGCTGAAATGCCATTTCTATTTCTATCATGACCACCCCAGTGAAAACCAATTCTACCCCTACACCCACCCTCAGCTCTCCTAATGTGCCTCTCCTACTTTCTTTTTACAACATTTATTTTCTTTTAACATACTCTATCATGTTCTTATTTATTATGTTTACAGTTCCTTCTCCCCACATAACAGTAAGCCAGGGCAGAATATTTTGGGTCTTTTGGTCACCGCTGTGCTCCAGCTTCTAGAACAGTGCCTACCCTTAATGGTGACCACTCATCTGTTGACTGAATGAATGAGGGAATTCAAACATCTGAGAATCTCTGATGTGTCAGACTAGGAGCTAAATGCTGAAAATTTACAAGATAAATTAATAAGCCATCATCCCTGCCCTGAGGGAGGTCATGGTCTTGGAGGAGACAGACTTATAAAATTATACATTATAGTAAGCATAATAAGTACAATTATTCCTAAGCTGTGAACAAAGTCCTGTGATAACTCAGCTCTGCCCGAGAAAGCTCAGGACTCAGCATGGAAGTGACCCTTGGCCGGGCCTTGCAGGACTTACAGGTCTGTGGAATGGCAGGGACCCCAAGGGGAATGGGCGGGGGGTGGGGTGTGGGGGTGCTGTGAGTCACTGGAGAACAGGATAAAATATGCCACATGCCAAGTTCAAAGTCTGGATTTGCCCTGTAGATAATGGAAGGGTGTGTGTGTGTGTGTGTGTGTGTGTGTGTGTGTGTGTGTATGGCAGGGAGCAGGTGACATGATTATCAGCTTTTTTTGCTAAGGAAGATCATCCTAGCTGCACTGTGAAGAATGTAATAGGATAGGGAAGGGACTAGAGACAAGAGGCTATTATAAGAATCCAAATGAGAGAACAGTGGGCTGAAGTTGGGGATGGTGAAGACGTCCAGGGAGAAAGGACAGACTCAGAGCTCAGAACCAGCCAGTACTATGGTGATGCAGATGCCAAGAGAGCATCCCAAACCATCCTCCACACCCCTCAAAAAAAAAAGCCTTCAAATATTTATGGACTGCCATCTAAATTTGTTCTCTGATCAAAAACACAACACAGGATGAACCAGACAAAGAGGGAGGGCCATGTTCCACACGTCTTACAGCATGAAATCAAAACGGGAGCACTGGGCAGAGAAACAAGCCTCCACCCGACACAGATATTAAGTGTACAAGAAATGTGCAGTCTCAGAGGAAGAAGGTCCCCAACACAGAAACTCGGTTTTCCTTTGTCAAAAACAGAATTCCATCCATCTATCAACAGCGTCTCACAAGATAACCCCCAGCTGCCAAAGTCCTCCACTCCCAAATTTCATCAGTACTCTCCTCAACGTTCCACTGTCAGTCACCAAATCCACTCATGACTTGCCTGATCACTGACCTGAGTTCCAGGACGTTCACTCAGAGCCTCCCTGCCACCTGATACACAAAAGACTGTGCCTGTGTCCAACCCTCAATTTTCACCCTGCCATTCTGCATATGGAGGCAACTGGGTAACTGCAGGTGGAGAATAAATCAGATGATTCCAAGAATTGGTCCATTCCGTGCACAAAGGCTGCACTACAACACCGGCCCAGGGGAGCAGTAGGGCAGCTGGTTTAAACTGCACAATACCTAACTGGACTATTGCAAAAACCTGAGCCTTCCCCATGCAGCCAGGTTTATCTTCTTCAAACACTCTGATTGGGTAACTTCTCTGTTCAAACCTTCAGATGATTTCCCCTGCCCAGGGTGCCAAATCAGCCTGCCCGATCTATGTGACATGTTCCCAGCTCCAATCAGGTAGGTGTCTCTACAACCTAGACCCACTTACCTCCTATCTCTGTCCTTGCATTCCTTCTACTCCAAAAAAAGGACCCCTCCTTTTTGCTTCCTCTCTACTTTGAGGTTCCCAACCCTGGTTGTAGTTTGGAATCAGCTGGGGAGCTTTTAAAACTATGCCCAAGCAGGGAAGGGAGTTAGGGGTAGATGGGGCAGGGAGTGAAAGGGCAGGGAAGGGTGGTACCCTCTAAGATTCTGACTTAACTGGTCTGGACTGGGGTCCCCCCACCTATATGTATGTAAAATTCCCTAGGTGATGCTAACGTATAGCCAGTGTCCTGGCCTCATTCCCCAAAGTTCAGCTCACATCCCAATTCCATCCATACCACCATCCCTGTCCTCTGAGTCCCTACAACACCGAGAATCTCTACCAAACCACTTCCAGCCACATACAGCCTATTTCGCTATATCTGCTTCCAAATATGTTCTTCCATATATCTCCAGCTATACACAGAATACCTACTAGGAAGCACTTAAATGGGAGAAGATGAAGTCAAGGCTAGAAGAATTAAAGAACATTAAAACTGGCAGGAACTTCAGAAAGCATCTAGACTAGTGGCTCTTGAACTTTTGGGGACACAGACTCCTTTTGAAAGTCCAATAAAAGCAGGGCGCCTGGCTGGCTCGGCTGGTCCACCAGCTGGCCCACCATCATGCCACTCTTGATCTTGGGGGTTGTGAGTTCAAGCCCCACATTGGGCATAGCATAGATATTCCTTAAAAACCTTAAAAAAAATCCAATAAAAGCTAAAACCTTCTCCTCAGAAATACACGTACACACAGAATTCTGCATAAAATTTCAGGGGGTCAGAGACCTCTTAAATGATCCCCTCTATGTAAGTGCTCCTAATGGGATCATGAACCACAAACTAGTCTTTCGTAACATGTAGATGAGATGCCGGGGTCAGAGGGGTAAATGACTTGCCCATGGCCAAAGGGGCAGATTTGGGTCCAGACCCTGATCTCTTCATCATTTCATTAAATTCCCTGACTGCTTCAAACCCAGCAGCTAAAATCTGATCATCTATTGCATAAACAAAACAATCAAAGAAGCCATGCTTGATATACAGCCACACCGTTTGCACTACCAGTCAAGAGACAGTTCAACAGACATAACACCTGACACATTTAACCAAACTGAGTTTTCAACCTCCTCTCTCCTGCGTAGCATCTAAAGAAAATACGGTCTACCCCTAATGACACAGGTTTGAAATGCATGGGTCCACATATACCTGGATTTTTAAAAATAAATACAGTACCGTGTTGTAAATGCATTTTCTCTTCCTTATGATTTTTTTAAGTTTACTTATTTATTTTGAGAGAGAAAGAGAGAGCACAAGTGCATGTGCAAGTCGGGGAGGGGCAGAGAGAGACAGAGAATCCCAAGCAGGCTCTGCACTGTCAGCACAGAGCCGGACTCCGGGCTCAAACTCACAAACTGTGAGATTGTGACCTTAGCCGAAGTCAGAGGCTTAACTGACTGAGCCACCCAGGTGCCCCCTTATGATTTTCTTAATAACATTTTCTTTTCTCTAGCTTACTTTGTTGTAAGAATACAGTATAGAATACATACAACATACATGAGTTGACTTTATGTTATCCATAAGGCTTCTAGTAGACCGTTAAGTTTTGGGGGAGTCAAAAGTTATACAAGGATTTTCGACTCAGTGTGGCATGGAGTCAGCACCCTTAACCCCAACACTGTTCAAGGGTCAACTGTACACCCTCACCCAAAACTCACCCGCTTCTCCTGGAGAGCTGGGCTGTTATCCCCAAGGGCAAGGCGGGACGCACAGGTCCGGAACTCCGCCAGGCCCAGGATCGGCAGGTACTCGTGGTTTAGGCTATTGTCGTTAGCAATCTTCTGCTCCACCTTCCTCACGACTGGCAAAACCCAGGGCTGGCAGTCATCTGTGCGATAAGCTGGAAGACAGGGAAGAGTTAGTAACAGAGGAGGAGTCAGGCTTCGTCCAAGAAAGAGCTAGCCCTGCAAACAGGGAGCACTCCACCATCTTCAACCAAACAGAACTGTGAGGGAAATTAAAGTTCATTCACTGACTGCCTGCCTGCTTTGGGCCAGCCACTGGGCTATATGCTGGGCAGGCAGGACAGACATAGTTCCTACCCTTATGGAAGTTAGAGCCCTTAAACGCATGACCTCTAAAAGACAGAATGCTGAAACACAACTGGGGCGTCAGAGAGCCTGACTGAGAGAAAGAGTGCACGTGAAAGCACTCTGCACACTAAGCTACATCTTACAGATGCTGTGTCGATACAACTAGCGCGCAGAGGTCTGTATAGCCATGGGCCCCGAATCTCCCTCCTTCTGCATCTCCCCAAGAGATTTCCAGAAAGTGCAAGGTGCTGCTTCACACGAATGCTGCACCTTCTAACATAAAATGTGGAGAGGGGCATGGCAGAAGGCCCACCTCCTCCTCTTGTCCTGTAAGAACAGAAACGGGACAAGTGGCAAGCAAATGCCCCGGGGCTGAAGATTCCAGCAAATGGTTACACAATCACTCAGCAACCTATTTGATATTTGCACACGTTTTTGTCCTCTCTCCGCCAGGGCTGGCCATTTTCACTGTTCCTCCTACTTCATGTTTCACACGTTTATTGATCTAAATGTATCTATTTCATAATATTTACAGTCTTGCCTACAGCAAATTTCTAAGCACCTCTACACTAAAAGTATTTTTAGTCCAGTTATCCTATCGCTGACTTTTTCCCCACTACTAACGTATGATTATCTTAGGATTATAGCTTTAGAGGGCAGCTGCTGTGGCTTGCACCCAAGCCAACAATCTGCGCAGATTCCTGACAGGGATCATTTGACTTTGCTGGAATGTTTATGTCTCCAACAGACCCACACTTTGGAAGTGATTTTGGAACTGAAAATTTTATTTTATTTTTTTAAATGTTTATTTTATTTATTTTGAGGGGGGAGGGGCAGAGAGAAAGAGACAGAGAGAGAGAGAGAGAGGGAGAGAGAGAGAGAGAGAGAGAGAGAATCTCAAGCAGGCTCCACGCTCAGCACAGACCCCTACATGGTGCTCGATTGCACAACCATGAGATCATGACCTGAGCCAAAATCAAGAGTTGGACACTAAACCAACTGGTTTAGCCTGGAGCCACCCAGGTGCCCTGAAACTGAAATATTCAGAGTAATTCTGATTGTTTTATCTTGCTCATTTCTGTCCAACATTAATCCCTGACTTTTTTTTTAAATCACTTTTTAGAAAGGTTATTGATACTATTTACCGAACAATACATGTTGACTGTAGAAATTTTCTAAAAACCCAGAAAGCAAATGATAAACATTATGATTAATATATAATCCTGGCACTCAGAGATAGAGTACGGACATTTTGGTGTACAACCCTCTTAAGCTTTATTTTACATTAGTATATTCTTTGATAAAACATGCTTCACACTGTATATAAAATTTTCAACATGCTTTTTTCCACTTAACAAATATGAGTAGTTTCACTGTCATTAACTATTCTTATAATAGGTAATATATTCACATGTCTCCAACCCATCCTTATCCTCCATCTACCTAGTTCCAACTCCTCACCCCCCAATAAATAACAGCTGCATTCTTTTGTATCCTTCCAGAATTTCCCTATAAAACTGCAAGCAAGTACAGCTTATGTTCCCCCTTTTTATATAAAAGGTAACATACAACATACTATACACTGTTTTGTTCCTTGCTTTTTCTACTTAAAGATCTTTTCTTTTTCTGTTTGTATACAAAATGTCTTTGTTCTTTTTTACAGCTGCATAACTGATGCATGTCCCATAATTTGTTTTGCCAGTGTCTTGCTGATGGACATTTGAGTTGTTTCCAATCTTTGGCTATTACAAAACAATACTTCAATGAACAACCTCATACATATGTCATCAAACATGTATGCAAATATATCTGTAGGATGCAGGTTGAAAATGGAAGAAGTGGATAAGAAGTATGTGTATCTGTAGTTTTGACAGATAGATATACCCAAACTAGCCTCCACAGGGATTTTTATCAGTTAACACAGCCTCCACCAGAGTAAATTTTTGCCAGTGTAAGGATGCAAATGGTACCTCAGAGTAGTTTTAATTTGCATTTCTCTTATTATAAATGCAATTGGGCATTTTTCATATTTATGATCCATCTACAACACAATTTGTAACACAATGGCTAGACAACATTCCTTTCCATGATTGATTTATTAAATATTTGTGTTGCTTTTGATTATTTGATATTATAAATACTGTGATAAATGTTCTTGTATCTTCACACATATTCATGAGTGTTCCCTTAGAAAAATGTTTCTAGGGGCGCCTGGGTGGCGCAGTCGGTTAAGCGTCCGACTTCAGCCAGGTCACAATCTCGCGGTCCGGGAGTTCGAGCCCCGCGTCAGGCTCTGGGCTGATGGCTCAGAGCCTGGAGCCTGTTTCCGATTCTGTGTCTCCCTCTCTCTCTGCCCCTCCCCCGTTCATGCTCTGTCTCTGTCCCAAAAATAAATAAACGTTGAAAAAAAAATTTGTTTAAAAAAAGAAAAGAAAAATGTTTCTAGATGTAAAATTACAGGTCAAAAGCTATACAACAAATAAGCCAAGACTTTATAACATTATAAATCTATATCTATATCTATAACATTATAGATCATTTGGATTTGGGGTTTGTCTTCTATCAACTAACTCTACCCTCTAGGAATGTGTCATTTGCAGATCTGATAAGCACATCAAACTGGTAATAAGAATGTAGACAGAGCTCAGACTGACACAGCCACTAACCAACCAATAGTCTCTGGGTAGGAGGCTGTAACACTGTCACAATGCTCACATACTATCCCCTGACCCACTAAATTCCCTCCAAACAAGTTAAAAAGCCTATTTTTATCAGGTGGGACTTGGTCTGGGTTTTTTTTTAATTCCTTTTTTTAAACGTTTATTTATTTTGAGAGGGAGAGAGAGAAAGAGTTCGAGTGAGCACGAGCGGGGTAGGGGCAGAGAGACAGAGAGGGAGAGAGAATCCCAAGCAAGCTCCATGCTGTCAGCACAAAGCCCAGCAATGGGCTCAATCTTACAAATGGTGAGATCATGACCTGAGCCGAAATCAAGAGTCTGATGCTTAACTGACTGAGGCACCCAGGTGATCTGGTTTTTTAATTTTTTTTTTAATGTTTATTTATTTTTGGAAGAGAGAGAGAGAGAGAGAGAGAGAGACAGAGCATGAATGGGGGAGGGGCAGAGAGAGAGGGAGACACAGAATCCGAAGCAGGCTCCAGGCTCTGAGCTGTCAGCACAGAGCCCAATGTGGAGCTCGAACTCATGAACAGTGAGATTATGGTCTGAACCAAAGTCAGACGCTTAACCACTGAGCCACCCAGGTGCCCCTGGTTTTTTAAAGAGATGTCAAAATAACCACTTTTAAGTTAAGAGTTGTTCCTGAAGGGAATCACGCTATCTATAATCACAATGCTACCACTGTCCATCTTATTCTTGGAATTCTTCTTTTGGAATTAGAGAAATCTCATTATTTTGAATATCCTCAATTGGTGCCAAATCTTTGTCCTTTGAAAGCAAATCTGATTGCTGGAAATGATACTTGTAGCAACAGCAAACACATCTTTCACTACACACACAGAAGGGATGCTATTTAGATGTACAAGAGTGTGGGTATTCATAGAAAAACTAGTTCTATTATGCTTCACATCTGTGTTGGGATGCTATATATCTATTACATAATTATGCCATATATATTACATTTATGATAATAATGTTATTTGTAAACCACATATTATAAATAAAATGGGGGGGGGGGGTGCCTGGCTGGCTCAGTCAGTGGAGCATGTGATTCTTGATCTCAGAGTTGTGAGTTCAAGCCCCATGTTGAGTGTAGAGATTACTTAAAAATAAAATCCTTTAGGGGCGCCTGGGTGGCGCAGTCGGTTAAGCGTCCGACTTCAGCCAGGTCACGATCTCGCGGTCCGTGAGTTCGAGCCCCGCGTCAGGCTCTGGGCTGATGGTTCGGAGGCTGGAGCCTGTTTCCGATTCTGTGTCTCCCTCTCTCTCTGCCCCTCCCCCGTTCATGCTCTGTCTCTCTCTGTCCCAAAAATAAATTAAAAAATGTTGAAAAAAAAAATCCTTTAAAAAATAACAGTTAAATAAATAAATAAATAAATAAAATAGGAAGATGAAAAGTTGCAGTACTGCTGTTCTTACCCATACTGCATATTCTGTACTACTCTAAAAAATCCTATACATGACTGGAGGCACGGAGGCATCTATATTGGGACAAAAGAGAAACTGGCCAACTGATACCTCCCCTTCCTTCTTCACCACCCAGTTTCTCCCAGGTTCAGTTCCAGATTTATTTCCAATGCTTTGCCTAACTGTCCTAATGAAGCAGAACAGCAGACTGCTCTTGTGATTAGAGCAATGAAGTCAAACATGATTAACAACTATGATTCCTGCTTTCCAGGGGATTTTTATTCCTACTTGGAGTCAGGAGTTTCTCACTCATTCTTTCATTCACTCATTCATTACTCATTACTGAATCTACCAAGAACAAGGCACTGGCTACAAGTAGCTACACAGAAATAGGTAGGATACTGTTTGCCCTCAAGGAAACAGAACATGGAGCCCTTAATTCTCCTGTAAGGAGTCAGGAAAGATTTCACAGAGAATGAAGTCTGAAAGTTGAATACAAGTTTAAAAGGTAGACAAGGAAAGGGCATTCTAGTGTAGAGGCAGAGAAGTTTTCCCTTCCACCCTTTTAGGTTCTTTGGTGGTCTAATAATTAAATTGACATAAGACAGGTTAACAGGAGAAAAAAGTTTAATAACCTGTACCTCCTGTATACATGGGAGTTACTCGGTTTTCCCTGTATATCCAGGAAAACTGAGTAACTCCCCAAAATGGCCAAAGCCATCACATTAAATATCACCTTCAGCTAGAGACAAAAAGGGTGGGGAGTCAGTTATGGAAGATGATCATTAAAACACAGTGAACAAGAGTAAGATTGTTACGCAGACTTAAGCCCAGCCCTCTCCACTGGTAAGTTTCTAGATATTTAGAGTCATTTGAGAGGCACTCTTACAAATGGATATTTCCCCTGTAAATGTCTCTTACTAAAGGGCAACTTCTACATGGTTTTCAGAGCTTCTCCTCTATCTGCAGTTTCTTAAAAATAACCAGCTTAAGCCATACTTCAGTGTGGCAAATTTTGCTCCCCTTCACCAGACTGCGGGAACACCTGTGCAGGGTCCAAGAGGCCTGGACACCTGAGGTTTCTGAGGACGTGCATTTTCATGGTTCGAATATAAGATCCAAGGAGGAATAGCAAGGAGGGGCTAAAAAAGTCTTTGGAGTCTCTTCTGAGTCTCTCCTAAGGAACGTCGTTTCAATGGGGAAACCACTGGAAGCATTTAAACAGGGTGATGTTGACAGCTGTACATCAAGGATCTTTTGAGTGACACTGTAGAAAATAAACTGGAAAGGAGAACACGGCAGACAGTTAAATCAGGAGGCTACTGCAATAATCCAGAAAGGGAAAAATGACATCTTGAATGAAGGTAGTGATGGCAAGGATAAAGAAAAGAGGAGACAGTCATAAGATTTATGAGACAGATAGATAATACAGAACCCAGTGACCAAATAAACTGACATGGGTTCAAGGGAAGGATGGCAAATGACTCAAAAAGTCTCTCTAGTCTGGATAAAGACTGGTGGTGATGGGGGGCAGGGAGGGTCAACCAAGATATAAAACATAAGCAGAAAAGAAAAAAAAGAAAAGATTGAAGGGAAGGTAAAAATGACCAGTTGTGTTCCAAACATGCTGAATTTGGTGTGTCTAGCAAACTGTATTAAGTATGGGTCTGGCATTCAGGGAAGAGGTTCTGGATAGAAAGAAAGACTTCACAATTAATAGACATCGACGGTACCTGAGCCATAGTAATAACAAGGACTTACTGAATGCTTAGTACACACAAGGCACTGTCCTAAATGCTTCACCTTTTTTTTTTTTTAACCCCTGTTTAATTCCTATAAACAACTCATAAAATAGATGTTATGATCTGGAAACTGAGACCAGAAAAGTTGAATAATTTGTCCAAGATCAAAGAATTGTAAGAGCTAGGCTGTCATACTATATTATGCTCATGGATTCATGTACTTTTTTTAAGGACAAGAGATGTCTAGGGAAAGCCCGAAGCAAGCAGGCCCCAGAGCACTGTGTGAGGGGCCTCTGCCAGCAGGCTTCCCAGCCCCAGGCACCCCTCTTTTAGAGGAGGCACCCAAGTTTCAGGGCAGTGCATCAGTGCTGCTTTCCAGAAGAAAGGAAGAACATGGAGAATGCAATGATCAGACCGCCCCCCTCCTCTCCTCTGAACATCCCCACTTCCCTCACCCACCGCTACCCAAGAGCCCGGGCACATATGCACACCTCTTAAAGCCCTTCTCCATCTAGGCTCCTGGGAAGAGGGCCAGCGAGTACTCAGAAACACCTAATACAGCACATCTATCCAACTGTTTTATGTGAAGATGCTAGAAATCCACATTAAAAACAGCAAAGACCTTAAAATAAGAGCAGTTTATCTGGAACAAAAGGAATCTAAGTTTATGCGATAAACAGACTGAAGCCTATGAAGAAATGTCTTGCTTCAGCTACATCGGGATGGACCTGTGTCTCTTGTGCCCTTAAAGCCACTTGTCTGAAACTTTGACAAGCACTAAAATGATCAACTCAGAGCATATCATACTTACATGTGATGCTCTGCTTTAACTGAAAGGAAATTATGGAAACAGCAAGAAGAATATCTCTGGAGAAACTATCAGCAAGTAGGAACTAGGTAGTAAAATTATAGTTGTAGTTTATTTTAAACACATCCAACATCACTAGAACTTGAGCTGGTTAATTCCCACTGAGCTTTATCTTAACATGGGGGGAGGGGGGGTGGGGGAGAAAGTACCTTCCCCAAAGTCAGTGATTAATTACATTTCCTTCACAAAAGATATACTTGGTGATGTGTATAACTACAGACAGGACATACAAAAGATGAAGGAGACCCTCACCTGAGCCCCTGCCATCCACACACACAAAAAAACAAAACAACAACAACAAAAACTGGTCAAGGTGATCATAAAAAGAAAAATAATATTTATATCACACTTTTCACTTATATATCACATTTCATACATAATTATTCATTTCATCCTCAGTCAACTGATGAGGCCAGTAACATCATTATCTTACATATAATATGTTAGTGAATCTTAGAGTACAATTTTAGAGAGAGGTCATTCCATCCCTGCTCCTCATTTAACAGACTGAGTCCTAGGATGTTTAACTAGCCCTCCCAAGGTCACGTCACTAAACTGCAGGGCTGACCTGTATGCAAAGCACCTGCCACTACAGTGCACTGGCAGCCTCTGGACCACCTGAAGGACCCAAAATAGAGGACAGTTCCCTTACTGATGGCCATATGACTTGGGGCAAACTGCTTCATCCATCTCAGCTTCAACTTCCTTAGGTCTAAAACAACCCTCAGAGTCGTTGTAAGCATTAAATGCAGGGACGCCTGGGTGGCTCAGTCGGTTAAGCTTCCGACTCTTGATCAAGAGTTTGAGCCCCGCATCAGGCTCTGCTCTGACAGTGCAGAGCCTGCTTGGGATTCTCTCTCTCTATGTCTCTGCCCCCCCCAACTTGAGCACGCTCTCTCGCTCTCTCTCAAAAATAAATAAATAAACTTTTAAAAAAGATTAAATGCATAAATCAGTTGTTCATGGTAAGGAGGTAAAGTTCCTGGGTTCCTGGAAACCATGAAAAAGGCACTGTCACAGGTGAAGTGACCACCTGAACTACAAACCATACTTCTGAGCCAATCATTTCTGGTCTGGGCTGGCAGGGCACTTTTTCTCTGCATGAGCAGTTTATTTCTTAAGGGATGTCAGAAATGATTTCATTTTGCAGTTCTTAAGCTGAAAAATTTATTCAACATCTTCTATGCAACCTAAGAGCTGCCAAAACAACAATAATAGTAACAAAAGTAACAGAAATGCCAAAACGACTAATACTTACATAACTCCTACTTATTTGCCAGCCACTATTCTAAGTACTTTAAATGTATTTAACTCTCACAAAAATTCCATAAGATAGTTTGAAGGTAACTGAGTCAAAAAATTTTAAAAGATGTATTTAAATCAACATCAACGTATATATCTGGCCCTAAATAAGTACTTGAAGGTTTTAAATTGGATTTAAATTAAGAGCTTGAATACTGCCCGATTCCAATTCAATTCAAGGCATTCTTTCAATATTTCTCCCACTCAGCTGCCTGTTGAAAACATCACTTTCTCTCCATGAGTTAAACTACCTACTATTTACTTTTTAAAAAATGCTTTATTACGGAAAATTTCAAACATATACAGAAGTTGCAAGAATAATATGATGGATGTTCCATTTACCCATTACCTAGCTTCAACAAATCATACTTTTTAATGGCTTTTTTCTCACTCCTCTCCCATGCTCCTTGGTAAAGACTTTTTTTTAACAGGTCCTATGTACACTCACTGTGGGAAGCCTGATTCTGAACCTCCTTCTCGCCACCCTTGATTTTCTCTTTCCAAAATTTGTAGTCCTCTAAGTGTGTTCCTTAGCACAGAACATCATACTCATTTTCTTCAACGTGGCTGGCCTTTGTATGTGGTCGAGTGTCTGTGAGGCTTCAAACGTTCAAATGACAATGACAGAAACAACAAATTCACCAAAGGTTGGAGTTATTCTAAGGCACTCCGGTCTAAAACCTTTTCTTGCAGAAGGGGAAACTGAGGCCCATGTTCTGAGCTGTCAAAGGTCCAAGAAATACAAACAAGAAATGAGGACAAGAATGTGGGAAAAGCGAGCTCCTACCTCCACACTCTTTCCACTCCTTCCCACCATCTCTACCCATTCCTACCACATCTGTGAAGGCCAGAATATTCTTCCCAGATCCTCCCAGGCAGCATTAACCTGTCTCAGAAATATTCTAAATTTCTATTATATCACATCTTGACTTTAACATCCTTGAGGCCAAAACCAACCCTCAGTCTCCTCTCCTCGCCCCCACAAGGCTTGGTAAAGTACTGATTGTTACCTGGTAGTCACTCAAATATTTATTGACCCAGACCAGAGCTCCCTAAGGCTTAGAGTTCTCCCTCATCCATTCCCCAGCAGCCAGAACTTCGAGCCTATCAGGCTTCCTAGCTTCCTCCCTCTCCTTCCAATCTCTGGGCACCCCATTTACTAACAGGCGAAAGGATGCGGTATAAAGAACATAGAACGAGGAATCGTAAAAACTGGGTTTGTGTCCTGGCTGCTACACCTGTACTGTGGACCTTGGGCACATCTCCTTTTCCCAGAGACTCCATATACTCATCTGTAAAACGGGCAGGTTGAAAAAGCTTCGTAGATCTTGCCTTCTCTCCGGGGATCCCCCCTGAGGCCATGCTGGGCCTCAGCCTGTCCCACTCCCCGCGGCGCGGATTAGGTCCGCTCCACTCCCCAGGATGCTCCTACTCCCTAAGCACAGCATCTTTACCTCCCACTCCCAGGTTGACCTTGCGGGGGTCCGGATCCTCCCGGAAATCGGCAGTGAGCTTAAAGACAAGGACGGGCTGCGCCTGCGGAACCTCGGCGAACACAGAAGGAGGCGCCATTGCAGAAGAACTGGAGACAACAGAGAGTTTCCAGTCTACTTTCCAGAGCCACCGGTCCGGTCTAGCCCGGGCGACTGGAGGAGACTTTCACCTTCACCCAGCCGGCAGGGGCGGGCCCGCGGCCTCCAATGGCCTAGCTGCGTCCGGAACTTGGCAACGCGGTGAACCAATCGCGAGCTTCTGACGCAGCAGGGACGGGAGGGAGGGTATGCTATTAGCCAATCCAAGAAAAGAATCTTATCGGAGGCCAGTGATGATGCAACCAATGCACTGCACGCCAGCTACGATGGGGGCGGGGGCTAGGATTGATTGGCAGAGCGGACTCCTATGGTTGAGGACGATATTCCTTGGGTCTCAGGTGCTGAGGGGAGGAGCTGAGCGGCTCGGGTGCGCTGGAAGTGGCCTCCATGACCTTCGAGGGCCAAGAGAGGAGCTAGGAGGCCGGCGGGAGTCCCGGAGGACCGGCCTTCCAGTCCCCATGAAGCAGGCGTTCTCGCTGCCCGGCCCGACAGCGTTCGCGTACCTGACCGCGGCTGGCAGCCAAATCCCCGGCGTCTGCGCTCGGGAACGAGAGTCCTTGGCCAGGACGTGCAGCTCCGGAGCCCTCGCGGGCGACCTTGACCATCCAGGTCGGCTGTTCCCCCTTGGGGAAATGTGGGTGGGCCTCCTGCCTGAGTGTCAGGCAAGGGACAGCCTGCTAAAAGTGGAGGAGTGACCAGGAATTCCCTCCGCAGCTCTTTTTTGAGGTTTTTTGGCTCCCCTTTCCTTATAGAGGAGGCCTGGTCTTCAAGGTCCTTCAGGATCTGGGCACAGCGTCCCTCTCCAGCTTTCCTCCCACGCACGCACTCAACCAGATCCCGCTGTGAGCAGCTGGCTGGTACCCCAACTGCCTCTTCTTTTAGTCGGGCTGTACCTCCCCACCTCCCGTCTTCACCTGGTGATCTTCAAGACCCAAAGTAAATGCCTCCTTCATAAATACTTTCCTTAATCCTCATTCTGGTCAAAATCCGTCTCTCATTTCCTGTGCTTCTGTACCTTGTTGACAATATTACCATTTCAGAAAATGCCCTAGTTAAGAACCTAGCTCTAGAGCCAGACCACATAGGTTTAGATTCTGACTCTGTCATTTACTGACTTGGGCAGGTTTAGGCAAGTTACTTAACCTCTCTGTTCCTGCTCTGTAAAGTGGAGATGATAGTATTGTCCTCAGGGTTGTTGTGGGAATTATATGAGTTAATACATATAAAGCGTTTGGCTGCATATAGGAAGTACTCCCTAAATGTTAGCTATTGTTGTCATTGCACATCTGCCACACCCCGTGTAGATGGTAAGCTTCTTTGGGCTAGAGATCATACTCTATATAGTATCCCCCAGTTTTTTGCACTTAGTAAGTGTTCAATAAATGGTGGAAGGAAGAATCCATTCCCTTGGTATTACAGAAGAAAACAATACCTCAGCCTCTGTTCACTGGATAATACGACAAATCTCAAAATGAATTTTCCATTCAAAGTAATGAACACAAGCCAAGAAATCTCTTTGCAACACCAGCCAACCTTTGTATCGCCTGCTTTTTTCCAGAAGCTTTGCCTCTGCTTTTAAAGGTAAACTGCCCGTAGTGTTTCATTAACAATGCTTCCCTCTAAGATTCCAAGTTCAACCCCAAAGGTGAAATGACAATGAACTTTTAGTGGTGCCAAAAGCAGAGGCAAAGGGCAACTGCCAAGACTGGTGTCCTATAGCCGAACCTCCGCAGAGTTTGAAAAGCATGAGTTTCACAGCATTGGCCAACAATATCATGGCCATTTCTTACGTCATTCCCTGGAGAAAAAAAAACAACCCATGGCCACCTAAACATCAACTTAGCTAAGTCCAAATAAATATTTATTGGCAATCTAAGCAGCTCCATAACCAAGTCAACGCTTATAGGGGCAAAGAAAGTGGCATATGCAGTTTTTCTTCATGTCTTCATAATATCTGTTCCAAATTTTGGAAAGGAGCAAACAGTTAACTGGTGTAGCAAAGAGGGGAACTACATATTATGTGGGATCCAAGTCTCAAACTTTTTCCTTGGCCATTTCAGGTTCTTTTAGATTATGTTCAGTATCCTTCTGTCTTGAGTCCTGCAGGCTACCCCTCTACACAAAATGCCAATCTTGAAATAAACAAAATGCTTTCCAGGCCATTGCTAATTTTAACACTTTGACTTGGAATTGAGCAACACTGCCTCCCTGCTGAATGGATAGATCAAGCAAAAGACTCTAGAGGCGAACATTGCCCAGACAAGCAGGCAGCCAGGTAAAGTGAGTGTCCAGGGAGAAGGCAATAGGGTCAAAAGAAAGAAGGACTAGTATTCTTCCTGCCTTATGAGTTTGCTATGACGTCTATTCAAGCATCCTCACTACCATCTTCCTCCTGGATGCTTTCCTTTTCCTTTTTTTCTTCAAAAGAATTGGGAGGGAGGAACTTGGAACCCACACATCTGGGTTCCAATTATTCATCTGGAATAAATTTCTTTAGAATATACTCTCTGGGAAATCTGAAGCTTTCAGGGCTGAGCAGCGTGCCCCATAGCCTAATAGACAGGCCAGGCTGGGTCAGCCATGGCCACTCCATGAACCTCTGAGCAAGTCCGCACTTGCTTGTTGTACTCAATCTTGCCCCTGATACCCAGGAGGTCTAAACTTAGGAACAAATCAGATAAGGGAGGAGTTTTTCACACTTTGGACTTCAAGTGCAAAGTGCTTTGGAATAGTTACATTTAGGTGTATGCTGTTACTAAGGGTAGGATATTATTTAGAAGCTGACTTGTGTGCTGAACAAGCATTTCTTTAAGAACCAAAGCTGCAAGAGGAGATCTGTTCAAGTATCGCTGTGTGGCAGGGACACCTGGGTGGCTCTCCATTAAGCGTCCAACTTCGGCTCAGGTCATGATCTCACGGTTTGTGAGCTCGATCACAGCATCAGGCTCTGCACTGGCAGTGTGGAGTCTGCTTGGGATTCTCTTTCCCTTTCTCTCTTTGCCCCTCCCCATCTTGTGTGCTCGCGTTCTCTCTCTCTCTCTCTCTCTCTCTCTCTCTCTCTCTCTCTGTCTGTCTGTCTCTCTCTCTCTCTGTCTCTCTCTCTCTCAAAATAAATAAACTTGAAAAAAAGCCACGATGTGGCTAAATAGTGAGCAATAAGATAAGCTTAGAGACCCTAAGGCCGTGCTGTTCTCTCACTGTATTGAATTCACTGTTGTTAAGGAAAGTGATTGCTTATCAACCTCTTCCTTCAAATTAGCTGGCTTGTTTCCTGGGCATGACTTAGTGGAACTATCATCTACTTTTGCTTCTCATCCTTCATTTCTCTCCTCCCTCCCATATGTATGACTCGTCTCCCCACCAGCATACAAGGATTGGACCAAGTAAAGTTCTGTTGTTGCTTCCTAATTCATAGAAGGGTATGTCCAGTAAGGCCTGAGGGTCTAATATTAGCATCTGAACCAGGCACCTCCATGAGCAGAACTTTTTTTAAAGCTGCTGAGATTTGTATAACAGAGATATCAATAGGGTGACAACTATTGATGATTTTATCCACTTGGTGAACATAATTAAGTTCCAGGCCACAATGTAGAAATTGTTGTGCTATATAGTTTTTGTACTTAAGAAGCAGTATAGCATATGGTTAAAAACATGGCCTCTGGAACTAGATTTCCTCTGTATGCCTCAGTTTCCTCATTTGTAACATGGAACTAACTACCTCACAAGGTGAAGATTAGATGATTTAATGTAATTAAATGAATTTAAAACACTGACATGTGCAAGACACTCAGTAAGTACTCAGTATGTTCGCTCTCACCATCATCATCATCACAGATATTGTTTACAAGCACTTGTCTTTGAGATTTGAACGAGGAGCTGCATAGTAGAACAATGCATAGGCTTTGCACCCACAATCAAAATCTAATTTTGCCTCTTAATAGTTTTGAAACTTGGGAGTAAATCTCTTAACATAGCTGAGTGTAAATTGGGACAAAAAGATTTTTGCTTAGTGTTGAAACACACACACTTTTAACACAGGTGTAGAAGTTGTTGTTGTTGTTGTTATATAGTTATACTTTGGTCCCTGTGTAGCTATAGGGTAATGGTTAGGCTAACTCTGAAATCTCTCTGCCCTGGCCTCTTGCAGGCATACACTCTGAAATTTTTTAAAGATGGAAAAGAAAGCAGAGAACACAAGTTTTTAAATATTTAGAGTCCTCCAAAAAGTCTCTGTAGATACCTGTAAAATCTCAAAGCAACTTAAAGGTAACAAGACAGCATACTTAATATTTAATTAAAGTATAACAATGTTAATAATAACTCTTTGTGTTTCCATATTATCTCTTTCTGAAGAATACAAAGTGTCTTAGAAACACTATTCCACTATTCCCTCTACATTTCAAGGTGACTATTGTCTCCTGTCAAAAAACACAAAGGAAATGGATAGACTTAGCAAAAAGCAAATGAAGACACTTCAAATAACAGAAGAGTGGGAAGACTGTAGACCTTAAGTCATAAGAAAATTTCCTCTTCTTGTCCTGTTTCTCCCTAAATGCATGACAAATACAGCCTCTTACTTCTAGAGAAGGTCTTAAGCTTCCCTCTCCCTAACCCCTCACCCAGGTTGGGATATCGTTTTTTTTTAATTTTTTTGTTTTTTAGCATTTATTCATTTTTGAAAGAGAGAGAGCATGAGCAGGGGAGGGGCAAAGAGAGAGCGGGAGACACAGGATACGAAGCAGGCTCCAGACTCTGAGCTGTCAGCACAGAGCCCGACGCAGGGCTTGAACCCACAAGACCAAGAGATCATGACCTGAGCTGAAGTTGGACGCCCACCCGACTGAGCCACCCAGGAGCCCCTCCTTTTCTTTTTTAAATTGGGTCGTGTTCAAACGTCCTATGCTTGATACAAGATGAAGGTAGATGAAGAGATAATGAAGGAAACATTAAATGGGCTTTCCAAGAACATATTTCTTTTTAAACAATTCCTAAAGAGATAGTCAAAAGCAGTGTAATGTACTGTCCTAATCTATTCCACACCGCTAGTGTGAGGTATATAGAAGCGTATTGCTGAGATTTCAACATCCAGCAGTAGGGGGCAGCACTGCCCTTCTTTTGCAAAAGGCTGAGTGCTCATAAGAAGGAAAATAAAAGACACTCTTGACTACAGTGTCTGTGTGTTTACTTTTACCTAATACTTTAGCGGAAAAAAAAATTAGAGTCTTTTTCTTATTGTTTAGGTGATTAGGTAGAAAGAACGTCAGAGCCTGTATTGCCTTGAAGTAACTGGTGAAAAACACAGAGTATGCTCAGGATATGGGTTCTGCCTAGGAAAGATAAACAGTAGCTTGACCCTGTGCAATCAGATAGGGTTATTGTATGAACAGACCTAATTCTCCTGCACTTTCTGGATAGAAATCAATCTACTGAACTAGCAGGATGTGGTTTTAAAAATGTGTGTAACTCATATGGGCTTAGCCCTGATAACTGCTTTTGAATCGTAATTCACTGACTTTATTCTGCTGTCTGAGTTAGCTTTCCTCTCTGTCACACTTGGATCAGATCAGACCTACCTCAGTTATACCACTTGTATTATGACCTTAAAGAATGATGTCAGACATGATGGTAAGAAATGTCTTTCATGAGACTGTAGCTGTCTAAGGGACTATGTATATCTGGCGGGGAAACTGAAAGTTTGTATCTGGTCCTCATTCTATTGGACTATGATTTGAGTTTCTCTATCCTGTAAGTAGCAAGAAAAAAAAACTTATTTTGTACTAAAAGTTACTTCACACTCCTTGGCAGGATGACAGGGGAGAGAATAATCTTTAATTTAAGCAAATATATAACCGTAGTGTCCATAGCACATTTGGATTCTGCCCTAACCCTCAAAACGTTTTTGGCAGCAAATCTTCGGTGCCAATTTAAATAAATTCTGCCAGGAGTAAGAGCTGGAAGACGGGGTCTAGTTCCCAGCTCCCTGTGTGAACTTGGAAAAATTACAACCTCTGAGCCTTTGTTTCCTCATCTGTTAAACAGAGATAATGTCCTCTAGATCTAGCAGTTAAAGGGTCAATTTAGAAAGTACATATTAAAGCCCTTTGAAAGGCATTTAAGTACCTAACGAATATTTCTATAACTGCAGCCCAAAGAGATTCCTGCCTTTTCTAAAAATAAGACTGTGTGTCTTTTCTCCTCATGTGGTATCATTATATTACCTGAGATGGTTCATCTTCATGGGTACTTAACTTTCTCCTCCAACTCAATTGCTTGTTAGTTCCTTGAGAACTGAAACTATCAACTATACTTCCTGGTATCCTCTATAAGAATATATTTAGTACATAATAGGTACTCAAATAAGTGTTGGTTGATGGAAAACAAAAACTAAAAGGCAGAATTGACTTTTTATTTAATTGTGGTAAAAAGAAAAAACATAACATTTACTATCTCAACCATTTTTAAATGTATGTATAGTACAATGGTGTTAACTGTTTGCACATTGTTGAGCAACAGATTTCTCGAACTTTTTCATCCAGAATTCTTCAAAACTATCTTCCACATCTCATGGTGTCCAAAGTGCTTCTTTATTGATTGACTGGGCAAAAACAGGAAACTGATGTAGGACTATGGCCCTGTGGCTAGGGATGTGTGGAACAAGGAAAGCAAAAGATGTCCACTCTTTTGAATCTTTCCTGCCCTCATAGAGATTCTGTCCTAGTGGCTCTCCAGCCCACAGATGAGTCATTTTCTATAAACTTGGGAACATATGCCGGAAAGGACGGTGCCTCTATAAAGTGCATTCACGAGTCATTTGCATCTAACATATAATTAAACATTTATATGAAGGAAACTATTAAAATATAAACGCTTGCCAATTTATTTTCAGAATCTTGAGTTCTATTAATTACTGAAAATAAAGTACTATTTTAAATCATTAATGGTATCACAGTAGCATTTTTATTTAGCTAGTATGGGTGAGGACTGGCATGTTGAGGGAAACTGTCCTCCCCAAAGACCCTGCTTTGGCTATAGATATGTGTGCTTCTAGGACTCTTTCAGGGTAGCATGTGCTTTTAGAAACTGCATCTTTTCAAGCACAGAGCTTCATCATAAGTAACTGTTAATTATCTTGTCACATTCATTTAAGATTTAAAAAAAATTGGCTTTTTCTTTTGCACCAAGTGAAAACAAAAATAAACTCTAGATGGATTTAAGATTTAAATATTTTAGGGATGCCTGGGTGGATCAGTCAGCTAAGCGTCCAACTTTGGCTCAGGTCATGATCTCACGGTTCATGGGTTCTGCATCATGCTCTGTGCTGACAGCTCAGAGCCTGGAGCCTGTTTCAGATTCAGAGCTCACACTCTGTCTCTGTCTCTGTCTCTCTCAAAAATAAACATTAAGATTTTTTTAAAAAAAAAGATTTAAATATTTTAAACTACTAGCAAAATATGGAAACTAAAGGAGATTTTTATTTTTTTAAGTTTATTTTTGCGAGAGAGACAGAGCGAGTGGGGTAGGGGCAGAGAGAGAGAGAATCCCAAGCAGGCTCTGTGCTGACAGCAAGGAGCCCAACTCAGGTCTCAAACCCACGACTGTGAGACCGTGACCTGAGATGAAACCAAGAGTTGGACGCTTAACTGATTGAGCCACCCAAGTGCCCCAGAAAATAAAGGAGATTTTTAAAAACAGAATTAGAGTAGAAGAGACTTTCCCAATCATGACACAATCTCAGAAGCCATAAAGAAAAACAAAACTGACTTTGTATGGTGATGGACACCATAAACAGAAATATGATGACTTGGAAAAAATATTTGGAGCGTGCTTATCAGTCATATCTATTATATGCTCAGAGCTTCATTGTACCAATAGAAAAATGAATTAAGGATATAAAAAATGAATCAAGAAAGAATAAATACAAATGGCAAACAAACATAACCCAAATCATCCTTATTATTAAATTGAAACCAGGGGCGCCTGGGTGGCGCAGTCGGTTAAGCGTCCGACTTCAGCCAGGTCACGATCTCGCAGTCCGTGAGTTCGAGCCCCGCGTCAGGCTCTGGGCTGATGGCTCGGAGCCTGGAGCCTGTTTCCGATTCTGTGTCTCCCTCTCTCTCTGCCCCTCCCCCGTTCATGCTCTGTCTCTCTCTGTCCCAAAAATAAACAAACGTTGAAAAAAAAAAAAAATTAAAAAAAAAAAAAAGTTCCCTAGGTAAATCTAATGTACTGCTAGGGTTAAGAATCATTGATGGAAATAAATAAGAGATGAGGAGAGTTAGATATAGGGTATAATAAACACATGTAAAAAATAGCTATAGTTCTGTTTTCAGGAATCCATTTTACCAGAATATGTATACAAAGATGTATGTGCACAAAGGCTCATTGCGGCATTATTTGTAAGAGCAAACATGTTGGAAACAATTTTAGTGTCCACCAATTAGTGAATGATTACATAAGCAGGGCACATGCATATAATGCAATACTGTGCCAACGAATAAAGCAAATGAGGAAGACTTATATCTACTGCCATGAGCATATCTCCAAGGTATGTATTGTTAAATTCTTTAAAGTTACCTAACAATATGTGATATATGATCTCATTTATCTGAAAAGATAAGTGTGCATATATACATCCGTGGGTATGTAAATGTTTAGAAAGATCACTGAGGGATACTTACCAAACTGTTGACAGTGGTTACCTCTGGGAAGAAGAATGGGCGGGTAAGGGGCTTTTCACTGTGTAAGCTTCCAAATATTTTACAAGAATGTATCCATGCGCTACTTGTGTAAGTATTCAAAATACATTCCAGGGCTGCTGGCTGCCATACCATTTGTAATCCTGGATAATAGACTATTTAAACTAATTATTATTTTAATATTATAATCTTGAATGCATAATTTTATAATAAATATTATAGTGGCTGACAAAAATAAAACATATCTATAATACCTACACAAAACAAAAACTGCTAGGGCACCTGGCATTTTTGTTATTCAACCTGTCACTTCTCGACTCCGGGATTACTGGAATTATGTTGTTCTGACTTCTCTAGATACCATCCAATCCAATGATATACTTGGCATTGACACTAACAACCTCTCTAGTTCCTTGGATAACTCACCCATGTAAGTAGATCCTACTTCTAGAAGAGTCTCTATATTAGCACTATGTAAATTCTCCCTTGTCCAGCTCTAGAAGTCACTAAGGACAGAAGGGCCCTACAACTGAGCCTTGCTGAGAGCCAGGTCTCCTCCATTTTAGGTAATTGCAAAAAGCATGCCGATTAAGCCTTTGTAGGAGGGATGTGCATCCTGTCTAGGGAAAAATTCTCAAGAGTCGGCTGGGATAGCTCTTCCTCTTTGAAATGGTGAGTAAGCACTGGAAGTGTATAATGAGAGAAATTACTTATGAATCTGTCCCTCTCAGCCCCAGGCCACTTTCTCTGAGAAAGACTCAAGGATCTTACCCTAATAGCATTGGAATAAAGTCAGTGCAGAGGCAGACTGACACAGAGCAAGGCTTCCAGCCCACAGGGGGGCCCTGCTGACAGCTCGTTAGAAACTGTCTCTCTCCTGAACCCCCTTTCATTTCTTCAAGTTACAAATCCTGACAGACTTTGATGGGAAAAGCAAGGCGGTAAGATCCCCTGTGGCAACCAAGTCCCTCCTCATCTATCTGTGTTTGACAGATAAGGAGAGTAGATGTCACCTACAAAACGTTTTGCTCACCTGAGCCAAGTGAGCCAGGACGGCCGTGCCGCCCTTTGCAGGGCCCTCCCTCAAGAGTGATCCAGACAAGACCCACCGACCACAACTGAGATTTCTCTCAAAAGAAAATCATTGTAACCAGACAGCTCCTGGAAACTGAATGCCCACTCTAGTCCTCAGAAAAGTGCATAACACTTAATAGCTCCAAGGAAGTTATGCTTTGATTAGCAAAAACCTTTTCCGAGTTACACCCTCCTCTTGGTCTTTGAGGGCTGGTGACCAGTTAAGATCTGAGAAGTCTGTCTGAGATTCTGAGCAGAGTGTCTGGGCCTCCAACTTTGCCAAATTACTGGGAAAGGGAGTGTGATAAAAGGAAATGAAACGCCACTGTGCTCCAGACTTCAGAGACTGAACACACTGGTATCTCAAGGTCTCTTCAACCATCTGTCAGTGGCTCTCCCACTTTAACATGCCTTGGAAAAATCTGTGACGTTCATTTAAAATGCAGATCTTGATTCAGTAGGTCTGGAGTGAGTGGGCCTAAGGAATCTGCATTTTAACAAACTCTCTAGGTGATTCTGGATGCAGGTGATCCTGGGGCCCCACTTTGAGAAGCACTGCTGCTCCCTGTTGCTACCTGCACCAGCACCTCCAGCAAGGGCTCCTAACGGTGTTCCCAGCACTTTTTGCGGGGGAGTTCCTCTCCCCCTTGGCCAACAGGCCCAGAGCTGGTTCTCAGCAGCCGTTTCAATTGGAAGTGGAGCCAGCTGTCTCCAGGATTCTTCTTCAGGTAACAGTAGTCCTCAGAGGCCACTCCCTGCAGAGAGACATCTCCCAGAGACCAGCCATTCAGAGCCCCTAGAAGGCAACTCCCAACAAAGACTTGAAACAAAGAGCCCCCTGCTGCCACAAGGCATAAGGGTTGATTTTAACCAGTTGATTTTTATTAGATCACAGGTTCTTAAACTTCAGCGTGCATCAGAATTACCAGGGCAGCTTGGTTCAAGTCCATGGACCCAGGCCCCATCCCAGAACCACCCACAGGATAGAGCTGATTGATCAGTAGTTTAAGGAGCTACCAGTAGATGCAGATACTCACCAGAGTTTGAGAACCATCATTTAGAACAAAGGCCTCGTAAAACTCCAACCATTGTACCGCAAAACTTGAGATCCGAAACATTATTACCACTGAACACAATTGGTTTTCCTTCCTCACTCTCTTAATGTCCCTAATAATTTTCTATCCAAGAAGTCAAATACTTTCCTAGAGGAAAATAGCTGCTAGACATTCTGTCTTGCTAAGTGCCAATATGCTGCGGTTTGAGAAAATCTATACTCAAAAATCTAAACCTTTAAAACTAATTAGAGATTATTTTTATCATTACAAAAAATATAGTAATAATAACTTTTATTAAGTTCTTATTATGTGCCACGTACTGCTCTAAGTATTTCTAAGTGTTAAAATAACCAGTATTTATTGAGAACTTGCTTTGTAACAAAAAACATTATTTCATTTAGTCTGTCATTTCACCTAAGCATTTTTTAAAAAAATTTTTTAATGTTTGTTTATTTTTGAGAGAGAGAGACAGAGACAGAGCATCAGCAGGGGAGGAGCAGACAGAGAGGGAGACACAGAATCCGAAACAAGGTCCAGGCTCTGAGCTGTTAGCACAGAGCCCAATGTGGGGCTCGAACTCATGAACTGTGAGATAGTGACCTGAGCTAAAGTTGGATGCTCAACCGACAAAGCCACACAGGTGCCCCACACCTAAGCATTTTAGATGGAGTGACAGATGAGGAAACTGAGACACACACAAACTAATTTACTTGCCAAACATTGCACAACTGTTAAGCAGTAGGGCTATGTTTAAATCCAGAGACCAATTCTCAACCATTATTTCACCTTGCTGATATTATCATAGCAATCATAACAGTGCTTTATTCAACGAGTATCTATCATAATGCTATTGAGTGCCAGGATTGGGGGTTATATATTATATTCTAAGTATACAGTGACAAACAAGACAAACACAGCCCTTGCTTTCACTGTGTGCATGATCTGTTGAACAATCTGAATGTGTCAACAAGTTATTCAGTGCAGCATGAGGAGTGCGGTACCAGGAAATCACTGGGTTGGGTGATAAGACACAGCCTAGACCAGGAGGATTAAGGAGGGTTTCTCGCAAAAAGTGAGGCATGAGTGAAGATCTAAAGAATGATGAATTAGCCAAGAGAAGAGGAGAGAGGAGAGCTGGGGCTGAGGAGACAGTAGTTACAAAGGCCCAGGGTTAAGAGAACACATACTATGGTGAGTCTAGGAAATGAAAAGTGATTGGTACAATTGGAGCAGGGAGGGAAGAGGGCAATGTGTGAACAGTGAGACTGGAGAGAGAAACCAGAACTAGATTTTGAGGTGCCATGTAAAGCATGTTAAAGGATGTTAGTGTGTGGGAAATGGAGATCCATTGAAAGGTGTCAGTCAGAGCACATAGCTGAAAGGTGAGGTGTGGCCTGATTTGTTGATGTGCATGCCACAGGGAGATACTATCACCCAGGGAAGGGGGAAGACCAGGGCCTTGGGACCACCAACATTCCAGGGCTGGAAAGAGGAGGAAGAGCCCCCAGAAGAGACTCAGGAGATGTAAGAGGAAGACAATGAGAGGTGACTCAATTTACCCAAGATCACAAAGCTAGTAAGTGGCAAACTCAGAATTCAAAATGTCTCTATCTTTCTAAAGCCATGTTCTTGACCCCTACATCTCTTAAATATTGTTTTCCCTTACCACCTAAAATTATGGTTGATATAAAAACTTTATTTAGGGGCACCTGGGTGGCTCAGTCAGTTGAGAGTACAACTCGATTTCAGCTGAGGTCATGATCTCACAGTAGTGGGATGGAGCCCCTCTGGGTGCAGAGCCTGCTTGCGATTCTCTCTCTCCCTCTCTCTCTGCCTCTCCCCCACTCGCACTCTCGTGCTCTCTCTCTCTCTCAAAAAAAAAAAAATCTTAAAAAAATTTTATTTATACATATTTTTCCAGTAGCTCATTCATTTAAAAACAAAACAAAACAAAACAAAACAAAACAAAACAAAAACTTGTCAAGGAATCAGTTCAGTGGATCCTTGAATTGCATTCAGGAAGCAAACTCATGAAACAGGCTTCTAGTTGCCCCCTCGTCTCTCTGCTGTGTGCCCCGCCGTATCTTTAGGTTGGATATGCTTTTGTTCTGCTTAAGAATGTCTTCTAGGGCATAGCCATGTACAGCCTGTGGGCAAATGCTTAGGTTTTCTCTTCAGTGGTCCTTCCATGTGCTATCAGGGCACCAGTACAAATCCAGGAACCACTCTGAGTATCTATAATTCTCCAGGGGGCAAACCAAACATAGTAATAATCTAGTTCTCTACAACATGTGTGTCTTCTCCAAAAGACAGATTAATGAAAACTCTGGCTGCTTTTGTTAACTGTTTATTATTTTACTAAAGCAATAGATGCTCATGCTAAGAAAACTATATATATATATATATATATATATATATATATATATATATATATAATGTACAAGAGCTCAGAAGTTATAAAAATCTTTTTTTAAGGAAAGAATTTAAAAGATATTTTAATGGTGTCACTTAATTTAACAAACATTCTTCTGTGTCTATTACATGCAAAACACGGTACTAACCACTGGGATAGGCCAGGGGCACAAGGAAAGCTAAATAACACGATTCAATATGGCAGTGGAAGGAAGAGTTTCATCTGTGGGTCATGTATAATATCTTTTTTTTTTAGCTTAACAAAAAAAATTTTATTGGCTCATGTAACTGGACAATTAATTGGAATGCTGGCTTTAGACATGCTTCAGCTCAAGGAGTATGGTCTCAGGGCTTAGGCTTTCTCTTCATCTTAACACTGCTTTTCTTTCTGTTGGCTTTGCTCTAGGGTAGGATTTCCTCACATGGCATCCCTAGGTTTGTTTCATCTTCATAATTAGCAATCCTAGAGAAGAGAGCTGGTGCCTTCCCCCACCTAGATCAGTCCTGGGGTCATGCTCAAGGCTTTGGTTCAGTCCTGTTCTGTTGCATTTTCAGGGGTTCTTATGAATTTTGGATATTAAGCCCTTTACAGAAATATTTTCCCCCTTTCTCTTTATTTGTTTTTTCTTAATTTACATAAAAGTTAGTTATCATATAGTATTCAGGAGTAGATTCCTTAATGCCCCTTACCCATTTAGCCCATCCCCCCTCCCACAACCCCTCCAGTAACCCTTTGTTTGTTCTCCATATTTAAGAGTCTCTTATGTTTTGTCCCCCTCCCTGTTTTTATATGATTTTTGCTTCCTTTCCCTTATGTTCATCTGTTTTGTCTCAAAGTCCTCATATGAGTGGAGTCATATGATATTTGTCTTTCTCTGACTAATTTCGCTTAGCATAATACCTACCCTCTAGTTTCATCCACATAGTTGCAAATGGCAAGATTTCATTCTTTTTGATTGCCAACGAATACTCTGTTGTATATATATACCACATCTTCTTAATCCATTTATCCATCAATGGACATTTGGGCTCTTTCCATACGTTGGCTATTGTTGATAGTGCTGCTATACACACTGGGACACATGTGCCCCTTCAAAACAGCATACCTGTATCCCTTGGATAAATACCTAGCAGTGCAATTACTGGGTTGTAGGGTTTTTCTATTTTTAGTTTTTGGAGGAACCTCCATACTGTTTTCCAGAGTGGCTGCACCAGTCTGCAGTCCCACCAGCAGTGCAAAAGAGATCCTCTTTCTCCACATCCTCACCAACATCTGTCGTTGCCTGAGTTGTTAACGTTAGCCATTCTGACAGGTGTAAGGTGGTATCTTATTGTGGTTTTGATTTGTGTTTCCCTGATGATGAGTGATGTTGAGCATTTTTTCATGGCCATCTGGATTCTTCTTTGGAGAAGTGTCTATTCATGTCTTTTGCCCATTTATTCATTGGATTCTTTGTGTTTTGGTTGTTGAGTTCAATAAGTTCTTTATAGATTTTGGATACTAACCCTTTATCTGATATGTCGTTTGCAAATATCTTCTCCTATTCCATCGGTTGCCTCTTAGTTTTGCTGATTGTTTCCTTCGCTGTGCAGAAGCTTTTTATTTTGATGAGGTCCCAATAGTTCATTTTTGCTTCTGTGTCGATTGCCTCTGGAGACGTGTTGAGTAAGAAGTTGCGGGGGCCGAGGTAAAAGAGGTTTTTGCCTGCTTTCTCCTCTACAATTTTGATGGCTTCGTGTCTTACATTTAGGTCTTTCATCCATTTTGAGTTTCTTTTTGTGTATAGTGTAAGAAAGTGGTCCAGGTTCATTCTGCTGCATGTCACTGTCCAGTTCTCCCAGCATCACTTGCTGAAAAGACTGTCTTTATTCCATTGGATATTCTTTCCTGCTTTGTCAAAGATTAGTTGGCCATATGTTTGTGGGTCCATTTCTGGGTTCTCTATTCTGTTCCATTGATCTGAGTGTCTGGTTTTGTGCTAGTACCATACAGTCATGATGATTACAGTTTGTAATGCAGCTTAAAATCTGAGATTGTGATGCCTCCAGCTTTGGTTTTCTTTTTCAATATTGTTTTGGGTATTTGGGGTCTTTTCTGGTTCTATACAAATTTTAGGAGTGTTTGTTCTCTGTGAAGAATGCTAGTGTTATTTTGATAGGTATTGCATTGAATATGTAGATTGCTTTGGGTAGTACTGACATTTTAGCAATATTTATTTTTCCTATCCAGGAGCATGGAATCTTTTTCCATTTTTGTGTGTGTGTGTGTGTCTTCTTCAATTTCTTTCATAAGCTTTCTATAGTTTTCAGTGTATAGATTTTTCACCTCTTTGGTTAGATATATTCCTAGGTATTTTATGGTTTTTGGTGCAATTGTAAGTGGGATCGATTCCTTGATTCCTCTTTCTGTTACTTCATTATTGGTGTATAGGAATGCAATCGATTTCTGTGCATTGATTTTATATCCTGCGACTTTGCTGAATTCATGGATCAGTTCTAGAAGTTTTTTGGTGGAATTTTTTGGGGTTTCCATATAGACTATCACGTCATCTGTGAAGAGTGAAAGTTTGACCTCCTCCTGCTGATTTGGATGCCTTTTATTTCTTTGTGTTGTCTGATTGCTGAGGCTAAGATTTCCAACACTATGTTGAATAACAGTGGTGAGAGTGAATATCCCTGTCTTGTTTCCCCTTAGGGGGAAAGCTCTCAGTTTTTTCCCATTGAGGATGATATTAGCGTTGGGTCTTTCAGATATGGCTTTTATGATCTTGAGGTGTGATCCTTCTATCCCTACTTTCTTGAGGGTTTTTTATCAGGAAAGGGTACTGTATTTTGTCAAATGCTTTCTCTGCATCTATTGAGAGTATCATGTGGTTCTTGTCCTTTTATTGATGTGATGAATCACATTTTGCAGATACTGAACCAGCCCTGCATCCCAGGTATAAATCCCACTTGGTCCTGGTGAATAATTTTTTTAATGCATTATTGGATCCAGTTGGCTAATATCTTGTTGAGGATTTTTGCTTCTATGTTCATTAGGGAAATTGGTCTATAGTTCTCCTTTTTAGTGGGGTTTTGGAATCAAGGTAATGCTGGCTTCATAGAAAGAGTTTGGAACAGCTTCAAGAGAATTTCTATTTTTGGAACAGCTTCAAGAGAATAGGTGTTAACTCTTCTTTAAATGTTTGATAGAATTCCTCTGGAAAGCCATTTGGCCCTGGACTCTTGTTTTTGGGGAGATTTTTGATTACTACTATGTTGCCTGTAGAGTTAGAGTTTCTAGTGGTGTTCTCTGGTCCTTTCTTGTCTTTGTTGCTTTTTTTTTCTTCATCTTTTCTCCCCTCAGAGACTCCCCTTAGAATTTCTTGCAGGGTTGGTTTAGTAGTCATGAACTCCTTTAATTTTTGTTTGTCTAGGAAACTTTTTATCTCTCCTTCTATTTTGAGTGACAGCCTTGCTGGATAAAGAATTCCTGGCTGCATATTTTTCTGATTCAGCACATGGAATATATCCTGCCACTCCTTTCTGGCCTGACAAGTTTCTGTGGATAGGTCTGCAGCAAACCTGACCTGTCTTCCCTTGTAGGTTAAGGACTTTTTTCCCTTGATGCTTTCATGATTCTTTCCTTGCCTGAGTGTTTTGTGAATTTGACTATGATATGCCTTGTTGATGGTCGGTTTTTGTTGAATCTAATGGGAGTCCTCTGTGCTTCCTGTATTTTTATGTCTGTGTCTTCCCCCAGGTTAGCAAAGTTTTCCCCTATGATTTGCTCACATAACACTTCTACTCCTTTTCCTCTGTCTTCATCTTCTGGGACCCCTATGATTCTGATGTTGTTCCTTTTTAATGAGTCACTGATTTCTCTGATTCTTAAATCGTGATCTTTTGCCTTAGTCTCCCTCTTCTTTTCTGCTTCATTATTCTCCACAAGTTTCTCCCCTATATTGCTGAATCACTGCTCTGCCTCATCCATTCTTGCTGCCGTGGCATCATTTCAAGATTGCAGCTCAGTTATAGCATTTTTTTATTTCATCCTGACTAGATTTTACTTCTTTTATCTCCATAGAAAGGGATTCTAATCTATTTTCAACCCCAACTAGTATTCCTATTATCATGACTCTAAATTCTGGTTCAGACATCTTGCTCGTATCTGTGTTGGTTAAGTCCGTGGCTGTCATTTCTTCCTGCTCTTTCTTTTGGGGTGAATTCCTTCATTTCGCCATTTTGAAGGAAGAAAAGGAATGAATAAAGTAAAAAAAATTTAAATTAAAAAATTAAAAACAACACACACACACAAAATTCAAATAAATGACGTTAGATCCTAGGTGTGCTTTGGTCTGGTTGTTGAAAGGAGCTTGATAGATTAGAGAAAAAAGGAAAAAAGAAAAAGAAAAAAAAGGAAAACATTTGAAAATTTTAAAAAATGAATACAATGAAATAGAATAATATGAAATGTTGGAAGTAAAATAGAGTGTGAAAGATTTACAAGAAAGTAAAAAATATAGTAGAAAAAAATTAAGGAAAAATATTTTTGGGAGAGAGCCAAAGCATAAGAGACTCTTAAAAACTGAGAACAAACCGAGGGTTGATGGGGGGTGGGAAGGAGGGGAGGGTGGGTGATGGGTATTGAAGAGGGCATCTTTTGGGATGAGCACTGGGTGTTGTATGGAAACCAATTTGACAATAAATTTCATATATTAAAAAAAGAAAAATATTTTTAATAAAAATTGAAAATAAAAATGATTTTTTTCTCTTTCTGTGCTTAAGAAAAAGAAAAGAAATGAAATGGAAAAAAAAAAGAGAGAAAATTGAATAGATGGACCAGCGAACAGACTGAAATACGATTGAAATTACATTGTTTTCCCCGAGAAGTCAAACTGTGAAGCACTTTATAGTCCACAAACTAAGCAGGCAGAGAGAGTTGTGGTGTTCATGAAGAGCGAGGTTGACCCAGTTGGGCGCGGCTTAGTGTGATGATTCCATTCTCCACTAGATGGCGCTGCTTATCTTACTGGGGTGGTTTTGTTGTCGCGCTTGTAGGTGTCTATGCGCATGCGCCCGAGGGATGAAAATGGCGACACCCAGCTACCCAGTCTCTAGTATCTCTGTCCTCCCCGATCGGTGATCATACACCTGTCTTTTGTCTCCGGCTTCCAGTCACGCCCCACTTTTACATTCTCCGCGACCAAGCCATCAGGTTGCCAGGCAGCACCTCCCTCCTGAGTTTTATCTCAGATGCGGCTGTGTTTCCCAACCCCTTACTTCTGAGGGACCGCGGCTTTGA
Organism: Prionailurus bengalensis; assembly: GCF_016509475.1. NCBI lineage: Eukaryota > Metazoa > Chordata > Mammalia > Carnivora > Felidae > Prionailurus > Prionailurus bengalensis. Next base: position 57,886,290 of record NC_057351.1, read on the forward strand.
AACACTCAGACCTTCTGGGGGAGGGTCTCACCGGGCAAAGGCCAGGTGCAGGCTGCACTCAGGAACATTTACGGGACCATGCTGCTGCCGACGCCCAGAGACTAAGGCTGGGTGCCAGCCCACCCCAGAAAAAGTTCATGCGATTGTGTAGCAGCAGCGTTTCAGGGATTATGGAATATCACAACACACATCTGGCACCAGTCTTCACCCTTAACGACCTTCTTCCAGCACCAGCGAATGCGGCCATTCTCTGGGGTCTGCTGGGACTGGGTGGCCACACAGCTTCCACCAAATGTCCTTCCAGCAGGGGAACCTTGTCTCCCATGTGGCCCAAAGACCTCTGGACTTCACTCTGCTCCTGGGGATTCACCCTTCTCACCAGAGCACTGCCAGGTATTGAGCTGTGGTGTTTCGGACTCTGCACTCCCCCTGTTTATAGAGTCTTCATGAAATTTAAACCCTCTGCTTTCTCTTTTCTCCCTTTTTTGTTCAGTCCCTGCGGCTGTTTCCACTTTTCCACTTTCTCTCCAGCTGCTTTTGGGGGGTGATTTTCCCATACTCTCCCCTCCGTCTCCATCCTCTGTCCGCAAGCAAAAACAGCTTCCTGCCCTCTGCTGCTTCTCTCTTCGTCAGTTCACCTCTCCTTGCCGCATACCTGCTGAGTTCTGTGGTTCAGGTTGTGCAGATTGTTGTGTTAATCCTCAAATCAGTTTTCTAAGTGTGCAGGATGGTTTAGTGTTGATCTGGCTGTATTTCATGGACATGAGATGCAAAAAAGAGTTCCATGCTGTTCTGCCATCTTGGCCCCTCCCCAGAAGTTATAAAAATTCTTAAATTCCCCTGCCTGTCTCTCTCCTCCGCACCATTGCCTATAACCCCATCCCCAGAAATACCATTGTTAATAGTTTGGTATATATTTCTATGTGCATTTTTCTACACATATATAAACATAGTTCTTAAATGAAAAGGATCATATTATCTGCATTGTTCTGAGATGTGCTTCTTAAAGCAAGTAGTAGTGGCCATCTCTTCATGTCAGTGTATGTCGCTTCACCTACTTTTACTCCTCCCATATGAAGTTGCCACTATTTCTTTGTGGTCCTCCATTGATGGCCATTTGTATTGTTTCAGTAGGGGGCAGTTTGGCGCTTTTATTCCATAGAACATGAGGGCCCCAAAGAATGTTGTTTGGCCTCAGCTTTGGATTGAGCATTTTTCTGAGTTTGCTATTGTTTGCCCTTATGGTTCCTCCCTTTTTGAGCTTGGTGGATGCTTCTCTCCTGCTGTTCCCTCTAATCCGACAACTACTCCATGTAAGGTATGTTTGTTGCTTTAAGGATCTCCTTACAGAGTCTAGGACTCTTTGGAGGAGGTAGGTTCAGCAAATAAACAAACTATTGTTCTAACTTTACATTCTTATTCTAGAGGAATTTAGAGACACTGGAAGTTCTCTTGTTATCTGGGAATCAGCTTTAAAACTTCCTTGTGTTTTAACTGTGCTTTGCATTTCCCTTTAAAGAGCACTCTAGACATAGATGAACTGAATATATTTAAATTGAAGGTATATCCTATAACTTCAAAGAGCTTATGTCTCCTACAGTCTATTGGGAGGCAAAATTAGCTGGGGAAACAATTAGAGACCAGTTGAGTGTTAATTATGTGTTACAAGCCCCTGGGCACCAGAAGTTCAGGGAAGACAGAGCTAGGGCAGTTTTCTGCTTTCAAGGGAAAAGCACTTGAGCTGGATTAGGAGGCAGGAGGTGACATTCAGAGAAGTCTAGGCAAGTGGAAGGCTTTTCAAGTACCTGGTAACTTTTCATACCTTTTTTTTTTAATCTTTTTTTTTTTTTAGTTTTTGTTTAGGATTTGCCTACCCACATGATAACATTAGCTTGATGAGGGCAGGGACCGTGCCTTGTTCATTACTGAACACCCGGTTCCTGCAACAGTGCCTAGCACATAGTGGCTGGCCAAGGGGTACAGGAACAAATGAATGAAAGAGCAAATGGCCATAGCGTGTGTGCAGAACCATAAGAAGACTGGCCTATTTGGAAAGAAGGATGTTTCCTTGAGGACTGGGGGGCTCTCCAACAGATGAGCAAAGGAGCACCTACAAGGGCCTGCAGGAGATTCAAACCATGTGGCGAGTGAACCTAGCTGAACAAGGTATGGAAGCCACTGACAACTGTAAAGTAGACCCTGTAGAGATTGCAATAGGGGACTTGAATTTGAAATTAAACTAAAGCACAGACAAATAAAATTGTTCCCCACTGTGCTTGGTCAGCCAACAGTTATACTTAAAAAAGAAAAAGGAGGGTCGCCTGGGTGGTTCAGTTGGTTAAGCATCCGACTCTTGATTTCAGCTCTGGCCATGATCTCACGTTTCATGGGATTGAGCACCATGTTGGATTCTGTGCTGACAGCACAGAGCATGCTTGGAATTCTCTCTCCTCTCTCTCTGCCCCTCTTCCCACTCACACATGCATTCGCGCGCGCTCTCTCTCTCTCAAAATAAATAAATAAATAAACATTTTTAAAAAAAGAAAAAAGATTTGTTCAGTCTTTGTTAAGAACCCAGTAAGATGTTAATGTGATCACAATACTTTTATTAATACTTACTTTTTAAGCAAATATGCTCATCTCATATTGAACCAGTTATTGGCCAAAACGTTTTGCTTTGTTGTTGTTGTTGTTGTTTTACAGAAACTATTGTTTTCTAGGTCTTTCCATCTCATACTTGTACAGTTGATTATTGGACCTAAATGCAGTGCGTCACATTCTTGGCACATCCTATCTTATTGATTTTAGACCATCTTTCACCTTATGGAATTCACTTTAAACCTTGATCCTATCATCAATCACAGTTATTCCTCTTAGCTGGGTGTAATCCATACAGTGATCTGCAATCCCCCAAGGATTTGGATGCCTCACCATAATTTGGAGAGCTCAAAGTGGCCAGGAAGCGTTTACGGGCTGACACACCATCAGCCAAGTGTAAGAAAGAAATGATGAGGGTAGAGTTGGGAAGGAGTAACTGCTGGAATTCCAGACTGAAGGCACATCAGCCCCTCCCGTTTAAGCAACCCAGAAAGGTTTCTTCTAGGAACCAGCATTTAGAAGTAAAAGGGGAGGAAATAGTTTGACATGTTTTGAGGCCGGCAGAATTTGAAGCCAAATTTTGGGGGTGAGAAAAGGATGAGCCCCTCACTCCCTGGTGGGCAGATGTCAACTCGACTTAGAATCGGGCTGTTTTGAATATTCTTCGCCTCTAGCTCTCAGGAATAGATCCTCAGGTGCCTGGGTGGCTCAGTGGGTTAAAGCTCAATTTCAGCTGGGGTCATGATCTCATGGTTCATGGGTTTGAACCCCAAGTCAGGCTCTGTGCTGACAGCTCAGAGCCTGGACCCTGCTTTGGATTCTGTGTCTCCCCCGCTCTCTCATGCGTGCTCTCTCCCTCTCTCTCTCTCAAAAATAAACATTAAAAACATTTTTTAATAAAAAAATAGACCCCACTTTGGTGTCGTAGGACGTTTCTCCCCACTTAGCCATTTTCCAGGTTTTTCACTAGAATTCTGAATCGCTGAGTCTCCTATGTACCTCTCCCTGCACTCTGCCTCTGCTGTAAAAATCAATTACAATTGGCTTATAGCTCCAGTTATGGGTACATGTTCCATCTGCTCCCAGCCTGCACACCCTCCCACTGCACCACTGCCCACTCCTCCGCCTCCCCCACTGAACCCCCTCCCCATTAACGCTATCTTCCCAAGCAGCTCAGGAACACAGATGTTTTCACCCCTCGCTCCAGCACAGGGGTATTTTCCCAGTGTCTCTGTGTGTATGCTCCAGGCACCGTCTCTCTGGGGAGGGAGAGAGTAAATGTTTTCATTCCAAACCCTCAGGGTCAGGTCTTGTTTGTCTAAACTGTGTTTGTTGCTGTAATTATCAGATTAGCTGATCTCTGGCAGCAAGTTGGGGGCCAGGGGAGGGGGAGTATTAACCCTTTGTAGGATGGTTGCTGTGCTCCATCCTGGGAATCCCTTCAGGGGCAGCTGTCATTTCTCTTCTAACCTGGAAGATTTGGCTAGAATTCTTTTTGCCAGCCTAATAAGCCTCAGTAATAGTCTCTGAGTTAGTCCAGTCATCCAATGGGCTCCACTGCTTGGATCCAAAAGGCATTTAGCAGAGACACGGGGTTGAAAGGACATCTCTCCCGGGATCTGCTGGGAAAAAAGAAAGGGAGCTTAAGGAGGATCTGGATAAGTAACTCAACAAAAGGTATGGGTATCTCTCAGTCCCAATAAGGAAGCCAGGAGTGTGCACTGTATGGCTTCAGCTTGTCCACCTACCACCACTCCCTTAGCATAAATGCAGTGAGACTATCCAGCCCCATTTAGGCTTGTTTGGGATTTTCTGTTGTTCAAAAAAATATCAAGATCATTTTCACCACTGCTATTTAAACAACAACAACAACAACAACAACACCTCAGTTGTCTCACCTTGTTCAGCCATTCCCAAGCCTTTGTCATAAGACTCAAAAGGCTGGTCATGTCAAGGTTTTCTCATCTGCCCTTGCCTCCCACCCTCAGCACCACTGAACTTCTCTCTTGTCTCCAAAGATACCATAAGCACAGAGATTGCTCTCTCCTCTCAACTCCAGGAGGAACAACTTCTTTGCATTTTCATTATCTATTTTACAAATGAATAAATCTTATCTCTTCAAACGGAGTGTATCCTTGAGTCCCACATGTTGGTCACCTGGTAAAGGACCTAAACATATAAATAGCTTAGTAAATACCTGTTGATAGCATTTTTCTAAATGTTTTTGCCATTTCTCACCCCTCAGTTCCTTTCTGTTTTGTGTTTGATTTTTTTTGTTAGTTTGATTGTTTATTTCTGGAATGGTCCTCCAATTTTTACTCGTCAACTTAGTTTCCCCTCTTCACTCCAAACACACACACACACACAAACAGGGAAGCTAACATTTACGGAGTGTCTGTATACCTAGCACTACGCAAACTTATTCCATGTGCTTTCCAAATATCTTGTTTGACACTCAGGTTGGCTTGTGAGAGAAGTGCTATTACATAGAAGGAAGTCGAAGTTCAAAGGACTAAATCACACACACACACACACACACACACACTTCCACAACTGTAAGTGGTAGAATGAAGATTCAGTCCCAGGTATGTGTGACCCTAAAATGCACACAAACCCCATATTTCTAGCTAGGAAGTGGAGAAAAGTTCGTACAACTAAGGAAAACACACTTTTGCCCAAAACCTAACTAAAAACCAACCAATCTCTCAAGTACTTTTTTCCCAACAAATACAACTATAATTATATCTATATTAAAAATAAAAGAAGGGTTGCCTAGATGACTTGGTTGAGTGTCCAACTCTTGACTTCAGCTCAGATCATGATCCCAGGGTCGTGGGATCAAACCCCAGGTCGGGCTCCACGCTGAATGTGGAGCCTGCTTAAGATTCTCTCTTTTCCTCTGCTCCTCTCCCCCAATTGCATTCTATCTCTAAAAGTAATAATAATAATAATAATAATAAATAAAAGTAAATAATAAAAAACAAGAGAAACTTAAACCCAACAAACATTCTGAATAATATTCTGTACAATAAAATAGTTTGGGCATTACCTTAGCATTAGTTATAAATCGAATTTGATTTATCTGTCCATGTTCATACTGTTTATAAAGTTGTCAACATTTGAAGGCAAGTATGATTTTAAAATATTCTATGTAGCCCACACACTGATGCACCAAACTCATATTGAGAAAAAGGCAACTGCTGACATAGAATATTCCTGTGTTCTGAGAGGACAAAATCTTTCCTCTCTATGAATATTGTCAGACCTAGTTCCAAATGTGGATTGGAAACAGATAGAGCTTCTTGGGAAGAAATGTTCACAGTCAGAGTTGGGCAGGAGTTTCATACTGTGCTCCTGGGTTGTACCAGAAGCAAAATTTAGATGGATTTCCATCAAAGCAAACAGGGAGGCAGCTTGCTTTTCTCCCTCCAGAGAGATGTTCTGTTCAACATGTAACCAGAAAAGATACTATCCATCTCCTTTTCTACCCAAAGGTCTCCTCTCCATGACACCTGCCCTCCCACTGTTTCTTATATCCTTTACTACAGGCCACCAAAGGAAAAAGATCCAACAGATCTTGAATTAGTCAACCAAACTATGTTTGGCAATTGTTCTGATAAGAGTCAATGGCAATGAAGTTGAAATGATTGTTTTGTTCCAAAACCAGAAATCTCACTTTAACCTGGAGAGAAAAACTCACTTGGCTACATTAGAAAAGTTTTTAAGTATACTGGGAAATGAAAGGACAGATGATACAAGTGCTGAAAGGAGATTCAAAGAAGGGCTTATTTTAAAAGATAAGAAGGTAGGAAAAATAGAAGGGTGATTTTGGCACCTTTGTGGCTGAGTACTAGCCACAGGTAAAGCAGAATCAGGCAGAGTATTCCAGAAAAAGAATCTCAGGTTCCCTAAATACCTTCCTTGATCCTGGTTCTAAATAGTGAGCTTGTTATTAAAACGCTTAAGGTCCCATTCTACCACTATAGCTGGGTGACCTAAGGTAAGGCAGATAACCTCTCTGGGATTTATCAGCAAAGCTGGGGATTGGACCAGATGACATTTAGGTTCCTTCTCTTGTTGATGTGTCATTATATTCAAACCCCTTTAGGGAAGGAAATAGGAAAGTTATTTAGAGAAATCATATTTTCTTGATTTAATATATACAAATGGCTAGAATAATGCCTTGTGCCTAGTAAGTCTACAGAAGTGTTAGACATTATTACGCCTGATGATGAGGCTGACGAGGATGGATCCCTGCACGACAAACACATTTTTATCTCTACATCTGTAAATTTCAGGAAGACAAACAATCCAGTATTCTGATAATTTTAGAGCCCTTTCTCTTGCAAAGAACTTGATTGGAGGGGAATGATCTGTAACTGTTGAGAATTGAGAATAACTGTCATTCATGGACGGATAGTTTGCTAAGCAAACCACCACCATGACCAAACATGAGAATGTTTTCTTTGAATTCAGCTTTCTTACTTGGCCATGATATGGACTGCGCTGCCTTGGGAAATAGTGAGTGTCCCCTTCCCTGGATTCAGGGATGCAGACATCAGGGGACAGGGTAGACTACATTGACTTTGAAGGAACTTTCTGCCAAAGTCTCCATAATTCCAAAGCAAAGTCTACCAAATATTACAAAGTGTCCCAATGCCTGTAGGCTGCAGAGTAGCTGAGGCTGGGTTTCCACCAGAATATCTCATCCCATAAAAGCATAACATCAGTGGCATAACATTGGCTGGAACATCTTGCATCTTAAACAGTGAAGCTGTGTCTTCTAAGCCTTTAGTTGAAATGTAATTCATGGAGAGCAGTACTGAGAAGTATCCTAGCTCATTCTCTCTTTTTAATGCTGAGACTGAGAATTAAAAACACTAAAGGAATAACAGAACTGCACAATAAGAGAAGGGCCAGAACCCAGGGCTCTGGATTTTTCCTAGATCTTCCTCTCCATGAAGGGATGGAGTTATCTTGGGCTGAGGATGAATAAAAACTCATATGTGGCATTAGAGCAAGATGGATGGCAAGTAAGACAGAAAAGGAAATAAGCAACCAGAACAGAAGGGCAAAAGGGCAGGAGATAGAGAGTTGGAGAGGCAGAGGGAGAGAAAATAAGGAAGTGAAGGGACTTTTCTAAAAAAAAAAGTTTATGCTCAGAATAAAAGAGATGTAGAGAGACATTTCAAAAGGAAAAAGATTGCAAAGAAAGATGGAAAGATGCATCAAGTACTAAGAAATTTAAGTGGGAGAGGATAGGGAGAAGAGACCTCCTGTCTACTCCCCGAGGATCTCAGCCTATCCAGCATGACACCAATCAGTTGTTAACATTGTAATTAGGAGCAAAGCTTCTGTCCAGCCACTTTATATCATTTACCCCTGCTTCTCTCTGGAGGGCTCCCTCCCTCCTTCCACTTCTCTCCATTTCCTTCTTGACATCACTGTTATCACTCTTTGTTGACTGTGAGGTGGTTGGTCTGGAGAACCTTCAATGCCTTCCAACCCTCTGAGTCAAAAACTATTTTTGCTTTCATATTTCTTTCTTCTTTCTATCTATGCTATCTCCTTTATTGGGATCTGGGGTTCAGGGAATAAAGTGAAGACAAGCAATGGGAGTGGGGAAAACTCACATGACAGCTTAACTGTATGGCTATTCCTCAGCCATCTATTTTTTCTGGTTGAAAAAACCCTGGAAGAGTTGATTCCAGAGAGCTTGCTTGTTATCAGGTATTAGTCACCACTAGAGGGAGAAGCCGTGTGTCAGGAAAGCTAAATGTTATTTTATTAGCAACAATAACAATGATCAACTAAGTAATTTAATAGTACTTAAAGATAAAACCATAGAACCTGCCCTTGCGGGGCTCACAAACCAAAAGTGATAGCCCTAGGTCTCTCCAGTGCACTAATAATCATCACTGCCTGGTATGGAGCACCAAGGTGCTGGGGACAATGCTGAGCTTGTGACATTCATCAAGTTCTTTAATCCTCGTAACATCCCAGTGAGGCAGATACTGTTGTCATCCCCACTTTATGGATGAGGAAGTAGAAGCCTAAAGATTAAGTGATTCACCAAGATTCTTCAACCTGTGACAGATTGGGATTCAAATATGCTTGGAGGCACTTTACTAGACTTCCTCCGAGAGTCCCCTTTCTGCAACAACCAGAATCCATTTAGTGACTCAAGATTGGCTGCAAGAGGAGTGAGGTCTCCAGATTCATCTCACTTCTATTTCAACACTTATTTCAAGGATTCATGCTTGAGAGCCACTCCCAAGCGCCCTTTCTTCCTGTGTCACCTGTGATCTAACCTGCTTCAACCTGTCTGTTCCCTCACCTGTCTGAACCTGCAGATGCCCACACTGAGGGATCTGTGGCCCAGGTTCCTCTCTCTCTTCCCCCCTCTCCACCAATCCACCCACAACCCTAACTACATCAAGCCTTCCCAGCTATGGTGGTGTTACCCCCAACTAACTGCACATGCCTCTGACCTTTGAGGTTCCTATTTGCTGCCTGTCCTCTTCATAAATCTGATGAATGATTGAATCAAGGAATATAAACCTCCTTCAAGACATGAGATTCTGGGGCACCTGGGTGGCTCAGTTGGTTAAGTGGCCAACTTCAGCTCAGGTCATTATCTCATGGTTTGTGAGTTCAAGCCCCATGTTGGGATCTGTGCTGACAGCTCAGAGCCTGCAGTCTGCTTCAGATTCTGTGCCTCCCTCTCTCTCTGCCCCTTCTCCATTCACACTCTGTCTCTCTCTTTCTCTCTCAAAAATAATAAACAGTTAAAAAAATTAAAAATAAGTTAATGAAAAATATTTAAAAGACACAAAGTCCTGCTCTCTAGAATCTTGTCTTTCAATCCAAGGCATGGTGTCTTTTTTATAAGTACTTTCTGCCCATAGCAGCAATCCAATAAAAACCTTCACCTGGGGTCTGTGCTAATTTAGAATTTAAAATCACTAGCTTTGAGAGATTATACAAAGTATTCATGTAACCAGGATTTGGGGATAGAAGAGGACATAAATATTTTTATATAACAACTATTAATACAGTTATTATAAGTCACATTATCAGTTTTTACTTTCTCTAACACTTTTTTTAGCTCAGTTTGAGGATTACAATTGCCTGAAGACTATAAAGTAATATTAATATTAAATATTATAATTCAGACTTTTATTTTTTTAGATGAAATTTCCCCATGCCTCCAATCCTCTGCTCCCTCCCCATCTGCCCCACTTCCTCCAGGCATCCCCAATGGTATAACCTATATGAATAGGGCCAGGTATCCTATGAATACTCTGTAAATATTAACCAACTGACTGTCTAAATGAATTAATCTATTTGCTTCTGATATAAATGCTTTTTCTGTCTCTCAAATTCAAATCATTTCCTCTCCTTTCACTAACATGGGCATTCATGCATTCAATTCAAACAGCTATTTACTTAGGGCTGTTAAGGACTCCACAAATGCGCAGCTTGGTAATGGTGCAAGACAGTATGAGAACAAGTCCTCATACTAGGGCCACCGCGATAGGGAAATGGAAAGAATGTGAGCCCTGACCACAGCAGACCTGCGTTCAAAGGCTGCCTCATTGGTGCAGTTGGAGTACTGACACCTAATGCATAGGGTCATTGATAAAAGTGAACACTTTGGGATGTTGTTGAGTGCTGTGTGCATTTACCTCTTCAATCCTCTCAGATACCCAACATAAGAGGGAAATGGGACACAGCGGGGTGGGATGATTTGCCCAGCCTGAGATCCCACCACTAGTGGTGGATGCTGCTGGAATCTGAACACACTCTTAACTCTTCCTTGCAACGCCTTGTTTGTGGGCATGCCTTCACATCCCATGCTCTTCTCACACTAATGCTCAATATGTTAGTTTCCTTTACCAGCTCCCCTCCAAGAGAGGACAGTAGGTTCCAGGTATCATGTCACTTTGATGTTGGAGAGATGTGAGGGTTCTGGCTCTAGGAGCAATGGTCCATTTGGCCCCCAGACCCACTGTTGGCCCAGGAAGGATGAAGGAGTCAAAAGTTGGCTTCTTTCCCCTTGAGGAGATCTGGAGGGCAGATGGGAAATAGAGCTGCAGCCAGATCAATCCTCAGCCACTCTGGAAGGACTGCAGTTCGATTATGAAAAAGATCCCCCTTTTGTCTTTCCTGGTTGCAATTTGATTTGGTTTCATCTTACATTCACAGTAAATGTGCCTTTCCTTTGATATGTTCTCTCCTTGTTTCTGCTCAAAACAGGGAAGATGGGAATTTGTCTCCACCCAGGCTGGCTCAAGGAGAGGATCGAAGTGTCCATTGGGTTAGGTGTGGTGATGGCTGCTGGAGAATTGGGGTGAGAGCAAGACCTGGGCAGCTGGACAGGGGAGACAGAAGGGGTGAGTCCGAAAGCTCTGATGACCCATCTCTACAGCAGAGGACTCTACTGCCAGCCTTCACTAGCAGGCTTTTTCAATCCCCACAAAGGGATTCGGTGCTCCAAGGTGTCGGAAATAGAGATATCCTAATGCCTTGGAGTAGAAGGAAAAGACAGGGTGCAGGCAGTGTAGTACAGAAAGAAAGACATTACAAAGCTTTGGAGCCAAAGACACCACCTGAGAGATTTGAATAAGTTACCTAACCCCCTCTGAGTGTCCCCGTGTATAATGGTGGTGATATACAGACCTCTTAGGGAAGCTGGGCAACCCAGTGAAATTATGTTCATAAAGGGCCTGGCAGAGGAAGTAACCCTTGAGAAAGCACCCGGGGAGGGGGGCATGGAACATTCAGGCTACAGCCCCAATAAGTGGTAGAATTTGGCTTTTGCTAAATCCTACCCAAAATGTGGTTAGGCTAAAATTAACTAAAGTTAGTTTATTTGGGAAAGGAAAAAGAAGAAAAAGCTGCAAAAGAACTCCACTGTCACGGAGGGTAAAAATGGAAAGGCACATTTTAGGGAAAAAAAAAAACATTGTAAATCTAGAAAGAAATATAGAGTACCTCAATAGAAAGTCTAAATTTAACCATTAAAAAAAAAAAAAAAGTCCAGATGCCTGAGGTGGGAAAAAATTTTGCTGGCCATTCAAGTAAGATGTTTATAATGGAAATAGAAAAGAGGCTATTAAAGAATGATGGTGGGCGCCTGGGTGGCTCAGTCAGTTAAGCACCCAACTTCACCTCAGGTCATGATCTCACGGTTCATGGGTTCAAGCCCTGTGTCGGGCTCTGTGTTGACAGCTCAGAGCCTGCAGCCTGCTTTGGATCCGTGTCTCCCTCTCTCTGCCCCTCCCCCACTTATACTCTGTGTGTGTCTCTCTCAAAAATAAACATAAAAAAAAAAAAAAGAATGATGGTGACAGTAAGGTAAAAGAAAGCGAAGCCCACATATGACTCCTGACTTTTTTTTTAACTGTGGCAAAATACATATAACATAAAACTTGCCACCTTAACCATTTTTAAGTATACAGTTCAGCAGTAGTTATTGTTGTGAAACAATACCACCACCCATCTCCAAACCTCTTCCATCTTGCAAAACTGAAACTCTGTCCCCACTAAACAGTAGCTCCCCATCTGTCTTCCTCCAGCCTCTGACAACCACTGTTCTACTTTCTGTCTCTATGAATGTGACCACTCCAGATACCTCATAGGTGGAATCGCACAGTATTTTTCCTTTTGTGACTGGCTTATTACACTTAGTATAATGAATTCCCAACATACATATATTTATTTTATTATATTATTATATTATGATATATAAGTGTCTATTTATATTCATATTTATATTTTCATATATATATATTCTGAAATCATTTGCAAAGTGATTTAAATAAAAACTCAGATCCTAGAAAGCTGGCATGATATGATGCCAATTTCTGTGTGGAAGAAATATAAATATGGCTCTTCCCAGACCTGGAGAAAGGAGTGGATGCAAATGAAGTGTGAACCCAGTGAAACCCCAAATGCAGTCTTCAGGACCAGAGATCTCCATCCCTTTCTTGAATTCTTTTGTGTTGCCACAAGATAAGAGTCCAGAGGGGTGTTGACCTTAATATTCATAGCCTTTCTCTTCATGTTTTCTGTAGGGTCCATCCCGTTATTACCCTTCCCAGGATCTTCACTCTAGCTCGTAATAAGCAGGCAGATAGTCAGTTAGACAGATCATACTTACTTAGAACTTGCCATGTACCAGCTACAGTCAACAGTTTAAGTGGAGAGTTGTTAAGAGGAACTTGTAGTGGACACCATAGTCACCTCCCAGATTGGCTCCTTTCTCTCCTAGATTTTGAAGCAGCTGTGGAATTCAGAATCTTCCTTCAGCTCTTGGAGTGAACTTTGGTTTAAGTGAATCAGTAAAGTCCATCACACTGGCCACAGTGACTGGTTTGGGAATCAGTCCATACCATAATTCTGGTTAAATGAGACATGTTCACAGAGGTGAACCAGGAAGCCCAAAGTTTCAGACATCCCACATTGAGAGAATAAACAGTGTTAGTATGAAGGCAACGCTATGGACATCAAAGTCCTTGATGATATGGTTCACCTAATTCTGGATCTGTATCACCTAATCCTGGTGCTCACCCTAATTTCCCTCCAGTTATCTGGGCCAACAAATGCCTCTTATTGTTTAAGCCTCTTGAGTTGGGTCTTCTATTACTTACAATTGAAATCATCCTAACTAATCCCTATAGACTGAATTTTGTTCCCTCCAAATTCATTTATTGAATCCCTAACCCCAATGTGATGGTATTTGAAGATGAGGTCTTTGGGAGGAAATTAGGTTCAGACAAGGCCATGAGAGCAGAGCCTCCATGATGAAATTAGTGTGCTTATAAGAAGATACAGGAGAGAGCCTTTCTCTCTCTCTCTCTGCCCTGTAAGGACATAGCAGGAAGGCAGCTGTCTGTAATCCAGGGATAGAGCCTCACCAGAGCCTGACCATGGCAACCCCAGGCCTCTGAGATGAATTACAAGCAAGCTACCTTTGGGGGTCTCTGAGAATGGCAACATCACTTACGTAAATAAAAATGACAAAGAAGAACAAGAAGGAGGAGGGAAGAAGAGGTGAGAGGTAGTGTGGTGAAGGATAATCCATTTCCCTTGTTACCACCAGAAAGGAACAGTGAAAGCATCATCAGAAGTCTGGGAAAGGGCCACAATGGGTCCACATAGAGCCAATAGCTTCAAAATCTTGTATTTTTATCATAAAAAGTTTGAAAATTCTGTGTTCTACTTCATAATGTGCCTTTACACTTTTTATATCAAGATGTGAGAAAATCTTGAGAAGTGCCATTTCATCCCAAATCTTTGAAATAATCGCCTGGCCCTACCCTGCCTATCCTGGCCCATTATACCCCAATGTGAGTAACACAAATGCATCAGAAAGAGCGTTGACCTCGAAATGTTCAAATCTGAGTTCTTTTTCCAATTCCATCCTTTCCTAGCCATGTGACTTTGCAAAACCACTCACCGTCTTTAATCTTCTCTTGTCTCATGAATAAAAAGAGAACATGACATCTTTTCTGCATTTCTCACAGGGCTGGCAAGCTCCAAGGAATTAATGTGAGAGAAAGGACTTGGGAGACCAGGAAACTCTGATTGCCATGGCCCTGCAGGGTGGTACCAGTATTATTCCAAGACCATTTTGGAAGTTTCCCCAGCCTAGACTAACCCATTCTTGAATTAACCTTTCCTGTTTATTTCCATACCTGTTTATCCAATCCTTGCACCTATGTTAGGAAGAGGAGTACAGAAAGCAAAAAGAATGATAAAGGGCTATTTATAATCAGCTGCCAATGGGGATAAAAGTCATCTTATTCTCTGTGACTTGGCATGCCTTAGTTCCCCCCATTTCTACATCTTCCACCCTTATTATGGAATCTCAAGTATCCCTGTTCAGAGGGATTCTGAGCCTGTATCCCCTGCACTTGCCTTATGAACAATTCACCTAAGACATGGGGTAGAGCAGGAAAGACAAGCTGGTTTCATCTTCAGCACCAGCTCTGATTCACTGGTTCTTGAAACACTGTATTAAGAAGTAACAACAACAACACCACCAACAACAACAACAAAAAAGTCATTCAATGGGAAAGTTTATAGAGATGGATTAGAGACGCCTGTGACAGGCACAGAAAGTGAGAACAGGAACACATGTGCTGTCACTGGCCACCCCTGGTTTAAAGGTCTAAGATGAGTCAACTCTTAAGTATGCACCAAATATTGAAAGCTGGAAGGTTTCCAGAAAAATCTCAAATGCAAGGATTTTCACCCTTGGGGTCTTAGATTGGTGGGGTATTTATAAAATCAGTAATAATGGCTTATGTCTTATTTTTAATAGTATGAAGGGCCAACTCCTTGCCTCTGATGGGGTTGACTAGGTTAACTAAATGTCAAGTTTCTTTTCTTTTGGATAGAATAGTATCAACTGTATTCACTGACCCTAGGTGTATCACACTAGTCACTGTAACTTACATTTTTGAAATTACAGAAATTTTTGGAGTATCATTGGCCAACCAGACAGTCCATCATGGAACTCATGAATAACTGTGGAATTGAATAGAGCAAAGACCTAAGATAAATGACTGGCTTCAAAGAACAATCCTAAAAAGAAAAAAAAAAGTCACAGTGATTAAGAGGTTGGGAATCACTGTTCTAATGAAATCTGATGTTAAATTTACTGAGAACTCTAGAGGCTTTCGATTTGGATGACTCTATGAGTTTATTTCAAAATGCCTACTTCTATCTTAGCATGTGTTACGTGAGATTTTTTTTTTAATAGCAAATAGCTTTCATTAAATAAGTAAATATCTTTTTGTTGGGGAATTCTAAAGGATTCAGCACTGTGTACATGCACTGCACTTAAGCTTTTAGGAATTTATTTTACCACTTTGGTACTTTCAGTTTGTTTGAAAGCAGGCTCTCTTGGGTGAAAGGCTCAGCTGGCATTTAAAAGCTGTCAGTTTCTTTAGGCAACTAGACTTCCTGGCTGAATAGAGAATGTTTGTTTAGTTTTGGTCACATCCTATTGTGCTACAAGAAGCTACATGACATCAATAAGAGAAGTAGTAATTTTTGGATTTTCTTATTCTATGTATTATTTTTTTCTAGGTTTTTTTAGGAGCCACCATTTATTTCTATATTCTGAGTTTCCCTTGCTAATGAATTCTTGCATTTTAAGTACCAACCATTGAACAAGGGTCTGCAAGATGGGTAACAATGCCAGAGAGAACCCTCCATAGAGAGTGACACGCTGGGGGCTGGGGTGGCCTGAACAGGAGTTGAGCATGGAGGAGATTACAGGCCCCTGGGTCTCTCCTAAAAGCAGTGGGGATGTGGTTCTAGTCCTAGGGGGCCTCTCTACTGGTACTTCCTGTTCCACTCTTTCTTTTCCTCATTCTCTTAAATTTTCCCCTTCTCTCTCTACATCCTGTTCTCCTTTCCTTTCCCCTTTGTGTTTCTGTTCTGTCCCTTTTTTCTCATTTTCCTTCCATTCTCCTGCTTCCTCGTTTTCTTCATTGTCTCTTCCCCCATCCCCTCTTTCTTGTCCCATCTCCCATTCTCTGCCCTTTGTGTGAAAACTATTTTCCACTTACAGCATCAGTCTGTGGTTCCTAAAGGATGTTCCACCAAGTGCTAGATTCATGAGATGTACTGTGGAAAATAAAAAAGATGCAAGGTGGGTCTGGATCTGTGCTTAAATAAGCTCAGGAACCAGGAACCATTGTATACAACCACCCCTCCATGCTTGGAGCTTCCGCATCCCTCATTAGCATTTTACAGGAGAAATCCTGCTGTGAAAAAATAGGTCTAGCCTGATTTATACCAACGTTCCCCAAACCTCCTTGACCTCAGTGTCTTTTCCCTCCAAATAAATGAAATTCATTGAGAATACATTTTGGGAATCCTCTCATGGTAGAGCCTCTTGTCTTGACTCACCCTGGAACTTCAGAGAACTGACTTCATCCAGTATTGCTTGATGTTAAAGAGTCTTCTCACCTGTCTGAGCCTTCCTCAAGGCCATCACAGCCAGTCCTTTTCTGTCTGTCCCCTTCACTGCCCAACATTGCAGCCACCCACCAGGACTCACCTCCTAGACTTAAAAAGTTCCATACAGTTCACCTCTCATGTTAAATATTTAAGGTTGATCAGTTTTTGTATTTTGGTTTCTTTGCCTAACAAATTGTCAAAGATTGTTTTTAAAGAATAATATGCAGGGGTACCTTGGTGGCCCAGTCGGTTAAGCATCTGACTTCAGCTCAGGTCATGATCTCTTGGTTTGTGAGCTCGAGCCCCAGGTTGGGCTCTGTGCTGACAGCTCAGAGCATGGAACCTGCTTTGGATTCTGTGTCTCCCTTTCTTTCTGCCTCTCCCCTGCTCGCACTCTGTCTCTCTCTCTCCCTCTCTCAAAAATAAATAAACATTAAAAAAAAAGAGGAAGAATATGCAGCATGGCAACAAGCAGGGGAAGGTTTGGAGTTCCTGCTAGTGGCGCTGTAAGTTGGTATAATCATTCCAGAGGGGAAATTTGACAGTATGTACCCAAAGTCTCAAAATGCTACTTTGGGGACTTTATCCTAAGAAAATAATTAAGGATGTAAGCAAAGATTTAGGCAAGGATTTGTTTACTGGAGTTTGTTTGTATTGCAAAAACTTGGAAACAAGCTTAATATACAACAGCGGGAGTCTGGTTGAGCATCCTGTGGCATATGCAAACGGTGGAGCGTTGTGCAGTCCTTACAAGTAGAGTTTTAGGGGACTATGAAATAGAAGCCCCAAATTAATTGTGTGTAAAAATTACACACACACACACACACACACACACAATGTGAGCCCATTTTTTGTGAAATCAACATTCATGAGTGGGATATATACATATAAAAATGTAAGAGTATTCACCAAAATTTAGCAGTAATTATCTCTTCGTGGATAGTGGGATTTCAGCAGCTTCTTATTGATCTGTGACTTCTGATTTTTATATAAAGAACATGTGCTTTCTGTTTATTGGAAGGAAACAGTAAGTGAGAAAAATGAACAAAAATAGTTGGTGATCCTATGCAAGCTTTGCTATAATTTAAAGTCCCAGCTGACTCCAAATAGGGTCCTGTCAACACCAACTGGGTCTTTTCTGTCTCCTGGGGTGGGGGGAAAGGCTCCATGAAGAAGGTCAAAGACAATGTCAACCTTCTTTCTGCTCTCTGAGGAAATCTGGATACAAGAGCCGGTTTCTATGTTGTGTGATGCTGCAACTTACAGGGAAAAAAAAAGATCAACACATCCCACCATCTATTTATTTAATATTAAAAATAATATTTCACTGAGTTTGGCTGGCGTCAGCTTGAGCAGTTACTCATACAGGAATTCAAACAAAAGCAGCATTGGCCCTAAGCCAGTGGGCTGGTGCTGGGTGGTCCATGTCCGTTCTTAGCTCGGAGGAACTCCTAGTAGCTTTCAGACCTGCTTCGGGTTGGGAAGATGATGTATTCATTTATTTATTAGAAATGTTTTAACAGGAAATGCTAATAGTTTGTGTTTAGGGAGAATCACCCAGGACAGCTGGAGGCACCCAGCAGACATGGCAGGGAAGGAGACTGCTGCTTTTAGTCTTGGAGTCAGATCAGAGCTATTGTAAGAGTCTACACTGCAGCCCAGCACACCAAATTAGCCCAAAAGATCCTGGTTGCTTTGCTTTAGGACAGAAGAGGAAGGAGCAGAGCCATTCTTTCAGATGCCCTGTTTCCCTTCTCTATTGCCATTTGTTTCCTAGAAACCCAAAGATGTGTTTTTGATGTGGCTGTGAACACAGATGTTGGCTCTACTGGGAATGAACAGGCCCTGTGTACATAAGCCTCCAGGTGGGAGTGTGTGAGCTGAGGTGTAAGAAGCACATGTGTAACTCGAGCCCACTTTTAGTGTGGCTGTGGACTGGTGGAGTCATGTGTGAGTTCAGGGGTTATATGTGCACATCCTTTCTGTGTATGAGGATGGGTGAAAGACAAGTGTTTGCAGGGTATCTCAGGCGTGTCCTCAAACTCCAGAGTGCATTCCAACGTTGGATCACATTCATGGGGACTTCTGAAGCGCCCAGAGAGAAAAGGAGAGGGGAGTATAAATCAAGCTCAAATATATGTGTAGGAGAGGAATATGAGCAGGTTTGAGTCTTTTTAAAAATCTCTTCCCGCTGTTTTGGAAGAGTGTAGAACTTTACTCATGGGGGAAGGGCGTGATTACAGAGCCGTGAGGAACAGGGTCCAATGTGTAACCCAGTCTAGCCCGACAAAAAGGCTGTTCCTGTGTTTCCAGATAACAATGGAGGTGAAGCCTGACCCTGGAAACCAGTCAAGATTCCCAGAGATAAACCCTCAGGCAGCAAGAACACTGTCAATGAAAAGAAACTGACCTTTTGCCTTCTGGAGTCACAGAATTCCCACAAATGCTATGGCCTCATCAGCTCTGGCAGGCTCACCACCACAGCCCCAGACTTTGACGCCAATTCATAAACAGCACAGAGGGTGCTGCTGGGAGCTCTGAGGAGGGGAGCTGTACTAGAAGTCAGGCAGCTCCACCTCCGGCACCTCAGAAAAGAGCATGTCCCCTACTTAGATTTTCTTCTGGAGGTTTATCTTCCCTCCAGGCTCACAAAACGATGAGAGAGCTCCTTAAAGGGTTTTCCTCTGCCCTGTGTGGTCTGGTCTGCAGAAGGTACCTCAGGTGAGTCTTTTACCTGACAGAACTATAGGTGTTCTCAGTCTGAACTGAGAGCCTTCCTAAGGAATGCACAGTTGTGGAACAAGGGACAGAAAGTCTCAGGACAGGGGCAGTAGAGAACTGGAGCTGAAAGTGACGAGGAGACAGGAGAGAACATGAGGGAGATGAGTTTGTGTCTATGACAGTAAGAGGAAAGCACGAGGTTGGAAATTAAGTTTCTTGTTTAAGGTCACAAAATTAATCTCTTTTAGCCTCAGGTTCCTCAGAAAAATGGGAATATTAGAGTTTCTGTTTTTTAAATCCAATAAAACAGGATTTTATTCCTGTATAACTGCTTTCCTGCCCAACCTTAAAATGCATCAAGCATCACATAAGCCTCTAGAACAATGGTTTTCCATGTTGGCTGCCCAGGAACTGTTTGGGAAGCTGCCGACAATGTTAGCGCATGAATCCCACCTCCAGAGAGTCTGATGGAATTGGTCTGGGTGAGGCCCAGGGTTTCTCCGGGTTTCTCTCTCCTTTTCCGAATCCTCTTGCCAACTCCTACCCTGACTGACATGTGCTTCCTAAAGTTCTGCTTTTTGTTCTCATCTTTCTCTTTATTTCCTCTATATATCCCTTCTCATTCACTTTTACTTCTTTAACTATCACATTTTGGGGGATGATGCCCAAATCTAAGTCCCTGATCTTTCTTTTCTTTCTTTTTCTATCTCCACCCGGAGCGATGTTGAAGCTCCAGTACATGCCCAGTTCTAAACTCAACATGTTGCCCCAGTGCTATTTCATCCCTTGGCTTCCCCATTTTTGTGATGATATGCCCTTCACTGTCCTACCACCAAGGCTCGAAACTTTAGTGTTCTCTTTGTGTGATGATTTTTTAAATGTATTGACACAAGAATGTTAATACATAACTTCTCTGCCCTGACATAAACCTCTCTACCATCTACCCATGAAGAGAATATTGTCTTTGATGGCTTTGCTAAGCCTTCCCTGTAAGGAGAGTTCTGCCTTTCTCAGGATGGCCCCTAGGCCTCATGACTCAAAATTGGGAGAGTGGATAAACAGAGACAAGACAGAAGGAAAGGACGAGGAGAATAGAAGACAGAGTCTCATGAGCTGACACTGTTGAGTGTTTCAGGACAGAAGAAATGGAAAGTGAAGGGTTAAGAGAATGAGACACTCCAGGGCTAATGAAATGTAAGAATTACTGAGAAGACAAAAGTGATGTTTAAGAATTGTTCTTAAAGCTTATGAGTGGTATGCTTTTTAAAGTTCTCGGAGAATGGCAAGCAAAATTCTTGGTTAGTTTTAAAACAATTTTGTTTGCTAGGCTTTTTTCAGATGATAGTTGCTTTGAGACTGGGTCATGTGGATGTCCAGCTTGTACCTGGGTTATACATGACACCCCCTTCCTCCCCACTTGTCATATCTAAACGGTTGCCAAACCTTGTAAATTTTTTCCCTTCTAGGCTTACCACTCTTCAACTGCCCAGCAACACCATACATGCCAGCTCGACTTCCTCATATCTCAAACATTTTTTCCTTTGGATTTCAGCTCATTCTGTTTCCTGCACCCCGAATCACTGCCCATTCCCATTGTTTTAAGTTCTTTCCATGCTTCAAAGCCCAGCTCAGATTCTACCTTCTCAAGAAGACCTTCCCTCTCAATGCTCCATAGTCTACATTCCTTCCTGCTCTTGCATACATCATTCTGAAATCAACAGTAATAATGATGATGATACCAACAGCTAACATTATACTGAGCTTATTATGTGCACACACCATTGTAAATGCTTTGCACATATGATTTCATTTAATTCTTACAAAAACCCTATGAGATAGTACGGTAGGAACTGAGACAGGATGGGTAAGTGACTTTTCCCACTTTAAAAAGCTATCATTGACTCAGATAGGATCTGAATCCCTACAGTCTGCATCATTGCTATAGAGCACTGACACTTTAACACTTCAGTACATGCCTGAAATGTCCTTGTCATTCCTCTATGTCTACAGGCATAGACGTTTTCATTTGTTACTACTTTGCATTTTGCACCTCCCCCCATTCAACACTGTCAGATGAGTGCTTGTGCTTCACTATCGTCAGATTTACATAGTTACTTAGCAATTCCCACTGGCATCCAAATAGAAGACATCAGCATGTGCATGATCAAGACTTTGACTTACAGAGATCCACTTTAGGTTGAAGTCTTAAGGGACACTTAATCTAAGAGCAGGGAGCCTATGTTTATAAATCTTACCTTTGAGTTTCATCTTCTTCCTCATAATGTCTTTGACGTGTCAGCTGTAAAGCAAACCACAGAATGGCCATACTTGAGTGAGGCAAAGATTTAATGCTGGTGCTCTAATTCAAGTGGCTGTACCTAGAACTACAGTTGTGTTTTGCCAGTCATTGTGAAGTACACACACAGTGATTTAGTGCAGCTTGGTTTATATTCAGAGGCAGCTCTATTCTAACATCTTGGAGTGAGCAATGGGATCGCTATGAGAGCGGAAGGCAATTCACTTGGTCAGGAATCGTTTTCAGGTGAAGAAAACGAAAGTTTTAGTTGAGAAATACAAAAATCAATTCTTTTTAATTATTTTAAACATATAAAGAACTTTCAGAATAAAAGCTTTCTTTGAAACTTAAATACAGACATCCCATTCCGGAAGTCCCAAGATAGAGGACTGGTTTCCCCCATCTGAAACAACCAAAAAAGTTGACAGAATAGCTGAAATGCAGTTTGAAAGGCACCATATATTAAGTGAGAGGATAGTGATCCCTGAAAGATGCGAAACAAATGAAGTAAGCACCACAGTTGCCTCAACTTACTGCCTTAAGGGAGTTTCCAGGTCCCAGTGCAAAGAGGAGGACCCAGGCAGAGCCAGGCAAACTCAGTGACTTGAGATTACAAAGCTAAGAGTCTGAGGAGATCAAGGCTGCTAGCAGAGTATAAGAAAGGAGAAAATGGCAGAGAGGAAGTACTGGAGGTTTGCAGAGGGTTCCCACTTGAGGATTCAGCTGAGGACTGACCAGCACATACATGTAAGGAAAATATCTGAGGCCAGAGAAAGAACCATCCAAAAAGATTACAGGTAACTGATTGGCACTCACACAGGGGTGGGAATAGGATCTGTCCTCACCAGTTGGACTTGAAAACCTCAAGATTCATGTATGGCTGGGGGGGTGGGGGTGGCTGGGGGGGGGGTAGGCATAGAGTATCTAGAAGGGTATTGCCTCAGTAGTAAGGATTAATTAGTCCTAGACTGAACACTGCTCCAGTCCTGATTAACAAATCTTTAAAACAAGACCCAAAGGATCAAACTATTTCCAAGTGATTTAACCAAATCTTAGAACAAAGATCCAGAATATTTATAGGAATACAGAAATATTCAGCACTCAACAAAATAAAATTCAAATGCCTAGAATCCAATAAAAATTACTAGCCATGCAAAAAAAGTAAGAAAGTACAATCCACAGTGAGAAGATGAAACAATCAATTAAAACTGATACAAAACAGATATAGATGTGCATGATCTTACAAGGATATTAAAACAGTTATAACTGTGTTACCCATGTTTCAAAAATTAAATAAAGACATGAAAGATAGATTTATTAAAAAAAACAAGTATCATTTGTTTTATTTTTAATTATATGCTTATAAAGAACATGTTTTTAATTTTTTTCGATGTGTATTTATTTTTGAGAGACAGATACAGAGCGTGAGTGGGGGAAGGGCAGAGAGAGAGGGGAAACACACAATCCGAAGCAAGCTCCAGGCTCCCAGCTGTCAGCACAGAGCCTGACACGGAGCTCGAACCCACAAACTGTGAAATCATGACCTGAGCCAAAGTCAGCTGCTTAACTGACTGAGCCACCCAGGCGCCCCAGAACATGTTTTTAAAATAGACTACAGGGATGAACAATATTTTACTTTTTCCAAAAATATTTTGGCATTATGTTAATAGACTCCTTGTTTATTATCTTTTTGCTTTATAATCTATTTTGTGTTTTGCTGTGGATTTTTTATTGTGGTAAAAAATGCATAACATAAAATTTACCATGTTAACAATTTCTAAGTGTACAGTTCAGCAGTGTTAAATATATTCACATTGTTTTAGAACCAAGATCCAGAACTTTTTCATCTTGCAAAACTAAAACTCTATACTGATTAAACAACAATTCCCCATTTCTCCCTCCCTCCTGTTCCTGGCAACCACTATTCTACTTTATGTTTCTTTAAATCTGACTACTCAAGATACCTCATATAAGTGAAACCAAATAGTATTTGTCTCTTTGTGATTTATTTTACTTAGCATAAGGTCTACAAGTTTCATCCATGTTGTAGCATGTGTCAAAATTTCCTTCCTTTTTAAGGTTGAATAATATTCCACTTATGTATTTACTACATTTTGTTTATCCATTCATCCATTGATAGACACGTGGGTTTCTTCCACCTCTTGGCTATTATGAATAGTGCTGCCATGAACATGGGTGTGCAAACATCTCTTTGAGGTCCTGCTCTCAATTCTTTTGGATATATACCCAAAAGTGCAATTGCTATATCACATATATCTATTTTTAATTTTTTGAAGAACTTTCTTACTATTTTCCATAGTGGTTGCACCATTTTACATTCCCACCAAGAGCACATAAGTGTTTCAGTTTCTCCAGATCTTTACCAACACTTATTTCCTATTGTTGCATTTTTATAATATGTATCCCAATGGGTATGAGGTGATATTTCATTGTGGTTTTGATTCACAATGATTAATGGTGATGGGCATTTTTCATATGCTTATTGGCTATTTGTATATCATCTCTGGAGAAATGTTCATTTAAATCCTTTGACCACTCTTTGATTGGGTTATTTAGTTCTTTGTTGTTGAGTTGTAGGAGGAACATATATTTTGAAAAGAAAAAGATCCAAATCACATTTGTAGACATGTAAACAGCAATGTGTGAGATGAAAAAATACACTATATGAGCTTAATGGCATGTTAGACATGAGAAAAAGATTAGGGACCTTGAAGATACAACAATAGAACTATACAAAATACAACAGAAAGAAATATGGTAATTAAAAAAAATACAGAGGGGCACCTGGGTGGCTTAGTCGGTTAAGCGTCCAACTTTGGTTCAGGTCATGATTTTGCAGTTAGTGAGTTTGAGTCCTGGGTCAAGCTCTCTGCTGACAGCTCAGAGCCTGAAGCCTGCTTCAGATTCTGTGTCTCCCTCTCTCTCTGCCCCTCCCCTGCTCATACTCTCTCTCTCTCTCTCTCTTTCTCTCAAAAATAAACATTTAAAAAAAATTTTTTTATATAAAAAAAACAGGGTGCCTGGGTGGCTCAGTCAAGCATCTGCCTTCGGGTCATGATCTCACAGTTCATGAGTTGAAGCCCTGCATCAGGCTCTGTGGTGACAGCCCAGAGCCTGGAGCCTGTTTCAGATTCTGTCTCTCTCTCTCTCTCTCTCTGCCCCTCCCCACTTGCACTCTGTCTCTGCCTCTCTCAAAAACAAATAAACATTAAAAAACATTTTTTTAAAAAAGTAGCAGTGATCTCTGGAACAACTTCAAGGAGTCTAAAATACATGTCATTAGAATTGTCTAAGGAAAGGAGAGAGGGAGAGATGAAAATATGTTTAATAAATAATGGCAAAAAAAAAAATTCCAAACATTAGGAAAACTTATGGATCCAAGAAGCTCAGTGAACTCTTAGCACAAGACACATGAAAAACTATACCAAGGCACATCAAAAACAAATTGCTCAAAAGCAACGATGAAGAGAATATATTATAAGTAGCCAGAAAAAGAGAAAAAGGACACTGCTGTGCAGAGGAACAAAGACGGGTCAACAGTAGATTTCTCTTTGGAGATAATGTAAACAAAGAGACAATGGAGCAACATCATTAAAGTATTAAAAAATACTGTCAACCAAGAATTTCATCTCTGGTGAAAATATCCTTCTAAAATAAAAGCTGAAAGAATCGCCAGCAGATCCATACTAAGAGAATTATTAAAGAAAGTCCTTCAGATAGAGGAAAAATGATAACAGATGGAAGTACAGGTCTATACAATGTAATAAAGAAAGCTGAAAATGGTTAACTCATGGCTAATTATATAAATTTCCTTTTTATTATTTAAGACTTTTTGAAAGCTAATTAATTGAATTTCTAAACAAAAATAATAATATAGTACAGGTTTATAACATACATAAAATTAAATATATGGCAACAATAGCACAAAGGTTAGGTGGGGAGAAATAAAAGTATACTATTGTAAGGATCTTATACCATTTGTGAAGTGGTATAATATCATTTTAAGGTACATTTTGATGTATTAGAGATGTATATTGTAAACCCTAAAGCAAATGCTAAACTAAAACATAATTATAGGTAATGAGTCAACAAAGACAAAATAGAGTCATTTAAAAATTTACTTAATCCCAAAGAAGGTGGAAAAAAAGGAAAGAGGTACAAAGAGCAGATGAAACAAATAGAAAACACATAGCAAGATGGTAGACTTAAACTTAACCATGTAAATAACAACAGTCTAAATAGCTCAATTAAGAATCAGAGATTGTTAGACTGGATATTTTTAAAGCAAGACCCAATTATATGTTCTATAAAAAATGCAGTTCAAAACTAAAGCTACAAATAGATTAAAAATAAAAAGATAGGAAAAGATACACCTTAAAAAAAAAGATACTAACACTTAGCAAAAGAAATCTTGACTGGTTATGTTAATTTAAGATAGGATAGATTTCAGAGCAAAGAACATTACTGGGTAAAAGTGTCAAGTCATCAAAAGAATATAGCAATCCTAAATATTGATATACCTAATAACAGAGCTTCAAAACATATGAAGCGAAAACTGATAGAACTGTAAGAAGAAATGGACAAACCTAAATTATAATTTGACATTTAAGTACTCCTTTCTCACCATTGATTTTATCAATTCTATCAAAAGTAGAAAGAAAATCAGGATAGAGAAGAGTTAAACAGTGTTATCAATCAACTTGACTTAATAGACATTTGTAGAACATTCCACCCAACAGCAGCAGAATCCACATTCTTGTCATGTGTAAATAGAGCATTCACCAAAATAAATCATACACTTAGTTACAAACCAGTCTAAATAAATTCAAAAGAACTCAAATTATACAAAGTATATTCTCTGACCACAATGAATTATGATATAAATAAAAACCAAAAGATCTCTGGAAAATCCCCAAGTATTTAGAAATTAAATGACAACTTGTAAATAACCCATGAATCAAAGGAGAAATCAAAACGGGTATTAAAAAATATTTTTAACTGGAAGAAAATGAAAACTTAGTTTGAAAAAGTTGCTTCTAAAATTCATTTGGAAATACAAAGAAATGAAGAAGAACAAAAGAAGTGGGAGGACTGACATTATTTTATTGTAAAGCTACAGTAATTAAGACAATGAGAGTAAAACAATTAGATCAATGAAATGGAATACAGTCCAGACATAGACCCACACATTTACAGACAACTGATTTTCAACAAAGGGAAGGCAATTCAGTAGATTGTCTTTTCAACATAGGATCATGAAAAAATAAAATATCTACATATAAAAAATGAATTATAGATTTAAATGTAAGGCCTAAAACCATAACATTTCTAGAAGAAAACCTAGGAGAAAATCTTTGTGACCCTGGGTTAGGTAAAGATGTCTTAGACACAACCCCAAAAACACATTCCATTAAAAAATACATTGATAATACATTGGACATCATCAAAATTGAAACTTCTACTCTTTGAAAGACATTGCTGAGAGAATGAAAAGACAATCCATGGATGATTGGAAGGAAATACTTATAAACTACATATATGATAAAGGACTTATATCCAGAATAAAGAACTCTCAAAACTTAATAAGAAAAGTACTCGTTGATAAGCAATCAACCCACCCAATAAGGAAAGAGCAAAAGATTTGAACACACACTTCACCAAAGAGTACATATGGATGGCAATAAGTATATGGAAATATGGTGAACTTTATTAATCATTAAGGAAATGCAAATTAAAATCACAACAAAATACCACCATGCACCTATCAGAATGGCTAAAGTTAAAATACAGACCATACCAAGGGCTGGTGAAGATGTGGAGGAACTAGAACTCTCATCCACTGTTGGTAGAAGTGTAAAATGGTCCAACAACTACTGACAATAGTTTGGCAGTTTCTTAAAAATTGCACATATAATTCACATGATCTAGCAATTCCACTCCAAAGTATTTACCCAAAAGAAGAGAAAAAATATGTATCTGTACAAAGATTTATACATGAATAGTCACAACAACCTTATTTGTAAGCAGCCAAAAAGTTGTCTCTGGCCAGCAGCATGAACATCACCAGGAACTTGTTAGAAATGAAAATTCTCCTACCCTACCCTAGACCTACCGAATGAAGTGGTTTATGGGTTTACCAGTTTCCCTTTGGACTGTGAGTTGTCCCTACAATCTGAGATTAGAAAGCAGTTGGGTAATTCTGATGCAGACTAAAGTGTGAGAACCACAAGTCCAACCACAACCCCTTTCCCAGATGATGCTGGTATACCACACTTTGAGAACAACTACTTCCAAACAATGGTTCTCAAACTTGAATGAGCGTATGCTCACTGGGGGAACTTGCGTTAACTACAGATTCTCATTCAGTAGGTTTGGGAGTGTTGGGGCTTGAGATTGTGCATTTCTAATAAGCTTCCGGGTGGTACTGATTCTGGGAATTATGGTGAAGACCATTCTTGGAAACATCCTTATGTTTTTTATTCATTTTTGAAAGAGAGAGCATGAGTGGGAGAGGGGCAGAGAGATGGGGATAGAAGATCCAAAGCAGGCTCTACCCTGACAGCAGTGAGCTCGAACTGACAAACTGTGAGATCATGCTGAGCCAAAGTCAGATGCTCAACCAACTGAGCCACTCAGGTGCCCCAGAAACATCCTAACTTCTTAAAAGCAGAGCAAATTAGCTACCTCAGTTCTCCCAGAGAAAATCCATCGAGTGATAAGATGGAATCTTCTCCTCTAATACTTAAACAGTTTTGCAAGGAAACTAAAGCCCTTCCCTCTCCACCAGAAAGAGACTCTTTTCTGGAATGTTCCCTTATTCTCTTGTAGCCTAGATTCCTACACTCCTTTAGAGCCTAGCCCAGAGGTTTCCAACATTAGATTCTTCTATGGAGCTTTAAAAAAATACTGATGCTTGGGCCCCACTTGAAAGACTCTGTTAATTAGTCTGATGTGGGGTATAGGTATCAGTATTTTTAAAGCTCTCTGGTGATCTTTCTGTGAACCAGAGCTTAGAATCTCAGACTAGCCTCGTGTGTACTCCCAGATGGCCCCTGCCCCCTCTAATATATTCAACAAATATTGATAAGCCATCTTCTATTTCCCATACTCTGTGATAATGTGCTGGGGATACAGAGATGAGTAAGCCAGGTCCCTGTTCTCATGAAGCTCATATTCTAGCAGAAGAGTCAGAGAAGCCTATATACATTTTCATTACATAGGAGAACTGCTACAACAGAGATATTCCTTTAAGTAAATAGGTATTTATTGAGAATTTAGAAGTTTTAGGCACCAGGAATGTTACAATAAGCAAGACAGACACAATCCCAACTTCATGATATTCATGTTCAATGAAAACCCCAAATCACAAGGGACACAGAAAAGGGGTCCCTAATCCAAATTGAGAATGATCAGAAAAGGTCCCCCAAAGGTCCTGAAGCTTCCACTGCATTTTAAAATCTTATATCACTCAGGCCCAAGAAGAAGGGAGAGTACTCAAGGCAGAAAAAGCCACAGGGCAAAGGCATGGAGGTATGAAGGAGCATGGCACATTCAGAGAACTGGCAATCCCAGGCCAAGGGGCTTCCCATAGCCCAACCCATGGCATTTGTCCAACGGCTTCTCCCTGACCTCCACCTCCATGCTTAAGGCAGCCTTTCCCCCTTACACTTAATAACACTCTTCATTGTTCAGTAAGACATGCACAATTTTCTTCCAGTCCGTTCTGTCAACTCAGAACTCCACAATTCTGCCACTCCTTACCAGAGAGTTGGAAGAGCTCTTCAGGTGAAGAACCCTCCTCCTCTCTTCTTCAAGACCCAAGACCACTGTCCAGACACACCCGATTTCACTTTTCTGCTACCACCAGGTGGAGCCCTTACATTCCATTCTTCTGCTATTGTCAGACACACCCATTTTAGATTCCCAACTAATTTCCTCTTCACTGAATTTCCTCCCCACAACCCCAGGACTGGAAGTGTAATCATCTTTAATCTGAGGAAGAGGATTACAGGAAGCGTGCTCAATACACAAACCAAGTTGAGCTGTTCGGTTTGCGCCTTTCCCTTAATTCAGGCGACTCAGGGGTTCATTCTTAGCTCTCCCCTTGCTTCACCAGCTTCCGTTAAAGTCCATTGTGCTCCTACCTAAAAGACTTCCCCCTACGTGAGCTGGGTGTTCCCCATCCCCTGGTGAAGATTTCTTTCCACCCAGACAGTGCGTGCACAAAGAATTGTCCTCTGGGTAATTTGACATCCGGATATGAAAGAGGGTACGTTTTTTAGGAAAAAAGTCAAGATCCAACTTGCCAGCCCCCATTCCTACTCTCTGACTAAGGCTGATGCTGAGATGCAACCTGCTCACTCCTTCATGGAATAACCATGATAACCTGTTTAACCATCACAACAATTGTGGCAATTATACCCCCAACCATCTCCCCTCACCACCCAGGTCCTCTCCATTCTTCCAGTCATGCTTAACACCTAGGCTGGAAAGTAAGACCCCAATAAAAAGGTAGGGAGGACTTGTTATCAACATTCCTGAGATCAGGAGCCATGCCTAAGCCATGTTGGTGTCCCACATAGCACCTAGTACAGTGCCTTAACTAATCCAGGCAGATTATAACAGACACAGATATAGCAAAAAATGTCTGATAAATTCCAGTCTATTTGGAGAATGGAAGCTATACCAGGACAAGGCCAATCACAGGATTTACCCAAAAGTCCACAGAGATATTCACTACTTCTCTATTTATTTCTGCTTACTATATATGGGTTTAGAAGATGGTTCAATTGCTCTGTGAGACAACATTTATTGAGCATATACTGCCTACTGGTGCTGTGATACTATGACTGGATGAAAATTCTCATACATAGGACTTATCCTTCCAATGACATAAATAACATTTCTAATGAGCTCTTCCTTAGCATGATTGTCCACTTGGAAATCACCACAACTGCCCTCCAGTTAAAGATGAACGATAGCTATCCTTTTTTTTTTTTTTTTCTACTTCTGTTGTGATGTAGAGTCTGATTCCTATTTCCTCGAATCTGGCTGGCCTGAGTGACTTGCTTGACCAATAGAATGATATGGAAGTGATATTCTGGGACTTTCAAGATTAAATCTTAAGAACCCTTGCAACTCCCACGGGCACTTGGGTGGTTCAGTCAGTTAAGCATCTGACTCTTGATTTCAGCTCAGGCATGATCCCAGGGTGGTGAGGTTGAGCCCCGCATCAGACTCCACACAGAGCATCAAGCCTTCCTGATATTCTCTCTCCCTCTGCCCCACTCCCCTACTCAAGATCTCTCTCTCTCTCAAATAAAAAAATTTTTTTTTTAAATAAGCCTTACAACTTCCACCCAGACCTCTTGGAACAATTGCTCTGGAACTAGCCAGACATCATATAAAAATCTGATTACCCTGAGACTGCCTTGTGCTAAAAAGTTGGAGCTACCCACTTGGAGTGACCATGTGTAGAAAAAGATGCCTTACAAACCCAGCTTCACATAAGTGAAGAAACCTTCAGATGGCTCTAGCCTCAGCTGCCATTTGATGGCAACTAAAAGAATCCATATGAGAACAACCAACAGAACTCATTGATAATAATAAATTATTTGTTCTTAGATGCTACATCAAAAACAACTATGGTTAAGTGAGATATTATCATTGGGGGAAGCTGGGTGAAGGGTACACAGGAATTCTTTGCACAATTTTGCAATTTGGGGTCCTAAAGTATTATTTTTTAAGTCGTTAAAAACTAAAACACTAGTCCACATGATCTGGAAAAGGTCAATTTCAAAAGAACTAAAGACAGCCGAAGGTTTTCTCTGAGCCATGTCCCAGATGCTGATAATACTAGCACTGGCTATAGCCAACAGGTGTGTGTAACTACATCCCTAAGTACATTTGCTGGCTTTAAAAGCTCAGGAGAAGGCTCTGACCACCACCCCCACCCTCCTAATGCCTCCCAGTGACTCAGCCTCAATCCTAGTGCCTCACTCATCACATTTGGCTCTCCTACCAGGGTAACACCCAGTTCTTCCTTTTGTCTAGTGAGGAAAGAGACTGCTTTAGCTCTTCATTTTTCAAAGACTGACATAACGATATGAACAGGCATGAAATGTCACTCAGCCAAAGGAGAGAGATTTTCTCTGCTAGTGTTTTTTAAAGACCTCTTTTCTTTGGTTCAAAAAAAAAATCCTATACAAACAAGTGAAATCATGTCCTCATTCTGCCATGCTTTAGAGATATCCCCCCATCTCTAGCTCTTCAGGGAGACCACGCCCCTCACAGATGGCATCTCTGAAGAAGAAACCCCAGCCCCACTCCCCAGAGACAGATCCCATCACAGATGAAATATGGAAAGAGAACTTCCACTTCTGGTGCTTTGTAGACTCATGGCTCATGAAAAGTGGAAGCAGTCATTTTGGGTTGGGAGCAATTGGACTATAGGAAGAAAGATTTATATATGACAAGATCAATAGAATAATCTACAAATAGTTACTAGAGTGTCTAACTTTTCTCAACTCTGAGCCAGGTACCTTTGGGGTATAGAAGTGTGAGAGAGAGGCAAAAGATTGTAGTGGAAAAGCTTTGGACTTCCAGAATCTGAGCTGACATTCCAGTTTTGCCACTTGCAGTATGGTCTTGGGATGGTTTTTCATTCTCTCTGAAGGGTCAAGAAAGTTCTCCTTACCAACCTCAGGGGCTGGTGAAAATCACAAGTTAGTGCAGTGCTTTGTCAACCACTGGGCCAGTGAGGGCTATTATTATCCCATGCCATTGTGTACTAGGAGGTCAGAGAAGGAAGAGGGAACTGGGCAGGAGCTGTCAGGGAGGACTTTGATGGAGGACATTGGTCTAAAGTGGACCTTGGAGGAAGGAAAGGATTGGGAAGCAGAAAAGGCATTCCTCCCTAGGGGAACTGAGGGAGGGATTTGTATCCTGTGGGGGAGGGATGAAAGTAAGGAAACTTGACTTAACCTGTGAGAGGGGTTTTAATTGAGGAACTATATGGAAAATAAGTTAAATGAGATAAGGGAGCCTCTGATTATGAAGAATCTAGAAAAACAAAGAGGTAAGAAACGGCAAAGAAATGAGGTGAAGGATGCTCACCAGCTTCTTACCTGCATGTACCACAGAATATATCCAATACTTCAGTATTCTGAAATATTTACTGCTCTGATCTATACTGCAAAACCTCCATAGTGAACTATGTCGGACAGTGATAATTATGGCAATAATGATAATATAATTAACCAGTGACATTGATGGATGCTATATGTAGGGAAGAGATACTTCAAAATTTATTTTTTAAGCTCTCAAAATCAAAATGACGTTGATCTAGTTGGACGTCTTCTAAAAGATGCAACAATACAGCTTCCTAATTAGAAAGTTCTAGGAAAGGAAAACCTGTACTTCTCTTTTCTTTCATACACTGACCTACTCCAGTATTAAATTGGCACACTGAGAAGAAAAGGCAGCACATGTCACTACACATCCTTCACCAAGATTCTATGGGGTTAGAATCCCACAATTCCAGTCTGTCATATTCCCTGACCGTGGGCATCTTGCAACTATTTGTAGATGGAGGTATCCTAAGGTAGTAAATAAATATCATGAATCATGAAGAGATCTCTCCCCCCACATCTCTCTCTCATTCTCTCTCTCTCTCTCTCTCTCTGTCTCTCTCACTTGGTACAGTTGTTCCTAATGTTTCTTTGGCATCTTACTGCTTAGTACTTTTGGGGATCCCCTTTTATCCTAAGCTTTAACCTAAGCTTTTTCCTCATATAGAGGAAATAATTAGATAGAGGAGCCTGATTGAATGCTAGAGAAATACAGGGCATGCCGCTTGAAAGAGTAAATTCAGCCATATTATTTACTAGTGGATACCTTGGGACTTGAAGTCTAAGACCGTCTTGCTGTGTTTTGTTTTTTTTATTCCTGTTACCTAGCAAATAAGTGTTTGTTGAATGAATAAATGAGGACATTTAATAAAATCTAATGGTAATAGTAACAATGTTTAATGAAAATAAAAAGAGTGATGAACTTTTGGAATCAATGCAAAAAGCAAATGAAAATGATCGGTGAGGAAATCTTGTGCACCCAGTGTAAGTATAATCACATCATCACCAGGAGCAAGCGTACATTAACTTCCCACCATGCAAAAATAACTATGCTATCTTCTTAGTCTAGAGAGCAAAGAATAGCCATAATTCCTGTCCTGAGGGAGCTTACAAATTAATGGAGAAAACAATACACGAGCTTACTCAATAGAAATATTTGAAAACAGTTATCTACAGACTGGCGTGAGAAAGATGGCATGTCAGAAATTATGCTGGCAGGTTGGAGACTAGGTGGGGCTACTCAGGAAAATGAAATTCCTTATCATCAACTACTAATCATTGAGACTGATTCTCCCTGATCTTGGGGAGAAGAAGTTAAGACTGAAAATTAGTTTGCAATTGAGAAGAAATGAAGTTGAAGATGAAGTGAAAATGAAGATCAATAATGAGGGTGGAGGCTAAGAAGGAAGTAGAAGCTGAGACTGAGGAATGACTAGGGCGTAGTCACCTCTACCTTCTGGGATATTTTTATAAAAGGGATGGTGAATGGATTTCCTTCTAGTACTTGAGTGCATTGAGCATATCACTCATCCTGTGATAAAAAAACTTTGTCCCCTCCCCCCGACCTAATCTACAACCTCCCATATTCTATGACCTTGAATGTGGTAATATACATAAAACATCTCTCCCAATGCCTGGCACATAGTAGGTACTCAGCAAATTGTGGCTGCCTTCCTCATATATTTGTCTAATGAATGCTTTTATGATAGCTCTACAGGTTTTCTTTTCTTTGTCTTTGTTAATTGTCCATGACTGTTGGTCCTTGTTCCAACTCTGCTGATGATTCACCATATGACCTTAGGCAAATCTCATGTTCTCTCTGAGCAATAAAATGGGGATAATGTCTGCCCAATATATCCCCAGGCTGGTTAGGAAGATAGTGCATGTGAAAGTACCATGAAATGCATCAAGTGCCCAGCAAATCTAAGGTATTAGGACTAAGCCCTATTTGTATCACTCCCTAAAATAGTATGTCCATCACCCAGAGGTTGAGGTAAGGCTGGAGAAGACTGAGTTACTTAGGTGAACTAATTATTGCACACACACTCTGGGATGATTTCATCAGCTCTGTGGTGCTTCCATGAGGGAGATTTGCACACCAAGGATGTTTAACAGATCCCTTTAAATAAAATTTAAGTAAAATTAACCTGCAGTTACAATTTGAAGTTAAAAAAGCAGAGGGAATCAAATGGTTCACAAGTATTTATCAAGTAATCACAGACACCATTGTAAATACTCATATTATTGTAAAAATGAACATAATCTCTCACTTCCAGGAGTTTGGAGGTGATCCCAAGTTGGTATAAAAGACAAGGCCAACAGTTATTAGCGCACATGCACACAGACACCCATAGTCAGAGACAGAAAGGGTCATGCTTATTTTCAGTTTGAAAACTGATTCAAGACCTCAGGAAAATATTCTGTCAAATACCTCAAGGGGCTGGGGGAATAGACTGCGATAGACATAGAATTCAGTTTCTGTTCTTTACTCCCAAGCATGCTGAGAAAAAATTAATGGAGTTGATTTTTCCATGGGATAGTTACAGTCTGTTCATTTTGTTTTGTTTAACACCTTTATGCCACAAATTCATAGGGAATGGATACCAGCAACTCAGGTCCTTTCTGTTGGTTCTCATAAAAGTGAGCATCTCTCAGTGGGGCAGATTGGTACTTCACTGAACCCAGGTACCTTCCTCTTTGGCTTCCTTCTCTTTCTGAGCATTTTCCTTCACACGCTTCAGGAAGCTATCTCAGCACATGGAGTGCTTAATATGCTCAGCACATACATTAATTGTCTTGGCAAGAATCATGCCCTTAATTTGTTTATGATCATGCCAACAGCAAGCTGGGTAACACTGTAGGCTCTTCCAGTTTTGTCATGGTAACATTTGTGGGACGAGTGCCCATTCCCTGGATGTTGACAGTATCACCTTTCTTGTAGATTCCACGTATGTGACCCAAGAAACAACTCCATGCTTCCTTAAAAGCCTTAAGAACATATCATTGGTTCCTATCCTCTTTCCCTTTGTGTTGGTCATTGTGGCAAATTACTGGAAGATGGTGGTTCTGGCCAAAAAAAAAAAAAAAAAAAAAAAAAAAAAAAAAAAGCAGATAAGGTTTCTACTTAGCTCATATGGTGAAAAAAATCACATATGATTAAAAAACTATGCTTGAAAAGTCCTTAAATCAGCCATCAGGTAGAACAGCTGTGCCCGTACTTACACGCTTCTCTAAAGACATAGTTGGCCTCACCGGTTGAGGTATCTTTAAACCCCA
This sequence comes from Prionailurus bengalensis, assembly GCF_016509475.1. Classification (NCBI taxonomy): domain Eukaryota; kingdom Metazoa; phylum Chordata; class Mammalia; order Carnivora; family Felidae; genus Prionailurus; species Prionailurus bengalensis. The sequence goes on from NC_057351.1 coordinate 57,922,311, forward strand.
GGATCACACTCACTGCACCACAGTGCTCACCTTATGACAGGCACCTGGCAAATGAGACCACAGGCTCCAAGAGCAGACTCACCGCCCTGGCCTCACTTCCTCCAGGGCAGAATCATCCACACCAGCTAGCTGTTGCATTTTTAGTCCCAGCCCTCTACTCTGGCAGATCCTATCTGCCTCTTTGCAGACAGGCAAGCCTGTTTCCAAAAAATCCCTTTGTAAAAAATTGACATTATGGACATAGAGTCTACAAACAATAAAATACATCCATCTTAAGTACACAGTTTGATGAACTTGACAAATGTATACACTTATGTGACCACTGCCATATTAAAAGGATAGAACATTGCCATCACCCCAGAAAGCTCTGTAGTGCCCTTTGTAGTGAATCCCCACCGCTGACACTAGGCAACTATTGATACACTTCTCCTTTCTACAATTTTCTAGAATTTCATATAAATGGAATCATACAATATGTACTCTTCTTGAAAATGACCCATTTAAACAAGAGTTTAAGTCTTTCATAGAAATATAATAATTGGGGCATTCCTGGGTGGCTCAGTTGGTTGAGCATCCAACTTTGGCTCAGGTCATGATCTCACACATCAAGTGAGCTTGAGCCCTGCATCAGGTGAGCTCAGGCCCTGCTCTAGGCTCCACACTCTCTCTCCCTCTCTCTCATCCTCTTTCTCTCTCTCTGCACTTTGGGGGATTCTCTCTCTCTCTCTCTCTCTCTCTCTCTCTCGCCTGCTCACTCGCACTCTCTCATTCTCAAAAATAAACACATTAGATTAAAATTAAAAAATAAAAGAAATACAATAATTGCTATAGGTGGTGAAGCCTTTGAATGTAACTTAAAGGGAAAAGGAACAAAGTCTGGAAATAAATGAGGGAATCTGCTCTATAAATATGGGCTGAATCCCTTTAAGATATGGAATCAACTAATAATTAAATTCAGGGGACCTCAATAAGACCAACTTCAGAAGAAGGATGGTTTGGGATGGACTTTGGGGAAGATGAAGACAGATGAAAAACATTTGGAAAGATGTGGAGGAAGAAAGGAGGTAAAGTAGAAAATGCCTGGAAATCAGTGTCAGACCTTATTTTCAGTCCTGATTTTGTCACTAAGAAGCCACACGACTTTAGGCAGTCCAAGTGCCCACTCCATTATCCTGATGTCCTTGTCTGTATAATAAAGGCATCAGACTACAGACATGATTTCTGAGTAGCTACATTATTTGATGTAAGTTTCATGAAGGCAGGGACTCTGTCTTTTACTGCGGTGACCCCAGCACCTAGCAAAATACTAGAACTTGATAAATATTTTTTGAATGAATGAATAATCTCAGGTCTTTTCTAGTCTGACATCCTACCACTTTGGGCAGAATCGCCTGATACAGTGTTTGTTCCTCAGCCCCTGCCAGCCCCTGATAGCAACTGGGTCCCAGTCTTGGCCCAAACTACCTCTTTGCCACACAACCCATGTACATGCAAAACCTAATCCTGCCCATCCATTAAAAGCCATTGCGACAAACACTTCCCATTTACTCAAAGGGGAAAATGGCCTCCAGCCTCTCAAGAGAGCCAATGGTAGAGGACAAAATGAGGAAAGATCTGACCCTACAATTTCTAGCAGTAAAATTCTTGACTTATGGGTCTTCTAATGGAGTACACTTAGTGGACAAATGAGGCTGAAAGGTCAGGTGTGAGACCTTCCAGAGTTAAGATGATTGTAAGCATAGTTTTCTTTGGCTTAACAGCTTTCATTCTAAGAGTTCAGTGGCCTCTGTCACAGGGCAAACTGCCTTATCCCAAAGGTTGTAAACTCAAGTGCCTTCAGCGACTGGATGATTACTCGCTGAAGGGGGCTGGGACTGTGCCAATACAGAATATGAGAAGTAAGAGTGGTGACCTGGACAGGGCATGCTCAAACTTAAAAAAAAAAAATTCCAATTCAATTTTTTATATGTTGTTTGGCAAAAATAGTTCTTCCAGTGGGCACCTGGATGGTTCAGTCAGTTAAGCACTGGATTCTTGACACTGTTCAGATCATGATCTCACAGTTTGTGAGTTCGAGCCCCATGTCGAGCTCCATGCTGATAGTGAGGAGCCTGCTTGGGATTCTCTCTCTCCTCTCTCTCTGCCCCTCCCCGACTCACTCTCTCTCTCTCTCTCAAAATAAATAAACTTTAAAAAGTATTTATTTATTTTGAGAGAGACAAAGACAGTGCCAGCACGGAGGGACAGAGAGAGAGGGAGAGAGAGAATCCCAAACAGGATCTGTGCTGCCAGCACAGAGCCAGATGTGGGGCTCGAACCCACGAAACTGTGAGATCATGACCTGAGCCGAAACCAAGAGTCAGATGCTCAACCAACTGAGCTACCCAGGTCCCCCTCAAAATAAATAAATAAACATTTAAAAAAAGACTTTAAAAAATATATTGCTTCCACAATTACGCCTCTGGGTTGCCAATTTGCAGTCCAGGTGTTACCTCATGATTATACTCATAATAGAGTTGAATGAACACTTCTTGAAGTACTAAACTGTAGTGATAGACCTGGATTTTATTGGGCTGAAAAATATGATGGACTGAGTCCCTTTTATCATCTCTTCTCTCCACCTTGCTTCCCAGTAAAGTACCTGTTCCAATGTTGGCTCTTTATTCATTTCCACACTTTCAGCCTGGCTGTCTTGAAGCAAACCTGGCTTCAGTGGGTTCAAACCCCTCCAACTCTCATCTGCCATGCTCTCTCACATCCTCCCTCCCTCCTCAGCAGGGCAGAAGCTGGGCCATTTTATTCTCCATTCCTTCATCCCTTCCATGATTCTTGACCCCAGCATCCCATCTCTCTCTTCTGTGATGTTCCAAGTTCATGCTTCTCTTTCTACTAGAAAAACTACCCAGTAGACCTATTCACATAGATATTAATGACTCAGTATCTTACTCCTCTAAGAATGTTTAATTTCAAAGGGGGCATTGGGGCAATATCAAAAGGCAAAGGAATATGCCAGGCAATAAAGAAAAAAAACCCTAATATTTGGCCAGTTGACCTTCCAGGTGACCCTCAGATCACATTACCACTTTCACCTCAACAGTGGAGTAAAGACCATGAAGAGTCAAGTAAACCTTCTGTGAGGAAGTATGAAGAACAAAGCTGAACTGGCAGAAGGTTTAGTAGCTCTTTGCTTAGGTTCACATTCCTGTTTTGCTTCTAATACTAGGAGATCTTGGGCAAATTACTTAACCTATCTATGCCTCAGTTTCCCCATCTCTAAGATGGCGATAATAACAGCACCTACCTCATAGGTTGCTGTGAGAGTTAAAAGAGTTAATACATCCAAAGTCCAAGAAAGCTTGTACATACTAAGAATCCAATGACCATTAGCTATTATTCTGCAAATTGGGAGCAGTACATACTTTATAGATTTGGAGAATTAGAAAGGTACCTGCATTAAGACAGGTAACATCATCATACTTAGCACACAGTAAATGCTCCATAAATTCCTATGGTTGTTACAAGTTGTGATAGGCTGAATTATGGCCATCAAAAATATCCAGGGCCTAATCTCTGAAACCTGTGAATGTTACTTTATATGACAAAAGAGACTTTGTAGGATCTTGAAATGGGGAGATTATTCTGGATTATCCATATGGGCCTTCAATGTAATCACAAGTGTCCTGTAAGAACCCAATTCAAAAATGAGGAAAGGACTTGAATAGACATTTTCCCAAAGAAGATATTTAAATGGCCCATAAGCACCTTGCTCAATAGCATTGATCATTTATGGAAATGCAAATCAAAACTGCGGCAGTGAGATGCCACCTCACTCACACCCATCAAAACAATAGAAAGAAACAAGTGTTGGCAAGGATGTGGGGAAAAGGAATCTCTTGTACACTGTTGGTGAGAATGTAAAATGGTATAGCTGCTATGGAAAACAGTCTGATTGTTCCTCAAAAAAAAATAAGAACAGAGGGGTGCCTGGGTGGCTCAGTTAGTTAAGTGATCGATCCTTGCTTTCGGCTCAGGTCGTGATCTCGGAATCGTGGGATCTGCGCTCGCCATGGAGCCTGCTTATGATTCTCTCCCTCTCCCTCTGTCTGTCCCCTGCTTGCGTGTGTACTCTCTCTCATTCAAAAATAAAATAATCAATTAATTAATTAATTAATTTAATTAAGTAAAATAGCATCACCATATGATCCAAGCCCACTTCTAGATATATACTCAAAAGAACTGAAAGCAGAGTGTCAAAGAGATACCTGCACACCCATGTTCACAGCAGCGTCATTCACAGTAACTAAAACGTGGAAGCAACCCAAGTGTCCATTGACAGATGAATGGATAAGCCAAATGTGGTTTACACATACAATGGAATATTATTCAGCCTTTAAAGGAAGGAAATTTTGACACATACTATAACACGGATGAACCTTGAGGACATTACGCTGAGTGAAATAAGCCAGTCACAGAACGATAAATACCGTACGATTCTCCTTCCATAAGATACTTGGAGTAATTGAATTCATACAGACAGAAAGTAGAATGGTGGTTGCCAGGGGCTGGGAGAAGCAGGAAATGAGAGTTCGTGTTTAATGAGTATGGAGTTTTATGAGATGAAAAGAGATATAGAGATGGATGGTGGTGATGGTTTCACAGCATCATAAATGTATTTAATACCACTGAACTCTACACTTAAAAATGATTAAGATGGCAAAATATATTATGTGTATTTTACCACAATAAAAAAATGAGGGAAAAAAAAAAGGAGGCAGAGGGAGATTTGACCACGGAGCAAAGGCAAAGGCAAGCAGATGGAGAGAGAGAGAAGATGCCATACCTGCTGGCTTTGAGGATGGAGAAAGGGGCTGCAAGCCAAGAAATGCCTCCCACCCACCACCAGAGCTGCAAGAGACAAGGACTGGGTTATCCTCTGGGGCCTCCAGAAGGCACCAGCCCTCCTGGAATTTTGGTTTTAGCTCCATAAGACTCAGTTCAGACTTCTGGTTTCCAGAAATCTAAAAGAATACATTTCTATTGTTTAAAGCCACTAACTTTGTAGTTTGTTAAGTAGCTATAGGAAATTAATACAGAATGCTTATTTTATCCTGAGTCTTTTTTATAGCCTAGCATGATCTTCAGGGAAGTCAGAGGGATACAAATCCATGGAGATAAACAGAAATATTAGCACTCTTTGAGGGAAACTCATTCTCATACCTCTCTTGACCATTGGGGGTGTCCCATTAAACTTTCTTTTGCCCTGGGTTTGGAAGGAGGGAAAGGAGCTGATAATCTATTTGTAGCAGTATGAGAGTCAACAACCAAAATTATCATTTTTGTAGTTAAGAAAAAAAACAATAGAGTTTGTTACTTCTTTTTTAAATGCATCAGCAGGGCCAGTAGAGAAGGTCTGGAAAATGACAGCTAAGATTAGCTTCCAACCTCCCCACTGAGACCTTGAGTGGCTGTCAGCTCTGCAGGGAACAGCAGCAAACCCTCACGCAAATGGCCTATAAAAAAGGCCTTGTCAGAGGCACCTTGACCTGCCAGGGTTTCTGTGGTACTCGGATTCCCAGTGGCCCTCCCAGGGTTACGCTCCCTCGCATGATGTATTTCCCCTGCCTTTTTTAGAGCTGCATTATGCTTGCTCCAGGAAACAGCCTCTTCCTTCTCATAAACACAGCCTTGGGTTCCTGACCAAGCACACTGCCACTCCACAGCTCCTTGTCCATCCATCACACTTTGCTGTCACCCTGGCCGCGATTGTGGAGAACTGGTCTAATTCCAGAGGTGAGCCCAGGGTGGGGAGAAGGAAGGGGAAAGCCCTGGGAGCAGCTAAGGGTCACACACACCCCAGTTCCAGCCTGTTGATGACTTCCCTGGAAGCTGACTAGCCGGCACAGTGAGCAAGCCTTTCCTATGACACAGTGGGTATGATGGAAAATTCTTGATAAGGTCACCACCAGAGCCTGGCTTGGCGTCTCTACTCCCTCAGCTGTGTGTGCAGTGCCCAGGCATAGGACAAAACAGAAACCTTATGGAGAGACGGGGGAGACACAGTGGAAAGCCCTGGCTCCTTGTCAAGTGGAAATGGCTAAGCGTGAGATTTGAAGGGTCAACATGCCCCCCCTTCCTGCCAAATATATGCTCCATTGGCTCTGGCAGTGTGTGTGGAATTCCCACCAAGGGCTTAAAAAGTGCTTACATTTATTAAGTGCTTACTATCTGCCAGACCGTATTCTCAGTGCCTCATTTCATTTAACCACCACCCTTCAAGTGGGTACCATTATTGCCTCGTTTTACAGGGGAAATCAGGGCTCAGAAATGTTAAGTAAGTTGCCAAATGTCACAGAGCTGGTAAGTCATGGAACTGAGATTCAAGCCGGTATAGCCCAGTGTCCACACTTTCCAACATTATGCCATCCTGCTCTTCAGGGGCAGTTAAACATTGAAGTCAGGACTTCTCCCTACCATGGTTTCACCCCTGGAGTTGGGCCAGTTCTCTGCAATCACAGCTGAGGGCATTGAGGGCACCCCTAGAGTGCTGAAAATGTTCTATATCAGGATGTAGATAGTGGCTACCCAGGCACATCTTGCACAAAAATTCATTAAGCTGTATACTTGTATGCACTGTCCTATGTGAATGTCATACCTTATTTAAACACACACACACATTATCTTTCTCTCCTCTCTCTCCTATCTCTTCTCTTTCTCTTCTTTCCCTCTCTTCTCCCTCTCCCTATTTCCCTTTCTCACTCCCTCCCTCTCATTATTACCAGGACTATGGTAGTATAAATATTTTGAAGCATACAAACTATGTAGGACATAGGGGGTGAGGGGCAAAGAACTTTGTTTTATAACCTCTTGCCAGTACTTTTATTTAGGAGGAAGGTAGTTTAAATGAACAACGATAGCAGATTTGAATGTAATATGTATTTGCAAGAGAACAGAAGCTGAGACATGGCACTGGAGGGAGACAGAAAGGAGTGTCCCATTACTTTGTCCTGGTTTGAGCCAGTGACCCCTTATGTATCCAGAGGAGCATAAGGTGATGGAGTGACACATGTTTATTTTATCCATACTTCAACCCATTCACAACCCTTTAACCTGATGCTTCCTTTCCCTAAACTACTCAACTCAGTAATGAACGCTCAGCTCTCAACACATCCTATGACCTTTCTCAGTTCTCATCCTCCTCCACCATCCTATAACTTTTGATCTGTTCATAAGCCCTGGCTTCCTTGGTGGGACTCCTCATCAGACTTTGGTGACATTACACCATCTCGCTATCATTCTCTTCTTTGATGCTTCTTCTCTGTCTCCTTCGTTTGTTGTTGGTTTTCTCCTTCCTTCTCCTGATGACCCTATATTTGACCTCATCCTTGGCACTCTCCTCTTCTCACTCTCCACTGTCTCTATCCATCTCCTGCCATGACCTCTACCTACCATTATCTCTACTTCAGTGATTCCTAACTTTACAGGCTAATAGTTTCCTTTCCTGACCTGCAACCCTGAATCTCCAAATGACCACCCGACACCTTTATCTAGATGTTTTCCAAAGGTAATATGTCAAAGTCAACGGTACTGTCATCCTTTCTCCAAAATCAACTCCAAGCACAAATTCTTCCTTTCATCCAAGCTCAAGCCTTGACATCTTCTCTTATGCCTCTTCCTCTTTCCCAGCATCCAGTAAATCCCCAAAACCATTTAGCTGTCCCTTTGCAAAATCTCCCCAAACTGCTTCCTCCCCTAAGAACCTCATGCGTTTGCCCCCCACTCCAGATGGAACAGGGAGAAACTGATCTTTGGAAAGGTGGTTCTTTCCCAAAATATCTTCCTCCAGAGCCCAGAATCCCACACTACCGACTCATCACTGTGTGTAAAGCCATCACTCCTCTTAGGGTCCTTTTTTAAGATACAAAACTCCTGGGGGGGAGAACATTTGATTTTGAAGTAAAAAGATGAGTTTGAATTCCTGTGCATTGGTGTGTAGCCTCTAGCAAGTTCTCAACTTCATGGAACCTTGGTTTTATGGTCTGTGAAATAAGAATATTAAGGTTTTCCCTAGGTACTTTGCAGAGATTGTTGCCTTGAGAAAAAATCTTAAAAACTTACATGCTTTTCATTATTTATTGTTTCTTCTTACGTTCCCAGCCACTTTGTGTGAATGGTTTTGTAGGATCCCTAGAAAAAGGATAAAAGTGCTGGGTACCTCAGGACAATGAGCTTGCTTGTGTCTACCATTTTGCTTCAGGGAAGCCCTATAATTCTGTTGTGTAGATTATAGATAAATAATGTAACATCACGTAATTACACATATAACATCACATAATTATTTATATATATATGTATGTATGTGTGTGTGTGTATATATGTGTATATATATATATATATATATACACATACACACACACACACAAACATATAAAACCACCTAGAATAATAACAGATTAAGAAGAGAACTGAGGAAGAATGGTTTTACTAAAATCTAGAAAAACGAGGGTCCCTGGGTGGCTCAGTTGGTTGAACCATCGACTCTTGATTTTGGCTCAGGTCATGATCTCATGGTTCATGGGATCAAGCCCCATGTCAGGCTCTGTACTGACAGCGCAGAGCCTGTTTGGGATTCTCTCTTTCCCTCTCTATCTGTCCCTCCCCTGCACGCACACACTCTCTCTCAAAGTAAATGAACACTTTTTAAAAATCAGAAGAACATATATAGGGTAAAATTTCATAATGGCCAAGAAGTATGTTTAAATACTTAGCAAAGGGGGCGCCTGGGTGGCGCAGTCAGTTAAGCGTCTGACTTCAGCCAGGTCATGATCTCGCGGTCCGTGAGTTCGAGCCCCGCGTCAGGCTCTGGGCTGAGGGCTCGGAGCCTGGAGCCTGTTTCTGATTCTGTGTCTCCCTCTCTCTCTGCCCCTCCCCCGTTCATGCTCTGTCTCTCTCTGTCCCAAAAATAAATAAAAAAACGTTGAAAAAAAATTTAAAAAAAAATAAATACTTAGCAAAGAAAAAGAAACAAATGGAGTGAAATGGGAAAATGTTAATAATTTGTAAATCTAGGCAGTGTGTATGTGTATGTTCATTATGATATTCTACTTTTACATGTTTCAAATTTTTATTAAAAAGTGTTAATGTGTTGGGGCACCCAGGAGGCTCAGTTGGTTAAGTGTCCGACTTCAGCTCAGGTCATGATCTCATGGTTAGTGAGTTCGAGCCCCACATCGGGCTCTGTGCTGTCATCATGGAGCCTGGAGCCTGCTTCAGATTCTGTGTCTCCCTGTCTCTCTACCCCTCCCCTACTCACACTCTGTCTCTGTCTCTGTCTCTCTCTCAAAAATAAACATTTAAAAATTTTTTAATTGTTAATGCATTAAAGACAGAGAAGGAAGTAATAATACAGAAAGAGTTCATCATATGATACTAACTTTAAAAAGTGAGTTAAGAAACAGAGTGTATGTTACCATATTTATTCCAAAAAAAAAAGAAAAAGAAGAAGATAAAGGAGTATAAATTATAACATTGGCAGTAAATTTCCCCCAAGATTGTAGCTTGGTTGTTGCTGGGTGAGATTATGATTATTTCTTTTAATTGTCTAATTTTGTTTTTCCATACTTTGCAAATTGTATTTAGTGATCATTTATTCTTTGTATAATTATACTGTGGAAAATGTTATTTAAAAATAAACAGGGGCGCCTGGGTGGCTCAGTCGGTTGAGAGTCCGACTTCAGCTCAGGTCACGATCTCGCGGTCCGTGAGTTCGAGCCCCGCGTCAGGCTCTGGGCTGATGGCTCAGAGCCTGGAGCCTGTTTCCGATTCTGTGTCTCCCTTTCTCTCTGCCCCTCCCCCGTTCATGCTCTGTCTCTCTCTGTCTCAAAAATAAATAAATGTTAAAAAAAATTTTTTTTTAAAAATAAAAAAATAAAAAAATAAAAAAATAAAAATAAAAATAAACAAATAAAGGGGCACCTGGGTGGCTCAGTCAGTTGTGTCCACCTCTTGATTTAGGCTTAGGTCATGATCTCCCAGTTCATGGGATCAAGCCCCACATGGAGCTCTACACTGACAGCACAGACCCTGGTTGAGATTCTCTCTCCCCCTCTCTCTCTGCCCTTCCCCCACTCGCACGAGTGTGCTCTCTCTCAAAAATAAATAAATAAACATTTTTAAAAAATAAAAAATAATTGGGGAACCTGGCTGGCTCAGATAGTAGAGCATGTGACTCTTGATCTCAGTATTGTGAGTTCGAGCCCCATGCTTGGCATAGCATTTACTTTAAAAAAGAAAAAATAATGAGAGAAAGAAAGAAAGAAAGAAAGAAAGAGAAAGCCGGCCTATTAGATGAACACATATTTCAGAGATTGAGACCAACTTGTACTGGTGAAGCTGTGAAAAAAGGGCACTTTCTCTTTTTAAGAGCTGTATTGAGGTACTATTGATATACAAAAAACTGGACATGTTTAATGCATACAACTTGATGAATTTAGACATATGCATACACCCATGAAATCATCACCACAAAGAACTAGACATATCCATTACTTCTAAAAGTTTGCTTGTGTCTGCATGTGCACATGCATGTGTGTGTGTATGTCTGTCAACGATACTTAATATGAGATCTACACTCTTAACAAATTTTTAAGTGCACAATACAATATTGTTAACTATAGGTGCTATGTTGTACAGAAGATCTCTAGAACTTTTTCATCTTGCTTAAATTAAGCTTTATATGAGTTAAACAAAAACTCCCCATTTCCCCTCTCCTCCAACCCTGGTAACCACCATTCTATTCTCTGCTTCTATGAGTTTGACTGTTCTAGGCACCTCATGTAAGTAGAATCATGCAGTATTTGTCCTTCTATGACTGGCTTATTTCACTTAACATAATGTCCTCCAGGTATACCCATATGGTCACAAATGGCAGGGTTTTCTTTTCTTTTTTTTTTTTTTTAAGGTTGAATAACATTCCATTGTATATATATACTATATTATCTTTATCCATTCGTAACTGCTGATAGACATTTGGGATGTTTCCATATTTTGGCTGTTGTGAATAACGCAAAATAGGCATTTTCATATATTTGGTTAGAGTTATTTTTACCTTTTTAATGTATAATTTGGCAATTAAAATTCTAAATGTTTATAGCCTATTTTAGAAAATTAAAAAAAACCAGAAATTTAAAAGAAGAGTGAGGAAAAGACCAGCAAATAAAACCTTCAAAAGAAAAAGTAGAGATGAAATACTCCTCCTCAATAATGAGTTGACAGAAAGCACTATGGTTTATTCACACAATGGAATACTATGTTAAACTGTAGAATGCTACCACCTGTGCAACAGGCAAAAAGGAAGAAAAAAGAATGTGTATGTACACAAAATATTTCTGAATATTTTTTGAAAGATACATTTTAAAAGCATGTAGCACTGGTTGCTGCTAGACAAGGACACTAGGAGCTGGGGCACACTGCAAAAGAAGAAACTCATACATCTTGAAATTTGAAAAATGTGAATTTAATACCCATTCATAATATAATGAAACAGAGAGAGAGAGAGAGAGAGAGAGAGAGAGAGAGAGAGAGAGAATGTGGCACCAAGTCAGTACATTACCAGGTAAGCGAAATTATTAAAGAAAGAACAACCACAATAACATCAAAAATAATTTTAGAAGCTTCTGATTTCTATTTTTTACTATGATTTTACCAATGGAGGCTACTGGGAATAACAACACTCTGTACTGACTTACTGTATGGCATGGGTTTTAATGATGGGTTTGGAAATTGGGGTTCTAGCTTTGAATTGTCCCTGGTGAGGCAATAGGAGGTAAGATGTTCCTCCACCATTTTTTCTTGTAATCGCACTATCATCTGCTCCTCCAGGACCAAGTCCTTCCCAAATGTTCAGAACTTTACCGCAGAGGCAAAACCTAATGAGGCAACTTGTGTACAGCTTGCTCTGATGCCCTGATCACCTCTGAAATCCCTCAAGATCCAGACTTCTGGGAGTTCTCTCTTCCCCTGGGAGATGTGTGCTTAAGGATCCAAGCTATCCATGCATTAGGTCAAGCAAACATGGCTCAGAGAATGTTTGCTGGATCAAATACAGGGTGACTGGCTCAGCACATGTCAGGCTTGAATTAGTTCTAAAGTGACTTCCAACTTTGACCTTCTGCTGTTATGGTAATCTGGGAGTCTCTTCATTACACCCAGGTGATTAAAGAGTTAGCTGAACATTTAGGATGTAGATAATTTTAATTTTAATTGATTTTTTTGCATCCTCTTTTCATGTCTGACTCTTTTCTGAAATGAAAATTAGATGTCAAATACAGAATTTAACCTCCCACCATAGTACTACCTTTGTCTGTGCTTTAGTTTTTTGTTTTTTGTTTTTTTTTTACCTCCCAATTGGAAGAGTAGGGACAGATAACAGAATCAAGAAAACTGAATCCCAAGCTAGCAGTGGGGGAAGATGAGAACCAATCCAGTTTATACCACAGAATCCCTCAAAATCTCAGAACAGGCAGCATTAGGTAGGACACTGGAAGATTCTTCCCTGAGAATTTGACCAGCCCAAGAGGAAATACCTCAAGATTTTTACACGGGACCTCTGTAACAGACAGCTCACCCAGATCACTGCGATGGTGAAGCTCACTGTCCAAAACTCCACTCCTGTCAGAAGCTCTGATCAGCATCTTAGGTGCCCATTCCTAATCACCACCATTTAAGCATGACCAGACATCTGAGGAAAGCCATTGTTGTGAAATGCAAAGACCAAAACATAAACCAAAGAGCCAAACAAACAAACCTAAAGCAGAAAAAAAAAATGTAACTTGGTAGAAACAGCAGTTATGCAGACAGAAGAAAACACAACAAAACAAGATTATCAATATTACCTTCAGAGAAATAAGAAAATAGATTGCAATCATGAAATAAGAATGGATGTGTGTTTCAACAAAGAATATTCAGAGGACAAAATTAAAAGGAACTCTTGAGAATTAAAAGCATAAATAAAAGCAATGATGAAAAGCCAAGCTATTTCAAGAAAATTCACAGAAATGTAAACTGGTGCAGCCACTCAGGAAAACAGTGTGGAGTTCCTCAAAAAATTAAAAATAGAATTACCCTACAATCCAGCAACAGTGCTACTAGGAATTCATCCAAAGGGTACAGAGGTGCTGATCATAGGGGCACCCGTACCCCAATGTCTGTATCAGTGCTATCAACAATAGGCAAATCATGGAAAAAGCCCAAATGTCCATCAACTGATGAAAAGATAAAGATGTGGTGTGTGTATATATATATATATATATGATGGAATACTACTCGGCAATGAAAAAGAATGAGATCTTGCCATTTGCAACAATGTGAATGGAACTGGAGAGTCTTATACTAAGTGAAATAAGTCAGTCATAGCAAGACAGATATCATATGTTTTCACTCATATATGGAATTTGAGAAACTTAACAGAGGACCATGGGGCAAAGGAAAGGAAAAAATAGTTACAGAGAGGGAGGCAAACCATAAAAGACTCTTAAATACAGATAACAAACTGAGGATTGATGGGAGTGGGGGGGGGAATGGGTGATGGAAATTGAGGATGGCACTTGTTGGGATGAGCACTGGGTGTTGAATGTAAGTGAGGAATCATGGGAATCTACTCCCGAAGCCAAGAGCACACTCTATGGTAGCTAACTTGACAATAAATTACATATATAAAAAAAGTCCCAGAAAGTTGAGCAAAAAGTCAGAGATTAAAAAGAGGAATGAAAAGAAAAATAAAATAGAGGATCAATCCGAAAGTCTCAATATTCAAATAATATAAGAGGAAAAAATGGAGAAGATAATAATCAATAAAATAATCCAAGAAAATTTCCAAAACCAAAGGACACAAATTGATATACTTAAAGGGTCTACCAACTGCTTAACACAATAGATGAAGACAGACCCACATTAGGCACATTATTGTGGAATTTCACAACACTGGGAGAAAGAAAAGTTTCTACAAGGTTCCAGAGAGAAAATACAGGTGACTAAGATGAGAACTTCTCAACACTAACAAGGAAATTAGAAGACAATGAAGCATTGTTTTCCAAATTCTGAAGAAAAAATATTTTCCAAAAAGAATTCTAGTTTCAGATAGAAACTAGTTTCAGATAGAAACAGTTTGAGCAATGAATCAAATATGAATGTAAGAGTCATTTTAAGATACTCAATGTCTTAAATTGTTGACTTCCTTCCTTGTACCCTTTTTTCAAAAGCTCTTGGAAACAGGGCTCCTACAAAATAAAGCAGTAACATGGCATAAAGTAAACCAGTAAGTCAACCTAGGACAGGGGTGAATGGAATGTCTAAGAGGTCCCCAATTGTTGGAGATCCCAAGAGAACAGTTTTCCCCCAATGAAGAGGGAATCCTAGTTCAGGCTGAGCAATGAGATCCAAGGACCAGACATTCTTAGCACGGGCATCGCCAGGATTTCCTCTGCTGTTATATCATCTTTTTAACCTGAGGAGAGAGTACCCAGGTAAGCCTGGTCCAGATTCTGCACTGGTCATGTGTGGATCAAATCCTAGTTCTCTCTTCCATGCTAGCCAAATGCGCCAACAGAAGACATTTGTTTCACCCCATGGACATCTTCTGGGATCCAGAGCATTAGAAAGAAACTGTTGGTGCTTAGAAGCAAAACATACAGAGCATGTTTATCTACTGGACATCCTCTCCCTATCTCATACTACAGCCCTTAGATTCCCTGGTTCCAGAGCCCTTAGAGTTCAGGACTCCTTTGTGGTCTTGCCCACTGACTTCTTCCAGGTGGTTCAGGTAAACTTTTAAGAGAGCTATAGCGGGGGGGGGGGGGGGGGCACATGGGTGATTCAGTCAGTTAAGCATCCAACTCTGGCTCAGGTGATGATCTCAGGGTCCATGAGTTTGAGCCCTACATTGAGTCTTGCACTGTGCGTACGTGCTCGTTCTCTCTCTCTCTCTCTCTCTCTCTCTCTCTCTCTCTCTCAAAAATAAGAAAGCCATAGGAGGACTATGACCCAGAGACTGCTCACCTTCCCTCCTGGGAGCCTTAATAAATAGTGGCAACGTTGTCCTTTTCTCACACAGCTAGATTTGTTAGACACTTGGTTTTTCCCCCAAATTAAGCAATATTGTGTTTAGGGATACACACATAGGTTGAATAACTCTAAGGAAATAGTTAATACTATCCAAGGGGAAAGGAAGGCATACATTTGGGGATGAGCACACAGGAGACTTTGTGACACCTATAATTTTTTTGGTGGTGAGCTCATAAATTTTTATATTATTGTTATTAATAAATGTGTGTTTTGCACACTCCTTTCTGGGTACTTAATACACATACACACTAATAACTATATAGAAGGGGAGGGAAAATCCATAATTCTAACACCTAGATTCAATAAATATTAACATTTTTAAGTATTTCCCGTCATCTTTTTTTCTGTGCATTTTACATCATTGAGATCATTTTGTGAATACATTTTTGATACACGCCTTTTTTGAGAGGCTGTATAATACAAGCATCTTATGTTATTAAGTTCTTTGTGTATTTATCACTTTAGGAACTATTATAATAGTATATCGAAACTCTGCTCTGTCTCAAAAACCATAGCTCTTGGGAATGACATGCTCGTAATCTTTGCGCTGGTGAAAGCTTGTACCCTGAAAACTTGTACCCTGAAAATGTTGGCAGGATAACCCAGACTGTCCTCCTACCACCAGATCACCTCGTCAAAACCCACCTTCTTCAAGGCCCTGCTCAAATCTCTCCACCCTCCAGGGAAACCTCCTTCTTTAACCTTCCAGGCTACCTGTTATCTATTCTACCTCTTTCTGTAGCTATCTGTGTTCATTTCTTCTCTCTCTTTGTACACTATAAATTATTGGGACAGAGGCATGCCTCCAGAGAGCCTGGAAAATATTAAGGGCTCCATAAATAATAAGTGAATAAACTTGAAAGACTATTTTTTTATTCTTTGCGTTAATATCCTGCATTACCAATAGGATTCGTCTATATAATTAAGTCACTTATGGGCTTTTCACCCAAATTGAAGGTTCTCAAATGGAAACACATTCTGTTTACCCATAATTGCCACATTCAGAAATTGTGAACATGACCACCCCCACTGTCCCTAATATTAAATTTGCTATTTGCTTTGAGGGCTGGATTAAGGAATGTTCGAGCTCTAAAGGCAACAATTCATGTTTATTGAAAGCCTGGTATGTGCCAGGCACACCAGCCTAAGTGGTTTGTATACAGTTTTGCAATTTAATTCTCACAGCAACACCATGAGATAAAAGCTATTCAGTTTCCTCATTTTACACCTGAAGAAACTGAGTCCCTTGTACAAGGTCCACTAGGTTGTACATTGGAGGAATTAGGACTCCAACCCAGACTTCACACTCCTCACTTCTGGGCAAAGCTGTCTCCTCAGAAATAAAAGTATAAAATCTAAATCTTGGGGCGCCTGGGTGGCGCAGTCAGTTAAGCGTCCGACTTCAGCCAGGTCACGATCTCGCGGTCCGTGAGTTCGAGCCCCGCGTCAGGCTCTGGGCTAATGGCTCAGAGCCTGGAGCCTGTTTCCGATTCTGTGTCTCCCTCTCTCTCTGCCCCTCCCCCGTTCATGCTCTGTCTCTCTCTGTCCCAAAAATAAATAAACGTTGAAAAAAAATCCTTTAAAATCTAAATCTTGCTCTCCAACTCTCAATTCCATATTTTAAAGTCAGTTCTCCATCAAATGGCTAACACTTGTGAACATACCTTTATATTGATTGATAAAAAGAACAGTAGACAACGTTTAAAAGAGAAATAAGAAGGAAATCCACAATCTTACCACCTAACAAATACTATCATTTTGGAGTACTCTTTTCAGCCTTTTTTCCATATATGTACCTCTAAAAAGGGGGGGGAAATCCTCAGACAGTTGCATATAGGCTTTTAAGCAGAGGAGTCTGTTTAATGGTAAAGACAAGAGTGGCACCAAAGACAAACATCAGCTCTCCTGCAGCTTTGCCTGGGGTTCATCTTGTATCACATGGAAACCTGGAAATATGACACAGATAAAGCATAATTAACAAGGAGTTGATTTCCTGCACACTCAAAGGTAGCCCGCATGTAGCACAGTACTCTTGAAGGAGAAGAGGGGTAGAAGCACTGGCTTGTGCTTTGAGTATCATGTGTTATGTCTACAGCCGCTGAATGTGTAGCAAAAGTAAACTATGATCTACTAGAAAATGTTGAATGTTAGATGCATTCTTAATTCTTTGAGAAATTTGTTTTGAGTAGGGTTGACACACAATGTTATATTAATTTCAGGTGATTAGATCACAACACAGTGATTCAACTTCTGTATATGTTATGCTATGCTCAGGACACATGTCACCATACAACACTATTACAATAGCATTGACTATATTCCCTTTGCTACACCTTTTATTTCCATGACTTATTCATTCCATAACTGGAAGCCTGTATCTCCCACTCTCCTCACTCGTTTTGCCCATACCTCACCCCCCTCTTCCCTCTAGCAATCATCAGTGTGTTCTCTGTACTTATAGGTTTGATTCTGCTTTTTGTTTATTTGTTTATTTTGGTTTTTTATGTTCCACATATGAGTGAAATTATATGGCATTTGTCTTTCTTAGTATGACTTATTTCACTTAGCATAATACCCTCTAGATTCATTCATGTTGTCACAAATGGAATGATCTCATCCTTTTATATGACTGCATAATATTCCTGTGTGTGTGTGTGTGTGTGTGTGTGTGACATCTTTTTATGTGCATTTGTCTACTGATAGACACTTAGGTTGCTTCCATATCTTGGCTATTGTAAATAATGCTGTAATAAACATAGGGGTGCATATATCTGTGTGAATTAGTGTTTTTGTTCTCTTGGAGTAAATACCCAGTAGTGGAATTATTGGATTCTACAATATTTATATTTTTAATTTTTTGAGGAACCTCCATACTGTTTTCCACAATGGCTGTACCAGTTTACATTCTTGACCAAAAGTGCACAAGGGTTCTTTTTTTCTTCACATCCTCACCTCACCAACACTTGTTATGTCTTGTCTTTTTGATGCATTCTTAATTCTTCATCTTTCAGTTATTGGAAGTCCATTTTTCTGTAAAAGACGCCAGGCAAATGTTTCTTGCCCCCCTCTTTCTCCCCTCCCCCACCCCCTGCACCTGCTCTCTCTCTCTCTCCCTCCCTCTCTGATAGGCAGACTAATGGTCTCTAAAGATGCCCACACCCTAATCCTTGGAGCCTGCGAATATGTTACCTCACATGGCAACTTTGCACTGTGATTAAGGGTACATACCTTGATATGGGGAGATTGTCTTGGATTATCCAGATGAACCCAGCCTAATCACATGAAACCTTAATAGGAGTGAGACCTTACCAAGTGTGGTCAGAGTGAGACTTGACTAAGGAAGAAGGGTCAGGAGAGAACTGGTGAGGTGGCAGCTGAGGAGGACATAACCTGTCATTGCTGGCTTTGAAGATGGAGGAAAGAGGCTATTAGCCAATAAATGGGGGTAGCCTCTAGAATCTGGAAAAGACAAGGAAATAGATTCTCCCCCCGAACGTCTAGAAGAGCTAACACTGATGTTAGCCTGGGGGAGACCCATGTCAAATTTCTAATCTATAGAACTGTAAGGTAATACATTTGTGTTGTTTTAAATCCTTAAGTTTGTGGTAATTTGTTACAGAAACGATAGAAAATGAATTCAATTTTCCCTCTGCCCTCTCTCCCTCTTCCTCTTTTTCCCTCTGTTAATTGTGTCCTAATTGACTAGTGTGTGTGACTGCATTATGCTTGATTCGGCAGTCCTTTGTATATCCTTGAATTCCTCAAAGACCACCCTTCCTGGCACAGTCACTACAGCAACTTTCCTGTGCTTCAACCTCTAGATTCTCAAGTGCACTCATCTCAAAAAGAAAGTCAGTAAAGACATAGCAACTCTAGGTGTTACTCTTTGTACTGGATAAAAGGATTGATGACAGAAAATTTGTCTGTCTTATTTATTGCTAAATGCCCAGCATGTAGAGCAGCATTAGTACAACAGGAGTAACGCAATAAACATTTCTTGCTTGACTGCTTGATTGATGAATTTAATTTAGAAACTTGTATCTTTTTCCCAAGCCATGTGCCGGAACCATTTGCTACTACTGACTCTCTGAGTATCATCATGACCCATCTTCCTCCAGGGAGAGGGGTGAATGCAATGGGCCAACTAGGGTGAAACTGAGGTTGAAATTGACCCAGAAGTAGCTCTGCTTGGTCAATGAGGACTTTGTGTAAGTATAGCTGATGCTGTGCCTGATGACAGATATACAAAGCTTCCTTAATCATTCATTCAACCAAAGTTAAGAGTCTACTGTTTGCAGTACTCTGCTACATTCTAAGGACACAAAGATAAATAGGACACAGTCACTGTCATCTCAGTGCTAACAACCTGGGAATGGCTGTTGACTGCTTTACAATATGATGGATACTCTTTTTTTTTTTTTTTTTTTTTTTTTTTAGATTTTATTTTTGAGTAATCTCTACACCCAACATGGGGCTCAAACTCACAACCCTGAAATCAAGGGTCACACATTCCACCAACTGAGCCAGCCAGGCATCCCTGATGGATACTCTTTCACACACAATGATCTCATTTAACTCTTAGAAGAATGATCCAGAGAAATGGGTATTATGAGCCTCATTTAATGGATGAGGAAACTCAGCCTGCAAAGTTAGATAACTTCTACAAATGGCAAGTAAGTGGTCCATGCCAGTCTTGGAATCCAGGTCTGTCTGGCTCCAAAAGCATATAATAAACTATTCACATTGTAGAGTGGCTTACAGTTTACAAAGCACCTTTAGCATACATTATCTGACTACTTCCAACAAGTTTCTGAAATAGGCATTGTTCTACTCATTTTAGCAGAGAAAACTCATATTCAACTTATTTGCCCAAGTCAGAAATTTTCTAAGTGACAGAACAGAACTGAACCCAAATCTTCTGACTCTAGACCCTATTCCATTTCCACTCTTTCCTGTTTTTATTAAACTCTAAATTCTGCACACAGACCCACCTGCTATCTATGAGAGTGGGATGTGAGACCCTGATGAAGACATGTGTGAGAATACAGAGTGAGGCAAACAGTACTGTTACTGTTGAAGCTCGTGCCAGGTGAAAATTGGTTAGGTAGAGTTGTGTTCACTCTTGCACTGTCTGTTATAATCACTTGCTTGATCTGGGGCCAGCAATGTCGTAACTATCCTCAAGTGTCATGTTTGGGTATATCTCGCACATTTCTTACATTCAGAACCACTTGGTTCAACATTTTGACATTATACCAGTGCTCATCAAACCTCATGGTCTAACTAGTCACCTTTTACAATAGAAAAGACAGGTCCCCAACCAATCACTATACTGTAAGCTTTTCCTCCCTTCCAGTAAGACCTCTTTTGTCTCTGGTGGTTGCAGACCTGGGTCAAAAGAGGTTTGCTGCTTATCAGGGTTACTTAAGATTGGTGGTGATAAGAGCAGGTGTCTGTGAAAATCTCTTAAGGATAGTAGTCATCTATTTACTCATTTATGTATCTTTTATAGTTACCTGGGACCAGCCCTGGTCTGTAGCATTCATTGAGTGAGTGAATGAATGAAACCTCCAAATATGCTAATGTGGTAAGACACTGTAAAGAAGCTCAGAACTCAGGAGCACTGGAAGCAAAAAGGAAGCCAGTGAAGAGAGCTGATGGAGAAGTTTATATAGGGCCACAGGGATGTGGTTTGCCACTGACCATGTGTTGTGCCCTGAACTCAACACCAGCAGTTGTGAGGACTAAACTTGGCCTTTCAGTAGAGTGGACTGATAGACCTACTTCTGCCACTAGCAATGTGGCCTTTGGCAAGTTTCTATTCTGATGTGGAATACAGGGGACCATTTAATATCTGGATTTTTTCCATAGCCTCTGCCATCACGTTGGAACCCTTCACCAAAATGTCCTATTCCAGCTTCTTTCCCTGGTGTCCTCCTGTGCCCCAGCTTGCTGTACCCCCTAAGTTGACGAGCACCACCTCAAAGTTGTCTCCATGGAAGAGCTTCCACCCAGAATCCCCACTTTGCTGTCCCACCCCTCATCATGGGACCTTCCTCTCACATCCGAGCAGCCAACCAAAGTGAGGCCCTGATGCAGCTCTTCTCATACTTTGCATGAAAACAGTCCTCTGATTATTAAGTTTAAAACACACTTTTCTGGGTCTACCCAGATCTCAGGAGGGGCCCCAGAATTTTCTAACACCCCTAGAAGATTCTGTTGCAAGTGATCCAAAGACCACTTCTTGAGATTAAGTGGTCTAAACTTTGACCCTAGACCAGTGGTTCTTACCCTGGCAGTTTATTGATTCCCAAGGGACCTGAGGATTGCACTCAGGAGATCCACGAACTTGAAGGGGGAAAAAAATACATCTTTATGTTTTATTAGTTCTTTTTTTAATGTTAATTTATTTTTGAAAGAGAGAGATAGACACAGAGACAGGGAGCGAGCAGGCGAGGGACAGAGAGAGAGGGAGACACAGAATCTGAAGCAGGCTCCAGGTTCTGAGCTGTCAGCACAGAGTCCCATGCAGAGCTCGAATTCATAAACTGCAAGATCATGACCTGAGCCAAAGTCAGACGCTTAACCGACTGAGCCACCCAGGCACCCCTATGTTTTATTAGCTCTAACTGTAATTTAGCATTTCCTTTACTTTTGAACGTAGGCAACAAACTCAGTAGTATTAGTAGTGCCTGTGACTTTGTCACCAATAGAAATCCTTAATATTGTCCGCACGTTACTGCTGCTGCAGACCTTGAAGGCAATTTGTATTTATCACTACTTTGAAATTATGGTTGTTTTAGACCTGCCACTAGCTTTTGTTATTTAATCAATTAATAAAGAAGCACAGGGGTGACTGGGTGGCTTAACTGGTTAAGCAGTTAATCGTCAGACTATTGATTTTGGCTCAGGTCATGATCTCAGGGTTGTG
The DNA here is from genome assembly GCF_016509475.1 of Prionailurus bengalensis. Classification (NCBI taxonomy): domain Eukaryota; kingdom Metazoa; phylum Chordata; class Mammalia; order Carnivora; family Felidae; genus Prionailurus; species Prionailurus bengalensis. Next base: position 57,944,359 of record NC_057351.1, read on the forward strand.
AGATCTAGCACCACATCAGGTTCCACACTGGGAGGGGAGCCTGTTTGAAATTCTCTCTCCCTCTCTCTCTCTCTCTCTGCCCCTCCTCTGCTTGCTCTCTTTCTCTCTCTCTCTCAAAAAAAAATGCACATATAATACTATACCACTAGTTTTTTAATTAACTCATTTATTTTGAGAGAGACAGAGAGATAGAGCACCAGCAGGGGAGGGGCAGACAGAGAGGGAGAGATAGAATACCAAGTGGGTTCTGTACTATCAGCGCAGAGCCCGACATGGGGCTCAGTGTCACAAACCATGAGATCATGACCTGAGCTGAAATCAAGAGTCTGGCACTTAACCAACTGAGCTATCCAGGTGCCCAATATACCACCATTAAAAAAAAAAAATTCTGATAACTCTATTTTAATATTATTGTGTGTATTTCATTTTATGCATTTAAAATATTATTCTGAGGGGGGGGTCTCATAGGCTTCACCAGACCAACTTTTGTCAACGTTGTCAAAGAGGTCCTTGGCACAGAAAAAGAAATGGTTAAAAGCTCCTTTAGATAGAGCTAGTTATGCCAAAGACCAAAAACAATTTCTGGCACCTTCTGCTCCCTGCTTTTCCTCATTGCCCTTTCTTCCCAAAAGCCAACTCATTAGCCAGGTGGATGATCTCACAAGAATTACTGAGCTGCCTCCCGGCATGGACTGTGTCCTGAAAATGACCTTGGCAAAGATTAGGAGAGTCTGGGTTCTACTGAAGCTTCCCTTGGCCTGGAGAATTTGTCCCTTTGTTTTCTCAATCAACCAGAGCTACCTCTCCTAGTTCAAAGTCCTCTGTTTTGTCAGTATAAATATTGACCTGAGTGGGTAAAAAAATCAAAATCATACCCTCGATGAACAGAAACTTCCTGGAACAGGTTACTAGACAGTCATCAGAAAGAGAAACTGAGGCAGAGAGCAAGGACTGTCTACTCTGCTGTGTGCCAGCACCATCATCCTTACTTGATTTCCTATACAGACTGGCCCAAGAGTGAATAAGGAGGGCATTCCCTTTTGGAAAGAGAAGCAAAAGCAAGACCATACAAACTGGCAAAATGACTGCCAGGTGACAGGGTGTTTGGGCAGTGCCCACCAGTTATAACTCTCCTGTGCTTTATAGACTCCTAAGTAGCTGGTGAAAGCACTATCCGGTTTACAAATGAGAAAGGAGCCTGAAACACAAGCATCCTGGCCCCTGGCACCATCCACACTGGTTGCTCTCTAGGAGCTCCTGGGGAGCTGCGGAGTTTATCCATGCATCCACAGCCAGAAAGGAATCAGCATTCCTGGGTTTGTGACTTACAGGAAATTAATGACTGGGTTAGACACGTCCTGGGGACTCCCTATCCTTGAAGTCCTAACACCCAGGGAGGGATTCCTAGGTTGGGGGAATGCCCTACCTTCTGGCTTTGTCCAAGACTGGGATTTCTTAGGAGGTTGGGGTGCCAATCAGCAACCATAAATCTTGGAGAACCTTTACCGTTTTACAAGGGAGTTCGCGGGGGCTGCTCTTCTCCCTCTCACAGTCTATTTACAACGCCAAAACCTCCGTGTTAATGGACCTGGGATAATGGTGTTTACTTTACCGCGATAAAGCGCTCAGCTCCCTGGGGGAGCGGCTGTAAAATGTCCTGGAGGTAGAGGTGAAGGGGGGCACCATAAAAGCGGGCGCTGGAAGGGGACGAGGCACCGGCTTCTTCTCCAGGCCGGCCCTCGCCCTCCACCCCTAGGCCCGGCTGAGCAGCCCAGGCCTCGAGGGTGAGGACGGTTCCCACATAAATCACCAGCGCCAGAGTCTCGGGAAAAGGCGCATTTTTCATTGCTGGCTGCAGGGCAACTCCCGACAGCGAACGAGAAACAGAAGTTCTCTTTAGATAAACCGTTTACCGGAGCGCGCGTCCTGGCAGCGCGGCCCACAGAGCACAGGGCAACGGGGTCCTGGGGCTGCGCCCCCACCAGCGGAGTACCTTGCAGAGGCCCCCAAGAAACCCAGATCCTCCGGGCGGAGGAGAAAAAGCGAGAGCCAAGCGAGAAGGAAAAGGAGAACGTCAGGGTCTGGGGAGACTGCCTGGGGGGACTGGAGAAGCAGCTCACCCGAAGACGCTATGGAGTCCAAAGACCTGAGAGGTCAACTCGTCATTTACCCAGATCTGTGTGACCTGAGCTCCAAGAATCTTCAGTTATAAAACGTATATAAAAAGTACTACCTTCGTAGTCTATGTTCCCTGTTAAGAAATTATATCAAAAGCAATTTGTAAAGCCTGTAAAGCCAAAATTATCAAACGGCCATGGGCGGGCCTGGGGGGTTTTGCGAAGCCCCTGAAATGGCTGCACGAGCCCAGGAGCATTCTCCCGAGGAGAGGGTCCATGGCTTACATCAGGTCCCAAACAGGTGCTCCAACCCCATAGTGTTGAGAACTAGCGCACTAGTTCTGTGGCTGGATTAAATGTTAGGGTTCTAACTCCCACACTAGCTGTGAGGCCTTGCCCAAATTACCTAAACTGCCTGTTTCCTCCTCTGTAAAATGAGATCATAATTCCCAGGATTGTCGGGGACGGTACAAATCCTTGGCATGGTGTCTGATGCATACATAGTAAATGCTAACTAAATGCTAGATATTTTTACACCCTAGTCCTGTAGCAAAGACATTTGGCTCTAAAGCCAGGAACTCCAGGCTTAGCCTTTTCAAGCTGAAGGTTGCCAGATCCCCCCAAACCTTCACTGGCCCTGGGCCCCGGAGCATGCCCCTTGCCCGCTTTGCGATGGCGAACTTTCCACTGCACTTGGTGGGTGCGCAGGCCTCGGTTTGCCCCCAGAGTGTTCATTAGGCATGGGGGTGCGCACCTAGGACTCAGTTTGGGGAGCTGTGCGCTTGCTGGGCGGCCCCCTTTGAAGGCAGCTCTAACCCTGCCGGCGGCCAGGCGCCCAGGGCTCAGCCATAATCCGGATTTGGAGGCCAGAGCACTAAGCTGGCTGCCACCGACAGGAGGGAATCAAAGCGGCCGCCGTCCTGGTAGCTCCAAGTCTTGTTTACTTGTTGACGTGTGCGCACCCAAGCGGGACGACCTCGAGTTTTGAGTAGCCTTGAAAGAAGAGAGGTCCCCCCGCCCCCAACACACACAACCCAGGAGCAGGCACCTCCAGCCTCCACCTCACCGGAGGCCGAAGCTTCCTATCGCTAGCAGACACGTTTCCTTCCCTCCTAAGGTCAGAGGTCGAGCCCCGGAGAGGCCTGGTGCCTCTTCCCTCGAGGCCCACCCCGCGCGGCGGCCCGGAGCGGAGCGCCTTTCCAGCCTCGCCTTCTTACCCCCCTCCCGGCTCGCCATCCATTAGTGTAATCCGCTGTCCAAACACTGCGGCCGGGACGGCCAGACATTGGTGTAAACAGACCCGGGGGGACAATTCTAACGATATAAATAAAATAACCATTAATAGCGAAAATTGTTCGATGAGCAGGAGGCGGAACACCCGGGACTCCAGTCTCGCTCGGGTTTGTGTACACAGCGTGGACACCACGCATCTGTCAGGTAAACCGGAGGTCCTTGTCCCCGCTGAAATCTAAATCCAGCGCAGGTGAGGTCCCCGCAGGCGCGTCAAGGGCCACCCGGCTCCTGACACGCACAGGCCTGGACATGCACGCGGCTCGGGACAGACGCTCACGCCCAGAACGCCATGTCGCCAGGGGTTTGAGTTAACGTCACCGCCTGCGCCCGGCCCCAAACACAGCGCGAAGGGAGTCAACCCGGCTCTTCGCCAAAATTTCGCGCGCCTAAGTGTCCAGCCCCCGGGTGCCACCAGGCTCCCCACCTTGCCCCATCGAGACCTCGGTGCGCTCAGGGGCACAGAGCTCACACTCAGAAACAGGAAAAATCAACCTCCACTAGTCCCGGGGTCAATAGAAACTAACATTTAGTGAGCTGGGCACCGCGCTAAGTGCTTCACAAAGGCGATCTCTAATCCTCTATGAGGTGGGTACTTCTAGTACTCCCAGGTCTACAAACCAGGAAAGCAGGGCTCAGCATTAATGAGTTCACCCAGGGACAGACTGGAGACAGAATTTGAACCCACCACTCTCCTCCAGGAAGCGCACCGTGCACACCCGAAGTGCAGGCACTGGCTCAGATTAGGACGTGCCTGGCTCCAGCGAGTCCCTGGCCCTGCCGGGCTGTGGTGATTTTCCAGTGGGAAGTTCCTACTTCTGTGGAGGGCGTGGGCAAAGTGGCCTGGGATGTCGGGACAAAGAAGGAGGGGAGACGCCTAGAGAAGCCCTTGGCCTGTTCTGGGAGCCCAGGAGCTGGTGGTTCAAAGCGCTCCCAGAGGCCTCAGCGGCCCTGCTCTGGCTTCGGAGCTGCAGACACTGGACGCCTGGGCCAAGCCAGGAGGAGCTGCTCCCAGACCCACGTTGTGGGGGAAGATCTGCTCAAGGGAAGTTCTCCTTGAGGTCAGGTGGCCATGGAGTCCAGGTTCCTGGAGTTGGGCTGGAGTAAGGCGTTCTCTCCAGCCCACCCAGGCCTTGGAGTCTTGCCATGGCATCTAGCACACAGGCCTGGAAGTCTCGCATCCACCTCTTACTTGCTCTGTGACCTTGGACAAGTCATTTCATTTTTGTGGGCCTCAATATCCATGACTCTAAAATGAGGGGGAGAAAGCAATAATGTCTGTACCATGGGGATCTCGTAACAATAGGGAAGAGATGATGCATGTGGAATGCTTTGTTCACCAGCAGAAGGTTTATTATCATGATTAATATTAACTTCATGGCATGTTCCCAGAAGGCAGAACAGAGGGCAGGCAGGCCCTCTTCTTTGTGAAGAGAAAGCGAAAAAGGACAGAGATGGGGAGAAAGGAAGCAGCTATGAGGGCATGCTGATAGGGAGAAGAGGAGAGGGGGCTACACGAAGCTCAGCCCTACCGCCAAGGCATGTTTATCTTCAAGGCAGCTTCAAGGAAATCCCAGAGCCTGTGGACTACTGCCTAGGCCTTGGAAAATTTGTGGTGGGGATGAGCTATCCAGCACCTGGCAGGAATTCACAAAATGCTCAGCCTGGTAACACTGGGGCTGGCCAGGGAAGGGAGAGGAACAAAGACAGAGAGCTCAGTGTGGAAGGCAAGGAACTTAACCTTGGGCGAGTTAGTCGCCTTGCCTTCTCCAAAGCCTCAGTTTCCTCCTCTATATAGGGGTTACATTACTAGGGCTCTAGATAAGACCTGTTGCAGGAAGCAGAAACAATAACAACGGTGGACACTGAGAAGAGTTTACAATAGGCCTGGTACCATTCTCCGATCTTCATACCCAGGACTCTCCCAAGCCCACCAAGGCAGCTTGCCCACAGTCTGACTGTTTCTGTTCGAGTTGGTGAGTGGGGAGGCTCTTGGTCCCTGAGCCTTATGGTGTGCTTGTAGGAAAGCCCTGAATGGTAGGCAGTGTTACTGTTATCAGCAGTATTATTTCTATGATTACCGCTGCTCCTTCCCCATCCTGAGAGGCAGTAATCATTAACTCCTCTTTACAGAAAAGGAAACAGGCTCAGAGAGGATAAGGGATTTGCCTGAAGTCACACAGCAGATCTGTGACAGAGCGAAGAGATTAGAAACCATGCGATTTCGAAGACCAGATGTTCTCCCACACCAGAAGAGAAAAGGAGAGGCGTGCAGGGCAGTGGGCTGAGGCAGGGTAGGAGAGGGACACCCACCCCCCACTGGGGTAGGTCCAGGGCAGCTGATTTATTTACATTCCAGCGTGGACACCAATTGGCCAGATCTTTATCTAAACATGATAACAATGACATGAGTCTTTGGGGATTTGTTTACTGTTGCTAAAAAATGATGCATTTGTGGGAGCGGGAAGCTCAGGCTGGGTGTGGGATTTGTTTGCTGTGGCTCCAGAGGGTGGGGAGTGGGTAGGGGGGAAGCCAAGAAGAGGCTGTTGGTGCTTCCAAGAGTATATCCTAAAACTCCAATGATTAAGAGAACTGGTCTCCTTGTTTGGGGACAAAAAACCACACACACACACACACACACACACACACTTTCATAGTTTAATAATGCTCTCCCCCCCCCACACACACACACCCCAAGTAAGGAAAAGGAGTGCCTGGGAGTCCAACTCCCTGATCTCTGCTCAGTGGAGGAGAGGTTCAGAGCTTCCCTCCTAGAGTTTAACAACCACCCCTTGAGTCCACCTTCACAACATTTACTACGGCCCTCTCTAAGCTCAGAGGTCTGTAAGCACTTTCCTTCCATCATTTCTTTAATCCTACAGCAGGCTTATAAAGTCCAAACCACTTTTGTGGGTGAGAAAGCTGCCACCTACCGAGGCTGAGGGACAGCTCAAGGTTACACAAGACTACAAAAGTGGCCGAACTGGGCTCCAAACCTCTGCTGGACTCTAGGGTCACTGCTTTGGCCCAAGAGACAGGAGGTGTGATCCTGATTTAGAGAAAGCCACATCTCCCCCCATGCCCCAAACCCAGCCTCTTCCACTCTGTGGGCTCTCCCTGCGGAAGAAGGTGTCATACCTGCTACCTCTTACACTTGCATGCTTGTGACATTTGTGTGCATCCATTCACATTCACACTTACTGGATTACTGGTTGTGAGTGCTGTGAACTTTCATCTGTGCCCACATCTATGCTCACTCAGTGCAGGGGTGGGGGGCACAAACATACACCAGGCCACTCATCTACTATCCTAATGGGGGAGGAGCATGTAAAGTTTTTAAAGTCTAAATTACAGAATAATTTCAATGTGGTTTTATTACTTTCAAGAACACACACAGTGATTACAACCCTAGTAATAAAACCTATCCCCTCTTCTCTGACTGAAGCTTAAATAGGTCCCTGTGGGACCACTTTGTACTAGACTAATTGTAATGATCCCATAAATTGCCTGTATGGAAATAGTGCATCTCATAGTCATGGAAGCTGGTTTTATTCTTGGACCATATAAACATTTCTCTCCAAACCTCATGTCACTACCAGCAATCACATTATTGTGAGGAAAAAAGGAGGGAGAGGGATTCAGAATGAGTGTTGGCCCAGCCCCCGTTTTGACCACACTCTCTGAAAGAGCAGAGCCCTGATGTGGAGTCTACACTTATGGGCACAGTCCTGAAAGCCTTCTTCCCCATGCCTTTGCACATGTGCACGCACTGATGTGTTCATACAGGAAAGCACCTTCCTTTTCATTCAAGGAGAAAGAGAAGTCCATAGAAACATATATATCAGGCCTGTGTCCATCTGTTGGAAACCCGTATTTATCAGAGTGATACAACTGTCATCAACCTCAGAAACATGGTGGTTGCAGATGGAACGGGAAAGGGTAGAGGTCGCTGGCTGCCTTCCATGCAGCATGGGAGCCTGACTCACAGGGGAGAGCGCCCCAGACCCCGTCACCTCTCTGGAGGCCAGTGACTCAGTGGCCCCACTGGCCCCATACCCAGTAGCTGGGGGAGGGTAAGAGAGTATAGGTGGGCCTAGAACAGCTACAGAATGCTCAGTCCTTGCAACTGCTGGCTAGGTTGAGCCAGGATCCTACTCTCTTCTCCCAGATTTGGCCCTTGCATTTTAAGGCAGTCCCTGAAACACTTCCCAGCTGGGGTGATCTCAAGGCCCCTAATCTAAAGTGGGGCTGGCAGGAAAGAAACAGAAAGAAAGATCAGTTCAGCTGGATCTTGCTCATGTGGGGTGGGGGAGGGGGTAGTCCTGATCTGGGAGCCCCCATCTGTGCTCTCAAGGGATGCCTGGGGCCCAGGCCTTATGGTCGCCTTCAGCTCTGCTGTGATCCTCTCCAGACTGCCACAATAGTAGGAAACGGAGGCTCCGCAGGATCTGCCTGGAGCGGGGATTTCCACAGGGAGGGTGGCCAAGCCTGCCACCTGGAGCCCCACACACCCACCAGGGCCCTCAGCAGAGATTGCTGGGGGCTGGGGCACTGGGGGGTGGGAGAGGTCCTACAAGCTGAAGCAGGGTGCAGAGTAGTGTCCCCATCACAAACTCCAAAGTGCTTGGGCATCATTAGGAGCAGCTCCTGAGATAAGAGTAGTACAGGATAGAATGGGGGAGACGGTCCGGGACTCAGAAGTGAGGCCGTGATCCACTGGTTTAACTCTGCCCTATGCAGCATCAAACACCTGCAGGGGCCAGGACAAAAATGCAGGAGAGCTTCTGAGTGGAGAGGGGGGCCAGGGTGTGGTGAGATAAGATAAGGGGGAAAGGAAGAGAGAGTGAAAAAATAAGGAAGAATGGAACAGGTAGGGAGGAGTGGAGACCCAGTGAGAAAGGAGGCCCATGACAGGAGGAGGCGAGGGAGAAAGGGGGAGTGAGGAAAGGAGGGGGTGGAGATGTAGATGGGCCCAGTGCAAGAGGAAGGAGGAGAAAGGGGAAAGGGGTGGCTGCAAGGGGTAAGAGGCTGCCAGGGAAGTTCTGGGGTCCCAGACTCGGAGGCTCTGCCAAGACTGGATGCCGGGAGCCCAGAGAGGTAAGAAGGTAATTCTCTCCCATTGGCGGGAGTGCTGAGAGCTTGAGAGGAGTTCCAGAACCTTTGGCAAGTTCAAGGACGGAGGCCCAGCGTATGTCTCCCGCGGACCTGCTCGGTCCGGGCTCTTGGCGGGCGGCTGGGGAGCAGCGCGCCAGGGACAGAGCCCAGCACTCCCGGCCCCGTCCGGCGCGGACGCAGTGCGCCGACTTGGCGACGTGGCGCCCACGCTGGCAGGGCGGAGTCAGGCCTGGCAGCCTTACATTCCCCGCAGCCTCGGTGCCGCCCAAATCTTGACCTCCGACCTGACACACCGGCGTCTCTAAGGGCGAGACTGCGAAACCCAGAGACCCAGAGATGTGGACCTGGGCCTGGCTCCTCAGGCGAGTCAAGCCTTCCGTCCATGTGGCTGTACGCCCTCGCGCACCTCAGTCCTTTCCAGGTCGGGTCCTTGATCGGTTCGGAGCAAGGCCAGCTGCCCACCCCCCAACATCCCTGCAGAGTCAGACAAGCTGAGACTGTCGCCAGAGTAGTGGGAATTGGTGGGCACCCCCCAGAGCTTCAGGAAACCAAGGGCAGGTGGGCGGCTAGGCCAGCAGACCCGGATGCCCACTGACGGAGCAAAGGTTCCCCCTGGATCTTGGCCGTTGCTCTCCCCGTGCGGACCAAAGACCAGGGACGCCAGGCTGGACGCAGCGAGGGCAGGATAAGACGCTACTGAAGCGACAAGACTGTGGCAAACTTTTCTTTCCAAAAGAAAAACGTCTTTTTCGTTCTCAAACGGTTTGAAGTTATTCGCTTCAACGTGACCCCCAGTGAGACTTGGGAAAAGATTTCTACGTTCTAGGAAGCCGGAGTCCCGTGGCTTGTGGTTGAGAGCAGCTAGGGTTGGAAAGATCGCGCTAGAAAGAGTTAGGAAGAACCTCTGCTTCTTGGAACGTGATAACCACATCCCCCCCGCCCTTCCACACTCAGTGCTCAGAGATCCGCACGAGCAGGCAGGCGCTCTGGTTTAACAGAATTAATCTGCCAAAGACTGCAGCCGCTCTTCTGAAGTTAGATTATATTTTAAAAGGTCTATAGACATTGAAATTTCGCTAAAGGAAGTTAAACTCACTCTCTCTCTCTCTCTCTCTCTCACACACACACACACACACACACACACACAAATAATAAAACGTAAGGAATGCCTCCAGAATTCCAATTTAATCCCCAAGTTAAAATTGCTCACTGCACTTCCAAATAGCACACGCAAATAGCATAAATAAATGTCTGTATAGGCATCCTTTATGTAGGTATTTTGTTTTTTAAAATATTGAATTTTCATTCAACAAAGTTGGCTTTTTTCCTTGTGTTTTATCAGCAGAACAGAACCGCTTTTGTTGACAAAAGCTGTATTTACATTGTATTTACATTATTTAAAAACTTTTTGGAGTGGAGCAGATACACATAAGATAGATGTGGAAGGTCCTCTCCCTGAGAAATCGAAACTCACATCCTCAGTAAGGGCCTGCAATTTACGAAGAACTACTTGGGTTATTGAACTTGGACTGATTTTCTCCCAGGGAAGGGAAGTGGTGGGTTGCTTAGAAAACTCCATTCCAAACACAATCTGGGGAAATCTGGCATTTATACAAACACATGAGAAAAAAAAAAAAAACTAAAATGCTCAGAACTCCATTTTAAAATCTTACACAATTACAGAAACTTGGGGAAAATTCCTCTCAAGGGATTAGATCAGTTTAATGCTTTCTGGGACTCACCTATGTAGGTGGCATTTCTTTAAAAGTGGAAAAAGTATTTACTCTTCTCACAAAACACGAGTGCCTCTAGATTGCTCAAAAAAAGAAAGAAAAGGATAGCTTTCTAACATCCTTCAACTAAAAATCAAACCAAAACACATACTTACATGCCACCATCAACAACGAAAACAAAATAACAGGAATATATTTAGTGCTACAGGAAAAGAAGAAATGCCTTTCTTCTTTTTCTTTCTTTCTTTCTTTCTTTCTTTCTTTCCTTCTTTCTTTCATAAGTCAAGGAAAATGAAATTTCTGGGAAAGCAGTAAAAAATGAAACAGTAAATTTAAAAAAACCTACCTGAAATGTTATATAGTTTTGACTAGCTGTGTACATCATGGGATTGTTTCTCATGCTTTAATAGAGCTTCTGACTGTGGTGCTACATTTAGAGTAGAAAGCCGTGATAACTTTAAACTTTTTTGTGACTGTGGTTACATTAAATGGTTATTTGAATAGCTGAAAGGAAATAACATAAGCAGTGGCATATATAATCAAAATGATTGGTTATCTGCCTGTATTTCTATGTATATTAATTAAGCAATTTTTGTGTAGAGAATAGTAACTTATGGGAACACTTCACAGTTTCAAAGAATCATCACATTTTAATTTGATAATATATTTATTGGGATGGCTAGCATATGGCTTTTCTCCAGAAAACGAATAATATTATACATCGCTTATGCGTCTATACAGCCCTTCCCCTTCATTGAATTTGCCATCATTTTACTATGATCTTTGATCATATATGGGAGGAGGGAGATTTTCAAAAATGTGTAATGTGACAAAAGCCGAGGGTAAGTAGGCAGACACACTCGATTAAAACAACATCAAATGTGTCCTTGGTTGCAGCTATATTTACTTTATCTGACAGTAATTAGCTAAACTGACTGGAACGAAAACCTATTATTACTGGAGCACAACTCCAGGATTTCAAAGATCCTCTTTTCAGACCAGAGAACGCAAATACCCCAGAATGCGATCGTAACTAAATACCCGCGTTGGACCCAGATTCCACATTCTGATAAGTAACTCCCAAGAACCCACCGCTGCGGTAATGTAACTTAGTGTAACTACTGCCCTGGCGTTTTCTTCCAGGACACCAGCTCCAAGCGGGTGGCTCACACGCTCACGGTCGCCCAGGCTGCGGGCGCAGGAAAGGCAGGCTGCCTAGACGGGATTGGCCTGGTGGGGATCCCTGGTATGTAGCTCAGCTGCAGGGGAACCAGACCGACCAAAGGGAGCCTGAACAACCAGGAGAGCAGAGCTGGAAACGTTCTAAACGCAAAGGGGGGGGGGGGTGGTTAAGGCCAAAACCAGCTCTAAGTAGCGGGTAGAAGTCTTCCTCCCGCCAGCTAGATCAGCCCTGAGCCGGATTAGAGAGGAAAAGAGAAAGGGGGGACAGGGCACCGAAACCACTCGCTAGGCCCCTTCCCCTGGGCTGCCCAGGCTCTGGATCCTCACCCACCTCCAGCCGGGCAGAACTGAACTATGTCCCTGGGCGGCCGGGATAGGAACAAAGCGGTCAGAAGCTGCAGGAGAGAACCACTCAGGCCTAGCACAAGGGCACCTGGCCGGAGAGGGGTGGCAGTGGCTTTGGGGGAGAGCCGACCGCGTGGGCCTGCAAGTGGGGAGGAGACAGCCTTCTTCGTGCTCAGTGAGGGGCAACCGGGTGGCCTCCGGGCAGCAGCAGCAGTGGGCGTATGGACTTGTTCCCAGCACCCCCGGCCGTGGGTTCTAAGATGGGGGTTCTTAGGAATGGACTTAGGGAAGGCTTAAGAACGAAGTGCTGCAGAGAAGCAAGAGAAGGTAGGAAGGAGAAATGCAACGGGTAGCTTTCTTCTCTTTCTTTCTTTCTTTCTTTCTTTCTTTCTTTCTTTCTTTCTTTCTTTCTTTCTTTTCCTGACTCAAAATCACTCAAACAAAACAAAACCAACGCTCAAAGAGTTGGACAAATTGGGGAACCAGAAATGTTGTCGGAGATGGTCTAGCTCCGGGGAATGGGAGTGGAGGAGTGCGGCTGGAGCGCAGCTTCCTTCTTTTAGGCTTGACTGCCACCGCGACGCATACCCTCAAGGACCCCCACCCCACAGTGCCGCGCACTCACCCCCACCTCTCTCTCTTGATCTTTGCGCCCGAGCGGTTGCGATCCGCAGCAATACCAGGTGCATTCTTCTCCCTGCAGCCCCTGGCCTGGTTTGGAGAAGCCGGCCCCGCCTGGGACGTCAATAGTCTCAATTCTGAGAAGAGAGGCACCGGCAAGGCTCTTCCCACAGAGGGTCTCCCCCACGACCCGCGGGCCGCCGCCACCCTAAGTACTCCCGGGTGCACGTGGCCCGCGCCGCATCCCAGCTCTCCGGGCGGCCCCAGGGGCTGACTCCCCGCACCATTTCCGCTGGCTGCCGAACAGCCCCGCCTCTCTCCCCTCCCGCCTTTCTCTTCTTGGCCTTGGGCACCCACAACTCCCAACGCAGCTGGACCCGCAGGACAGCTCTCCACGGCTCGCCCCAACTCTAGCCGTGTGTGCCGCGCCCGGGGGCGTTGTCCACAGTCCCTGCACCTTCCACCCGCCCCTTCCAGCTGAGACCGGTCTCCCACCATCTTGGCGGAGAAAAAAAAAAAATGCTTGGGGCGGCCAGGGCCGGATATGGGGCGCCTCGGTTGGGCTGGAACCAGTCTCTGTTTTTTCCAAGGCCAGTGCTGAGCCAGGTCTTTCTGTGGGCCTCACAGTAGCTCCCGCTGCTCCTCACTGGGCGAGGCGTGGTGGCTGGCGAGCGCCTATTGTGCAGAAGATGATCCCCACCGGCGCGGAGTTTCCAGACCTTCAGGGGACCCCACAGATTCGCCCAGAAAACAACCAGGGCCACACGAGGGCGCCAGAAGGCGTATGGGTTGGAGAAATTAGAAAGCCGCCTCCGAGGGTAAGGGCCTAGATCCAAGTTCCCGGTTTGAATATGCAGAAAAGAAGGCCTCCATGGCTGGGTCACAGATACTGCTCTCAAGATCGTAAGAAGCCACCCAGTGTGTGCAGCAATCCAGCCACGCCATCACCAATGCAGTCAACAAACACTGCTTGATCTCTGATGCAGAATAGTGGTAGTTGAGGTGTACCGAGCACTTAATATGTGTGGGGCCCTGCACTAAACTCCTGGCATGTTTTGTCTTTTATCCCTGGCAACAACCTCTGAATAAGTATTACTACCTCCTCTTTGTAGGCAAAGACACTGAGGCTTAGAAACGCCCAAGGCCACTGACTACGTCAGGATTGGAACCAAGAGCGGTCAGACAACCAAGTTTACTAACAACTCCATCCTCCTGTCTCTCACATACCTGCTTCGCGCGGCAGCTGCAAGGGCTACAAGGGCAAATACAACGGAGACCTTTCCTTCGGGGGCTCATAGTTTACCCAGGGCCACCAGGCCGGCAATATATACTACTGGGTGAGAAGTGAGAAGTGACACGAACGTCCTTTACTAACACGCGCTGCGAGTTCAGATGCGGGAGGGATGACTTCCGGCTAGGCGATCAGGGAGCGCTTCCTCGGAGAGGTAGTATTTGAGCAGAGCCTTGGAGAACAGCTTTCCATTCACGGAAACAAGGGCAAGGAAGACGTTCCAAGTGGAGGGAACAGCTTAAGCAAAGTCAACAAGTCGGGAACAGACACGTTGCCCATCCATAGATACACAAAACAATCCGTCTTCTTGGGAATCCTGTGGCCGGTATTTATGGGCCAGGAAGTTTTCTTGCCCCATAGCAGCTGGGAAAAGCCACGCTCCTGGGCCATTCTTCCTGGCAGTTGGCTCATGGACAGGAAGCCTCCCAGACCTGGCCCCGGCCGGGAAGGTACAGCCAGGCGGGGCGGGAATCGGTAGTTCGGGCACCCGGGGCATTGCAGCCTTACCCACAACGACTTGGACTTCACGACTCTATACTAGTCCTTTATTTCTGGTAGCGCCACAGCACCCCACACAGTGGATGCGGGGGGCGTGGTCCACATGAGCCGGAGCCAATGCGGAGGGAGGCCGAGGCGAGAGCCCCGCCCCCGACGTGACGCACGACCCCCGGACACAGGCTTCGCAGCCCCGGCTCCAGTCCCTGCAGTGGCTGTAACAAAACCCAGACCCCCAGGTCCGGGCCAATGGAGGCGATTTAGACTGGAGCGGGACCGCGTCTGTCAAAAACCCGACTCGGCAGCAGCGGCAGAGTCCAGAAGGAGAGCTGGAGCCGCTGCACTACTTCCCCGCCCCCGCCGGGATTTATTGAGTATTTGGACTGGACAATTAAGTGGCCCTGATGATGTTACCAAGCCCGGTCACCTCCACCCCTTTCTCAGTCAAAGACATTTTGAATCTGGAGCAGCAGCAGCAACAGCACTTCCACGGCGCGCACTTGCAGGCGGACTTGGAGCACCACTTCCACTCCGCACCGTGCATGCTGGCCGCCACCGAGGGGACTCAATTTTCTGACGGAGGGGAAGAAGACGAGGAAGAAGAGGGCGACAAACTGTCCTATTTGAACTCACTAGCCACAGCCGATGGCCATGGGGGCTCGGGGCTCTGTCCCCAGAGCTACGTCCACACAGTCCTGCGAGACTCATGTAGCGGGCCTAAGGAACATGAAGAGGAGCCCGAGGTCGTGAGGGACCGGAGCCAAAGTGAGTAGAGGGGGAAAGAAAAGCCCCCGCACATCTGGAGCAATGGCGGAGCGCCCGCAAACAGCCCACAAACCTTGTCAGCAGTGCTTCCCGCCCCTTTAACCTTTGGCTGGGGTCATGCCTCTCCCTGGTCAACGACAGCTCCGCAAAGCGCAGGTGCCTGCGAGCGAGCCGGGTCAGAGGGAGACGGACGAGGTGACCCCGACAACTACGCCTCCCGCCTCCCGGAGAGGAGAGGCGATGCAAGCCCCCAAGGGAAGGAAGGGAAAGTAATTGCTGCCCTGAGGCCGATAAGCAACACGGGTTCAGTAGTCAGGATCCGGCAGCTAGAGAGACAGCTTGAGCCTCTTCCTCTTTTCCCCCTAGCATGAGACGAGTTCTTTGAGGCCGGGACAGAGGTCCCCTCTTCTCCAAAAAAGATGATCCAAGCAGGTTGTGTTGGCAGGGCGCAGGAACTTTGGTAGAGACCAGCCAAGTGATTTCCTCACTTCTCTGCTTGGAGTTCAGTGTCCTGGACCCCAAGGCACCGGGCAGAGAGGGAAGGGACAGTCCGGGCGAGTGCGTGGGAACCCAGTCCATTCCCGTGTGCAGTATGTTCACACGGGAGAGTTTTTTGAAAATTCATAATGTTATGCTTTGTGTCCCAGGCTGTGGGGCTGCAGGCTGAGTGAAAAACGCGCCGAACGTAGTCCTAGATCCCAGCTGCTCACATCGGATGGGAGGTGAATTGGGTAGGGAAGACAGGATAACTGAATATAGCTTCCAAGGAAGTGTTTGCTTCTGAGGGGAGAGAATCAAAGAACGTCTTTCCCCAGAGGAGGTCTGATGTGGCAGCAGCCAAGGCCTATACTCCTGACAGTTCCCCTGGGCCTAAAATCCACATAATACGGTCTAAATCAGTTAATCAAATTTCTTTTTTTCTCTCAAAGGTAACACACTCATCGTCACGCATTTAGCCGGGGGCATGTTGTCTTTTAAAAGCAAAAAAAAAAAAAAAGTTCCTAGGCAATACAGGAGCGTTACACTCAAGCATTTTCTAACAGAAAGATTTTTCACGCAACTCACACCAGCCCCCAAATACCAACATGCTTCACACCTTTGACTATCCTTAACA
The DNA here is from genome assembly GCF_016509475.1 of Prionailurus bengalensis. NCBI lineage: Eukaryota > Metazoa > Chordata > Mammalia > Carnivora > Felidae > Prionailurus > Prionailurus bengalensis. Next base: position 57,960,427 of record NC_057351.1, read on the forward strand.
TAGTGGAAGGCTAACAAGCTTGCAAATACTCTATAGTTATTATATAGTTGCAAGCTTTCATCCTGAAAACAGTCATTAGCACGCCGAGCCGCACGTTTAATACAGAGTAATCTTTCTCGCTGATGCTCAAGGTCTAAATAAAGGCGAACTACCCCTCCCCATGGAACGTGCGTCCACCCTCTAAGGGCGTTCTGAGGGTGCTTGGGATGTCGCGGGGTCCCATGGCGCCAGCAGCCACAAACTTTCCAGAAAGTGCAGGCATTTACTACCGCATGCTCTGCGCTGCCGCCCAAAGGGCCACAGTGTGCTGGGATAGGAACCGCGGTTAGGCTGGGAACTGCTAAGGGACGCTCTTGTTTTGCTTCTTCCGCAGAAAGCTGCCAGCTGAAGAAGCCTCTGGAGGCGGCCGGGGATTGTAAGGCGGCGGAGGAGAGCGAGAGACCCAAGCCACGCAGCCGCCGGAAGCCCCGGGTCCTCTTCTCGCAAGCCCAGGTCTTCGAGCTGGAACGCAGGTTCAAGCAGCAGAGGTACTTGTCGGCGCCCGAGCGCGAGCACCTCGCCAGCAGCTTGAAGCTCACGTCCACGCAGGTGAAGATCTGGTTCCAGAACCGCAGGTACAAGTGCAAGAGACAGCGGCAGGACAAGTCTCTGGAGCTGGGCGCGCACGCACCCCCGCCGCCACCGCGCCGCGTGGCAGTGCCTGTGCTGGTGCGGGACGGCAAGCCGTGCGTCACGCCGGGCGCGCAAGCATACGGCGCGCCCTACAGCGTGGGTGCGGGCGCCTACTCCTACAACAGCTTCCCCGCCTATGGCTATGGGAACTCGGCCGCCGCCGCCGCCGCCGCCGCTGCCGCCGCCGCCGCCGCGGCGGCCTACAGCGGCAGCTACGGCTGTGCGTACCCGGCAGGCGGTGGCGGCGGCGGCGGCGGCGGCGGGGCCTCCGCGGCGGCCGCGGCCATGCAGCCCGCCTGCAGCGCTGCCGGAGGCGGCCCCTTTGTGAACGTGAGCAACCTAGGCGGCTTTGGCGGTGGCGGCGGCGCGCAGCAGTTGCACCAGGGTGCGGCGACCGGGGCTGCTTGCGCGCAGGGCACCTTGCAGGGCATCCGGGCCTGGTAGGCACGCGGCTGGTCACGCGGCAGTCGCCCCACTGCAGCCTGGCACCGCGGGACTGAAGCGCGAGAAAGGTTGGACCTTAGGGCCAGGTCCCCTCGTTAAAAAAAAAAAAAAAAGCCACACAAAACAACAACAACAAAAGACACGTCTCGATCCCCAGGGCACCGGAGCACAGCTCGCGCGAAGCCTGGGGAAGGGGGATGAGGGGTGAGGAGGATGCCCGAGACCGGTCGCGGAGACTGTCTCTGAGGCAGAAACTCCGGCTGGGTGCCGGGGAGGACAATGGCCCCGACTCTGGCCCCGAAGTGAGTGCGAGAGGCTGGGACTCTGGCTGCCGTTTGGTTCTCCCAAACCAAGAAGGCCTTCTTTCCCCTTGGCCTTCCCGCGGCTTCCGCGAAATGTCGGCAGAAAACCCAAGGACAAAAAGAAAAAAAAAAAAAAAAAAGGCATGAAGGAGAGAAAAATGGGTGTCGTGGCTTGAGAAATCCCCAAGCCTTACCCACCCCTCTGCCCCTTTTGCGGCCCGGAGCGCCACACCACAGTCAGTTTTCCTTTTCCCAACCGCCTGCCCTCCGCAGCAGATACCTCGGCCTGGATCTCCGGATTGTCAGGGGGTAGAACTCTGCGAGATAAACAAGCGAGGCATGATCAAACATTAGGGGGTCTGAACAAATCCGGGAGCTGGTGGCCCACCGGAGGTGTTACCAGGTTTCCTTTCTGTTTCATATTCTGTATTCAGCACATATAATATATCTATAACTATATCCACACGCCGTGTACACACCCGCTGCCATACACTACAGGAGTCAATAAACAAGGTGCAATATTTCCAAACCGTTGGTTGCAGACTTTGTTTCGCTCCCCAAAGTGGAGAGGGATCCTTTAAACGGGGGGAGAAGGATAGGCAATGAAAAGGTGCATAAGGGAAAGCAATCTTTCCTGGGCGATCGCAGGCCTGGCCTCTCCTGGGCCAGCCCCTGGGCTGCAAGTCTGTGTCCTCTTGGTTTTGTTCATTAATTTCTCTTTTCTCTTGTGGGAGGACAGGTCGGAGACTCAGGGCCTTTTGAGGTCCCGGCTTTGTAATCCCCACAAGTTTTACCCAGATGCTTGGGCTAGTGTTTGGGCCTGCGTTAGACCAAGACTTAGACTCTGCCCCACCTCGAAGGTCGCCAGGGAAAAGGAAACCTCGCCCCCTGGCCCAGCTGTAGGCGGCGGGAAGGCGGTTCCTTCAGCGGCCGCCGCCGGGGCCTCTAGCGCGCCCAGGGGCGCTGCGCCCCGCCGCGGCCGAGTTCTCCCCCTCGGCCGCCCTCCCTTCTCCCCCGGCGGCCGCGGCTTTATGCGGCTCCTTGTCACTTGCGGAGAATGCCTGTGCGAGGTCTGTGCTGCCACACGGCCGATTGTGAGCGTGCCAAGGCGGGTGAATGGGGAGGCCTCAGAGCGCCGCGCCATTGTGGGGCCGGGCCTCGCTGAAAGACGGCTCCGGGCCGGGAAGGTGCGGAAAGAATGGCTTTTTATTGGAGTCCCGAACAAAAGGTGTGGTAGGAAGGCGAAGTCCCCTGCGCGAACAAAAACCCCAGCGCGTCGGGATTGACGTCCCCCCCCGAGCTCCCCATTGCTTCTCAGAGCGGGGGCTTTGTGTAGCAGTCTGCTCAACAGAGGGACGGAGAAATGCGCGGGGGTTTTGTTCCCCACTTTTTGTGCGCTGGGGGAGGGAGCGGCAAGGGGGGACGGGGGCTGGGCGGGCAGCAGGGAGGGGCGCACTGATTAGGCCGGCCGGCCGCGGCGCGGAGACGTTCAGCGGGAGTCGGCGGCCTGAATGCAGGGTCATTATTGCTACAAGTTTAGCAATTTCGCCCTTACAGGAGGGGGCGGGGGCTGCTTGGCTGCTGCGGGGCCGCCGGGTTGGGGAATCTGCAGAGACCTGGTGGAGGAAGAAAAAGGAGGGGAGGAAAGGAGGGAAAGGAGGGAGGCAGGCAGGCAAGGGAATCCTCCAAAACCCGCTGACCGCCCAGGATGAGGCTTGGACAAGTCCAAAGAGGCCTAGCGGGAGGCTGGAAAGGCGGCGCCTAGGGGCGAAGACCCTCCCTCCCTTCACCTCTTCCGAGGCAGAAAAACCCTGGAGTTGAGCGTGAGTTATAGTGCACCAGTTTGGCTGTCCCTCACCTCCTTGCCGCCAGTTCCCTTCTCTCCTACGCCTCCCTGGAGCTAGGGCAACTCCTCCCACCACCCCTGTAGCCGCCGGGACGCCCCCAACCCCCTTCCTAGGGAGCCCTCTTTTCTGAAGCTGTTACATTCCCATAAATTGCTTAGGGTAAAGGCTGGGGAGGGAATTCTCACTTCCTAACACGTTTCTCGCTACCTGTAGCCTGGAACCACTGATCCATCCATCCATCCATCCAACAGTATTTACTGAGCACCTGTTAATATATGTTCACTTGCACTGTTCTGAATGCTGGGGATGGTGAAAAAAAAATACAATGTCTGCAGGCCTGTGGAGTTTTTAATTTAATTTAATTTAATTTTATATTTGTGGAGTTTATTTTAAAGAGTGTGCATGGGGGGGGACGGAATTAGACAACAAACAAGTAAATGGAAAAATAGTAGATAAATTCTTTAAAAGGAAATAAAACCAAATGCTGAAGGGAGTGGGGTTTTTTTTTGGAGTAGATGAACAGAGCAAGCCAAGTTGAGATTACATTTAAGTTAATACCTGAATGACAAAAGGGAAGCCAGTCTTAATAGTGCTTTGCCATTGTAACCTCCACGTCTCTGCACTCGCCCTCCTGGTGGTAAGGAATGGAATGACCTTCCACCCTGTCTTTCTGGTGAACTCTTGCTCCTCCTTCAAGGCCAAGCTTCTTTCCTGAACCACCCAAGTGGGGGCAATCACACCCTCATATATGCCACCAGAGTCTTAGGTACTTTCCAATATCACAACATAGTGTCCTGCAAAGAGTTATTTGTTTCTCTCCTTCCTCATGAGGTCCTAGTGAGGTCATGGGGGACCAGGTTGACATCTTTTTCCTCCGGGACAGATAACACAGTAAGTAGGGGATCAGGGGGCCAGTGTCCTTAAGCACCACCTTCCCCAGCACATGCAGTGGCCCCAGTGATGTGGAGCTGCGGCCTTGAGTCCTGGCTGTAAGGGAAATGCTGAGCTGGACTCTTGACCCACCTGGGCAGGGCCAACCACCTGAAATTGCCTGCAGAGGACACACAACCCATGCAGATCCCAGAGATATGTCCTGCCTTTGTACCCTGCAATGCTGCCTGGGGACCCAGCTTCCTGCAAGAGATTCTCACCCCTCACCCTACAGTTTAAACCGTAGGAAAGGAAGCTGAGAACTTGGTGATGACCTGACACACCAGGGCACAAAGTTTAGGGCATGGGAGGGACACGGAGATAGGGAAGAGAGCGAGGACTCAGGCAGAGAGGGGTGGAAAGCCAAGATGTGTGTGATGAATCTGGGACCTGCATCTGGGACCCAATCCGTTTCTCTAATATTTGCTAGGCGAAGGGTATGGTAGGTGATCAAGATGCTGCCCTGCACTCTAGGAGTGTTCACTTCTGAGGCTGGATCTCATCGCCTGCGCTCTAAGAACCCAAGGCTCCAGGAGCGGTTGCCCTCACTCCGCCGGGGGTTTCCTAGGTAAGCAGCTCCTTTTTCTCCCACCTAGTCTGTATCCTGCAGGCCATGGCCTCTAGATGCTCCCAGCGCCAGATCCCCACCTTCCTTGCCCGGTTTCCTCCTGGCCCGAGTTAATCTTCCTCCACTCTGCATCCTCCCTGTTTGGAAAAGAGGCGTGTGACTGTGGTAGAGGAAACAGAGTTGGTTCTATGGATTGGCTTCCACAAAGATTGCGTGTCTCGAGATACTTAAGTCAGACTGAACCACCTCCCTCCCTACTCCCTACTCTTCTCCAGAGCCTGAAGTCCCCGCGTATAAATAGCTCCCATCTCTTCGCTGAAGGATTTCCTTACTGCTAGTTGCTAGGGTTCTAGGGCCCTGGCCATCAAAGGGTGACAACCCTTGACCAACACAGCTACCTCCCTCTGAGCTCCCTCTCCCTCTGCAGGGAAAAGACGTATCCTCTCCCAGCCCAAATTGCTGCTTCTTTCAATTGTTTTGTGAGACTCTGAGCAGGTGAAGTGAGTCATCCCTTGGGGTTCTGGTTTCTGAGCTCTAAAGCAGAGAAGGATAGATCATATGATTTTAGAAGTCACTCCTGGCTCAAACTCTCCTTACTTCCCTGAATGTACGGATAATCCCTCCCTACCCATGAATGGTACCACACTGGGCTCAAGAAGCGGGTAGGTACTACTGGTGACAGAGGTGGAATAGGTTAAGGCCAGCAACTTTTTTCTGCAAAGCCTCATCTTGAAGGGGTGTAAGAGCTAGGCTCCTGAGCCAGGTTTTCTCCGTTCTAATCTCAGTACCACCACAACCAGTCGTAGAGACTTCAATAAGTTAAGAGCACTCTGAACCTTAGATTCCCCCCCCATAAAGTGGGTATACTTGTAACACTTCTCTCCTAGGTTTTTCTTTTACTGAAGCACAACACACCAATAAGTGTGCAATCAAATGAATGTTTATATATGTAAACACTTATGTGCCAATCACCTTGGCTTTGAAAATTAAATGAAGTGATCCTTGTAAAAGCAACTTAGCACAGTGTCTGGTATGCATCAACGGCGTGGGCCAGGCCGGCGCTAGCTGTTGTGCATGCTTAGAAGCCCAGGACTCTGTTCTGCCTTTGCGGCATTCGCAGATCCTCAGGGGGAGCGCGGCAGGCGGGAGGATTTGCCACCCCAACACCGCAGGCGCGCGTCACCACGGGCAGGCGGAGCCCGGCGGGGCCTGCAGGGCTCGGAGAGCTTCGAAGAGGCTTGGACCTTGGCTGGGTTTGGGGAATTCGACTGAAGGGAAAGGTGAAAGGAGGTTGCGGCCGAGCGACGACCCCCCTCTAGCTCCTCAGTGCGTGGCAGGAAGAGTCGGGAGGGGAAACCCGGCTCCTCTCGGCAGGGCAGGGCTTCCCCGGGGTCCCGCGCCCCGCTGTTCCCGGGCGCCGCCAGCAGGACGCGGGGCCGCGCCACCCCGCAAGGGTGGGGCAGTGTGGGCGGGCGCTTCCCGGGAGAAAGGCGCGTGCGGGGCCCGGGTTGGTTCGGGGCCTCTCTCGCAGCCTCCGCCTCCGGCGTTTAGGGCTCAGGGCCCCGCAGCGGACTTCCCAGGCGCCTTCTCCCGACTCGAGGGCCAGAGCGCTGGGAGGCCGGCGGATTCTCCGCCACCGGAGTTCAGCGCTTGTCCGCGGCAGGTCTGGGCGCGAAGGGGGAGGATCCTCCGACCGGCGGCGGGCAGCGCAGGTGCCGCGGGGCCGGGCGCCGCCTCCCGGACCGGCCTGGCGCGGGAGCGCACCCGCGAGCCCCGGGAGAGCCTGGCCGCCCCTCGCGGTGACCGCCCAAACCTGCGCAGCCGGCCGTCCCGACCATGCGCCCTGGGCGCCCAGGTAGGATACCCCGGGGAGGGTGCGGCGGATCCAGAAGGCCTCGGGAGGGATTCCGGGGAGTTCTGTGCGGGAGGGGGCACTGAGCCCAAAGCCACATTTGCTTTGCGAACAGGACGCGCTTTTTTTTTTTTTTTAACCCAGCCTGTCGGTAACATTAATAACAGCAAAGTTTTCTGACAAGGCGTTTAGAAAAATGTATGGAAGTATGAAACGCATGCAGAAAAGACGTGTTACCGCTCCCTGACTCTTCACGAGGCGAACATTCCCAAGAGACCATTCACGGGATGAAGCAACAGAACGTTACGGGTCCCCACCCCCTCCTCCTTCAGCCTGGGTCCCCACAGACTCCCTTCTTGGCACTATCCCCACCGCCAAGGGCAACCACTGTTGTGGCTTCTAACAGTAAAGATTAGTTGTGCCTGATATGGAACATTCTATAAACGAAATCCTGTAGTATGTAGTCTTACGTGCCTGGCTTCTTTCGTTCGTGAGATGTATCTATCTTGCTGAGTGCACTTGTAGATCTTGGAGTATCCCATTGTATGAATACACCAGAAATAATTTATACTTTCTGCTGCTGATAAGCCTTTGGGTGGTTTCTGGTGTTTGTTGTGAATAGCGCTACTACAGACATTCTCGGACAGGATCCAATAGAACTTTCTGCAGAACTGTCTGCACAGACATTCTCCAACAGCATCTAATAGAACTTTGTGAACATGGAAATGTTCTCAATCTGTGCTGTCCAGTAGGATAGCCACAAGTCACATTTGGCTCTTGAGCACTTGAAATGTGGTTGGCTGAGGAATTAGATTTTTAGTTTCATTAAAATTGTAATTAATTTAAATATAAAGAGCCATATGTATTGGACAGCGCGGTTCTAGTATGTCTTTTGATGACTGTGGTAAATGTTTCTATTCAGTATATACCTAGGAGTGCAAACGTTTTGTCATAGGGAAAGAATACCAGCTTTCAGATTGTACCAAGCAGTTTTCTAAGGTTGGCAGCATCTATTTTCTCTCCCACGGGCAGTAGCACCACATGCTCCTCAATTCTTAATTTTTTCATTTTAGCCATTGTGCTGAGCATGTAGTTAAAAGGGGGCTTTTGTTCACTTTCAAGTAAGATTATGAAAATTGCCACTTCCCCATAGTAAAGGTGATGATGATGATTGGAGGGGTTCTTGTGGACTGAGAGTTGTTATAGGGGTCTTAAATTTACCCTTTATACCACCCCACCCTTGCCAGCAGACTTCCCACACAATCAGCCTTCTCCCCTAGAAACTGGACCAGGGTTAGCAGAGCATTACGAAGGGGCCATGTGTTTGGAGGTGATCCATTTCCCATAATTCTTTGTTACGTTATGCTTCTTAAAATCAGTGTCCCTCTTCCTTTACTGTTATTTATTGGAATATCCCACCAGAAGAGATGATGAGATTGTTAGGCAGGCTACAGCCATGGCAGAGAAGCCAGGTTTTATGCTGGCTCAGTTTTAGTTTGCAACTTGGCTCTGCCTTGTATAAAATGGCATTCACAACCTTTGGGTGTGCTACCTCACCGGTTTGCTGAGAAGCAAAGTAAGTCCTGAGGAGCCAGCGGAGAAACTGCCTACTATGTGTCAGTGTGTGTGTGTGTGTATGACTTTCTAATCCTCAGTAACCTCACTAACCATGTGAGTTAGGTATTCCTTGTTTACACATGCAGAAACTGAGGCTGAGAGACATTGAACCACTCTTCTCTAGGCCACTCGGCTAGTAAGCAGCAGTAACCGCAATAGGACTTTCTGCCTGTGCCACTGAGACCATTTCTGATGTTTTTTTATCTCCCTTCCCTGGGTAAACAGAGCCCTGGCTGGTGCAGATCTTGAAATTCTGAATCAAATTAGATGCCCTCTGTGAAGACTCCCTTTGGACAGAACCAAATTGATCATTAACCACTTGTCTGTTGCTAGTTAAGCAGAGGAAGTGTTTGTTATGTTGTAATAACAGTGGAATCCACTTTGTGTGACACACAAATTCTTGGAAAGTTGTGTACAAAGAGCCTTTTGCTTGTGGGGAGGGAGAAAAGTTTAATACATTTTTAAGTTTATTCCTGGAATTTGTTGCCTAAAAGTATCCCAAAATGAATTATTTTGTAAAGGGAAGGATCCTTTTGAAATATGAATAATAACACAGGGTTTTCACATAATAAACAAGAGCAACTCAAAATTATGTATAAGATTTATCAACATTTCGCATGTACTTCTTATTAAGAAGGGCTCTCATGAAGTTTCACCTGGACCATCTTGACATCTCGAGTTCTCTGAGAGGTCCACAGATTAGTTCTCTATCCAGATGAGAGAAGTAACTAGAAACCCAGTACCCCCAGTGGCTACTGGTGGATTCAGGCTTAGTTTGGGTGGGTTTTACAGTCCCTGATCATTCAGTGAGCCTCTAAAAAGGGGGCTCAAGAGTCAAATTGGTTATTGGATTAGATGACTTTTAAGCTTTGAGATTCTTTCAGCCATGAGATTCTTTAAATTTGTTACATACCTATAGATCCAGCACAGACTTCTGCTGTCCTGGTAGGAAGGGCCTTAGAAATTGCCAGAGTCCATCTCTTTTCTGATGCTGAATCCTGATGTGATCCTGGGCACGTAACTGTCCATGTCTCCTGGACAGCACCTGTGGGGGAACCACTCGCCTCTCTACTCCCTATGTGTGAGGGAGTTCTGCCTTCTGTTCACATGAAATCCTCCTCCTGCAGCTTCCCTCAGCTGTTCCTCCAATTCCCACAGATGTCCGCTCCTTCTGCGTGTCAGTTCTTCAAATATTTGAAGCCAGCCATTGACTTTGCTTCTTCTCCGGGTGAAATAGCCTCAGTTTCTTTGACTATTCTCTGCCTCCTGGCCATTCTTCAGTGGATGTTCTCTAGCTCTCCCATTTCTTCTGTGCTGGTCTATTCTGGTGTATTCCTCAAGGTGGTCCCCTCCTCCTAAGCCTTTGAACATTTAAATCTTCATCTTCCCCTACTCTTCTGAGAAGGCTGAGGCCCACTGGGAGGCTGTCCTGCATGGGTGCCGCTCTCCTCAATTTATGTTTTTATTCATCTTCAGAGGAATAAGCATCCGTTCTTTCTTTTTTTTAATTTTATTTTTTAACTTTACATCCAAATTAGCGTATAGTGCAACAATGATTTCAGGAGTCGATTCCTTAATGCCCCTTACCCATTTAGCCCATCCCCCCTCCCACAACCCCTCCAGTAACCCTCAGTTTGTTCTCCATGTTTATGAGTCTCTTATGCTTTGTCCCCCTCCCTGTTTTTGTATTATTTTTGTTTCCCTTCCCTTATGTTCATCTGTTTGTCTCTTAAAGTCCTCATATGAGTGAAGTCATATGATATTTGTCTTTCTCTGACTGACTAATTTCTCTTAGCAAAATACCATCCAGTTCCATCCATGTAGTTGCAAATGGCAAGATTTCATTCTTTTTGATTGCTGACTAATACTCCATTGTATGTGTATACCACATCTTCTTTATCCATTCACCCATCGATGGACATTTGGGCTCTTTCCGTACTTTGGCTATTGTTGATAGTGCTGCTTAAACATGGGGGTGCATGTGCCCCTTTGAAACAGCACACCTGTATCCCTTGGATAAATGCCTAGTAGTGTAATTGCTGGGTCGTAGGGTAGTTCTATTTTTAATTTTTTGAGGAACCTCCATCCTGTTTTCCAGAGTGGCTGCCCCAGCTTGCATTCCCACCAACAGTGCAAAAGAGATCCTCTTTCCCCACATCCTCACCAACATCTGTTGTTGCCTGAGTTGTTAATGTGAGCCATTCTGACAGGTGTAAGGGGGTATCTCATGGTGGTTTTGAATTGTATTTCCCTGACGAGCATCCATTCTTTCTAAAGTAACACTACCCCTTAAAGCTTTGATATATTTTCTTTCCTACTTCTAGAAACAATGCTTCTTCTTCTGAGTTCTCAGGGCTCCCCTCCCCCACCTTACAATTCGGTATTCTCCGTCTTCTTTCCTTTCACCCTGAAACATGTTGCTATCTTGCCATATTGTCTCCTCTTGACACTGGTGCCCCTTCCTCAAATATCTTTCCTCCCCATTTTGGGTCAGATTTGTGAATACATGTCTTCACCATCTCCTTCCCTTTCCTTCAGCCTGCATGATGCTTACCTCCCATGTGGGGGGTACTGATGCTCAGTTGGAAGTTACCTTTGTGGTCAACTGGTTCAACTCTTTCCCTGATACCTGATTACCTTTTCTAGCACTCTCTTTTTTTTTTTTTTAATTAATTAATTAATTAATTTATTTATTTATTTATTTAATCCTAGCCACTAGACCACCAGGGAACTTTTCTAGCACTCTTGAGGAGTTAAGTCCTGTCATTTCCTCCTTAACTATCTAGGACTCATTCTTTGAGATCAAATGACTTCTCCTCAGGTTTGTGCTTTATGACCTCTCTTTAGTGTTTTGCATATCTGGAAAGTCTTATTGTGGTTTTGACACCCTGTACTGTCCTGATTGCTTTTTTTTTCTCATTGAGTAGTCATTCTTCTTCCTTCTCTAGCTCCACTTAATGGAACCTTCCAAGTCTCTTCTACACTCTTGCTGTCCTAAAGCTTGTCAGCACATCCAGCGTCAATGATCCCTTTTATACTTAGGAGCCCCGAATTTACAGCTTTAGCTTGGTCTCCCTCTGATGTTCTATTTTCACATGCTTTGGGAATAATTCTACTTGTACCTGTGCCGTTGTCATCTCCAGCTTATTACCAGGTCCCCAGACTACTCACATCTCAACTTCTGCCAATGGCATCACCTTTACTTTTTCTCGTCTCTTTGGTTGGAATCAGTCAACGAGTGATTTCCCTAAACATCTTCACGTAGAGCAGAAGGAGCGGGAGAACCTAATACATTTCAGGCACTAGGCTCTGCATATCCTGACCCATTTAATATGGTAACCAGCATGCAAAGTAAGTACCATGGTCTCCATTTTATGGGTTAAGAAATCAAAAGTTGAGAGTATAAATGCCTTGCTCAAGGACTTTCCCAGTTCTTAAAAAAAAAGAAACACACACAGTTTATTTATTTATTTTTGAGAGGGGTGGGAGGAGCAGAGAGAGAGGGACAGAAGATCCAAAGTGGGCCATGTGCTGATAGCAGACAGCCTAATATGGGGCTTCAACTCACGAATCATAATATCATGACCTGAGCCAGTCAGACACTTAACAACTGAGCCACCCAGGTGCCCCAAGGACTTGCCCAGTTCTTAAGTGACAGACTCCAGGGTTCAAATCAAAGTCTGATTCTAAAGCCTAAATACTACAACAGCCTCCTAATTTGTCAACATGGCGTGGGCGGATTGCTGATAAAACTCATCCTCACACTAGCATCAGATTCTTTTTCTTCACATGCCTCTTAATTAAAGGTCCCTTTGTTTCCTCAATCATGCTGTGTCTCCTCATTGCATGTAGGATCAAATGTACTCTCAAGACCACTGGTGAACCCTCATTACCATGCCTAATCAACCAAATGTCTCATTATTTTTAGATGATGTATACAGTCTTCTTACTGTCCCTCTTCCCAACCCATTTATCTGCCATGCTCATTCTTGGGGAACCTCTGAGCTCTCACCCTTCTTAATCCTAAGTCCACTGTCTCCTGACTATGAAGTCTTTTCCAGTTCCCACGTCTCATAGCAATTACGCATCACATTCTCTTAACATAGATTAAATGGTCTCCACTGCAAAACTTAGTTTTGATGATCCAAGTGGTTTTATTTATTGTCTCATTATCTCCATCCTCAGTGATAAAGTAAGCTCTCTGAGGACACTTGGGTGGCTCAGTTGGTTAAGTGTCAGATGCTTGGTTTCAGCTCAGATCATGATCTCACGTTTGTGGGATGGAGCCCTCCATGGGGCTCTGTGCTGACAGCAGGGAGCCTGCTTGGGATTCTCTCTCTCCCTTTTTCTCTACCCTTCCACCCCACTCTCAAAATAAATAAACTTAAAAAAAAATAAACTAAGCTCCCTGAGGATAAGGATCATATCTTACGCTTTTTTTTGTATTGCCTACAGAACTACATATAAATGAAATAAATAAATATAAATGAAATTTAGGAGAAAATGCTTAGAAAGTGTTAAAGGGTAATATAAGTTAAGTATATACTTCTTTAAAATACTAGCATCACAGACATTGGCAAAATTTATTACCTGATTGATATTGGGTGCATGTTCAGCAAACCACATAAACCTGAGGGACTCAATAAATAAAAGCCAGACCCAGAGTACCTTCTCTTCCTCCTCCTACTTAATCTTTAACAACTCTTTCCTGCCCTCTCATCATGAACGTATAAGAGGAGAGGCACCTATACAATGGCGTATTACTCAGCCATCAAAAAGAATGAAATTTGCCATTTGCAACAACACGGATGGACTAGAGTGTGTCATGCTAAGTGAAACAAGTCAGTCAGAGAAAGACAAATATCCTATGATTTCATTCATTCATGGAATTTAAGAAACAAAACAGATGAACATAGGGGAAGGGAAGCAAAAATAAGATAAAAACAGAGAGGGAGGCAAAGCATAAGAGACACTTAAATACAGAGAGCAAACTGAGGGTTGCTGGAGGGGAGGTTGGTGGGGGGATGGGCTAAAAGGGTGATGGGCATTAAGGAGGGCACTTGTTGGGATGAGCACTGGGTATTACATATAAGTGATGAATCACTAAATTCTGCTCCTGAAACCAAAACTACACTGTATGTTAACTAACTGGGTTTAAATTAAAAAAAAAAAAAAAAAAAGAGGGAGAGACCCCTACGTTGTTCACTAGATCATTGGCTTCAAGGACAAGGAGCACTTGTCTTGTCTGTTCGTTTTTTTTTTTTTTTTTTTCAGCACCTTAGTACAGCGCCCAGAACATGCTGGATGTTTGGTACACATTTGACAAAACAATGAACTGGAGATATGACTAGGAGCAGATGCTGGCATTGTCCCACGTTTCCACTTCCCTTGGGATTCTCTTCCTGCTTCCCATGTGAAATGAGAAAATGTCAGAGCTCGAAGGATATCAGCCCAACCTCCCCATTTTAAGGATGAGAAAATGATCCCAGAGGGGAGAATGTCTTACAGTGTCCCAGGTCACCCCTCCTCTTTGTGGCCTTCTGACAGTGTCCAATCCAGCGTTCCCTCCACTGTATTTCACGGACTCCATTTTTTCAATGTTCTGTCCCCATAGCCATCCCCAGCCCTTTTTCCTCTCTGGCTGGTTTCCTTCCCCACATCCCCTCTCCCAGCTCTGCACTCCGCATACCCCCAATTTGTGTTTAATGTTGTACAACAGTGTCTCTTGGGAATGTAAACAAAAAATACCTCCGAGGTTGTGAACACACACACTTTAATAACGTGTGACTGCTTGGGAGGAACACAACCTCCTGCAGGAAGTTACAGTTCGGAATCTCTTCAGGGGCTCTCTCTAGGGCTCAAAAGTCTTTTCAGAATTCCTGGGAGTCTAGAAACATAGTGGGATTTTTATTATAACGATCCATAGTCCAGCTGCCCAAGTGCCAGTGTCTAGACTAGACAGTGTAGAAGGCTCATGGCAACTCTGCAACCCTAAGTCATAGTAGGTCCATTTTACAGATTAGTAAACTGAGGTTCAGTTTAACTTGCTTAAGGTTACTCAGCTAGTATCAGAGCAGAGGATTGAATGGATTTATTTGCCTTCTCCAGAAACACCGGCTTTGAGACACACCGGGTAAGTGTTGGCTGCTTCATTTGGATACCCACTGGCTCCTCCACAACTGCTCTTGGTGAAGTCTCTCCTCTAAGAACTGCCTCCTTACCCTGGCTCTTGCTCTGTTTCCCCTCTGTTTAGCAGCTTGATCCCATGATGCAGTGCACTGCCTGCGCCCTCTAGTGGTCACAGGGAAATGCACAGCCCTTTCAGGCACTCCAAGGACCTGTCTGCAGGATCTGGTGTTGGCTAGGGACCCAAGGCCATGTGGAATCAGGCTTCAGAGGTGCATAAGTCTCCCAGGCTTCCCTGGACTGAGAAAAGAGCTGGATTCTCTGGGTCCTCCACCCCTTCTAGTCCTTTAAGAAAGACCCACCCATGCTTGACAGTGACCAAAATTAGAGTAGGAGAGGGACTTGGCATCAGCCCCAAATTCCTCTTCAGAGAGTCAGCAAGAGCATCTGACTCAGAGTCTATAAAACTGATGTCTATTCATAGCGTCCACAGTTCTTTGTTCATTGATGCTCCTATGCCTGGTATTGCGCTAAGTTCCCAGATGTACTTATCTTGTGTGCTGTTGAGTAGGTCTCAGTCTCTCTGAGCAACAGTGGCCATGTGCCAGTGGGAAACATCTGCCTCATCTCCCCCACAGGAATGTGATGAGGATCAAGCCATAGAGCAAACATAAAATGGGGGTGAAGGTTGAGGCAGCCCACCCTCCTCTCCCACTGCCATCTTGGTGGTATTGGAGCCCATGTGCCTATCCAGCCTCCAGAGCAGCTCACAGTCTCTCAGAATTTTTTCAGATAAATAACAGATTTGCTCTGAATGGATTCAGGGTCACACGGGACCATTGAAGCCTTTGGACAAATTGGAAAAAGCCATTGCTTCCTCCAAGTGTACATGGCTTTGCCAGGTGCTTGGCCTGGTTGGTAGATATGGGTGTCTCTTGGACTGAGCACCCTTGTTCAGTGAACAACCCATACAACCAAACCTGTAGGTACCACAGACATCTACAAATCCCTGTACTCCCCGAATAACATGGCACTGAATGGACATGCTGGCCACCTTTACAGGACATCCAGACAATCACTGTTTCAGGAAAAATTAAGCAATAACTAAGTGACTTAGCCTCTGTCAAGCTCTCTCCAGCTCTCTTACTGGGTTTGTTGACACCCTCAGGCACTGGTACAGAGGTTGTTCTTGTCACTGCCCCGATAGCCTGGAGAATTCGTCCCTTAACTGACTGAAATACCCACAGAGGATTTAATTCTTAAGTCACTAGAAGCTAGGCTTAACTAGCTAGCTTAACTAACTAGACTTAACTAGCTAGCTTCATCACTAGATGAAAACTTGGCTTGTGGACAGTGATGAGTTAGAGACTTACCCTTGTGGGCAAGCAAGAACAAGTAACCCCATGGTGACATGGCAGCCCTGGTGAGCAGGAGGCCTATCATGGGAATTTTAGAATGTATTCTTCTCTCTCTCCTTCCACCTTCCTCTTCCCTCCTCTCCCCATCTCTCCTCTTCCTCTGTCCATCTGCCTCTCTCCCTCTCTGCCTCTTCCTCTCTAAACCTCTGCAGGTCGTTCAGCCTTCCCCTCTCTCCCTTTCCCTTCCTCTTTCTTCCCTCACTTCCCCTTTTATCCACTAACTGACTTATAATATGGAACTAAAGAGTACTCCATAGCCTTATGTATTCTATTATTTGTATTTAAAAATGAGACAACTTGAACCAGTCATAATTCTTTCATAGAAATAGCAACTGTGTTAAATTGTATATAAACCATAGTACTTTTTCTGTGCATCAGTGATCTCTGATAAAGAAAAGCTCCTTCCTGGGGCGCCTGGGTGGCTCAGTTGGGGCTCTGTGCTGACAGCTCAGAGGCTGGAGCCTGCTTCGGATCCTGTGTCTCCCTCTCTCTCTGCCCCTCCCCTGCTCATGCTCTGTCTCTCTCTGTCTCAAAAATAAATAAAAACATTTAAAAAATTTTAAAAAAAGAAAAGCTTCCCCCTAACACACACACACACACACACACACACACACACACACACACACACAGAGTTCTTACAGTACCAGGGAGGGAGGGTGGGAAGGAAGCCAGCAAGGAGGCACTCATCTGATTAGCATCAGGGGGAAATCCTCAGACCAGCAGCAGGGAAGGTTTCGGATTGTAGAGTGTTGAAGGTGGATCCTCTACTCCACACTCCTTGCTTTGTTTCCAGGCTCTCCCTCCCCCACCTCGAGTTTTCTGGAGAAGGCGAATAGATCATGTCAATGCCCCCCAGACAGAAAATGGAGGGCCAGAGAAGTTACATGATTTCTCCAAAGTCACACTAGCCAGTTCATGGGAAAACCTTGAGTAGAACCTATTTGTTGAACACAAGTATATAACACAGGGTATATAATGTGAGGATGCTATAGGAGCTCCAAGGATTCTAAGAGCTTAATAAGACACAGTTACCACTTAAATGGAATTATGAGCTCCAGGGAGAAGAGAGATCATTAAACCAACACTCACTTACCAGGTGGACAAAATCAGATTCAACCCCAAAGTCTATAGATTACATGTCAAATTCACATTCACACACAATATGTCACGCTAATGGAGGGATCAGAGATATGGGCTGTGGACACAGAAGATGATCTGTTTTCCTTTCAGCACTCAGCACACACCCAGCGCTTCCCTTGCTGACATGTTAGACAACAGCTCCTGTTACTGTCCGCCCTTCTGCCTCCTCTAAGTACCTTCTGCAATAAGCCATGTGCCTCCTCTTCCCCCGGTAGGCTATGACATGCAATTAGCAGGCCATATTGCTGACTGGCTTTGAGTTTATTAAGTCCTGAATTTCCAGAGCACTTAGTTCTCTTTCTTTTTCCAACGGCACCAATCACTTTCTGTACAGTCAAAACACATTTTATGGAGTATGTACTGTAGCCAAGCGCTGTGCTGGGCACTAGGAATACAGGTATAATAAGGCAGGTGCCTTCTCTCCAGTTGGTTATAGTGTCATGGCAGGTGGGGGGAGTGCATTCATACAGGACATTTCCCTCCCTCTAGGTGGGAAGTGATAACCTGTGTGCTGCACAGGATGCTGTTAGCCCAAGCAGGAGGGGTCAGGACTAGGAGGAGATGAGCCAAGTTTTGAGGCATGAATAGGAGTTAGTCAGTGTAAGTGAAGTAAAACTATATCTGTGGAAGGAGAAGTGGGAAGTTGGTAGGAGAGGGGGTTAAGAGAGAGCTGGAGACAAGTGATGCTCCCTTGTATCACTATGAAGTTTTCCCTCTCTCTGTGTTCCGGAGACATAAGTTGACATGCATAGGTTTTGTTTTGACTCTAGGAACAGTTTCCTTTAGCTTTAAAACTTACGTTGGAATAGTAAGGGAAACTGTGCAGAGGAGACGGGTACAGGGAAACTCTGTACAGTCTGTTCAGTTTTTCTGCAAATCTAAAAATGTTCTAAAAACTAAAGTCTATTAAATTTTTTTGAGGGGGGGCACAGGGGAGGGACAGAGAGAGTGAGAGAGAAATCCTAAGCAGGCTCCACGCCCCACCTGGAGCCCGACATAGGGTTCGATCCCACAACTGTGAGGTCATGGCCTGAGCTGAAATCATTCATCGGACGCTTAACCAACTGAGCCACCCAGGTGCCCCTAAAGTCTATTAATGTTTTACAAACCCCATGTTAGGTTACTTACTTTGTTTGGGAGGGCCAGGACAGCTGGACAGTGTTACCTTCATCGTCACCAAAAACATGGAACCCCATGTTCCATGGAGGTCTGACAAGGAGGCTTGCTTCTTTCCTACCCCTGTTTCTCCCTAGTCCTTTCCCACCTCTGCCAAGGGCACCGCCCTCCCCTGCTCAGGCCACCTGATCTGATCATCCTTTGTCCCTCCGTCTCCCTCACCCCACATCTAGGCCATCACCAAGGTCTGTAGATTGTGCTGTAAGCTCTCTCTGCAATCATCCCGCTTCCTCGTGTCCTTCTTCTCTGGAACGAGCCACCATCCTCTTTCTCCCAGTCTGGCCTCTTCAGTGGCCTCTTAAGGACACATCCCACCTGCAATCTGCTCAAGCTGCCCTAACGAAAGTACCACAGATCTGTGGCTTAAACAATAGAAATGTATTTTCTCACAATTCCAGAGGCTGGAAGTCTAAGATCATAGCATTGGCAGGAGTGGCTTCTTCTGAGGCCTCCCTCCCTGTGTAGAAGACCGTCTTCTCCCCATGTCTTCACATGGTCTTCCCTCCCATGCATGTGTATCTGTGACCTAATTGCCTCCTCTGATAAGGATACCAGTCATAGTGGCATAGAGCCCACCCTGAGGAACTGACTTTAACTTAATAAAGCTCTTTCAGAACTCTCCAAATAAAGTCACATTCTGAGGTATTGGGGATTAGCACTTCAACATATGAATTTGAGGGGGGGATGCAAATCAGCACATAACACTACTTCTATCCCTGTGTCCCTCTGGCCATTCTTCAAGCAGCCACCAGAGTCATCTTCCGAAAATGTAAGTCAGACCGAGTTACGTACTGCTTAAAAGCCTTCAGTGGCTTTCCAGTGTACTTGGAGTGAAATCCAAACCCCTTCCCATGGCCTACAAGGCACGATCTGCCCCTGCAAGCTCCCCAAATTCTCTGTGCGTCTGCCCCTAGCTCATCACTGTACAGCCACACGACCTTCCTTCAGTTTCTAAAACCCAGTATGCTCTTTTACACTCTGCCCACTCTTGACTGCCTCCTACTCAGCCTTCAGTTTTCAGAGATGCCTTCCCTGCATGCCTGGTCTCCAGTAGGCGCCCACTGTGATTCTGTCTTCTAGCCCTCAGTTCCTTCACTGGGTAGCTCTTTATCACAATTTGATGTTATATTGTGTTCTTGTGTGTTTCTTTTGTTTGTCCCTGCTACTCGTTTGCAAGCTTCCTGAGGACGAAGACCATTTCTGTTTTATTCATGCCTATATACTCGTTCCTAGCATAGTGCCACAGAGAGTGCCCATCAAGCGTCCACTGAAAGAGTGACAGAATGCATGGGGAGCTTAGACTTTATTCCGCAGGCATGGGAAGCCGCCAAAGGATTTCTAGCAGGGAAACAACATGGTCAGATGCACATTTTATAGAGATCACTCTGGCTACGGTGAGGAGGGGGTGGGTTGTGGGGCTGACCCTGGAGTCAGGGAAACTAGTGGAGGCGGGGAGGGGACTACTGCAGTGGTCCAAGTGAGGAATGATGAGCTAGGATCATGGAAATGGGACAGAAAAGGAGATTGCGCGTGTACAATGTGACAGTTTATCGGATGTAAGAGGTGAAGGAAGGCGGGGAGACTCCGGGGTGACTCCCGGTTCTTGGACTAGGGGAGAAGGTAAATGGGAGTATGTTTCATGAAGACTGGAGAGGCTGATTGAGAGTGTGGGGGGGGGGGCAGTAAATTAGGAGGACACTTAATCTCCCTATTGTAGGGCTCCCTTAAAGACCAAAAGTGTGTCGACGTTCCCATTTAAAAATGCCTTGCACATAGTAGGCTCTCAGTAATCCCAGTTGGGCACAATACATACAGGCCCTTAGTCACATGCACAGTGTCAGTTGTGGAGACACTCACACCTGCCCACAAGCCCTTACACCCTGGGGATGTTGGATCTCTGAATTCCCATGTCACTCAGATCCTCCAGCCCTGCTCTGCCTGTTCCATTCCTGATGGCCACTCACCCTTTGCTTGTTTTCAGCCCTGATAGAAACAAAGCAAGCCCAAAATACACCAGCCAACTGGCAAGTGATGAGTGATTAGCTGCCTGGCTCTAAAAGGCTGGAATGAGGCAGCCTTTCAGTGCTAAGTGCAGTAACCCTAGCCGTTGGCTTGCTGTAATTCTAGATGGAGGTGGTCCGGGATTGGGTGTGGACAGGGCAGCAAGAGCAGACCATCGAGGTCCCAAGTCAGGCAGCAGGAAGAGAGTGCATCTTCTGCAGTCAATTGAAAGTATGAAATTAACACTCAAATGGAGATAAAGGAAATGTGCTAGATTATGTGACAGGTTGGGCGGTTCTTTTTACTATGGGAAGGCTCTCTGCCAGGCTTGGTGGAAATACTTAATCTCTTTCTTGCTCCTCATCTAAGGTAAGGACCATGTTTATAGCAGAAAGATTCCTATTTCTTATTTCTTCACTTTATTTCTGCCAAATATACTATAGCCCCCTGACTTGAACCTCAGTTTCCTCTTTGATGAAATGGGAGTCCTGGCCAACATCTCAAAGGTTGTTTTGAGAATCTAAATGAGCTAAAGGATTTAAAGGGATGACTAGCGTATAGGAGGCATTCCATAACCTAGGTGGTTAGTTCCTACTAAAACAGGTCTCTATTTTAGAGGTACCGGGGCACTGGAGAAATGCAGTCAGCTCCCGGATGTCTGTGGTCTATAATGTGATTAGTATATATGTGCTCATTTAAACTGTGCTCCAGGGAAGGTCGGTGCCTTAATCAAGAATATACAGGACAGGAGTGCTTAACTAGTTTTTGATCAAACGTTCACTGCTACTGTAAGGACATCAGCCATTAATATCTCCCATTAGTTAGTACCAGAGCATTGTAATTAGGTCAATAAGTGTATTAGATAGGTATCCACAGGGAGGAAAATGTGACTTGTTGATAAACCCAGTTAGAAATGAGTTTTCATCATTAAAATCAGTGGTATGGAACATATGCACATTGACAAAGATAGTTTACAGTCACTCCCCACCTTGCACGGTAGGAAAAAAGAATTTTCTGAGCCCTGTACATTTCACCTTTCTGGATGGTACCTGAGGCTACATTCTAACATGGTCCTGTGTCCAGCTATGATGTCAAAGAATTTAATTTGCCTGAAGCCTTAGCGTTAACTTAATTCTGCTTCTAGATCATGGGGTTTCCTAGAACAAACCATGAGAGGTCTGGTTAGAGCTCCTGGAAGGAAAGAGTTATGATTATCTCTCAGGACAGATTTTGTGTCTACTTGCTGATAAAAGTGTGTCTAATAAATGCCCAAGATGTGGTGGAATTTGATCTAAAACTTGTGTGAAGTTGTGGGGTGAGCAGCTAGCTGTCAAGATCCCATAATGTCTACCAAAAACAACCTAATAATTTGTTCATAATTAAATGTGTTTAGGTCAGTTTGCAGCAGTTACTGTTAATATATATCTGGGCTTAGGATTTTATTTACCTTATTTAAGCCTCAGAGCAAAGTTGTGAGGTAAAAAGTAAAAAAAGCCAGTCCAGGGATCTTAATGTATTGCCCAAGGTCACGTAACTAATGAGTAATGGGTTAGGATTTGAATCTAGGACCTGCTGAACCCAGACACCTGGCACTTAATCACTACACGGGACTTCCCAGTAGTATTTGAGGGTTTGAGCTTGAACCACTTTTCTCCTCAAACAGGGTCAATCTGTAGTCTAGCTCTGCTAACCGCTATGCTTTCCTCATCTCAGTGCCCACCTGCTAAGAAACAGCCACCTTCAACTGAGAGGGAGCTGCCTCACAGTGATGTCTCTGTCATAAGTTCTGGCAACAGCCCCCTCCTGACCCTCTCTTTCACAGCTTCTTTTTTTCCGGTTTTCCTCCCTCATCCTTCATATACACTCCTACAACGTCAGCATTGGATCGTCGAGTCCCCTGCTGGGAGAATGCATGAGTACACCAGGTCCCGGCGCTCGTTCAGCCTTGCTTGAATGCAGCCGACATCGGGCAGTGGAGCCACGTTCAGAAGGCCCCAGTCCCTCGGGAGTCTTTCTTCTTGTTGACCAGACTGTGCCTTCTTGTCACTCCATCCACTGGTCCTGACTGCTCACTGGAGTCACTAAGAAGCCCAGTCCCTGTGTCACGTGAGAACCCTTAAGCTACATTAGGATACGTTCATGTGTCACTAAGTGTGTTCTCTTGGAAGGACCTAGGGATGTCAGATACCTTGAGATATAATGTGGGATCTTTCCAGATACTGCAGGTCACCCCACTAGAAGCTTTGGAACCTGAGAGACTTTGGCTTTATTGGAATTTGTTCTGTCCTCTGGGCAAAGAGGTACTCCCTGACCAACTTTCCAGAGTCAAAAGGGGAAGCTGCTAAAACCCTCTCCCCTTCACTATTATTTTTTTTAAGTTTATTTATTTATTTTAAGAGTTGGGAAGGGGCATAGACAGAGGGAGAGAGAGAGAGTCCCAAGCAGGCTCTGTGCAGGGCTCAAACTCACAGACCGTGAGATCATGACCTGAGCCAAAGTTGGATGCTTAACCAACTGAGCCACCCAGACACCCCACTGTTATTTTCAATTAAGCTATAACCTATACAGTTATTTACAGAACTCTTTTTTGCCTTTTAAAAAATTTTTGTTGAGGTTTTATTTACCATAAAATTCACTATTTTAAATGTGCAATTCAGTATGTACAATTTTTAGTATATTCCCAGAGGTATGCAACCATTGCTACTGTCTAATTCCAGAACATTTTCATCACACCCCCCCCAAAAGAAACCCCATACCCATTTGCAGTGACTACCATTCCCTGTCCCCCCAGCTCCTGCAAACACTAATCTACTTTCTGTTTCTATGGATTTGCCTATTACGGAATCATGCAATATGCTGTCTTATGTGACTGACTTCCTTCACTTTGTATATTGTTTTCAAAGTTCATTAATATTGTAGCATGAATCAGAATTTACTTCCTTTTTCACGGCCAAATGATATTCCATTCTATGGATATGCCACATTTTGTTTATCCATTCATCAGTTGGTAGACATTTGGGCTGTTTCCACTTTGGGGCTGTTATGAATAATGTTGCTGTGAACATTTGTGAACAAACTTATGTGTGAACATGTTTTCAGGTCTCTCATGCCTGTATCTGGGAGTGGGATGACCCTTGCACAGCTAGCTCTTTTTTAAAATTAATTTATTTAAATTCAAGTTGGTTTGGGGTGCCTGAGTGGCTCAGTCCATTAAGTGTCCAACTTTGGCTCAGGTCGTGATCTCACGGTTCAGGAGTTCAAGGCCCACGTCAGGCTCTGTGCTGACAGCTCGGAGCCTGGAGCCTGCTTTGGATTCTGTGTCTTCCCTCCCTCTCTGCTTGTCCCTCACTCATACTCTCTCTCTCTCTCTCAAAAGTAAATAAACACTAAAAAAATTAAAAAAAAATAAATTCAAGGTGGTTAGCATACAGTGTAGTGTTGGTTTCAGGAGTAGAACTTAGTGATTCATCACTTACATATAATATCCAGTGGTCATCCCAATAAGTGCCCTCCTTAATTCCCATCACCCATTTGGCCCATCTCCCCCCCCCCCCAGCAACCCTCAGTTTGTTGTCTGTATTTAAGAATTTCTTATTGGTTGCCCCATCTCTGTTTTTATTTTATTTTATTTTAATTTAATTTTATTTTATTTTTGCTTCCCTATGTGCATCTGTTTTGTATCTTAAATTCCACATATGAGTGAAATCATATTTGTCTTTCTCTGACTGATTTATTTTGCTTAGCGTAATAGACTCTAGTTCCATCCATGTTGTTGTGAATGGGAAGATTTCATTCTTTTTCATCGCCAGGTGGTATTCCATTGTACATATACCACATTTTCTTTATCCGCTCATGAATCAACGGACATTTAGGCTCTTTCTGTAATTTGGCCATTGTTGATAGCACTGCTGTGAACATTGGGCTGCATGTACCCCTTCGAATCAGCATTTTTGTATCCTTTGGATAAATACCTAGTAGTACAATTGCTGAGTCGTAGGGTAGTTCTTTTCTTTCTTTTTTTATTTATTTTTTATTTTTTTAATGTTTTTATTTTATTTTTGAGAGAAAGAGTATGAGAATGGGGAGGGGCAGAGAGAGGGAGACACAGAATCTGAAGCAGTCTCCAGGCTCTGAACTGTCAGCACAGAGCCTGACATGGGGCTCAAACTCAGGAGCTGTGAGATCATGACCTGAGCTGAAGTCGGACTCTTAACCGACTGAGCCACCCGGGTGCCCCCTGTAGGGTAGTTCTATTTTTAACTTTTTGAGAAACCTCCATACTGTTTTTCCAGAATGGCTGCACCAGTTTGCATTCCCACCAACAGTGTAAGAGGGTTCCCCTTTCTCCACATTCTCACCAACATCTATCTGTTATTGCCTGAGTTGTTAATTTTAGCCATTCTGACAGGTGTGAGGTGGTACCTCATTGTGGTTGCACAGCTAGCTCTTCAAGCCCTTTTTACATACAAAGCTTTCAGCCTGGCTTGGGACTTAGGCGAGCAGTCAGGAATCTATCTCACCAAAGACGGGTGGTGGGATCCAAGTTCTGGAAAGCCCAGCCAGAATCCCACCAGCAGGGGAAGTGGTGGCAGGGAAGTTTCTTTTGACATTGATGGTAAGATAACCCCTGATTTAAAAATGTTAAACTGTTTTAAGGAGAGATTATTAGATTTGGGAGATGAATTATAGCCTTAAATTTAAAGGTTACCCGCAGAGTCCAACCTAGCATTTTTATAGAGGAGGAAAAGAAGGGGTCGCTCCATAGTTTTAACAACAGCCAGAGGCAAACCCTTACTGCTGAGGCTGCAGAGGGAAGTGTTGTGGACACAGAAGTGGCCTTCAGGGCTGGGCCGAGGTCGATCTGTTGAGCTTCTCTGACATGGCCTCTAGGGACACCCAGTGGAGGAAGAAGTTACTCTGTGCTACTACATCAGACACTAACGGTTAGGGGTCTGCTCCTCAATTCTCCATACCACGGTGTCACCGGAGCTGCAGGTGGCAGAGCCCAGACAGAGAACTCTGGCCTCTGAGTCCAACTCTGTTCCCTCCACAATGCCACAAATCACTTCGCCTTCCTGGGTCTTGGTTTCCTGATCTGTGCAGTCAGGAGAGGGATCCCTTCCCTGCCTGACTCACTTGGTTGTTATCAGGACCAAACCAAATAAGGAACTGAGGATGAACACACTGTTTAAAATGAAGAATACGTGGTGGGTGATGATTTATTATGGGCCTGGATACATTTAAACTCCTTCATCTATTCGTGCCACAGACACGAACGAGTACCTAGTTAAAGTTTAACCTCAGCTACCTCTTAAGGTAACTACCACTACATTTTTATTACCCATTGTATACTTTTGTTTGTCATAATCGCTCTAACTTGAAAAGATGTTCCTTCAGGCTTCCTCCTAATACTCATGCCTTCCTGGAACTTTGGTTTTTCCAGTAGTCACCTTCTCAGGACTGTTTCAACTCATTTGTGCTTCACTGAGGTCTCAAGGTCAGAACCTCATGCAACACGCACCGTAGTCTGCTATAGATCAACAGAACACTCTCCAGTTTACTTCTAATGGTTTTTCCAACAATGCCCAGCAGGTGCCTTCTAAGATAGGAAGGATTCTTTCAACCTGCAGTAAAGATTTAAGAGGTAACTTGCTCAAAGCACTCACTTAATGTTGTCTTTCCACCACCATATAGCAGGTTTACAAATGAGGTACACATCACTCCTTAATGTTCTAATGGCTTTTAATTATATAAGTGGCAAGAAAAGAAACTTGAAAAGTTAAAGGCACAACCCAAATGTCCATCAGTGGGTGAATAGATACACAAAAGGGTAGTATATACATATGATGGAATATTATTCTACCTTAAAAAGGAATGAAATGCTGATATACACTATAACATAAGCGAACCTTGAAGGCATTATGCTAAGTGAAATAAGTTAGTCACGGAAAGAGCAGTGCCGTATAACCTAACTTATACGTGGTACTAAGAATAGTCACGTTCATAGAGAAAGAAAATAGAAATAATGGTTACCAAAAGCTGAGAGGAGGAGAAGATAGACATTTATTGTTTAATGGGTACAGGGTTAAAGTTTAGGATGATGAAAAGTTGTATAGATGGTGATGGTTGCACAACAGTGTGAATGTACTTCATGCCATTGAATTGTACACTCAAAATGGCTGGATTAGTAAACACTAGATTTTATCTTATATCATAAATTATTCATTCAACTGGTTGGTGGAAATCTGGGTATTTGGCTTCTTTCCAGTGTTTGACTATTATGAATAAACCCACTACAAAAAAAGTTTAAGCCAGCCTTCAGAAAGAATGTTGTGATATGTTAAGGGCATAGTAGGGTATAAAAAACTGTCATGTTCTTTCTACTGTCTTTCCGTGCTACCATAATGATGTGCATGAACGTCCTGGCCAATGCTCTGCTCTCAAAGGCATCAGTGCTGGTAAGAGAGGCAAACACCAGGCTCTTACTAGACTGTACTCCAAAGGCATTTCTAACTGATGCTGAAGTGTGCTTACATTGGTCGGTGTGAAACCATTAATGATCACAGAGCTGGGGGGATTGTCGTGAATCTATAGTCAGGTTAAACCAGTGTGGAGTGATCAACCCCAGATTTGGTATGCAATTCAGTGATGTAGAAAAAGGACAGAACAGTCTGCTCTCATCCCATCAGTTTGGTTTCATTGTGCTAAGGACGTCAGATGGCATCATAGACCAAGAGGAAGCAACACTAAAACCCACAGGACAGAAAATCCTGGGATTCCTTTATAAGGATGTAATACATCCATACCAATACAATGCCTTAATGAACAACAACAACAAAAGACTATTATTTCTTTACTGCTATATATATGCATGGTAAAAAGTCTTAGGTAGTCATTACCAAAATGCAAATAGTGAATAGCTCTGCGTGGTGGGATTATGAATAATTTTCTTTTTCTTTTATTTTCTTATTTGTATCTTTGAATTTTTCTACAAATTATTTTAGTATTTGTGTGGTACAAAAACTACATAAGATTGTTTTCTAGTCTGTATCTCTGCTTCCCCTTTGCCATGGTAGAGAACTCAAATAAGGAGATATGGATTTTCCTTCTACTGATCTTACTGTTTCTTTTCCATTATGTTCTTGTGTGCTTCTATGTTGAGAGGAGCTGTGGCTCAAGAGTGGAGCCCATGCCCTTGGGAGAGTCACTTAATCTCCCCGAGCCTCTGTTCCCTTACCGTTTACATGAGAAGAGTAATAATAATAACAACAATCATAATACCTACCTTTCGCTGCTGTACAGAGGAGCACGGTAGGATATGGAAGCACTCAAAATGCAGCTGATGTCAGTCACTCTCCACCATAGAAAGCACTGCCAGCATCCAGATTACCACTGGAAGTAGGGTTGAGGGGAATATTTTCAAAACCGTCCCCATTCCAGCCAACCATAATGAATTAAGTTAAAACTGTTACTTGCACCACCTTTCATTCCTCACCTTCGCCTGCAAACCCTGAATGACTCGAGTGTCCTAGAGAACAACCACTAGAGGGCACAATTTAATCACTGGACAGCCTCGGTCCAACTTGTTAACCTGTGCATTTTTCCATCCCAAAATTAGGTTGAGTATGAACCTAAGTATTAAGGAAGCTTTCAGGTGGAGCAAAAGCCAAGGTCACAGGCTCATCGTTCCACCATTTTATGGATTTCTTCTCTCCTGCCTCCTTTTGTCCTATCATAAATGGCCTCAGTTTCCCTCATCTGTGGTGTCTCACTATACTTACTCAGCCACGTGTTGCCAGAAAGGAACTTTTTTCCCCTTCGTGGACTGGATGGCTGAATGTGATACGTTATTTCCGAGCACTGCTCGAGGCTGCTGTGGAACACTCTTTGGTTTGAAGGACTTTTTTTCTTTGCTTTGAAAACAGCCAGCTCAGCATGGCTACCACAGAAACCACCTCCCTGTTTTTCTTCAACCCTCCAACTTCTTAGCCAGTGGTTTCACACCATTCCTTTAAAAGGTGTTATTTTTTTTTCATTTGGGAATTGGTCAAGCTTTCCTGATCAATCTACTGTTGATGATGACATTTGTAGCCAAATCCCTTCTTTGCTTCTCAGATTTAGAAGGCTCACTGCCCCTTCCCTTTCTGCTGCTAAGATTTCTAGACTGTTGAGCAATTCTCAGATTTTGATAGGAATAGGGATCATGTGGACGATCATGTTTTAAAAAGTACAGATTCCACCACTTCACACCCCTGAGGATGGCTAGTATCACATTAAAAAACAACAACAAAAACAACAAAACAAACCAGAAAATAGCAAGTGTTGGGGCACCTGGGGGGCTCAGTCAGTTAAGTGTCTGAATTCAGCTCAGGTCACGATCTCACAGTTCATGAATTTGAGCCCCACATCGGGCTCTGTGCTGGCAGCTCAGAGCCTAGAGCCTGATTTGGATTCTGTGTCTCCCCGTCTCTCTCTGCCCCTGCCCTGCTCATGCTCTGTTTGTTTCACCCTGTCTCTCAAAAAATAAATAAACATTAAAATTTTTTTTTAATTAAAAAACGGAGGGTTTGGAGAAATTAGAACCCTTGTGCCTTGTTGTTGGGAATGTAAAATGGCGCAGTTGCTGATGAAAAGAGTTATGATTCCTTAAAAAATTAAACATAGAATTACCATTTAGTCCAGCAAGTCCACTTCTGGGTTTACATCCCAAAGAATTGAAAGCAGGATCTTGAAGTGATATGTCACACCCATGTTCATAACAGCATCATTCACAATAGCCAAAAGGTGGAGGCAGCCCAAGTGTCCATCACTAGATGAACGGATATGCAAACTGTGGTATATCCATACGGGGGAATATTATTCCACCCTAAAAAGGAATAAAATAATGACACATGCTACCACATAGATGAAGAGGACATTATGCCATATGATAATAAGGCAGATGCAAAAGGACAAATATTGTTTGATTCCAATCACATGAGATATCTAGAATAGGTAAATTCATAGAGACAGAAAGTAGAATGGTGGTTATAAGGGGCTGGAGGGGGAGGGCAATGGGGAGCTGCTTAATGGGTACAGAGTTTTAGTTTGGGATGACGAAAAGGTTCTGGAGATGGATGGTGGTGATAGTTAAGTACATTCACAATAGTGTGAATTCGCATTATTGTGAATGTACTTAATGCCACTGACCTGTACACTTGGAAATGACTAAAATGGTAAGTTTTTATGTTATGTTTATGTTAGCACAATGAAAAACTGTCTTTAAAAAAGTTTTAGGAGCTCCTAGGTAGGTCAGTCAGTTTAGTGTCCCACTTTGGCTCAGGTCATGATCTTGCAGTCTGTGAGTTCGAGCCCTGTGTCGGGCTCTGTGCTGACAGCTCAGAGTTCAGAGCCTGCTTCAGATTTTGTCTCTCTCTCTCTCTGCCCTACCCCCTCCTCACTCACTCTCTCTCTCAAAAATAAACATTAAAAAAAATTTTTTTAAAGTTTTAAAGTGCAGCATTTCACACTACTGATTCCATAGGTGTGGACTGAAGCCCAGGAATCTGCCTTTTTAAAGTCCCTGGGGGTTTTGATGCAGGTGACCTTGGAGAAACATTGGCTTCTGTACCTCGGGCTGTGTTCATGCTTCCCCAAAGCCCAGCATGAGGATCATCTACCACTGGGCTTTAAAGTACAGACTGCCACTTACTCATGTGTGAGAAGCCACTGGATCTCTCTGTGCTTCAGATTTTTCATCTTAAAAATGGGACCAATAATCCTACCTACCTTAGAGGGTCTTTGTAAAAAAAAAAAAAAATGGAAGAGTTGATATATATGCAAAGTGATTTTTTAAATGGTTCTAACACTTAATGGCAGGATCTACTTTTTACATGACTGTGAATATTCTCAAGGGCCAGGAAGCAGTTGCAACTTCATTAGTGAGTTTAATTAATGAAGCAGGGTTAGGAGTTAGAATCATCTATGCTTCTGTGGAGGGTTTAGTGGTAAGGATCTTATCCCCTGAGAAGCAACAAACATTCTGTAAGGTGAGGGAGGGGGTTGTGATACATCTTACAAAGTGCTAGTGGGTTTATTTTAAATTATTCAAATGCACTAAAAAAAATCTCCTGGGGACACCGGGGTGGTTCAGTCGGTTAAGAATCCAACTTCAGCTCGGGTCATGATCTCATAGTTTGTGGGTTCAAGCCCCACATCAGGCTATTGTGGTGATAGTGCAGAGCCTGCTTAGGATTCTCCCTCTCTCCCTCTCCCTCCCTCCCTCCCTCTCTCTTTCTCTCTCTCTCTCTCTCTCTGCCCTTGTCTGCCTTGTGCTCTCTCTCTCTCTCAAAATAAATAATAAAATAAGCTTAAAAAAATCTCCTGGAAGCATTCATACTGTGTTAACAGAGGAGTAAGATTCTGTGGCAGAAGGGTGAAGGGGAACTTTCACTCGTCACCCTATTTCCTTCCAGGTTGTTGTGTTTATTTTATACTGTGGGGCCCTGTATTACTTTTGTACATAGGGAGAAAAAGGTTTTTTTTTTTTAATGTTTATTTATTTTGAGAGAGAGAGAGAGCGAGCAAGCAGAGGAGGGTCAGAAAGAGAGGGAGAGAGAGGAACTCGACATGGGGCTCGATCTCATGAACCATGAGATCATGACCTGAGCCAAAATCAAGAGTGGGTTGCTCGACTGAGCCACCCAGGTGCCCCGAGAAAAAGGGTATTTTTAGTTAGTGCTGTGGGTGTGAAGTGTGGCTGCCCTTGCCCATTCCAAACAGGACTGGCAGTAAAAACACAAATACCCACTCAAAATAATACGCTTAAATAATAATATGGATGATGATACCTTCTAATTAGCGATTTGCAAAGCATGTTCACATCCATTCTTTCATTGGACCCGTGGCATGGTTTGGTGAAGTAGGTAATATCGCACCCATTTTACAGCTGAGACACGAAATGCGTGGTAGATGCACTTCTCAGTTGCCCAAGCTCCAGTTTCCTCCCTCCTTATCCTTTGAGTTTTGTCCTTGCTTCACTTTGCTTTAGTGCTTCTGGCACTTATTCTAGTCCTACACGAAAATATATTTGAAATCCATTCACTTGTGGATAACATCCTTCGCTGCAACCGCCCAGATTGAAAAGACTGTTTCAACTTGAGATGGGCAGACATGGCAACACTGGCCAGGTAGGAGCTAAGGCTGTGGTGTGTGTTTGCCTCAGAGGTTGTCATAACAGAATTCCTGGAAGCAAAATACCTCGCACCTCTGTGTTTTAACAGAACCACCATCTTGTTTGGTCTGCTCGGCCGGCAGAAACCACATGAGGTTTTTATGGTGCAGACCTTTCTTTCCCAAAATGCTGAATTGTCAGGTAGCCTTTGAAGAGTTACAGATGGCATTTCCGGTTCAGTTCGGGCAGAGCGAACCTCAGCTTTTGAGAGTAGGTATTCCTACTGACAAACGTGTGGCTCTCAGTGGTCAGGAAAATACTGACGATTCTGGTTGTTGGCATTGAAGTCGCAAAGATTTATTTGGACACTGATTGCTTAACGACAGGCATTAGTGGCCGCACAGAGATGAAAATGTCTTTGAGTTGCCTCAGATAGCACTTGTAAACCAAGGATCTCTCCAGGACTGGCTAAATAATTTGCACAGCCCAGTTAAGATGAAAGTGAAGAGCTCCTTGCTCAAAAATTATTAAAAATTTCAAGATGGCAACATCAGAGCATTAAACCAAGTGCAGGGCCCTTTGCAAGTGCACAGGTTGTACCTCTGTGAAGACAGGCCTGGAGCTGTCTTACATTTAAAAAGTGTTTACTTATTTATAGCTAAGACATTAAAATATAAGATTCAGGGGCACCTGGGTAGCTCAGTTGGTTAAGCCTCCAACTCTCCATCTTGGCTCAAGTCATGATCTTATGGTTCATGGGATCGAGCCCCGCGTTGGGCTCTGCGCTAACAGCTGGGAGCCTGCTTGGGATTCTCTATCTCTCTCTCTCTCTGCCCCCCCCCCACTTGTGTGCACTCTCTCTCTCTCTCTCTCAGAATAAGTAAATAAATACTAAAAAAAATAAATATTATAAAATTTAAAAGATAAAAAAAAGTAAGTCTTTAGGGAAGGCCAATCTCTCTTAGTCATTTATTGTGTCTTTCCAGTGATTTCATTCATTTGCCAACATACATATACACAATGTATTATCTGTCCTCCTTCAAGACACATTCATACAAACAGTAGCATTCTTTACACAATTTTCTGCATTTTTTGTTTTCTTAATAATACATCTTATAGATGATTCCTTATCACCACATAGTTCTTTTCCATGGCTGCCTAATGTTCCACCCTGTATCTGTAACACAGTTATTTAACCAGTTCCTTTCGGTGGATGTAGAAGTTGCTCTCAGTAACCAAAAATGCTGTAACAAAAATCTTTGCAGGTCATTTCTTTACAAATGTGAGTGTTTCTGTGGAATTGTCAAATCAAAGGTATGGTATGGTTTATTTTCAACTGTGATGATCTTGCTAAATGCCCCTTAAAGAGATTGTACCAAGATATACCCTCAGCAATACAGAATTACCAGATTTTTGGATCTTCGCCAGTCCCATGGGTGGGACACAGTATATTGTAGCCTTGATTTTCATTTCTCTTATTATTAGTGAAACTGAATATATTTTCAAATGGTTGGGAGTCCATCTATTCTGTGAACTGTTTGTCCTTGTCATTTCTCTATTGTTCATTAATTTTTTTCTTTTTTTTTTTAAGTTTATTTATTTATTTTGAGAAAGAGAGAGCAAGCGGGGGAGGGACAGAGAGAGTTGGAGAGAGAATCCCAAGCAGGCTCTGCAATGTCAGCACAGAGCCCAACGTGGAGCTCGGACCATGAACTGTGAGATCATGGCTGAGCTGAAATCAAGAGTCAGATACTTAACTGACTGACCCTGCAAAGTACCCCCATTAATTTTTTTTTTCTTATGATTTGTTCAAATGGCTTTATCCGTTGAAGAAAATCGTTCTTGGTTTGTGATGCATTGAAAATATTTCCCTTGGTTGGTTTTATCTTTTTGACTTTGTTTTGCCATGCAGAATATTTTTTAAATGTAGTTGAATTTGTCAATTTTTCTGTTATGGCTTCTGAATTTTGTATCATACTCAGAACACCTTTACTCCCACACTTCCTACAAGTATTCCTTTGATTTCTTCGTTCCTTCACTTAAACATTTACTCCATTTGAAATTTACTTCAGTATGAAGTGTGAAATAAGGATCCAGCTTTATTTTGTTTCCAGATGGCTACCTAATTGTCCCATTTCTGAACATTTTATTTCATTTACAAGAATTGGGTTTTTTTTGTTTTTGTTTTTTGTCTTTTGGTTTTTTTTTTAGAGAGAGAGAGGGAGGGGGAGAGAGAGAGAAAAGTGGGGCTCACCTGGAGCTCGTGTTTTTACCTGAAGCAGGGCTCGTGCTCATCCAAAGGGGGCTGGAGCTCACCTGAAGTGGGACTTGTGCTCACTTGATGTGGGACCAACTGTGAGATCATGACCTTAGCCAAAGTCAGATGCTTAATGACTGAGCCACCCAGGTACCCTTTTTACAAGAATTGTTCAGTATAATGTGTTAAAAAATTTTTTTTATAAACCTTTTCCTAGTTTGAGGAATGGTCATAGAGAGATGTGGCTTGTCCAGAGCCTCCTAATTCAACATAATAATCCCTAAAAGGCTAATATATGTTTACTTTCATAAGTATTTGAAGGAACACAATCATTATGATGGTTAAGAGCATGGGTTTGGGCGTCAGATAGACCAGGGTTTCAATCCCAGTTCCACTTAGCTGTGTGACCTTAGCTGAGTTACTTGCCTTAGCTGATCCTCAATTTCCTCATTTGTAAAACAGAAATAAATATGGTAGCTGTCTCATTGAGTTGGTTGTAAATGAATGTAAAATGTTTAGAACAGTGCCTGACACAGTAAATTGTTGTTACTGTTTACCCATAGGGTGACTGTTTCCCTGGTTTCATCACTGAAAGTCCCAAGTCTTGGAAGATCCCTTAGTCCTGAGAAAACTGCAATGTTTGGTCACCCTTAACCCATTGCCATGTGCAGTGTGTGGTTTTTTTTTCCTCCATCAAAACCACACTACTCAGTGCCTACATTGATAAGCTCAACTTTTATAGATATATCACAATATGCAATTTTTTTCATATACGTAAAATCCATGCTCTTATCTCATTCCAGTTGATTTCCCCCCTGCCAGGGCTCGTAGACATTCTTTGTCCATCAGAGCCTAATCTAGGATTTCCTCTGGTTTCCACCTGGTCCAAGATCAAAGAGCCCCCCTCCCACTGCCAAGAAGGGGAAGGTGTAAGGAGAGGAGAAGTGGGGGTGGTGGTCAAAATAGAGCTAGACAGAAACACAAGGTAGGATGACTCCAGGACATTGGAGACTGGAAACGCTTTGCTTCTAGAATAAAGAAGCACAGAACAGGCTCCCCAGGTGTGACTTGCTTCTAAGCACCACACTGGAAAAAATGGGATCCTGGCATACACAGTTCATTCAGTAAGTGCTGATTGAAAAAAACACTGTATTCTGGGTTTCTTCCACTCTCCCTAGAGAGTAAAGTGGTAGAAACTAACAGATAGATTATCTGTTATTTCAGCTTTGCCTGCATCCATTCACCCTTCTTCTGGTGACTGTTCTTAATTTTGCATTGGGGAATCACCCCTCCTAATTGGACAAAGTCTAGCCAGTGACGGCATGCCCTCTCCCCTGGCCAAAGAATGAGCAAGTGACCCAAGTTCTGCTCTCAGATGATGCTCTCTCCCTTGAATTTGAATCTTGAGCTAAGTGAGGTAAAGATTGAAAATAGAGAAGATCCACATCAAAGGTATATCCTAAAGAAGGAGTTGGCAAACTATATCCATGGACCAAACTGGCTCTCTAGAAAGTTTCATAAATGAAGTTTATTGGGACACAGACAAAATCATTTATTTGTTGTCTATGACTTTCATGCTACAGTGACAAGATTGAGTAGTTATGATACAGACTGTCCCACAAAGCCTAAAATATTCACTACTTAGACCTTTGCAGAAAACGTTTGCTAATCTCTGCCCTAAAGTTATTTCCCATTAATTCCTGCTACCTAAATCCCATGGGCTATTCTGGTTCCTGTGCATTCCAAACCCTGATTCTTCAGGTTTTCTTGGATTCTATGAGCTACTTCATAGTTTTCAAAGAAATTTCTTCTTCTTCTTCTTCTTCTTCTTCTTCTTCTTCTTCTTCTTCTTCTTTTTACTTAAGTGGGAGAGAGTTGGTTTCTGATGCTTACAACCAATGAAGACAAGCATTCTGGCATTTAAGTTAATTATAAAAATCATTTAGAGAAATGAATATTTGATCAAATTTTTCTATCTGGCTAAATGTGACCATTTAGTGTAGCACTGGTGGGGTGGGACCACATCTCTGTGGAGCAGCACAGGTGTGGCAATGAAAGCAAGTAGTATAAGAATATAATGAGTAGAAATAAGAGTGGTATTTAAAAAAAATAAAATAGAGTATTTATTTTAAAAATCCCCATTGCTTTTATTTGTTTTAGCCACAATATTTTAAGTATTTTAAATCTTCAAATAATATTAAAGAAAAGCATACGATTTTCATATTTAGCTAAGGAGAACACAAGCTTATTGCTACATAACAGAAATAATAATCACTGAATCGTGGCATCATGGAATGAACATTGGGTTAGGAATCCGGAATTCTAGGTCCACATCCTGCCTCTGGGATAACAGTACTCTGTACATGAACATCACTCTGAGACCCATAAGTTGCCACACAATTACAATATGTTATAATTATTAGTGGAAGGAAAAGAAAGTACAATTGCAAATCATTTCTGAAACCCGGTGCCGGTGATTTCAAAAATGAATCCAGTGCTGATGCTTGTGTGAAGGAAGGAGACTGATCCTCTGGATTTGCAGAGTCCTGGAACATACCTTCGGTGATGAAAAACATCTCTTTGGATTAGGCAGCCTCCAATAAGTAGGCAGATTATCCAGCTTCCTTCGTTCAGAAGTGACTGGACTTGTTTGACGACTTCTTAACTGTCAGGAAGGAAGAGGGAGGGATGTACGTGTTAAATCTAGTGCAAATATGAAGCGTGTTGAGTTGGAAGACGAGCTTCTTTCTGTGTATGTGCAGAAGATGACCAGGGAGGGGAAGTGGCTGGGGGCTGGGCTGATGGTTAGAGATGAGAGAAACCCCTAAACTAATTCTGAATGATTGCATAGTCAGGGGAGCAGGAGCAGCTGGCGGTTTGGGTAGCAGGGATAGAAAAAAAAAAAAGAAAAGGGAAAGATTTGGAAATAATTTCTTCCCTTCACCTTTCCTAGGCTACTAAACATAGAAATTCTGTGGAGTAGATGTCCACTGAGGTAGAAGCTACTATTCCTTGTAGAATTCAGGACATCTTTATTTTTTGCCAACATAAAATGAAATGCAGCATTTCCTTCAATTACAGAATGTACACAACAGACCAGCTATATTGGTGAAGCCGAGACTTGTCACTGATAGAAATCACAGATGTTTTCAAATCACATTATTGTGTTGTAGATCTCATGAAATGTTTGTGCCCATCGTTACTTTGAAATTACGATAGAAATTAGACTCACCGATTAGACTTCCTTAATACACAAAGAAGTATGTTGTTGATATAGTACGTATTTTTATTTTGCTAATTGTATTTCAGTATAATTGGTTTCTTTGGCAAGCCTATATATTTTATTTTGTACATTGGGAAGTATTTTTCTGAGAAGGGGTCCTGAGGCTTCACCTGATTGTTAAGGGCTCTGTCCCTGGAGCTGTGTTCTAGATAGTCCACTGTAGAATAGCCCAACACCTTCCACCACCCCCATGCCCTCCACCCCTTGATACAAGTGTTTAAGGAAGCTCTGTAGAAACGTGGACAAATGTTTCAGACAACATGCTAACGGAGTATTTCAGCATGGCTATATCTAGGAAAAAATACTTGCTCTGGTTCTTGTAAGCAGACAAGAACTAGAAAATAATTACCAAAAATGAAAGTCACTGTGTTCACTTTTAAAGTATGGTTACATTATCTTTTCAATACTATTTGTAAAGAGTGTGTGATTTCTTTTTTACATAAGTAATATATCTTCATGGTTGAAAAATTATAAAATGTAGATGAGTAAAAAGAAAAAATGTTCAATCTTCCTTAACCAGTTTTTAAAAAGCATGTTGCATTCTATGTAGCATTAAGAAAAAGGATATGGGGCGCCTGCATGGCTCAGTCAGTTAAGCATCTGACTCTTGATTTCAGCTTAGGTCATGATCTCACAGTTCGGTTCATGGATTTGAGCCCTGCATCAGGGTCTGTGCTGATAGTATGGAGCCTGCTTGGGATTCTCTCTCTCTTCTCTCTGTCTCTCTCACTCGCTTTCTTTCTCAAAAATAAGTAAATAGATAAACTTTAAAAAAATTAAAAGATTATATAGAGCTATGTATTCTGACATGGCAAGATTTCTATCCTATATTAAGTGGGAAAAAGTAGTTCGTAAAACAGAATCCCACTTTTTTTTTTTAGATATCTATATGAAAATGCCTAGGAGGGCTCACATCCAACAAGCATGGTGTTAACAGTTTGCGATTATATGTTAATATTAGTCAACACAAATTTTCTTAAAGGAAAGGAAATCCTTCAAGGACAAGCACATTAGCAGCTTCAGGGCATCCCCGGTATGTCCTGTGGCAGCCTATAGAGGTGGCTCTCACAGCAGATGGCTGGTGCCTTGGTGAGGCCCGCAGTACCCCCCACCGCGCCACCTGGGCCTGGACCTCAGCTTAGAGGCTGGAAGCCCCAGAAAATATAAACAGTTTAAACTTGCCTCAGTTATACCCACAATCAAGTTGGGTCTTCCGGAAGTTGCCCTCCCCACCTCGCCTCCAGGTTACTTTGAGTGGATTTTGGTGTTCACAAATTTTCCTGGGACGTTTTTGTTTTTTAAGAATTTATGTTTTTAGAGCTGTTTTAGGTTCACAGCAAAATTAAGAGGAAAGTGCAAAGATTTCCCACATACCTCGTGCCCTTACACATGCATAGCCTGCCCTTTTAGTGACATCCCCTACCAGAGTGGCACTTGTTACTGTTGATGCATACGTATTGACACATCATACTCACCCGGGGTCCATAGTTTAGGGACAAGCTATAATGACACATATCTACCATTATAATATCAGGCAGATTATTCTTACTGTCCTCCACCCATACCTGTGCTCCACCCATTCACACCTCCCCCCATCTTGGGACATTTTAAAGATGGAAACTCTCATTCCTAAAAACTGGATCCAGTTCCTTTTCATTGTCAGAGTGTGACTGTCAGTTCATTAAACTGAATACACATCCTTTCCCCATCCTAGGGTCCAGGATCCTCCATACCCCAGGGAACTGAGTCCCACTGACAAAGGTGTGAATTGAGTTGTACCTGAGTTTGGCCCCGTAGATATGGGTGTGGCCTTTTAGGCAGTAACCACTCTGAGCTTAGTCCACCCAGGCTCCAGGCAGGGACTGGTGACACTGAGGAGATCTTGAACCTGGACAGCTGGGATCAGGCTCTCTGGCCTGCACTAGGACCTGACTTCAGACACTGGG
The DNA here is from genome assembly GCF_016509475.1 of Prionailurus bengalensis. Lineage (NCBI taxonomy): Eukaryota > Metazoa > Chordata > Mammalia > Carnivora > Felidae > Prionailurus > Prionailurus bengalensis. The sequence continues at coordinate 57,999,158 of NC_057351.1, forward strand.
CCTGAATGAACACAGAGTCTGCAGCAGCACTGAGGTGTTGAGCTGAGTGTGGTCTCTGGCAGGCTCGTTGGGGCTTGAAAGGGCTGCAGAAGCTGCTAGTTCCCTCTCTCAGCTGGACCTCGCTATAGGCCCATGAGGGCTTGAGGCTGTGCTGTTTTCATTCCTGGCCACGATTCCAAGACAATGACCTTCTCGTCAGCAACAGTATTTCTTTAGTGTGGAAAGACATGCTGTTGACGAGAATGTTTCAGGAAAGCCTTCCCTTCCACCTCTGACCTTCCACACAAAGGATACTGTCTACCTGGTCCCACTGCACCCTTGGGGTATACCCAGGCCGCTGTCACCATGTTGTCCTGCTTGTCCTATTATGTCCTTAATATTTTGCTTTCAA